>NC_000086.7:25866509-26466509 GCF_000001635.26 Mus musculus | reverse complement strand
TGTGATAAATATTGATACTTGTGACCATGCTGGAAACCTGAAGCTATTTTGAAGTCAGTGATGCAGCTATGACCAGCAATCATGATGGGGTCTTTTATTCCTGTTGCTAATTGAGACCCTGGTGATGGCTATGATCTGTGTTGTTTCTTGAGATCCTGATGAATTCAAAGGCCCATAGTGAAGTGATAGGTTATATTGAGGTAAGTGTTCTCAGTAATGGAGATCAGATTGATATCTAAGATCCTAACAGCCACTACAAATTCTGATGATGTCACTGATACATGAATACATTGCATGATGTTGACTAAGTAATGTGCAAGATCCTTACTGCCACCTGAAATAATGTGGATATCAGTGATTTATCCTGCAACTAAATGAGGCAATTATGACAATGATTTATTCTGCTCTGTGATTTGAGGTTGATATCATTAATATATAACTGTCTACACACCCCATGGGATTGCCCTTGGTCCATGCTACCATTCGCATCCTGGTTGCCAGTGATCCCTGCTGTCCCTGGTTACCATGTTAATATCACTATTACATAGTTCCTGTAGAAACTATGGTGATATCAATCATCCATTCTGCCTCAAGTAGCCACGTTTAAACCCAAAGTCCATGATGCTTCTTGGATTATTGTTAATGTCAAGGATCCCTGAGGCTAGCAGAGACTTAGGTGAAATTTTAGATAAATTCTGCTGAGTCACATCATGTTGAATTACATGTTCAGAGATATATTATGTGGAGGTCACATATAGTGTGGCAATGAACACTGTTGCTTGTTACATATACTTCAAGCATCCAGCAGCCATGGCAGTGATACCTTCTGCCTTATGGGACCACATTAATATCACTGTCTCCTACTGCTAATGGAATCATTGTTGATGTCTGTTATCAATGCTTCTGTCAAATTTATGTCAAGTATCCTGCTACCTGTAAACATTTTGATATCATTATTCAAAGTGCCACTAGGGGAGTTTCTTTACATGTTCATATCTACATTTGAAACTCTCTTGATATCCCTGGAACCTGATACAATGGTATATTTCTGATTCCTACTCACACAGGCAACCAGGCAGTGAGTGATCACTACTAACACTTTGGAACAAATTGATATCAGTGATCCCAAATGCTAGGGAAACTGGCCAAGGGAATTGGGAAATTGATGTCACTCATCCATGCTGCCACTGGTAACCATGTTGAGATCCTCAGTCAGTGTCTTTTAAGATGTCGTGATGTCTGTGATAAATCAACAAGAATAATGTGTTCTGAAGTTCATTGTCAGTACTGGTGCCTAAGGTCATAATGATATAAGTGCTGTGTGCTGCTACTGGACACATGTTTGATGCCACTGAACATATTTGCAACCTGAAGCTATGTTGAGGTCAGTGTTGTATTCTGCAACCAGAAATCATGATGAACTCAATTCTTATTGCTTATGGAAACCTTGGTGATGTCTATGATCTGTGCTTTTTCTAGAGAACATACTGAATTCCAAAATTCATACTGACACTTGATGTCATGTTGAGGTAAGTGCTCCTATGTAGCACTGGAGATCAGATTGATGCCTGAGATCCAACCTGCCACAGGTAATTTTGTTGATGTCCCTGATACTTTCATGGAGCACCTGCTATCATCCATGAAATGTACAATATTCTTACTACCACCAAAAGACGTAGTGATGTCAGTGATCTATCTTGTTCCTGGAAAAGCGTTTTATGACCCTAATTTTTTTATGCCCTCTGAATCAATGCTGATTTTACTAATATATACCTGGCAACAGACCCCATGGTATTGTCTGAGAATATTATTGGCAATGGCAAAATTATTGTCAGTGATCCTAGTTGACACTGGAACCATGTTGACTTCACTAATGCACAGGTACCACAGAAATGTGGATGATGTGAATCATGCATCCTGCCTCTAGTAGCCATGTTGAAATCCATTGTTTGTGTTGCTCCTGAAGGGATTGTAAATGTGAAAAATCCCTGAGACCATCAGAATCTTCAATGAAGTTCAGTCAATAATGCTATCTTAGGTCATGTGGAGTTACATGTTCTGAGGTATGTTATGATGAAGTATATATATATATATATATATATATATATATATATATATATATATATATATGTGTGTGTGTGTGTGTGTGTGTGTGTGTGTGTGTGATCAGATACCACTGTATGTCCATGATATCAGGCCTCTAGCAGAAAATATGTCAGTGATCCCTGATGACTCTTCTGCCCAAATTATGACTTTCATTAACTGAAAATGGAATTACTACTGATGACTGTTATCTATTCTTCTGTATAAAATCTCAGAAGTATCTTGCCATCCATAAGCAATTTGATGTAACAATGCACCTGGCAATTGGAAAAGAGATTTGTTTACATGAAACCCTCTGAAAGTATTTTTATGTCCCTTGTACTTACTGGCAATGGACATTATGTTATATCAGAGATCCCTGTTGCCATAGACAAACAGATTAGGAGTGTTTTCTACTCCCACTTTGGACAATATTGATGATATCTGTGATCCTGACTACCAAGGAAAATATATTGGCATTACTGATTCATGCTGTCACTGGTAACTATTTTGACACCCATAGTCTGTGTGGTCATTGAAAAGCTACATGATGTCTATGATAAATCAACCATAAGAATCTGTTGTAAATTCTATGGTAATTATTGCTGCCTAAGTTCATAATGAGGTAAGTGCTGTTCGCTGTTACTGGAGACTATTTTGATGCCTGTAATCCTAACTGAAACCTAAAAATACCTAGATGTGAATGCTGCATGCTGTGACCAGCAATAATGATGGAGTCCATTTATTTTTCTATTGCTGATGAAAAACCTGGTGATGGCCATGATCTCTCCTGTTGTTTGAGAACCTTCTGACTTACAAGGTTCATGTTAATGGTAGAGGTCGTATTGAGGTAAGTGTTCTGAGGTGACACAGTAGATCAGATTGATGTCTGAGATTCTATCTTCCATAAGAAATTCTGTTGAAGTTCCTGCCTGCTATCAACCATGGAATGTACATGGTTGTTACTGCCCCTGGAATTGCGCTGTCAAGATAAATATTGCCACCTAATAAGAGGTTTATGATCATAATTTTTCTTCCATTTTGAGAAAGGTCAAGTAACATATAAAGGAAGGCCTATCAGAATTACACCAGACTTTTCACCAGAGACTATGAAAGCCAGAAGAGCCTGGACAGATGTTATACAGACACTAAGAGAACACAAATGACAGCCCAGGCTACTAAACCCGGCCAAACTCTCAATTACCATAGATGGAGAAACCAAAGTATTCCACGACAAAAACAAATTCACACAATATCTTTCCACAAATCCAGCCCTTCAAAGGATAATAACAGAAAAGTAGCAATACAAGGACGGAAATCATGCCCTAGAACAACCAAGAAATTAATCATTCAACAAACCAAAAAGAAGACAGCCACAAGAACAGAATGCCAACTCTAACAACAAAAATAAAAGGAAGCAACAATTACTTTTCCTTAATATCTTTTAATATCAATGGACTCAATTCCCCAATAAAAAGACATAGACTAACAGACTGGCTACACAAACAGGACCCAACATTCTGCTGCTTACAGGAAACCCATCTCAGGGAAAAAGACAGACACTACCTCAGAGTGAAAGGCTGGAAAACAATTTTCCAAGCAAATGGACTGAAGAAACAAACTGGAGTAGCCATTTTAATATCGGATAAAATCGACTTCCAACCCAAAGTTATCAAAAAAGACAAGGAGGGACACTTCATACTCATCAAAGGTAAAATCCTCCAAGAGGAACTCTCAATTCTGAATATCTACGCACCAAATGCAAGGGCAGCCACATTCATTAGAGACACTTTAGTAAAGCTCAAAGCATATATTGCACCTCACACAATAATAGTGGGAGACTTCAACACACCACTTTCTTCAAAGGACAGATCATGGAAACAGAAACTAAACAGGGACACAGTGAAACTATCAGAAGTTATGAAACAAATGGACCTGACAGATATCTACATAACATTTTATCCTAAAACAAAAGGATATAACTTCTTCTCAGCACCTCATGGGACCTTCTCCAAAATTGACCATATAATTGGTCACAAAAAGGCCTCAATAGATACAAAAATATTGAAATTGTCCCATGTATCCTATCAGACCACCATGGCCTAAGACTGATCTTCAATAGCAACATAAATAATGGAAAGCCAACATTCACGTGGAAACTGAATAACACTCTTCTCAATGATACCTTGGTCAAGAAAGGAATAAGGAAAGAAATTAAAGACTTTTTAGAGTTTAATGAAAATGAAGCCACAACGTACCCAAACCTATGGGACACAATGAAAGCATTTCTAAGAGGGAAACTCATAGCTCTGAGTGCCTCCAAGAAGAAACGGGAGACAGCACATACTAGCAGCTTGACAACACATCTAAAAGCCCTAGAAAAAAAGGAAGCAAATTCAGCCAAGAGGAGTAGACGGCAGGAAATAATCAAACTCAGGGGTGAAATCAACCAAGTGGAAACAAGAAGAACTATTCAAAGAATTAACCAAACGAGGAGTTGGTTCTTTGAGAAAATCAACAAGATAGATAAACCCTTAGATATACTGGCTAGAGGGCACAGGGACAAAATCCTAATTAACAAAATCAGAAATGAAAAAAGAGACATAACAACAGATCCTGAAGAAATCCAAAACACCATCAGATCCTTCTACAAAAGGCTATACTCAACAAAACTGGAAAACCTGGACGAAATGGACAAATTTCTGGACATATACCAGGTACCAAAGTTGAATCAGGATCAAGTTGATCATCTAAACAGTCCCATATCCCCTAAAGAAATAGAAGCAGTTATTAATAGTCTCCCAACCAAAAAAAGCCCAGCACCAGATGGGTTTAGTGCAGAGTTCTATCAGACCTTCAAAGATGATCTAATTCCAGTTCTGCACAAACTATTTCACAAAATAGAAGTAGAAGGTACTCTACCCAACTCATTTTATGAAGCCACTATTACTCTGATACCTAAACCACAGAAAGACCCAACAAAGATAGAGAACTTCAGACCAATTTCTCTTATGAATATCGATGCAAAAATCCTCAATAAAATTCTCGCTAACCGAATCCAAGAACACATTAAAGCAATCATCCATCCTGACCAAGTAGGTTTTATTCCAGGGATGCAGGGATGGTTTAATATATGAAAATCCATCAATGTAATCCATTATATAAACAAACTCAAAGACAAAAACCACATGATCATCTCGTTAGATGCAGAAAAATCATTTGACAGATTCCAACACCAATTCATGATAAAAGTTTTGGAAAGATCAGGAATTCAAGGCCCATACCTAAACATGATAAAAGCAATCTACAACAAACCAGTAGCCAACATCAAAGTAAATGGAGAGAAGCTGGAAGCAATCCCACTAAAATCAGGGACTAGACAAGGCTGCCCACTTTCTCCCTACCTTTTCAACATTGTACTTGAAGTATTAGCCAGAGCAATTCGACAACAAAAGGAGATCAAGGGGATACAAATTGGAAAAGAGGAAGTCAAAATATCACTTTTTGCAGATGATATGATAGTATATATAAGTGACCCTAAAAATTCTACCAGAGAACTCCTAAACCTGATAAACAGCTTCGGTGAAGTAGCTGGATATAAAATAAACTCAAACAAGTCAATCGCCTATCTCTATACAAAGAATAAACAGGCTGAGAAAGAAATTAGGGAAACAACACCCTTCTCAATAGTAACAAATAATATAAACTATCTTGGTGTGACTCTAACTAAGGAAGTGAATGATCTGTATGATAAAAACTTCAAATCTCTGAAGAAAGAAATTAAGGAAGATCTCAGAAGATGGAAAGATCTCCCATGCTCATGGATTTGCAGGATCAACATTGTAAAAATGGCTATCTTGCAAAAAGCAATCTACAGATTCAATGCAATCCCCATCAAAATTCCAACTCAATTCTTCAACGAATTGGAAGGAGCAATTTGCAAATTTGTCTGGAATAACAAAAAACCTAGGATAGAAAAAAGTCTTCTCAAGGATAAAAGAACTTCTGGCGGAATCACCATGCCAGACCTAAAGCTTTACTACAGAGCAATTGTGATAAAAACTGCATGGTACTGGTATAGAGACAGACAAGTAGACCAATGGAATAGAATTGAAGAACCAGAAATGAACCCACACACCTATGGTCACTTGATCTTCGACAAGGGAGCTAAAACCATCCAGTGGAAGAAAGACAGCATTTTCAACAATTGGTGCTGGCACAACTGGTTGTTATCATGTAGAAGAATGTGAATCGATCCATACTTATCTCCTTGTACTAAGGTCAAATCTAAGTGGATCAAGGAACTTCACATAAAACCAGAGACACTGAAACTTATAGAGGAGAAAGTGGGGAAAAGCCTTGAAGATATGGGCACAGGGGAAAAATTCCTGAACAGAACAGCAATGGCTTGTGCTGTAAGATCGAGAATTAACAAATGGGACCTAATGAAACTCCAAAGTTTCTGCAAGGCAAAAGACACCGTCAATAAGACAAAAAGACCACCAACAGATTGGGAAAGGATCTTTACCTATCCTAAATCAGATAGGGGACTAATATCCAACATATATAAAGAACTCAAGAAGGTGGACTTCAGAAAAATCAAATAACCCCATTAAAAAATGGGGCTCAGAACTGAACAAAGAATTCTCACCTGAGGAATACCGAATGGCAGAGAAGCACCTGAAAAAATGTTCAACATCCTTAATCATCAGGGAAATGCAATTCAAAACAACCCTGAGATTCCACCTCACACCAGTCAGAATGGCTAAGATCAAAAATTCAGGTGACAGCAGATGCTGGCGTGAATGTGGAGAAAGAGGAACACTCCTCCATTGTTGGTGGGAGTGCAGGCTTGTACAACCACTCTGGAAATCAGTCTGGCGGTTCCTCAGAAAATTGGACATAGTACTACCGGAGGATCCAGCAATACCTCTCCTGGGCATATATTCAGAAGATGCCCCAACTGTTAAGAAGGACACATGCTCCACTATGTTCATAGCAGCCTTATTTATAATAGCCAAAAGCTGGAAAGAACCTAGATGCCCCTCAACAGAGGAATGGATACAGAAAATGTGGTACATCTACACAATGGAGTACTACTCAGCTATTAAAAAGAATGAATTTATGAAATTCCTAGCCAATTGGATGGGCCTAGAGGGCATCATCCTGAGTGAGGTAACACATTCACAAAGAAACTCACACAATATGTACTCACTGATAAGTGGATATTAGCCCCAAACCTAGGATACCCAAGATATAAGATATAATTTGCTAAACACATGAAACTCAAGAAGAATGAAGACTGAATTGTAGACACTATGCCCCTCCTTACATTTGGGAACAAAACACCCATGGAAGGAGTTACAGAGACAAAGTTTGGAGCTGAGATGAAAGGATGGACCATGTAGAGACTGCCATATCCAGGGATCCTCCCCATAATCAGCATCCAAAGGCTGACACCATTGCATACACTAGCAAGATTCAATTGAAAGGACCCAGATGTAGCTGTCTCTTGTGAGACTATGCCGGGGCCTAGCAAAAACAGAAGTGGATGCTCACAGTCAGCTAATTGATGGATCATAGGGCTCCCAATGGAGGAGCTAGAGAAAGTAGCCAAGGAGCTAAAGGGATCTGCAACCCTATAGGTGGAACAACATTATGAACTAACCAGTACCCCGGAGCTCTTGACTCTAGCTGCATATATATCAAAAGATGGCCTAGTCGGCCATCACTGGAAAGAGAGGCCCATTGGACTTGCAAACTTTATATGCCCCAGTACAGGGGAACACCAGGGCCAAAAAGGGGGAGTGGGTGGGCAGGGGAGTGGGGGTGGGTGGATATGGGGGACTTTTGGTATAGCATTGGAAATGTAAATGAGCTAAATACCTAATAAAAAATGGAAAAAAAAATTTTTTTCTTCCCTTTTAATCTATGCTAATGCCATTGACATATAAATGGCAATAGATTCCATGGTATGGCCTTTGTTACTTGCTGTCATTGGCCACCTTGTCATTAGTGATCTCTGCTACCACTGAGAACTATATTAATGTCACTCACTCAAAGTGCCTACAGAAAATATGATGATATCCATTATGCTGCCTTCAGTTGCCTTGTTTAAACCCACAGTCCATGATGCTTCTGATGAGATTGTTAATGTCCAGGATCTATGAGACCATCTGAACATAAGGTGAAAATTTAGGTCATACTGTTACTCCATGTCATGTTCAGTTTCATATTCTGTTACACTGAGGACACATAATGACAAAAGATACCATTTTTATATTCATGACATTTCAGGCCTCAAGTAGCAGTGATCACAATAATCTCTGCTACATTATGGGGCAACATAAATATGAGCGTCTCCAACTGCCTATAGAATCTCTACTGATATCAGCTATCCAAATTTTTCTGCTGTTATTTATGAGAAGTATGTTTTCAGCTGCAACAATTTTTACATCAAAGATCCATCCTACCATCAGAGAAGAAGATTCTGTACATAGTTATTCATGCCCTCTTAAATATTTTGATGGCCTTGCTACTTCCTGACATCAAACAAGGTGGTATATACCAGTTCTAAGCTGCCACTGGCAACCAGGTCCTGAGGGATTCTTACTGCCTCTTTGGAACAGGTAATGACATCAGAGATCCCAACTTCCCAATTGCCAAGTTAAAAGTATTGACATTACTTATCGATAAAGCATCTGGTAAACATGTTGAGATTTATAGATAGTCTTGACTTTGAAGAGTCTGACTTTGAATACTGTCCTGTTTATGACCCTTTAGTCAAAGAGTCGATTGTAAAGTTCATGATCACTATTGCTGCCTAATGTCATAATGAGGTAAGTGCTGTGTGCTGCTACTGGAGATACTTTTGACACCTGGAATGGTACTTGAAACCTGAAACTATGTTGATTTGGGTAATGAATGTTTTGACCAGCAATCATGATGGATTCCATTGTTTCTATTACTGAAGATGATGGAGACCATGATCATAAGGATGATCTCTGCTGCTGTTTAAGGTAATTCCATATTTTATGGTCCATACTGACACTGGATATCATATTGAGGTACAGGATCTGAGGTGCAATGGAGATCACATTGATATCTGAGATCCTATTGGCCACAGGAAATTCTGTTGATATCCCTGATATATGCATGTAGCCCCTGCTCTGGACCATGAGTTCACTAATATATACATCATGGGAAGACAAATCGTTCTATGTCTATACTCCCATTTAGGGCCACATTAATATGAGTGATTCCAACTGTCATTGGAATCTATACTGATGTCAGTGATACATGCTTCTCTCACCTGTGGGAATGGCTTTTATGAGATATATATATATATACTCTTAGCTGTGATAATTTTGAAGTCAATGCTCCATTCTGACACTATAGATGTGATTTCTGTTCATGGTTCTCCCTGCTCTCTGAAACAATCACGATGTTCTGATTCTTCCTGGCAATAGACGCCATGGTATATCCAAGAACTTTGATGCCAGAGGCAACCAGGATGTTAATGATACCTACTGACAGTTTGGACCAGATTGTGATACCAATTGTCCTATTTGCTAAGATAAATATGTTGATTTTACTCTCCCATTGTACCATTTGTAACCACTTGTGCTGACTCTGAAGATCTTGGTAATGTCTATGATCACTGTGGACAAAAGCATCAATTATGAAATGCATGGTCAGAACTTCTGCCCAAGATCCCAATGAGGTTAGTAGTGTGTTTTCCTATAGGAAACTTGTTTCAAGCCTCTGATGTGACTTACAACCTGAACCTATGTTGCTGTCACTGCTATATGCTGAACCCAGGAAACATGATGGTATCCATAGTTTCTATTCCTTGGAAGACCCTATTGATGTCAATGATCTGTTTTGTTGCATGAGAACAGACTGAATTCCAAGGTTCATATTGATGTACAAGTTATACATTGAGGTGAATGTTCTGAGCCGGCATTGGGGATAAGCTTGATGTCTGAGAGCTTACCTGCTGCTGAAAACTGTGCTGATATATCTGATACATGAATGTATTTTCTTTTGTAGACCTTGTTGTGGGTAATATCCTTGCTGCTGCAAGAAGAGATTTGATGTAATTGATCCCTCCTGCCACCAGAGAAAAGATTTATGTCCATAATTGAATCTTTTCAATATCAGTGATACACTTGTAAGCAGACACCATACTATATCTACAATTCTTACCCCCATTAGCAAACATCATATTAGAGATTTGTGCTGCCACTTTGGACCATGATGATATCAGTGATTCCCAACTACCTATAGTAAAATTGTGATGATAGCCATCCATATTGCTGCATGTAACTCTGTTCATATCTATAGACAGTGCTGCCTCTGAAGATCTTGCTAAAATCTATTATCCCTACTGCTAGAAGACTCTGTCTTGAAATTCTTGGTAAATACTGTTGCCTAAGTCATGTTTACTTAAGTGTACTGTGTTACAATCAGTTATGATTTCCATGCCTGTGACCTGACTGCCTTCTGAGATCAGTAATCACGACAGTGATTATTGTTCCTCTCAAGATATTATGGGGCACAGGAATCTATGAAATGTCCATGATTTATGCATATAGCCCCTCCTGGTTTTTTTAATAATTTATACGCTCTTTACTGCAACCAGAAGAACTGATCACAGTATCATTGATCCATCCTGGCAATGGAGAAGACACTTATGTTAATACTATTCCCAGGTTCTGAATCTATGCTAATGTCAAAGATACACCTGGAAACATTAACCATTTTTTATTTCCTCCAAGATCTGTGCTACCACAGGCAACCTTGATTTCAGTGACCCCTGTTGCAAATGAGTACCATATTATAATCAATAATTCAAAGTGCTGTCAGAAAGTATTTTGATATCCATAACCAATGATGGAACAAGCATCTATATTGAAATGTATGGTCTGTGTTGCTTCTGATGGAATTGTTTATATCAAGGAGCCCTGTGGCCACCAGAGTCTATTCTGAACTTTAAGGTCAATACTGCTGCTTGAGGTCATGTGAAGTGTTCTAAGATATGTTATATTGATTTCATTGATATAATTTGGGAAAAGATACCATTGTTGTATGTCCACAATCCTTGATACCAGGATCATCCAGGATCATCCAGGATGTCCATGTTCTCTGCTGCCACTTGGAACATTAATACAAGCTACTCCAAATGCCACCAAAATATATACTGATATCATCAATCCACACTTCTGCCAACTGACACCATGTAAGGTATATGATGTGTACTGCCAGCTCTAACCAATTTGATGTCAAAGGTCTATCCTGCCACTAGAGTGGACATTACTGTCTATGGTCTTATATGTCCTCTGAAACTGTGTACATGCCAATGATACCTCCTGGAAACAAACAACATGGTTCATCTCAGATGATGGCTGCCATTAGCCACAAGAAGATGAGGGATTCTTGCTGTCAGTTTGGACCCTATTGATTATATCATTGATCTCAGTTGCATAGGAAAATATCTTGATGTCACTTAATCCTGCTGCCTTTGGTAACCATGTTGATATCCCTAGTCAGTTTTTGCTCTCAAGAGCTTGGTGATGTCTGTGAGCCCTACTGCCAGAAGAATCTATCTTGAAGTTCATGGACAGTACTGCTACCTACTTCATGTGGTGTGTTCTGACTTCCACCTCAGATATGTGTGTGTTCCTACTTACAATTGGAAGCTATACTAATATTAATAATACTTGATTTTACCAGCAAAAAAGATGGTATACATAGGTATTATTGAGATCCTACCTGACACAAGTAACTATAGTGAATTCCTTGATGCATGTATGCAGCCCTCAATGCAGATCATATTAATTAAATACCCCTTTTGACACCAGATTCGCAATTGATGTCAATGATCCATCCTGCCACTGGAGAAGAAATTTATTTGCATGATCTCTTCTTTCCTCTGAGTCTACGATGATATCACTGATTTTTCTTGCAATAAACATCATGGAATCTATACTGATGTTGGACCTGCACTCTGCAACAAATATGTACGAGCCCAAGCTTCAGCCTGTATATGCTCCTTGGTTGCTAGTTCAGTATCTGAGAGCCTCAGTGATCCAAGTTGTTTGATTGTGTTCGTATTCCTTTGGAGCTCTTATCCCCCTTGGGGCCCTCAATTTTCTGTCCAACACTACCATAAGAGACCCAAGCTCCATTCAATATTTGGCTGTGGGTGTCTGTGTCTGTCTGAGTCAGCTGCTGAGTAGAACCTCCTAGAGGTCAACATGCTTCTGTCTGCAGTCCTATCACTGTATCATTAATGCTGTCAGGGATTGTTTGTTGCCCATGGGATGGGTCACTAGTTTGGCCAGTTATTGATTTGCCATTGCATTAGTGTTTTTTCTATCCCTTGTCAATGTATTTCTCATAGACAGAATAAAATTTAGGTCCAAAGTTTGAAGATGTGTTGGTGTGACGATAGCTTCACTGGAGTTCCTACATAGACACAAGAGGTGGACCATTCAGATTCCATAGCACAATATTGTAAGTCACAGTTAAGGTCATCGACAATGATATTTGAGTGCCTTCCCTTTCCCAGGTCTCAGTCTCATCCTCAACATGCCACACCCCTAAACTCTATACCCCTGCAAATTTCAGTTTCCTTCATTCTCATGGTCATCTAGACATCTACCCTGCCCCTACCCACACTGGATTCTGAACACTGCCATATCATTACCCATTCTTTCTCTCACTCACTTAATTTTGCCAATCTGCTGCCCATGATTTTTTAAAGTGAGATTCAAGCATCCTCACTTTGTCCTTTCTTCTTGTTTAGCTTCCTTGGGTCTGTGGAGTACAGCAAGTTTATCCTGTATTTTAAGTCTAATTTCAACTTATAAGTGACTACATGCCATACATGTCCTTTGGGGTCTGGGTTAATTAGCTCAGGATGATATTCTCCATTCCATCTATTTTCCTACAAAATCAATGATGTGTTTGTTTTTAATAGCTCTATAGTACTCCACTGTGTAGATGTGTCATATTTTCTTTATCCATCTGTCAGTTGAGGGACATCTAGGCTTTTTCCAGTTTCTGGCTATTATGAATAAAGCTATGGACATGGTTGAGCAAGTGTCCTTTTCGGGACAGTGGAATATCTTTTGGGTATATGCACAGGAGTGGTATAGCTGGCTCTTGAATAGAACTTAAATAGAATATTTACAGTTTTCTAAGAAACACCAAATAGAATTCCAAAGTTGATGCAGAAGTTTGCAGTTCCACCAGCAATTGAGGTTTGTTCCCCTTGATCCACATCCTAACTAACATGCATTACCACTTAAATTTGTGATGTTAGCCAATATGACTATAGTATGATAGAATCTCAGAGATGTTTTGATTTGCATTTCCCTAATGACAAAGCACATTGAACATTCCTTTAAGTGCTTCTTGGCCATTCAAGATTCTTCTGCTGAGAATTATCTGTACCTAATTTTTCACCTAGGTTATTTGGTGTTTTGGAGGTTAACTTCTTGAGTTTTTGGTAAATTTTGTACATTAGTCCTCTATGGAATGTCTGTTAAGTGAAAAATTTTCATAATGTGTAGGTTGCTGATTTGTACTATGGGCTATGTCCTTTGGTTTACAGAAGCATTCCAGTTTCATGAGGTCCCATTTATCAGTTCTTGATCTTAGAGCATGAAGTATTAGTGTTCTGTTCAGGAACTTGTTTCCTGTACTAATGTGTTGAACCTATTTCCTACTATCTCTTCTATGAAATTTAGTGTATCTGATTTATGTTGAGGTCTTTGGTCCATTTGGACTTCAGTTTTGTGCATGATAGATGTGGATCTATTTGCATTCTTCTATATGCAAACATCCAGTTAGACCAGCAATATTTGTTGAAGATGCCTCCCTTTTCCATGTATTGTTTATCTTCTTTGTCAAAAATCAAATGTCCATAGGTTTGTGGGGCCATCTCAGGATCGTCCATTCAATTTAATTGATCCACCAGTTTGTTCCTATAGTAATAGAATGCACCTTTTAATATTATTTCTCTGTATTATAAATCAAGGACAGGTATGGTGGTACCTTTGGAAGTTCTTTTATTGGTTAAGATTGTTTTAGCTATCCTGGATTGTTTTTTTTTTTTTTTTATCTGTATGAATCTTAGAATTGTTGTTTCAATGTGTGGAAAAAATTGTGTTAGAATTTTGATAGGGATTGCATTAAATCTATAAATTGCTTTTGGTCAGATGATCATTTTCAATATGTTAGTCCTAATGCCCCATGAGCATTGAAGATCTTTCCATTTCTGATATGTTCATCAGTTTCTTTCTTCAGAGAATCGAAGTTCTTCTCATTTAAGTCCTTATACATGCTTGATTAGAGTTACACAAAGATATTTTATATTGTTCGTGTCTATTGTAAAGAGTTGATTTCCTAATTTATTTGTTGGCCCATTTATCATTTATCAAAGGAGGGCAGGCTATGTATTCTTTCCTAAATAACTTTATATTCAGCTGTTTTGCTGGAGGTGTTTATCAGCTTGCTTATGTTTACTATAATATCATCTGCAAATAGTGATACATTGACCTCTTCCTTTCTACTTTGTATCTCTGTGAACTCCATCAGTTAACTTATTGCTCTGGGTAGAACGTTTAATACTATATTAAATAAATAGTGAGAGAGTGGGGTGCATTCACTTGTCTCCAATTTAGTGGAACTGTTTTAAGTTTCTCTACATTTAATTTTATGTTGTCCATTGGCTTTCCATGTACTGCTTTGATTATGTTTATGTATGTGCCTTATATCCCTGATCTCAATCTTTTGACATGAAGGGGTGGTGAATTTTGTTGAAGGCCTTTTCATCATATTATGAGATGGTCATGTGAATATTTTCTTTCAATTTGTTGATATTGTGGATTATGTGGATTGGTTTTCATATATTGAGCCATCCCCACATCCCTGGGATGAAGCCTACTTGATCATCATGGATGATAGTCTTGATGTATTTCTGAATGGAGTCAAAGTCACACTTAAAGAAATGTTCAAAGTTCTTAGTTATATGGGACTGCAAATCAAAACAACCCTGAGATTCCACCCTAAACCAATCAGAATGCCTAAGAACAAGAGCTCATGTGACAGCACATGCTGGTGAGTATGTAGAACCCGAGGAACACTCCCTTACTGCTGGTGGGATTGCAAGTTGGTACAACCACTATGGGAAACAATCTGGCTATTCTTCAGAAAATTGGAAATAGTTCTACCTGAAGAATCAGCTCGACTAATTTGGGCATATATCCAAAATATGCCCCAACATTCCAAAGGGCCATGTGCTCCACTATGTTCATAGTACCCTTACATGTAATAACTGGAAACAACCCAGATGTCCCTCAATAGAAGAGTAGAGACAGAAAATGTGGTTTCTTTACATAATGGAATATTATTCAGCTATAAAGAATGAGGAAATCATGAGTTTTTCTGGCAAATGGTTAGAACTGGAAATTATCATCATGAGTTAAGTATCTCAGACACAAAAGGACACTCATTGTATGTGCTCACTAGTAAGTGGATATTAGCCAAAAAGTACAGAATACCTTGGATACAACCTACTGAACTTAAGAAATTTAACAACAGAAAGGCACAAGTGAGGATACTTCAGTAACATTTGAGGGTGAAAAAAATAATCATAGGAGTCAGGGGGAAGGAGGAACCTGTGTGTGAGTGGGGAGATGGAACAGAAATGGGAAGAGGATCAGTTAGTTGGGACAGGAAAGAAGCCCAGAGTGGTAGAAGAATGAGTGGAAATATACAGGTTTCAGGGTGGGGTTGAGGTACCATGGAACTCTAGAAAGTACCATGGATCTTGGAGTTAAGACTCTCAGGAATTAGTGATATGCTCAACAGTGGGGAAAGTGAACTTAAATAGCATCCACCTCCAGTAGATAGACAGGGCTTCAGATAGTGGAATACGGTTACCAAAACAAAGTTAAAATTTCTGACCCAGAATTGTTCCTGTGTAAAAGTACAAAAATGGAGAAGAGATGAAGGGAAAGGTGGTCCAGTAAAGACCCAACTTGGAATTCCTCTCAAGGGCCAGATCAAAGAACTGACATTATTACTGATGCAATGGTGTGCTGACAGACAGGTGTGCCTAGCATTTTTTGGCCTCCTAGAGGCCCAAAAAGCAGCTGAATGATTCAGTTGCAGATACTTATACCTAGAAATTGGACTGAAGTCGAGGCCCCTATGGTGGAATTAGAGGAAGGATGGAAGAAGCTGAAGGGAAGAGTGACCCCATAGGAATACTAGTAGTATCAAATAATAAGGATGCCTAGAAGCTCCCAGACACAGAGCCAACAGCAAGGCAGCATGCCAGAGCTGGCTGGAGTACCCTGACACACATATAGCATAGGATTGCCTAGTCTGGCCTTACTGGGAGAATATGTGCCTAATCTTCAAGTGACTTGAGACCACATGGAGGGTGAAGGTCCAGTATATGTGTGAGAGCATCCTCTTGGAAGAGGGGCAAGGGGGAGGAGGAATGTGATGAGGAACTGTGAAGGGGGGGACCAGGAGCAGAAGCGAAGGTCATCTTCAGCTCCATAGTTAGTTTGAAGCCTACTCTGATATACATAAGACACTGTCTCATAAAAATAATATTAACTATACTCATGCTAATAGAAATATAATTCCATTTAGAATTGTCCCACTTAAATCTAGGATAACTAAGACCTTTGCTGGCTTCTATTTGCCCTCAACTTATAATAACTATTGTTTTTCAACCTGTCAAGAAAAAATGAGACCTCAAATGTCCTACAATCAAAAGGTGTTCCTATGACATGGACACAGAGCAAGTAAACCTATGATAAGCAGACTGGAGTTAAAATGCTTAAACCGGCTCCCAGTGTGGAGACAGTGTCTTTTTGTGTCATTCTGGTTTTCTTAAAAATTGGATATTTTATTCACTTACATTTCAAATGTTATCCCTTTCCAGATTTCCCCTCTGCAAATAATCTTTTCCAACTCCCTTTACCCTACTTCCATGAGGATGCTCCCCTCTGACCTATCTACTCCTGCCTCACTGCCGTAGCATTCCTCTACACTGGGACAGCAAACCTTCACAGGACCAAGGGCCTCTTCTCCCATTGATGCCAGATAAGGCTCCTTCAGCTTCTTGAGTACTTCCCCTTACTCCTCCACTGGCGTCCCTTTGCTCAGTCCAATTGTTGGCTGTGAGCATCCACATCTGTATTGGTCAGGATATAGAAGACCCTCTCAGAAGACAGCTGTATGAGGCTCCTGTCAGCAAGCACTTCTTGGAATCAGCTATAGTGTCTGGGTTTGGTGTCTGCATTTGGGATGGATCCCCAGGTAGGGTAGTCTCTGGATAACCTTTCCTTCAGTCTTTGATCCTCTCTTTTTTCCTATATTTCCTGTAGAAAGGAGTAATTATGAATTAAAATTTTGGAACTGAGTGTGGGGCCCCATCCCTCAACCATGCTAATCTCTGGATATGGTCTTTACAGGTTCTCTCTCCCCTTTCGTGGTGTATTTTTTTGCTAATGTAATCCTTTTGGAGTCCTGTGAGTTCCTTGCTTTTTGGCATTGGGAACTTTCTGGTTGCTACACCCAGTTCCCCATCCCTTATTGCTATACACTGCTATTCAGGTTCCTGACCCACATTACATCTCCTCCATCTCCTCTGATATATGATTCTTCCCTCTTTTTCACCTACCCCTCTTCTCTTACATCCCAGTCCCTTTCACCCTCTATTTCCCATGAGTATTTTGTTCCCCTTTCTAAGTAGGGCTGAAGCATTCACACTGGTCTTCCTTCTGCTTGAGCTTCATTTGCTCCATGAGTTGTATCTTGGGTATTCTATGTCTTTTGAGTAATATTCACTTATGAGTGAGCACATACCATGTATGTTCTTTTGTGACTGAGTTACCTCACTCAAGACAACAGTTTTTATTTTATTTTTTTTTCAATTTTTAATTAGCTATTTTCTTCATTTACATTTCAAATGCTATCCTGAAAGTCCCCTATATCCTCCCCTGTGCACTGCTCCACAATCCACCCACTCCCACTTCTGGGCCCTGCATTCCCATGTACTGGAGCATATAAAGTTTGCAAGACCAAGGGGACTCTCTCTTCCCAATGATGGCTGACTAGGCCATCTTCTGCTACATATGTAGATAGAGAAAGAAGATCTGAGGGCGCTGGTTAGTTAAATTTTTGTTCCACCTATAGGGTTGCAGAACCCTTTAGCTCCTTGGATATATTCTCTAGCTCCACCATTGGTGCCCTGAGTTCTATCCAATAAATGACTATGAGCATCCACTTCTGTATTTGCCAGGCACTGGAATATCCTCACAAGAGACAGCTATATCAGGGTCCTTTCAGCAAAATCTTGCTGGCATGTACAATAGTGTCTGTGTTTGTTGGCTGATTATAGGATGGATCCCTGGATGGGGTAGTCTCTAGATGGTCCATCCTTTCATCTTAGCTCCAAACTTTGTCTCTGTAACTCCTTCCATGTGTGTTTTGCTCCCTATTCTAAGGAGAAATGAAGTATCCACCCATTGGTCTTCTTGCTTCTTGATTTTCTTGTGCTTTGCAAATTGTATCTTGGATATTCCAAGTTTCTTGGCTAATATCCACTTATCAGTGAGTGCATATCAAGTGACTTCTTTTGTGATTGGGTTACCTCACTTAAGATAATATCCTCCAGACACATCCATTTGCCCAAGAATTTCATAAATCCATTATTTTTAATAGCTGAGTAGTATTCCCTTGTGTAAATGTACCACATTTTCTGTATCCATTCCTCTGTTGAGGGACATCTGGGTTGTTTCCAGCTTCTGGCTATTATAAATAAGACTGCTATGAACAGAGTGGAGCATGTGTCCTTCTTACCGGTTGGAACAGCTTCTGGGTATATGCCCAGGAGAGGTATTGCTGCATCTTCAAGTAATACAATGTCCAATGTTCTCAGGAACTGCCAGACTGATTTCCAGAGTGGTTGTAGAAGCTTGCAATGCCACCAGCAATGGAGGAGTGTTCCTCTTTCTTCACATCCTTGCCAGCATCTGCTGTCACCTGAATTTTCAAACTTAGCCATTCTGACTGTTGTGAGGTGGAATCTCAGGGTTGTTTTGATTTGCATTTCACTGATGATTAAGGATGTTGAACATTTTTTCAGGTGCTTGTCAGCCCTTCAGTATTCCTCACTTGGGAATTCATTGTTTAGCTCTGTACCAAATTTTTAATGGGGTTACTCGAATTTCTGTGGTTCAGCTTCTTGAGCTCCTTATATATATTGAATATTAGTTTCCTATCAGATTTAGAATTAGAAAAAAATCCTTTCCCAATCTGTTGGTGGCCTTTTTTGTCTTATTGACAGTGTCTTTTGCCTTACAGAAATTTTGCAATTTTATGAGGTCCCATTTGTCAATTCTTGATCTTACTGCACAAGCCATTGCTGTTCTGTTCAGGAATTGTTCCTTTTTGCCTATAACTTCGAGGCTTTTACCCACTTTGTCTTCTATAAATTTCAGTCTGGTTTTATGTGGAGTTCTTTGATGTACTTAGACTTGAACCTTGTACAAGAAGATAAGTATGGATTAATTTGCATTCTTCTAAATGATAACCTCCCATTGTGCCAGCACCATTTGTTGAAAATGCTTTTTTACCAATGGATGGTTTTAGCTCCCTTGTCAAAGTTCAAGTGAACACATGTGTGTGAGTTCATTGCTGGGTCTTCAATTCTATTACATTGATCTCCCCCTCTCGCTGTACTAGTACAATGCAGTTTTTATCAAAATTGCTCTGTAGAACAGCTTGAGATCAGGCATGGTAATTCCACCATAGTTTCTTTTATTTTTGAGAATAGTTTTTGCTCTCTTAGCTTTCTTGGCATCCAGATGAATATGCAAATTGACCTTTCTAACTCAGTGAAGAATTGATTTGGATTTTTGATGGGAATTGCATTGAATCTGTAGATTTCTGTTGGCAGGATAGCCATTTTTCTATATTAATCCTGCCAATCCATGAACATGGGATATCTTTCCTTCTGAGATCTTCAATTTCTTTTGTCAGAGACTTGAAATTCTTGTCATACAGATCTTTCACTTCCTTAGAATCACACCAAGGTAGTTTATATTTTTTGTAACTATTGTGAAGGGTGTTGTTTCACAAATTTCTTTCTCAGCCTGTTTAGCCTTTGAGTAGAGAAAGGCCACTGATTTGTTTGAGTTAATTTTATATCCAGATACTGTACTGAAGCCATTTATCAGGTTCAGGAATTCTCTGGTGTAATTTTTAGGGTCACTTATATATACAATCATATCATCTGCAAATAGTGATATTTTGACTTCTTTCCAATTTTTATCCCCTTGATCTCATTTTGTTGTAGTATTGCTCTGGCTAGGACTTCAAATACGATAATGAATAGGTAGGTAGAAAGTGGGCAGCCTTGTCTATTCCCTGATTTTAGTGGGATTGCTTCCAGTTTCACTCCATTTGGTTTGATATCGGCTACTGGTTTGCTGTATATTGCTTTTATTTTGTTTAGGTATGGGCCTTCAATTCCTGATTTTCTATGCCTTTTATCATGAAGGGTTGTTGGATTTTGTCAAATGCTTTCTCAGCACCTAATGATATTATCATTTGATTTTTGTTTTTGAGATTGTTTATGTAGTGGATTATTTTTTAAAGTGTTGCTGTAGGAGTGATATGATACGGGCTAAATTGCAATAGTGTTGACCTGGCGCTGATTCCACTAGGGGTTGACAGAGGAAAATGGGATTAGTAAATTCTAAACAGGCATTTGTCTGAAATCTTCAAGAGCTGCTTCAGGCTAGAGGAGTAGGGATTGAAGAACAATTGTTAGAATATTTTTCAGATTACATTGATAGCTTTCCGTATATTAAAACATCCCTGCATCGCTGGGATGTAGCCTTCTTGGTCTTGATGGATGATCGTTTTGATGTGTTCTTGGATTTGGTATTCGAGGATTTTATTGATAATATTTTCATCGATATCCGTAAGGAAAATTGATCTGAAGTTTTCTTTCTTAGATGGATCTTTGTGTGGTTTAGGTATTAGAGTATTTGTGGCTTCATATAATGAATTGGGTAGAGTACCTTCTGATTCTATTTTGTGGACTAGTATGAGGAGAGTTGGAATTAGTTCTTCTTTGAAGGTCTGATAGAACCTAAACGCATCTGGTCCTGGGCAATTTTTTTTTTTTTTTTGGTTGGGAGACTATTAATGAGTGCTTCTATTTCTTTAGGGAAGATGGGACTGTTCAGATTTTAATCTGATCCTGATTTAACTTTGGCACCTGGTATCTGTCTGAGAAATTGTCCATTTCATCCAGGTTTTCTAGTTTTGTTGAATATAGCCTTTTGTAGTAGGATCTGATGATGTTTTGGATTTCCTCAGGTTTTGTTGTTATGTCTCTGGTATCTGTCTGGGAAGTTGTCCATTTCATCCAGGTTTTCCAGTTGCGTTGAATATAGCCTTTTATAGTAGGATCTGATGATGTTTTGGATTTCTTTAGGTTCCGTTGTTATATCTCCCTTTTAATTTTTGATTTTGTTAATTAGGATACTTTCCCTGTGCCCTCTCCTTAGTCTGGTTAAGGGTTTATCTAACTTGTTGATTTTCTCAAAGAACCAGCTCCTGGTTTGGTTGAATCCTTGAATAGATCTTTTTGTTTCCACTTGGTTGATTTCTGCTCTAAGTTTGATTATTTCCTACTGTCTACTCCTCTTGGGAGAATTTGCTTCCTTTAGTTCTAGAGCTTCTAGGTCTGTTGTCAGGCTGCTAGTGTGTGCTCCCTCTAGTTTATTTTTGGAGGCACTCAGGGCTGTGAGTTTTCCTCTTAGGTCTGCTTTCATTATGTCCCATATATGTGGGTATGTTGTGGTGTCATTTTCATTAAATGTTAAAAAGTCTTTAATCTCTTTCTTTATTTCTTCCTTGACCAAGATATCATTGAGTAGATTGTTGTTCAGTCTCCACATGAATGTTGGTGTTCTCTTATTTATGTTGTTATTGAAGTTCAGCCTTAGTCCATCGTGACCTTTTGTATCTATTGAGGCCTGTTTTGTGACCCATTATATGGTCAATTTTGGAGGAGGTACCATGAGGTGCTGACAAGAAGTTATATCCTTTTGTTTTAGGATAAAATGTTGTGTAGATGTCTGTTAATTCATTTGTATCATAACTTCTGTTAGTGTCCATGAGTCTCTGTTTAGTTTATGTTTCTAGGATCTGTCCATTGGTGAGAGTGAGGTGTTGAAGTCTCCCACTATTTTTGTGTGAGGTACAATGTGTGCTTTGAGCTTTACTAAAGTTTCTTTAATGAATGTGGCTGCCCTTGCATTTGGAGCATAGATATTTAGAACTGATAGTTCCTTTTGGAGGATTTTAACCTTTATGAGTATGAAGCACCCCTCCTTGTCTTTTTTGATATCTTTGGGTTGGAGGTCAATTTTATTCGATATTTGAATGGCTAGTCCAGCTTGTTTCTTCAGACCATTTGCTTAGAAAATTGTTTTTCAGCCTTTCACTCTGATATAGAATCTGTCTTTCTTCTCGGGGTGGGTTATCTGCAAGTAGCAAAATGCTGGGTCCAGTTTGTGTAGTCAGTCTATTAGTCTATGTTTTTTAATTGGGGAATTTAGTCTATTGATGTTAAGAGAAATTAACGAAAAGTAGTTGTTGCTTCCTGTTATTTTTGTTGTTAAAGATGGGATTCTGTTCTTGTGGCTGTCTTATTTTAGGTTTGTTGAAGGATTACTTTCTTGTTTTTTCTCAGGTGTAGTTTCCATCTATGTGTTGGTGTTTTCCCTTTATTATCCTTTGAAGGGCTAGATTCATGGAAAGATATTGTGTGCATTTGTTTTTATCATGGAATTCTTTGGTTTCTCCATCTATTGTAATTGAGATTTTTGCTGGTGTATATTAGCCTGGGCTGGCATTTGTGTTCTCTTAGGGACTGTATAACATCCGTCCAGGATCTTCTGGCTTTCATAGACTCTGCTGATAAGTCTGGTGTAATTCTAATAGGTCTGACTTTATATGTTACTTGAGTGTTTTCCCTTACTGATTTTAATATTCTATCTTTATTTAGTGCACTTGTTGTTCTGAATATTACATGTCAGGAGAAATTTCTTTTCTGGTCCAGCCTATTTGGAATTCTCTGGGCTTCTTATATGTTCATGGGAATCTCTTTCTTTAGGTATTGGAAGTTTTCTTCTATAACTTTGTTAAAGATATTTGCTGGCCTTTTAAGTTGAGAATCTTCATTCTCATCTACTATTATCCATAGGTTTGGTCTTCTCATTGTGTCCTGGATTTCCTGAATGTTTTGAGTTGGGATCCTTTTGCATTTTCCATTTTCTTTGATTGTTGTGTTCATGTTACCTATGGAATCTTCTGCATCTGAGATTCTCTCTTCTATCTCTTGTATTCTCTTGATGATGCTCACATCTATGTTTCCTGATATCTTTCCTAGGATTTTTATCTCCAGAGTTGTTTCCCTTTAGGTTTTCTTCATTGTTTCTACTTCTATTTTTACAACTTGGATTTTTTTTTATTCAATTCCATCATCTGTTTGGTTCTGTTTTCCTGTAATTCTTTAAGGGATTTTTGTGTTTCTTCTACCAGTTTAGCAGTGTTTACCTGTAGTTCTTTAAAGACTTGTACTTATTTAGCAGTGTTCTCCTGTAATTCCTTGAGGGATTTCTGTGCTTGCTCTTTAAGGGCTTCTACCTGTTTAGCAGTGTTCCCTGTAATTCTTTGAGGGATTTCTGTGCTTCCTCTTTAAGGGCTTCTACCTGTTTAGCCGTGTTCTCCTGTATTTCTTTAAGTAAGTTATTAATGTACATCCTAAAATCTTCTACCACCATCAAGAGATATGATTTTAAATCTGAGTCTTGCTTGTCAGGTGTGTTGGGGTATCCAGGACTTTCTGTGGTGGGCTTACTGGATTCTGATGATGCCCATTGTTCTTGGTTTATGTTAGTAAGATTTTTACCATTGCCTCTCGCCATTAGGTAATCTCTGGTGTTAATGTTCAAGCTGTCTCTGGCTGGAGCTTGGTCCTCCTGTGATTCTGTTAACCTCTGTCAGCACTCCTGAGAATCCAACTGTCACCTGAGTCCCAGTCTCAGATTACTCTCTGCAGGCAAGTTCTCCTCTTGCAGGCAGGTGTCCAGAGGTCTGGAGCTCTCATCCACCTCCTGAATCCAGGTGTCAGAGCCCTCCCTGTAAGCAGACTCTCCTCTGACAAGGAAGTTGCCCAGGTGTCAGGGTCTCAGCTCGGCTTCCTGGCTGAGGATGAAGGCCCATAAGGGACCCTGTCCAATAAGCTCTGTTGCTTCTGTTGCCCACATGCCCTCCAGTGCTCAAGAGGTCTTGGGTGTGCTAGAGGTCCTGCAGAGTGGAGAGTTCTCTGGGGCCCTCAACACCCTTGGCCGTGTTAACACAGAAGATGGTAGGGCTGGCCCCGACTAGAAAGAATCCCAGCCTCTTGTTGGGCAGGTTTCCTTTGTCCCTGTTCCTGCTGGCAAAAGACCCTTCTCGACTCTTTGGAGCTGATGTTGTGTTCCACTCACCTGTGATCCAGAGGTCCCAGGTGTGCTAGGGGTCCTGTGGCATGGAGAGTCCTCTGGGGCTCTTGGCGCCCTCTGGTAGGTTCAGTCGGAAGATGGCAGGGCTGGCCTGACCAGAATGGATCTCAGCCTCTATTCAGGTGGTGTTCCTTTGTCCCTGTTCATACTGACACAAGACCCTCTGTGATTCTTTGGACCTGATGTTGCATTCTACTCACTCATGATCCCAAGGTGATCCCGAGTTACTGTGGCGTGGAGAATACTCTAGGGCCCTTGGCAGCCTCTGGCAGATTCAGTTAGAAGATAGTGGGGCAGGATGACAGTTTTTGATCTTAGCCATTCCCACTGGTATGAGGTGGAGTCTCAGGGTTGTTTTGATATGCATTTCTCTAATGACTACAGATGTTTATTTAGGTGCTACTTGGCCATTCATGTTTCCTCAGTTGAGAAATCTGTGTAGCTTTGTTCATTAATTTTAACTAGGGTTATTTGGTTCTCTGGAGTCTAACATCTTTTGTTCTTTATATATATTTTCCAAATAACACTTGCAAGGGAGTTGTTTGTTTGCTCCCCAACAATGTCAAGCTTGGGCACATTCCCTCCAGCTACACTATCAGGGTTCATGGGTATGGGTTTTCCTATTTTACCCCAATTTCAATGCTATATACATTGGGAAACATGGCTTTTGAGACACACTGTCCCTCAGTATGTGAGTTTCACACATATTTAACCAATTACACACAGGAAATATCTGTAAGAAAATAAGTCATCTGTATTGAACATTTCTTGACTTTTTTCTTTCATTCCCTAAATAATATGATACAACCTTTTATATAGAATGTACATTTTATTATGTATTATAAATCTCCAAGAGGTGGTTTAGAGTATGTGGGAGGATTTTCTTGATTTGAAGCCCAATTTGAAACCAAGAGAGGTATCTATACTCAAGAGAACCTTTCTGTGTTTGCTTGCCTGTATCCTTCCTTTCCCTCCCTGCCTCCCCCACCTCCAAACAGGGACACAGACAACACAGGTCTTTTTACACTCAGCTTCTCCCTGTGAATAAAGAATTGGGAGACAAAGTTACAAAGGGCTCCAGACCAGGTAATTCATTGATATAAAGAGAGAAATATACCCTCTTGATACTTAAAGATGGCATAAAGATATTCTCCTCTAATAATTCTTACAGGATATTCATATTTTGTCTAAAGTGGGCGCAAAAGGAATTTTGGGTTTAAATACTGGTTTGACAGGCTGCCCCTTATAAGCTAGTGTAGCACTTATAGATGGGAAATTTCACCTGTGGTTTGGGACTAGCTAGGGAGTATTAGTTACGGACTCCAAGTAGTGAGAACAGTTATAATCACCTGCTATGAATAGGTATTAATAATAAAGTCTGTGTCTCTAGGTAAAGAGCATAACAGATATTATAATAGGTATTAATTAAATAGATGTCTGTGTCTCCTGGTAGAGAGCACAACAAATAGAAGGTTTAAATAAATGTCTGTAGCTCTTGGTAGAGAGCACAACAGAAAACAGAAAAGATAACTAGCTGCTCTAGGAGGAAAGTGTATTATTCATGGGAAATTTCACCTGTGGTTCAGAACTAGATAGGGAATATTAGTCACTGACTCCAAGTAGAGCAGTGATAATCACCTGCTATGAACAGGTATTAATTAATAGAAGTCTGTAGCTCCAGGTAGAGAACGTAACAGATAGCTGGTATAACAGGTATTAGGGGAAGGTTGAATTAATTCCTTTAAATATGGTATAAAGATATACTGCTCTAATAAGTATTACAGGGTACTCATATTCTTTGTAACGTGTGTTTCTAGAGAATTTTGGGGTAAAATCCTGATTTGATAAGCTACTCCTTATAAGCAAATATAGAAATGAAAGGAAAGGGGAAAAGGGAAAAGGGAAAAGGGGAAAAGGGAAAAGGGAAAAAGGGAAAGGGAAAGGAAAAGAAAGGAAAGAAAGGGAAGAGGAAAGGAAAGTGAAAAGGATAGGAAAGAAGAAATGAAAGGTAAGGAGAAAGGAAAGGGGTAAAGAAAGAAGATGAAAGAGGAAAGGAAAAGGAAAGAATATAGAAGTGTGAATCATTTATTTTAAAGATAGTATAATAAAGTTTGAAGGAGAGTCATATTCTGTCTAATGTGGGCTCCATGGGAATTTTGGGATAATATCCTGACATGACAAATTAGAAAGACCTAAATAGGCTAAAATGAGTGTGGTTTTGTGTATTGTGGTTGTTTAATTGTTCCTATGGGACAGAGGGCAACCTAAAGGTTTTCTTGGTTCCCAGCTGAAGGACATGCTAATTTGTGGAACAGGTTTAGTCATCTGTTTTTGGAAAAGGTGATGAAAGTACTTACACCTTCCAGAGTTATATGGATCAGATTTGGTAGAGGGAGACACTTAAAAATTAGATTCCAGAGAATCAAATTACAAGTTTGTCTTAGTCAGGGTTTCTATTCCTGCACAAACCTCATGACTAAGAAGCAAGTTGGGGAGGAAAGGGTTTATTCAGCTTAAAATTCCATACTGCTGTTTATCACCAAGGAAATCAGCCCTGGAACTCAAGTAGGTCAGGAAAAAGGAGCTGATACAGAGGCCATGGAGGGATGTTCTTTACTGGCTTGCTTCCCCTGGCTTGCTCAGCCTGCTCTCTTATAGAACCCAAGACTAACAGCCCAGAGATGGTCCCTCCGACAAGGGGCCTTTCCCCCTTGATCACTAATTGAGAAAATGCCTTACAGTTGTATCTCATGGAGGCATTTCCCCAACTGAAGCTCCTTTCTCTGTGATAACTCCAGCTGTGTCAAGTTGACACAAAATTAGCCAGCACAAAGTTTATCTTGATGATACTAAAATTTTGTTTTGAGATTTATATATTACAGAATATACAGCCTTGGTGAATTTCATCATCAGACATGCTGAACTGACTTCCCTGAACTGCTGATGTCTTGGATTTTCATCTGGATCCAGTCAGGACACAGACATCAGAGATGAATACAATCATTGGTATGTCCTTCATAAGGCCAACTAACTCTCACATTTCCCTACTCTTCCCCCTACCTTCAAACGTAACTCAACACCCATATTCAGCTTGATGAAGTCATGAAGAGTTGTCATCCAAGTTCCCTAAGCTTCAGGGCTGGGGGTGGTTATTATAGGTTGTCTTAGATACTAAAAAAATTTGAAGTTCAGGGCTTAGACCCAGTCCTTCTATTGCTGCTATTATAATCAGATCTGAGATGTTTAAGCAGGTGAGTTAAGGGCCAAATAGGAAATTCAAGGCTATGAGGTTATTGTTTGGGTGTTTTCAGTTATTTTAATTAGAAATGGCTGAGAGTAGTTAACAGACAACAGTCTAGATTACTTCACATAGATAGCTGGTTTTCAAAACATTAGAAGTCCACAGAATTTGAGCTTTAATATTATTTATTCACATGTTGTTAAGATACGTCTGCTCCTGACAGGTTTCCCTTCTTTGATTCAAAGAAGAAACTGAGTATCTTTGAGGTACTCCATTTGTGACAAAATAACCACTAGGCAAGAATTGCCTCCTTTCATCTACAGACATAATACAGTTCAAGGAAAAGATACAATTACAGGTTAGGACAGCTTGATTCTGATGAGCCAGAGTAGGCTAGTCCTTAATATTACTGTATCTGAAAGTCTGTCAGATGACCCTGGCCAGTAGGCTGAATTCCGATGCTCCAATGTGTTGAAGTAAGGGACTATCCAGGTGATCAGTTGTCTCTGTAAATTGGCTAAGT
Organism: Mus musculus; assembly: GCF_000001635.26. Lineage (NCBI taxonomy): Eukaryota > Metazoa > Chordata > Mammalia > Rodentia > Muridae > Mus > Mus musculus. The sequence goes on along the minus strand of NC_000086.7, from coordinate 26,438,044 downwards.
TTTGGAAGCTGTTTTAGGCTTCCTATATATTTTCAGTTAATATCAGTGGTTCTTGAATTTCTGATGGGTTTAAAAAACTACATAATCTCCTAGAGAACTGAGGCTTTTTACTTTAAGAGGAACAGATTTGAGAGGATGTTTTTCAGATGGCATTGTATCTAAAGCCCAGTGATAGCCAGGCGCAGAACATGTAAGGATAGATGACAGAGGTTCTATTTAATTAACAACCATAATGAACTGGGTGTTAGGTCTCTTGTAAACAAAGAGTTAGTCAGCACTCAGGTGATTTCCTAAAAACCTGCTTCCCACCTTAATTTGTAAAATAAAGGAAAGCTGATGATTGGGCAGGTAAAAGGGAAGTTGGAGTGGAAGGTGGGAGAGAGAAGAAGGAGAAAATGGAAGAGGGAGAGGATGCAGAGGTGGAGGAAAACAAAGAAAAGCAGAGCAGAAGCCCATCGCCTGGGGAAACTGTAAGTTCTAAGGGGTCTCATAAGTTGTGGAAGATGGTAGCATAGTGGTAGAACTGTCCAATCTTGGAGCATAGCATGTATTCATATTAACTGAGTTGTGTTTTCATTGCTGGGGCATATTTGGGAGGATATTTACCTCAACACCATGGTATTACCACAATGCTGGTAAGAATGACGGCCTTGGGTTTTCCTTATACTCGGTGGTCATCCTGATAGCTGAGGGTACCAGGCCAATATCCAGTTCTGGATGTTGTAATCCCGTAATGAAGCATAATGCAACTATAACCCTGTTTTCAGTGCCCATGATATTATTTCTGACATATTTACACACTTGGTGAAAAAGCAAGCTTTAAGAATCACAAGCAATTTTACATGTATATTTTGATGGATAGAGCAAAGCATCAACCACTTTACATATATAGTCATATTTGATATGGAACACAGCTCCAACTTTACTTTTCTCACACTGCTTACTTATCTGTGTAAAATCTTTCAGGTAGTATAAAATGCAAGGTGATTACTTTTTGTTTTCTTCTCGTGAATAATTATGAGTATATGTAAGGAAAAACATCTTCAAAATATACACCCACAATGAGCTGTTTATAAATTATTAATAAAAACACAATTTTCCTCCTAGAATCCACATATATTTATATCTAAGCAAGTTGTTATAGATTAAACATGTGCAAGCAAGCAAGGTAACATTTTTTTTCAGCCAGTTACTCTTACAGGAAGACTGCTATTTGCTGTTATAAAAAAGGGTCAATTACTTTATTATTTATCTCAAAAATTAATGCTATAAAAATCTTTTTTTAATTAGGCATTTTCCTCATTTACATTTACAATGCTATCCCATACCCTCCCCCCACTCACCTACCCACCCATTTTGGTCCTGGCGTTCCCCTGTACTGGGGCATATAGAGTTTGCAAGTACAATGGGACTCTCTTTCCAGTGATGGCCGACTAGGCCATCTTTTGATATATATGCAGCTAGAGTCAAGAGCTCCGGGGTACTGGTTATTTCATAATGTAGTTCCACCTATAGGGTTGCAGATCCCTTTAGTTCCTTGGGTATTTTCTCTAGCTCCTCCATTGGGGAACCTGTGATCCATCCAATAGCTGGCTGTGAGCATCCACTTATGTGTTTGCTAGGCCCCGGCATAGTCTCACAAGAGACAGCTATATTAGGGTACTCTTAGCAAAATCTTGCTAGTGTATACAATTGTGTCAGCGTTTGGAGGCTGATTATGGGATGGATCCCTGGATATGGCAGTCTCTAGATGGTCCATTCTTTTGTCTCTGCTCCAAACTTTGTTTCTGTAACTCCTTTTAAGGGAGTTTTGTTCCCAAATCTAAGAAGGGGGAAAGTGTCCACACTTTGGTCTTTGTTCTTCTTGAGTTTCATGTGTTTTGCAAATTGTAACTTATATCTTGGTTATTCTAAGTTTCTGGGCTAATATTCACTTATTAGTGAGGACATATCATTTGAGTTCTTTTGTGATTGGGTGACCTCACTCAGGATAATGCCCTCCAGGTCCAACCATTTGCCTAGGAATTTCGTGAATTCATTGTTTTTAATACCTGGGTAGTACACCATTGTGTAAATGTACCACATTTTTTGTATCCATTCCTCTGTTGAGGGACATCTGGGTTCTTTCCAGCTTCTGGCTATTATAAATAAGGCTGCTATGAACATAGTGGAGTATGTGTCCTTCTTACCGGTTGGGACATCTTCTGGATATATGCCCAGGAGAGGTATTGCGGGATACTCCGGTAGTACTATGTCCAATTTTTGGAGGAACCGCCAGACTGATTTCCAGAGAGGTTGTACAAGCTTGAAATCCCACCAACAATGGAGGAGTGTTCCTCTTTCCCCACATCCTCGCCAGCATCTGATGTCACCTGAATTTTTGAACTTAGCCATTCTGACTGGTGTGAGATGGAATCTCAGGGTTGTTTTGATTTGCATTTCCCTGTTGATTAAAGATGTTGAACATTTTTCAGGTGTTTCTCAGCCTTTCGGTATTCCTCGGGTGAGAATTCTTTGTTCAGCTCTGAGCCCCATCTTTTAAGGGAGCTATTTGATTTTCTGGAGTCCACCCTCTTAAGTTCTTAATATATATTGGATATTAGTCACCTATCTGATTTAAGATAGGTAAAGATCCTCTCCCAATCTGTTGGTGGTCTTTTTGTCTTATTGACAGTGTCTTTTGCCTTGCAGAAGCTTTGCAGTTTCATGAGGTCCCATTTGTCAATCCTCGATCTTAAAGCACAAGCCATTGCTGTTCTATTCAGGAATTTTTTCCCTGTGCCCATATCTTTGAGACTTTTCCCCACTTTCTCCTCTATAAGAAGCAGTGTCTCTGGTTTTATGTGAAGTTCCTTGATCCACTTAGATTTGACCTTAGTACAAGGAGATAAGTATGTATCGATTCACATTCTACTACACGATAACAACCAGTTGTGCCAGCACCAATTGTTGAAAATGCTGTCTTTTTTCCACTAGATGATTTTAGCTGCCTTGTTGAAGATCAAGTGACCATAGGTGTGTGGGTTCATTTCTGGGTCTTCGATTCTATTCCATTGGTCTACTTGTCTGTCACTATACCAGTACCATGCAGTTTTTATCACAAATGCTCTGTAGTAAAGCTTTAGCTCAGGCATGGTGATTCCACCAGAAGGGCTTTTATCCTTGAGAAGAGTTTTTGCTATCCTAGGTTTTTTGTTATTCCACATGAATTTGCAGATTGCTCTTTCTAATTCGTTGAAGAATTGAGTTGGAATTTTGATGGGGATTGCATTGAATCTGTAGATTGCTTTTGGCAAGATAGCCATTTTTACAATGTTGATCCTGCAAGTTCATGAGCATGGGAGATCTTTCCATCTTCTGAGATCTTCTTTAATTTCTTTCTTCAGGGACATGAAGGTTTATCATACAGATCTTTCACTTCCTTAGTTAGAGTCACACCAAGATATATTATATTATTTGTGACTATTAAGAAGGGTGTTGTTTCCTTAATTTCTTTCTCAGCCTGTTTATTCTTTGTGTAGAGAAAGGCCATTGACTTGTTTGAGTTAATTTTATATCCAGCTACTTTACCGAAGCTGTTTATCAGGTTTAGGAGTTCTATGGTGGAATTTTTAGGGTCACTTATATATACTATCATATCATCTGCAAAAAGTGATATTTTGACTTCATATTTTCCAATTTGTATCCCCTTGATCTCCTTTTGTTGTCGAATTGCTCTGGTTAGGACTTCAAGTACTATGTTGAAGAGGTAGGGAAAAAGTGGGCAGCCTTGTTTCGTCCCTGTTTTTAGTGGGACTGCTTCCAGCTTCTCACCATTTACTTTGATATTGGCTACTGGTTTGCTGTAGATTGCTTGTATCATGTTTACGTATGGGCCTTGAATTCCTGACCTTTCCAAGACTTTTATCATGAAAGGGTGTTGGATCTTGTCGAATGCTTTTTCTGCATCTAAAGAGATGATCATGTGGTTTTTGTCTTTGAGTTTGTTTATATAATGGATTACATTGATGGATTTTCATATATTAAACCATCCCTGAATCCCTGGAATAAAACCTACTTGATCAGAATGGATGATTGCTTTCATGTGTTCTTGGATTCGGTTAGCAAGAATTTTATTGAGGATTTTTTGCATCGAACTTCATAAGGGAAATTGGTCTGAAGTTCTTTATCTTTGTTGGATCTTTCTGTGGTTTAGGTATCAGAATAATTGTGGCTTCATAGAATGAGTTGGGTAGAGTTCTCTCTACTTCTATTTTGTGGAATAGTTTGTGCAGAACTGGGCTTAGATCTTCTTTTAAGGTCTGGTAGAACTCTGCAATAAACACATCTGGTCCTGGGCTTTTTTTGGTTGGGAGACTATTAATGACTGCTTCTATTTCCTTAGGGGATATGGGACTGTTTAGATCGTTAACTTGATCCTGATTTAACTTTGGTACCTGGTATCTGTGTAGAAAATTGTCCATTTCATCCAGGTTTTCCAGTTTTGTTGAGTACAGCCTTTTGTAGGAGGATCTGATGGTGTTTTGGATTTCTTCAGGATCTGTTGTTATGTCTCCCTTTTCATTTCTGATTTTGTTAATTATGATGCTGTCCCTGTGCCCTCTAGTTAGTCTAGCTAAGGGTTTATCTATCTTGTTGATTTTCTCAAAGAACCAAATCCTCGTTTGGTTAATTCTTTGAATAGTTCTTCTTGTTTCCACTTGGTTGATTTCACCCCTGAGTTTGATTATTTCCTGCCATCTACTCCTCTTGGGTGAATTTGCTTCCTTTTTTTCTAGAGCTTTTAGATGTGTTGTCAAGCTGGTAGTATGTGCTCTCTCCCATTTCTTCTTTGAGTTACTCAGAGCTATGAGTTTCCCTCTTAGAAATGCTTTCATTGTGTTCCATAGGTTTGGGTATGTTGTGGCTTCATTTTCTTTAAACTCTAAAAAGTCTTTAATTTCTTTCTTTATTCATTCCTTAACCAAGGTATCATGGAGAAGAGTGTTATTCAGTTTCCACGTGAATGTTGGCTTTCCATTAATTATGTTGTTATTGAAAATCAGCCTTAGGCCATGGTGGTCTGATAGGATACATGGGACAATTTCAAAATTTTTGTATCTGTTAAGGCCTGTTTTGTGACCAATTATATGGTCAATTTTGGAGAAGGTCCCATGAGGTGCTGAGAAGAAGGTATATCCTTTTGTTGTAGGATAAAATGTTCTGTAGATATCTGTCAGATCCATTTGTTTCATTACTTCTGTTAGTGTCAATGTATCCCTGTTTAGTTTCTGTTTCCATGATCTGTCCATTGAAGAAAGTGGTATGTTGAAGTCTCCCACTATTATTGTGTGAGGTGCAATGTGTGTTTTGAGCTTTACTAAAGTGTCTTTAATGAATGTGGCTGCCCTTGCATTTGGAGTGTAGATATTCAGAATTGAGAGTTCCTCTTGGAGGATTTTAACTTTGATGCGTATGAAGTGTCCCTCCTTGTCTTTTTTGATAACTTTGGGATGGAAGTCGATTTTATCCCATATTAGAATGGCTACTCCAGCTTGTTTCTTCATACCATTTGCTTGGAAAATTGTTTTCCAGCCTTTCACTCTGAGGTAGTGTCTGTCTTTTTCCCTGAGATGGGTTTCCTGTAAGCAGCAGAATGATAGGTCCTGTTTGTGTAGCCATCTGTTAGTATATTTTTTTTTGGTGAATTGAGTCCATTGATATTAAGAGATATTAAGGAAAAGTAATTGTTGCTTCCTTTTATTTTTGTTGTTAGAGTTGGCATTCTGTTCTTGTGGCTGTCTTTTTTTTTTTTTATTGGTTTGTTGAGGGATTACTTTCTTGCTTGTTCTAGGGCGTGATTTCCGTCTTTGTATTGGTTCTTTTCTGTTATTATTCTTTGAAGGGCTGGATTCGTGGAAAGATAACGTGTGAATTTGGTTTTGTCGTGGAATACTTTGGTTTCTCCATCTATGGTAATTGAGAGTTTGGCCGGGTATAGTAACCTGGGCTGGAATTTGTGTTCTCTTAGTGTCTGTATAACATCTGTCCAGGCTCTTCTGGCTTTCATAGTCTCTAGTGAAATGTCTGGTGTAATTCTGATAGGTCTGCCTTTATATGTTACTTGACCTTTCTCCATTACTACTTTTAATATTCTATCTTTATTTAATGCATTTTTTGTTCTGATTATTACGTGTCGGGAGGAATTTCTTTTCTGGTCCAGTCTATTTGGAGTTCTGTAGGCTTCTTGTATGTTCATGGGCATCTCTTTCTTTAGGTTTGGGAAGTTTTCTTCTATATTTTGATGAATATATTTGCTGGCCCTTTAAGTTGGAAATCTTCATTTTCATCAACTCCTATTATCCGTAGGTTTGGTCTTCTCATTGTGTGCCGGATTTCCTGGATGTTTTGGGTTAGGATATTTTTCCTTTTTTTATTATCTTTGATTGTGCCAATTTTCTCTATAGAATCTTCTGCACCTGCCCCGGACTGGGTGAGGTGGGAGTGCTGCATTCAGTTGATGGTGAGTAGTTTTGATTTCTGTTAATAGGATTCTTACGTTTGCCTTTCATCATCTGGTATTCTCTGGAGCTGTGCAGGATGCACTGGGCAGGGTCCTGGAACCAAGATGTCTGTGCAGGGTACACTCGGCAGGGTCCCGGACTAAGATGTCTGCTGTCAATGCTCAGGCAAAATGCTCCCACACCGGGCAGATCCCTATCCTCTGGCTGGGAAAATGGCCAGCTGTCTGTGCAGGATACACTCGGCGGGGTCCCATAACCGAGATTTCTGCTGCCGATGCTCAGGTAAAGCGCTCCTACGCAGGACAGATCCCAATCCTCAGAATTCTTAATATCGCGTGGCTGGTTTTGTGGGTATCTGGCGGTAGTCAGCCTACTGTGCAACCTAGCTACCTGGTGCTGCTCAGACCAAAAGGGGCTTGTGCCCCTACTTAGACCGGGTTTTTGCTTCCCTGACTAATTCAGTCTCAAGTCCCTTGCGATTGGATTGGAGCAGATGCAGTGTTCCACTCACCAGAAGACTTAAGATCGCTTGGCAGGTGTTATGGGTAGCTGGCGGTAGTCAGCAGACTGTGCGCCCTAGTTACCCCAGTGCTGCTCAGACAGAAAGGGGCTTGTGTCAGCAGGTCTCATTTCAACAACAAACTAGTCCAAGACAATTACAAATGAGAGAGGATTTTTGTTTCTTTGTTTTATTTTGTTATGTTTTTCAAGACAGGGTGTCTCTGTAGAACTTGGCAACTTGGCTGTCCCAGAACTCACTCTGTAGACCAGGCTTGCCTTGAACTCAGAAATCTGCCTGCATCTACCTCCCAAGTGGTGGGATTAAAGTCATGTGCCAGAACTGCAGGCAGTCTGGAAGAGGTTTTATTGAGAGGGAGAGACAAGGTGGTGGCAGACAGAGAAGAGGGGGAAAAGAAAGAGAGGGGGGGTGTTCCCCTTATTTATATGGAAAATGATGTAATACAGGTAAAGGTGGGAGGTGAGCCAAGTGTATTCTGGGAACATGGTAGCTTTCATCTTGGCAACAGTTCTGTAGGTCGCTCTATCACCTATGTGATGTCATTGGTTTGAGAGGTCCTGATGCCAAAATAACTCCCTTCTTGTTATAACGAAAAGGAAAGAAAAAGGGAAAGGCAATGATGAAAAGGGAATGACGGCATCATGTATTTTAAGCTGCTTCCTGCTGTGTATGAGCATTGCTCATTTTGTGGTGTAGCTGACTTTAAACATCTAGATCCTCTTGGTAAACGTTCACATCAGGTTCCTCTGTGGACAGCAGCTCTTCTGTGGGCAGTGGCTGGTAATCCTCTAACTCAAACTGATTAGTAGTTTGGCTAGAAACTTTCTGTATTTGTTATTGAGGAAATATGGAAAGAAGATGAATGAGGCAGCGAGAAAATAATAATGCCAAGAAGATGACTAGGAATGGTGTTATGAAAGGGAGTATTCACTTCCATATAGGATTTTCAAAAATCCTAGAACTAGAGGTCTCATGGTCTCTGAAGTTCTCGATGTCATACTGTAGCTCCTGGATTTTATCACTATCCAGGACTGGTTGACATAGAAACAGCATTCTTCTTGGATTGTAGCCACATGCGCCCACACTAACTGGGTTCCTGAGTGGGAGGCCGGAGCTGTAATTGAGAGAATGTTGAGAGAAGTAATGGAGACCAAGACATATTTTCTGATCAAGGCCCAAAGTTTCATGCGCCTACACTAACTGGGTTCCTGAGTGGGAGGCCGGAGCTGTAATTGAGAGAATGTTGAGAGAAGTAATGGAGACCAAGACATATTTTCTGATTAAGGCCCAAAGTTTAGTAAGAGTCTGTGCTTATAAAGGGGGGATGGGAGGCCCATCCTCCCCCAATCCATTCTTGATGCCTGTCACCAGCCTGTAGGCAATCTGCTGGACAGAACTGGTTTGGCAAGTAGGTGTAAATTACTGGATTGTTTGTTGTCTCTGGAATATCTAAAGAACCTCTCAGCAGGTAGCAGTGTCTTGGAGAAGAGCAGGCAGGTGACAGAACAATAGAGCCATCTAGGTGAGAAGGCTCCACCCAGGTGTTATTATTCTCAGTTGCAGTGAAGTCTGAATCAGCCTGCTTCAAGGCTGGTGGAGGCTAAAGTGGAGGAACAGGCAAAGACCACCTTCTTTAGCTTCAGAATATCTAGCCCCTGTAGATTCTGAAGTACCAAGACTGCCAAAGAATCTATCTGTTTCTGGATACTGAGCACATTTTCAGACATTTTTTGTAGATAGCTTTTTAACTGGGAAGTGAACTTATTATATTGGGTCATGGAAGTCATTATCCCTGCAATTCCAGTACCAGCACCTATTGCTATTCCCATAGCAACCAAGAGTGAAATGACTTGAATCGCCCTCTTATGTTGACCAGCTATCATATTTTCAACTGGGATTGGCAGGGGCTCCTTTCCCTGGATTACTCCCTGTTCAGGGAACAGGAGTACCATTGTTCAAAGTCCTGACCAGCTGATGGGTAGGCAATGATATTCCTGACTGCCACAAAGAATTGACATGTTCAGGACTACATTGCATTATGGCAGGGATGATATATTTAGGGATATGATTTTATTGAAGTATAGGAAACATAGTGTTCCTACAGGACGTGTCCCAGAGGTCTTAATACAGTTTGCCATGCCAAAGAGAGGGATAGAGGTAAGGTATGGAGTCATGGCAACTTTGGAGTCAAGGCAACTGACAAAGACTAAGGTAAAGTTACTTGGCAATATCACTGGAGAGGCTGTAAGTGACAATTGTGAGTTAGCTCCAGGGGGTACACATAATCAGCAGTCTTTAAAGTGTTGAGGCTGGTGACATTAAGGAGTTGGTATGCTGAGGTCAAGTTTGAAGCAAAAGGCAAAATGACAAGTTAGTGCCATTTATGAGGGGCGATATCAAAGAGGTAAGGACCTCAGAGGAGTGTTTGATTATCTCCCCTACTTTTCAGATATCTAGGGGTTGGGCATTTGAGACATATTTTCTTTGGATATGGTCAGTACTTACTAGGGAACTGGGTTGATTTTTACTGTAGAGCTTACCAATAACTCCTACCTCCCACCTGGAATCCCATGAGTCTTATATGTAGAAAAAGATTGTCTTGTGGTGTTGATAGAAGAAATGATTGGTTCATGATCCTAGCATATGTATCTGACAAGACCAATATGGGCAGCCCCCATATTCATCTGGCAGTTTTCTACAATAATCTTTTGTCTGGTTAAAGAAAAAGCAAGTATAGAGATCATAATATTTAGATGGGATAACAGATACAGGGATGATAGCAATTTGGATCAGTTCCTGGCATCCAGCTATGGAGGAGTTTCCTGACCCTATTTGGAAAGAATGTTTGTTATTTGTGGGGATTTCTTGGACTTTACCCTCCAGATGTCAGGGCTACCCAGATGGAAATGAACATCAGGGGGAGGATAAGAAACCCATATCTCATCCAGTGATGTCAAGCTTGACTGCCAGAGTAGAGTCTCATTTTTTGGAACTGGGGACATGTAGGGTGGTCTCAATGTCTTCTGGAACTTAATAGATAGAGAACGGTCTTGTTAGGGTGAATGTATATGAAGAAGTGTCATTTTTAGATGGAGGAATGACAATTTTGAGGTGAGACAAATGGATCCAATGAGAGAGTCCCTTGGGTTTAGCAGCTGTAGGGGTCACAAGGATTACCTTAAAAGGGCCCTGCCATTTAGGAGAGAGATGTGATGCCAATGATCTGTAGGGGATAGAAGGACTTGAAAAGAAATGGACAGGAGACAGTTTATGGCCGTAGTAGATGGTGGTCAGCAAAGTTCCATAGGAGAGAACAGAGATGGCAAAGTATGGGGTGAATATATGATCTGGGAATGGAGAATATATAGGTGAAAGACCAGGCATTAGGAATGAATGTCCACACATGAGTTCAAAGGGTAAGTTGAGGAGAAGGCACTTGTGGAGAGCTCGTAGCCTAGAAAGAACCAATGGTTGGAGTTTTACCCAATAAAGGTGAAGTTCTCGTGACAGGTTAACAAGACTGTATTTTTTTAAAGAGCAGTTAGTTCTTTATACATTATCTGAAGATTGAGGGTGGTAGGGAATATGGAAATGTCAGGGGATGTCTAGGGACTTAGATATGATTTGAGAAACTTTGCAAGTAAATTCAGGATTATTGTCTGATTAAAAAGAGGCTGGGACATCAAACTGGGGGATGGTCTCTCAGAGGAAGAGGAGATCAGAGCACTTTTGTCATAGAACTAGAAAAAATAAACCTCTGACTCAGTACAGCCCTTATCAGCCTGTTCTAATTTTTGATATTGTTGGAGCAACATAACCTGTACAGCACTGACCCGCTGTCTGTTGAAAGCCACTAACTTGTGAATTATGCAGGGGCCTATGGTAAATAAACAAAACAAGATTAATAAGGGGCCCATGAGGGCAGATAGTAAAGTAGTCATCCATGGGGATTTTGTGAACCAACCTTCAAATCATCCTTCATTAGCTTCTCACTCTCGTTTTCAGTTTTCTAACCTTTCTCTGAGTTTGGCCATAGAGTCTCTCTAATTGCCCCTGAATGGTCAATATAGAAGCAAAACTCTTCCTTTAGGGCATGGTGCTGTTGTCTCAAAACTAAAAGCTGCAATGTACTAAATCTTGCTCTAATAAAGGGGACTAGCCTATCTAACACACATGGAACTATAATTAAAAAGCAGAAGCAAAATCAAAAGGAGTCCCATAAGGGTAGAAAGTAGGGTGGTCAAGAGTACAAGATAAGGTCCTTTCCACCGAGTATCAAGGTTTTCTGCATGGAGACATCTAACGTAGACAGTATCTCTAACTTGGAAGAGATGTGGGGCTTGCAGGTCTCCTTCTCATGAGTAGGCCTCGTGGAGCTACTTCTATGCTCGCTGTCTCAGCCACTTGAGTGCCTTGAGCCTAAAGGACAAAGCCTGGGGATGCAGCACATCAGCACTATGTACAGAGGCTATTTTTACCAGTGGAGAGGATTCCCCATAGAGTAATCCATAGGGGGTCAGTCCAAACTGTCCAGGAGTGTTTCTAACCTTGAAGAGCACAAAGGGTATGAGAGCTATCCAATTATTAGCACCAGTCTCTGCTGTCAATTTGGTAAGGGTCTCTTTAATGGTTTTATTCATCCTCTCTACCTGTCCTGAGCTTCGAGGCCTGTATGCACAATGTAACTTTTAATCAATCCCCAGTATCTTGGCCAGTCCCTGACTTACCTGGGCAACAAAGGCAGGTCCATTATCAGACCTGATTACCTTGGGTATCCCAAACCTCAGGAAGATTTCTTCTAGGATCTTCTTGGCCATCACATTGGCCGTCTCAGTCCTGGTAGGAAAATCTTCTATCCAGCTCAGAAAGGTATCTATAAAGACTAATAAGTACTTGTTGCCATTTCTAGCTGGCTTAATATCTGTAAAATCTCCCTCCCAGTAGGCCTCAGGCCAGTTGCCCCTGAACCTCTTATCAGGAGTATACATGGAGTTCCCTGTTTTAGTCATAGCACAGACCTTGGAGCTTTTAACTATTTCTTCTGCCATGTCAGGGAGTCCTATAACATAGTAGTAAGAGGACCTAACCATTCCTTTTAATTTCTTGGACCCCAAGTGTGTCAAGTAATGTAAGATGGCATTAGTCCTAATTTGTCCATAACTTGATAGTCCTCAAGGGTGTATCTAAAGCTGTTCTCTCTGATATCATAATAATCTTTAGGCTCATTGAGTGCCAGGGTCATTGCTCCTTTGGCTGCCTCCTTGGCGGTTAGATCTGCCATCCAGTTCCCTTTAGTCACAGCATCTTAGGCCTTTATCTGCAGATATCAACATCTGTCTTTGTCTGAATATTGCTCCATTTAGTGGCAAAAGCATACCTGCTGTCAGTGTACTTTCCTTTTGCCATTTGTAGAGCTTGTATCAAAGCCACAAGTTCGGCTTTCTGGGCCGATGTTCCTTCAGGGAGACTGCTGGCCTACATCACTTGCTTTCCATCCACCACTGCTGCTCCTGCCTTCCACTTTCCTTCAACCATGAAGCTACTGCCATCCCTGTATCAGCTCAGACTCCCAGGCAAAGGCTGATCCTTCAGATCATTTCGAGTACTAGTTTATTCTGTCAGAATGTCAGCGCAGTGATGAGTAGGTGAAGAGTCATCAGTCTCTGGCAGTAGGGTAGCGGGATTGAGGACAACAGGGGGAGCAAAGATCGCTCGTTTAGTCAACAAAATGCTCTGATAATGTGTCATACGTGTGTAGGTCATCCATCGGTCAGGAGGCTGTTGGATAATGCTTTCAAGTGTGTGGGGTGCCACTACAGTTATTTGCTGTCCCAGAGTGAGCTTATCAGCATCCTTGACAAGCAGAGCTATAGCAGCGATAGCTTTCAGGCAAGAAAACCACCAGCTGGCAACAGGGTCTAACTTCTTGGATAAGTAAGCCACTGGCCTTTTCCAAGGTCCCAAAGTCTGAATAAGGACTCCTCTGGTGGCCCTTGTTCAGTAGGGTCTTTTTAATTTCTTCAAAGGCTTTGATCTGGAGTCCTCACAAACATCTCCCCTTCCTTGGTTAGGGGGGTACAACAGGGCAGTTAAGGTCACAAACCCAGGTATCCAGAACCTGCAGAAGCCAGCAGTGTCCAAGAATTCTCTTACTTGCCTTGGTGTAGTTATGGTGGGGATCTAAGTTTCAGTCTTTTTTCTGGCTTCCTTTAGCTACTGCTTACCGTCTCAAAGGGTATATCCCAAATAAGTAACTTCAGTCTGACACAACTGAGCCTTTTTAGCTGAGGCTTGGTACCCCAACTCACTCAATTCTGTTAAGCACACTGGCCTTCTGTTGCCCAGGTTCCCTATTTGTCTAGGTCCTTTCTTTTCTTTCTCTCCTACCACTGTGGCCAAAATTCTAGTCAAATTTCTTTCTTGTCTATGATCCCTCCTGTTTTTTTCTTTCTTCTGCCTCCCACCTCTCTCTCAATCTCTCTCTCGTATTACACCTTCTCTGCCCCTTTCATTAGATCATGTAACTGTCTCTCTCTTGTAATACACCTTCTCTTACTTAGCCAAATTAGTGGGCCATTTTGAAGCACCTCTGAGACCAGAGCCTGGTGATAGTATTTCAAGCTCTCCATACCTTTAGCCATGTTGTAGTCCCAACCAGGGCAAATCAAAGGGAATCCCGTGTTAATCTCATTTTGTAGCTGTGTAGGCCACCTGTCTGCTCCTGAGATATTTTTTCTAGTCTCTAACAGAATTCTCTCTTGTTCTTCAGTTAGGGTTAGGCTGCAGCATCTGCTGAAAATCATCCCAAGTAGGCTGATGAGAGAACATAAGGGACTCCACCAACACTGTGAGGCATTGGGGATCCTCTGAGAAAAGGGGGTGTTTAGTTTCCCAGTTATAAAAATCAGCAGAGGAAAATGACCAGTACTGAAGGGGTTGAAGATTGGGCGGGTCCACTGGATTCCATTCGGACTCTGCACTCTCCAGCTCAGTGTACTCGGAGCAGGACCATAGGCCTGGACACTTGGAGGGGGGTTGGTGGTGGCGAATCGGGACAGTGGGCCCTTCCTGTGGCACAGCTGCTCCTGGGGTGCCCAGCTGGTGCCGCGCAGGCCCCAAGGCTTGACCCTCTGCCCTCAACTCTGCCCATCCTGTGGGCACAAGGTACATGGCAGGGGGGTGTCCTGGGACCTCCGTGTCAGCGTTCCCCAAAAAACTGGGCCTCCTAAGATACATTTAACTGAGATAATATTTAATGTGATTGTTATCCTAGAAAGTAAGATTAAGATAAAATTTAAAGCAATGTCTCTTTAATGAAGCGTTAAAGCTTACATTGTCATGCATTCATAGATATAAATTGGCAGCCAAATTTTGCAATGTAGTAGTGAAGTTTTAATGTTGATTCTTAAAGTGACAAATTGTTTTGAAATTGGATTTTGCTTTCCCAAAGTTATAGTTATAATCTAATGTTGCAAAAGAAACTTAGTAATTCTAATATCATCCTCATGGCAAGAGGAACTAAGCTCAGAGCAGCTTTGGCTTGGTTTGTGTGACTTTGTTTGTCTTGCAAACAGTGCCTAGGGAAGCTCTGGATATTTGCCTACAGTGGAAATTCCTTTTAGCTGAAAGAGCACCTTTACAGATCTAGCCAGATGCTGTTTTAATAAAGTTCAAATCCATAGTTTATAAAGGGTCAATCAGACTGTAAAATTTATAAAGGCATTACTATCTGGCTTTCCTACCTTTTATATAGTCATTATAGATATAAAAGTTTGTTTATTTTTTTCTCTCTCTCCTTTGCATCTTAATGATTGTAAAGGTTTTGCTTCAAGTAAGTTTATAATAACTGGAATATTTTGCCTCTAGATATGGCTAAATATTAATCTACATTATGTGAGATTTTTTATCATTTCTGCTTCTAGACAAGAAGCCAAGAGTTTGAATCTTCCAGTGTATATTATTTTCTTAGTAGAAATATTTTATTAGCTAATGCCTTTCAAGGGAAGTTTACTTTAAACCCTTGTTCTCACACAAGGAGCTTTTAAGTTCTGGGGAGTAGCTGTTGCTCCTAAAAAGATTCAGAGGCAATATCTTTTTATTACTTAGGGTTTTAGTTTACTACAGAAGGCTTTGCAGAAAATAAAGAAAGCTTTTATAAGTGTTATTAATTATTTTTATTAGGTATTTTCCTCATTTACATTTCCAATGCTATCCCAAAAGTCCCCCATACCCTCCCCCCACCACTCCCCTACACACCCACTCCCACTTTTTGGCTCTGGTATTCCCCTGTACTGGGGCATATAAACTTTGCAAGTACAATGGGCCTCTCCTTCCAGTGATGGCCGACTAGGCCATCTTTTGATATAAATGCAGCTAGAGTCAAGAGTTCCAGGGTACTGGTTAGTTCATAATGTTGTTCCACCTATAGGGTTGCAGATCCCTTTAGCTCCTTGGGTATTTTCTCTAGCTCCTCCATTGGAGACCCTGTGATCCATCCAACAGCTGACTGTGAGCATCCACTTATGTGTTTGCTAGACCCCGGCATAGTCTCACAAGAGACAGCTATATCAGGGTCTTTTCAGCAAAATCTTGCTAGTGTATGCAATGGTGTCAGCGTTTGGAAGGTGATTAAGGGATAGATCCCTGGATATGGCAATCTCTAGATGGTCCATTCTTTTGTCTCTGCTCCAAACTTTGTCTCTGTAACTCCTTTTATTGCTGTTTTGTTCCCAATTCTAAGAAGGGGCAAAGTGTCCACACTTTGGTCTTCGTTCTTCTTGAGTTTCTCGAGTTTTGCAAATTGTAACTTATATCTTGGGTATTCTAAGTTTCTGGGCTAATATCCACTTATCAGAAGTACATATCACTTGAGTTCTTTTGTGATTGGTTTACCTCACTCACGATAATGTCCTCCAGGTCCAACCATTTGCCTAGGAATTTCATAAATTCATTCTTTTTAATAGCTGAGTACTACTCCATTGTGTAAATGTACCACATTTTTTGTATCCATTCCTCTGTTGAGGGGCATCTGGGTTCTTTCCAGCTTCTGGCTATTATAAATAAGGCTGCTATGAACATAGTGGAGCATGTTTCTTTCTTACTGGTTGGAACATCTTCTGGATATATGCCCAGGAGTGGTATTGCGGGATCCTTCAGTAGTACCATGTAAATTTTCTGAGAAACCGCCAGACTGATTTCCAGAGTGGTTGTACAAGCTTGCAATCCTAATTGTTATTAATTATAATCAATGTTAATTAAATATTAGCTGTGCCAACAACAATTCTTTGGCAAGAGAAAACATTATTGTAAAGTCATTTTCTCATCCTCCCAGCCAGTTGTTGGCCCACGTGGAGCCAGGAGCTGCTGGCTGCTGTGGGGTGGCACCATGGGCCACACAGTTTCCCTGAGCTGTAGTGGTGCAGGAGGCCGCCAAAAAGTGGGAGGCTTTGTAACAAACTCAAGAGAGGGATGCCCTCGCCATTGCCCCATGAGCCTCCACCTGTCCCGACCAGGGTAGCCTTATTTTTTGCACTAAGACGCAGGGTGGGTTTTCTGGCCTACAACAGATTGGGCTGCCTTCAGCTTCTTCTGCCTGAGAGGAAGGCCAAGGGTGGGGAAGGCCGAGGTGTCGTTCACCTCCAAACACAGTTTCTACATCCTTTTAAAACTACTGTGGTACTAATAAAGAATTGTAAGATATACTTGTGTATTTTAGAAAACCTGTAACAAAACTTGTGTCTTAAAACCCTGACTAAGTGTCTGTTCTGTGTTCAAAACAGCAATTAATTTGGTTTTTACAAAATATTAATAATTGATCTATTGCATACCATCATTTTAAATAAGACTGACAATCAATATGTCAAAGATAAGTTAAAAATTGCTTTATGCATGCTTCTGTAGTTTCTATAAATCCATGCATGCACACCTCCCAATTATTGTGTTTAAAACAACCCCTCTATGGGAAGTAAGTAGATGTAAATTCCCAATTCTAAGAAGGGGCAAAGTGTCCACACTTTGGTCTTCGTTCTTCTTGAGTTTCATGCGTTTAGCAAATTGTATCTTATATCTTGGGTATCCTAAGTTTCTGGGCTAATATCCACTTATCAGTGAGTACATGTTCTGTGAGTTACTTTGTGATTGGGTTACCTCACTCAGGATAATGCCCTCCAGGTCCATCCATTTGACTAGGGATTTCATAAAATCATTCCTTTCAATAGCTGAGTAGTACTCCATTGTTTAAATGTGCAACATTTTCTGTATTCATTCCTCTGTTGAGGGGTTCCTCTCTGAGGAACCGACAGACTGATTCCAGAGTGGTTGTACAAGCTTGCAATCACACCAACAATGGAGGAGTGTTCCTCTTTCCAGCTTCTGGCTATTATAAATAAGGCTGCTATGAACATAGTGGCGTATGTGTCCTTCTTACTGGTTGGGACATCTTCTGGATATATGCCCAGGAGAGGTATTGCTGGATCCTCTGGTAGTACTATGTCCAATTTTCTGAGGAACCGACAGACTGATTCCAGAGTGGTTGTACAAGTTTGCAATCACACCAAAAATGAAGGAGTGTTCCTCTTTCTCCACATCCTCACCAGCATCTGCTGTAACCTGAATTTTTCATCTTAGCATTTCTTTCTTTAGGTTTGGGAACTTTTCTTCTAGAATTTTGTTGAAGATATTTGCTGGCCCTTTAATTTGAAAATCTTCCTTCTCATCTACCACTATTATCAGTAGGTTTAGTCTTCTAATTAAGTCCTGGTTTTCCTGGATGTTTTGAGTTAGGATCGTTTTGCATTTTGCATTTTCTTTGATTGTTGTGCCCATGTTCTCTATGGAATCTTTTGGATCTGAGATTTTTCTCTTCCATCTCTTGTATTCTATTGCTGATGCTCGCATCTATGGTTCCAGATTACTTTCCTAGGGTTTCTATCTCCACCATTGCCTCACTTTGTGTTTTCTTTATTGTGCCTACTTCCCTTTTTAGGTCTAGTATGGTTTTGTTTATTTCTATCACCTGTTGGATGTGTCTTCCTGTTTTTCTTTAAGGAATTCTACCTGTTTGTTTGTGTTTTCCTGTTTTTTCTTTAAGGACTTGTAACTCCTTAACAGTTTTCTCCTGTATTTCTTTAAGTGAGTTATTAAAGTCCTTCTTGATGTCCTCTACCATCATCATGAGATATGTTTTTAAATCCAGGTCTAGCTTTTCGGGTGTTTTGGGGTGCCCAGGACTGGGTAAGGTGGGTGTGCTTCATTTTGATAATGGTGAGTGGTCTTGGTTTCTGTTAGTAACATCCTTACGGTTGCCTGATCATCTCTGGAGTTAGTTGTTTTAGTTATCTCTGGTTAGACCTTGGTCCTCTCATGATTCTGTTAGCCTCTATCAGCAGACCCTGGAGATTAGCTCTCTCCTGATTTTCAGTGTGCAGAGCCCTCTCTGCAGGCAAGATCTCCTCTTTTAGGGAAGGTGCACAGATATCTGCCATTCAGTCCTGCTTCCTGGCAGAAGATGAAGGCCTGAAACAGGGCCTGTCCCTGAAGCTGTTAGCTTCTGTAGTCCACACTCTCATCTGGGCAGACTAGTCTCAAAGGGATCCAGGAACCAATATGACTCCCCCAGGTGCTCTGGCAAAGCCCTCGCATGATGGGGGGACACCTCTCCTCTGGCAGGTAAGGTACCCTGATGTCTGGAGCCTGAGGCGGGGTTTTCCTCAGAAGCTGTGTGGCTTCTGCCGGTCCCAGAAGAAGCTATTAGCTTCTGTAGTCCACACTCTCATTTGTGCAGAATAGTCTTAGAGTTTTCCAGGAACCAAGATGGCTCCTCCAGGTCCTCAGACAAAGGCCCTCCCGGGAGGGGGTTACACCTCTCCTCTGGCAGGGAAGGTGTCTTTATGTCTGTAGTCTGAAATGGGTTCTGCCTCAGAAGCTGTCTTCTTGGGACCTTGGGAGTGTCCGCTGACTTCATGCCCATAGTGACCAGGTACTGGAACCAACTGGAAGGGACTTGTGACTGCCTTCTGCTTCCATAATGCTGTCTCATGTCCCATGTGATTGGATTGGAACAGAAGTTGTGTTCCACTCACCAGAGGTCCTAAGATCGAATTGAAAATCCCCTAGGGACCTTGGGGGTGTCTGCTGACTCTGCGCCAAGGAGACTCATTGCTGGCACCAACGGGAAGCGCTGGAGCAGCCATTCTAATATCGAGTAAAATTGACTTCCAACCCAAAGTTATCAAAAAAGACAATGAGGGCCACTTGATAGTCATTAAAGGTAAAATCTATGAAGATAAACTATCAATTTTGAATATCTATGCTCCAAATGCAATGGCAGCCACATTCATTAAAGAAAGTTTAGTAAAGATCAAAGCACACATTGCACCTCACACAATAATAGTGGAAGACTTCAAAACCCTGTTCTCACCAATTGACAGATCCTGAAAACAGAAACTAAACAGAGACAGTAGAAACTATCAAAATCTATGAAAGAAATGGTTTTAATATATATCAACGGGTTGTTTTATCCTAAAACAAAAGGATATACCATTTTTTCAGCATCTCATGGCACCTCCTCCAAAATTGACCATATAAATGGTCACAAAACAGTCCTCAACAGATAAAAAAAATATTGAAATTATCCCATGAATTCTATCTAATCACCATGGACTAAGGGTCATCTTCAATAACAGCAAAAATAATGGAATGCTAATATTCAGAGGGAAACTGAACAACACTCTACTCAATGATACCTTGGCCAATGATGAAATAAAGAAAGAAATTAAAGACTTTTTAGAGTTTAATGAAAATGAAGCCACAACATACCTAAACTTATGGGACACAATGAAGACAGTACTAAGAGAAAAACTCATAGCACTGAGTGCCTCCAAAAAGAAACTAGAGAGAGCATACATTAGCAGCCTGACAGCACACCTAGAAACTCTAAAACTAAAGGAAGTAAATTCACCCAAGAGGAGTAGACAACAGGAAATAATCAAACACCAGGCTGAAATCATCCAAGGGGAAACAAACAAACAAACAAACAAAACCTATTCAATAAATCAACCAAATAAAGAGCTGGTTCTTTGAGAAAATCAACAAGATAGAAAAACCCTTAGCCAGACTAACTAGAGGGCACACTGACAGTATCCCAATTAACAAAATCAGAAATGAAAAAGGAGAAATAACAACAGAAACAGAGGATATCCAAAACATCATCAGATCCTATGACAAAAGGCTTTACTCAACAAAACTAAAAAACCTGGATGAAATGGACAACTTCCTAGACAGATACCTGGTGCCAAAGTTAAATCAGGATCAGATTAATGATCTAAACAGTCCCATTTCTCCAAAGAAATAGAAGTAGCCATCAATAGTATCCCAAACAAAAAAAGCACATGACAAAATGGGTTTAATGCAGAGTTCCATCACATCTTCAAAGAAGATCTAATTCCAATTCCTTAAACTATTCCACAAAACAGAAATGGAAGGTACTCTACCCAATTCATTTTATGAAGTCACAATTACTCTGATACCTAAACCACAGAAAGATCCAACAAAGAAAAAGAACTCCGGACCAATTTCACTTTTGAATATCGATGCAAAAATAATCTATAAAATCCTGGCAAACCGCATCCAAGAACACATCAAAATGGCCATCCACCATGACCAAGTAGGATTCCTCCAAGTAACACAGGGATGGTTTGAATCTGGAAATCTATCAACATTATCCACTATATAAACAAAGTCAAAGAAAAAAAGCACACTATCGTCTCCTTAGAGGCTTAGAAAGCATTTGACAAAATGCAACATCCATTCATGATAAAAGTCATGGAAAGATCAGGAATTCAATGCCCAAACCTAAAGATAATAAGAGCAATATACAGCAAACCAGTAGCCAACCTCAAACTAAATGGAGAGAAACTGGAAGCAATCCCACTAAAATCAGGGACTAGACAAAGCTGCCCACTGTCTCCCTTCCTAATCAATATAGTACTTGAAATCCTAGCCAGAGCAATTCAACAACAAAAGGAGATCAAGGGGATACAAATTGTTAAGGAAGAAGTCAAAATATCACTATTTGCAGATGATATGATAGTATATATAAGTGACCCTAAAAATCCCACCAGAGAACCCCTAAACCTGATAAACAGTTTCAGCGCAGTAACTGGATAAAAATTAACTCCAACAAATCAGTGGTCTTTCTCTCCTCAAAGGATAAACAAGCTGAGAAAGAAATTAGGGAAACAATACACTTCACAATAGTCACAAATAATATAAAATACCTTGGTGTGACTTTAACTAAGGAAGTAAAATATCTGTAGTTAAGAACTTAAGTCTTTGAAGAAAGAAATAGAAGAAGATCTCAGAAGATCGAAAGCTCTCCCATGCTCATGGATTGTCACGATTAATATAGTGAAAATAGCTATCCTGCCGAAAGCAATCTACAGATTCAATGCAATCCCCATCAAAATTCCAACTCAATTCTTCACTGAGTTAGAAAGGGCAATTTTCAAATTCATCTGGAATAACAAAAAAACCTAGGATAGCAAAGACTATTGTCAATGATAAAAGAACCTCTGGTGGAATCACCATGCCTGATGTCAAGCTGTACTACAGAGCAATTGTGATTAAAAACTGCACGTACAGATACAGTGACAGACAGGTGTATCAATGCAATAGAATTGAAGACCCAGAAATGAACCCACATGCTGATGGTCACTTGATCTTTGACAAGGGAGCCAAAACTATACAGTGGAAGAAAGACAGCATTTTCAACAAATGGTGCTGGCACAACTGGTGGTTATCATGTATAAGAACGCAAATTGATCCATTCTTATCTCATTGTACAAAGCTCAAGTCTAAGTGGATCAAAGAACTCGAAATAAAACCAGAGACATTGAAATTTATAGAGAAGAAAGTAGGAAAAAGCCTTGAAGATATGGGCACGGGGTGTGGTGGGGGTAGGATTCCTAAACAGAACTGCAGTGGCTTATGCTGTAAGATCAAATATTGACAAATGGGACCTCATAAATTTGCAAAGCTTCTTTAAGGCAAAAGACACTGTCAATATGACAAAAAGACCACCAACAGATTGGGAAAGGATTTTTTCTAATCCTAAATCTGATAGGGGAGTAATATCCAATATGTACAAAGAACTCAAGAAGCTGGACTCCAGAAATTCAAATAACCCCATTAAAAATGGGGTACAGAGCTAAACAAAATATTATCAACTAAGGAATTCTGAAGGACTGAGAAGCACCTGAAAAAATGTTCAACATCCTTGATCATCAGTGAAATGCAAATCAAAACAACGCTATGATTCCACTTCACTCTAGACAGAATGGCTAAGATAAAAAGTTCATGTGAGAGCAGATGCTGGCGAGGATGTGGAGAAAGAGGAATAATCTTCCGTTGCTGGCGGGTTTTCAAGCTTGTACAACCACTCTGGAAATCAGTATGGAATTTCCTCAGATAATTGGACTTAGTACTACCACTAGATCCAGCAATTCCTCTTCTGGGCATATACCCAGAATATGTTCCAACTTGTAATAAGGACACATTCTGCACTATGTTCATAGCAGCCTTATTTATAATAGCCAGAAGCTGGAAAGAACCCAGATGTCCCTCAACAGAGGAATGGATACAGAAAATGTGGCACATTTACAAAATGAAGTACTACACAGCAATTAAAAATAATGAATTTGATTGGTTGCTAGCCTGGGCGCGAAGCGGTCTTCAGGTTTGGTCTCAGTTGCGCGGAAGTGAAACAACGCGGAGATGGAGGTGAGCCAGGCGGCGTCTGGTACTGATGGTGTCCGGGAACGGAGGGGCTCGTTCGAAGCTGGAAGAAGGAACCAAGATGAGGTACCTCAGTCCGGGATGAACGGGCTTCTGAAACACTCCTACTGGCTGGATCTCTGGCTCTTCATCCTTTTCGACCTGGCTTTGTTCGTCTTCGTGTACCTCTTGCCCTGACCGGTTTGCTGAGTCAAGAATGGGGCTTCTGGTGTGAATCTTGAAAACGACTATAGACTCTTGAATGAAGAGGACTTCAGCAGCAGACTTCGGCACCTCTATCTAACCTTTCCTTCAGTCCTTGACCTCACTAAAGTACTATCATATGTTTAAAACCTGTTTTTCATGGTAATGATTGTAGCTAAATGATAGATAATATATATTTTTAATAATGTCTGTAAGTTAAGTACTTAAGGGAAATAAATGTATGTGGTTATTTACTCACCCAACAGATGTTGGGCCCCTCACTATTACCCAGACATCAGTTTGGACACAGCAGTGAACATCAGCAAAAAAAAAAAAAAAAAAAAAAAAAAAGTTATCTTTGTGAAGCTTACTTTCTCAAATATTGTTTTAAAACTATGCTATTATAAAATAGATATCTAGAGTTGAATAGGTAGCACTTACTCAGAAAGGCCACAGTCCCAAAGCAGCTACTAGAAACATTTTGGAAGCTGTTCCTTGTCATCTTAAGACCTGGGTGATTAGAAATTCTTTACTGTTGGTTTTAGTGCTATTCGGTATATGAAAACTGCCTAAAATACTCAGAGGGGGTGTTCCTCTCCCTTATAATTCACACTATTTGGTAAACTGTTTACAGTTGTCTTAAGATACTGTTGCATTTGCTTGGGTAATTTTGTGCAACATGTAACTGAAGTATGCGTATTAGCACACAGGGCTGGGGTGACTCTGAGTTCACCACACTCTGGGACCTGCTTACTAATTTTCTCTAATAAATGTTTAATCACTGAAAAAAAACAATGAATTTATGAAATTTTTAGGCAAATGAATGGAGTTGGAGGATATCATCCTGAGTGAGGTAACCCAATAACAATAGAAGTCACTTCACATGCACTCACTGATAAGTGGATATTAACCAAGAAACTTACAATAGCCAAGATATAATTTGCAAAACACAAGAAAATCATGAAAAAGGAAGACCAAAGTGTGGATTATTCATTCCTCCTTAGAATAAGGAACAAATTACCCAATGAAGGAGGTACAGAGGCAAAGTTTGGAGCTAAGATGAAAGGATGGACCATCCAGAGACTACCCCAACCGGGCTTCCATCCTATAATCTGCCACCAAACTCAGACACTATTGCATAAGGCCCCTTGGTCTTATACACTTTATATGCCCCAGTACAGGGGAACACCAGGGCCAAGAAGAGGGAGTGGGTGGGTAGGGGAGCAGGGCAGGGGGAGGGTATAGGGAACTTTCAGGATAGCATTTGAAATGTAAATAAAGAAAATATCTAAAAAGAAAAAAAATCCTGTACTCTGCAAAATTGGAAAATCTTAACGAAAAAAGAGTTTTCTAGAAGATACCAATTATGAATGTTAAATCAATTACACATAAACACTTTACACGGCCCAGTAACACTAAAGAAATAGAAACAGGCATTAAAAATCTCCCAAACAAATAAATAACTAAAAAGTCAATGGTCAATTCAATTTAACACAGAATTCTACCAGAGTTTCAAAGAACTAACTCAATATATGTTGAATTCTTTCAGAAAATGGAAACATAAGGAACACTGCCAAACTCATTCTCTGACTCGACAGCGACCCTGTGGTGTCATAGTTCTACCACAGTTCATAGCAACACCTAAATCATATAAAGACTCAACAGAGAACTAGAACTTCAGACTTATTTCTCTTATGAACATTGATGCAAAATTACTCAGTAAAATACTCAAATTGAATCCTGGAACATAACAAGATGCAACAAACACAAACATATACTTTAATAACAAGAGAGTATGTAGTAATCCACTAGTAGGAAAATGGTTCCACAAACAGGCAAAAGAGTCGTAGACAACCCCATTCCCACTGGTAGGAGGACAACACAAACCCCAACCTTCACAACTATATCATGAATGTAGAGGGCCTAGTACAGACCCACAGGGGCTCTGTGGTTGTTGCTTCCATATTAGTGAACACCTAAGAGCCTTGATGAGTTGACTCTGTAGACTGTGATTTCCTGGTATCCTTGACCCCTCTTATTCCTGCAATCTTCTCCACATATCCCAAGGAATTCCCTGATCTCCACCTAATACTTGACAGTGGATCTCTGCACCCATCAGCTGCTATAGAAAGCTTCTCTAATGATTAGACAATTTAGTGATCTAAATATCATCTTCTGGTGTCCTTTTTGATTTATTTCTATAAACATTTAAAATATTTTGTCATACTCAATTTTATTTGTGTGGGTACGTAACCAAGATGTTTTCTGTGGTTTGTGGCTGTTGTGGATGGTGTTATTTGCCTGCTTCATTGGCTGGGCCATACCCCACAATAAATTTACCCACATCTTTGTATGTTTTCTTGGAGAATAGACCAACACTACCCCAATAGTGATATCCTATCCACATTGCCAGTGATGTCTAACTGCCATTAAAAGCAACTTTTATCTGACTCCACACCCAGTTTGCATCAAGATTTATTAATTCTTCTGCTATATTTAAAATATATTGTCCTTCTATATATTAAGATATACAATTCTACATACTAAATTCGGCTATGTCTTCCATAGAGAGACATGGGGACCCTTAGATAAAATACAAAAATAAAAATATACTCAGTAACCTTGAGGGGATGTGGTGGGGAGAAGTATTAGATTTCAATAGACCAGGAGATCATAATGGATGATGAGCAATCCCAAGGAGATCCCTATGGGTCAGTATGCAGAGCCCAACAGGCAGGAAGAAGCAGAGATGCAGCATTTTTCTTATGAAATATTATTCTCTCAAGATAGGGATCATGCATAACCTGTTATTTCACCACATATTTTGGGGGGATATTCCCTGATGAGCCATGAGCAAGCTGCAAAAGATGGCATTAAGTTGACACTCTAATCCATGCCTAGGGTACCTGATGGCATAGACTGTGGTCTTTGGACAATATAATGAAAGAGATTTGGCAATAAATGTCCTTCTCGTAAGAATCTGAACTCCTATATGGGAAACACAAGACCTCAGAGGTAAAGACAATGGGGTAAGTTTTCCCCTTTCTCTGCCTGAGACCTGCCTTCACCAAGGTTTGAAGCATTTTCTCACACCATCCCATATACAATGAAGGTGTCTGTCTCTGCATGTATGTCTTTTCCCTTGTCCAGTGATCTCTAAGACCTTGGTTGTGCAGTGTAACCATGGTGTACCACATTGCTGGTAAGACTGCCTTGGGGTTTTTCTTATACCCTGATGTAAACCTGATAGCTGAGGGTCCTGGGCCAATGTCCAATTCAGGATATTGTAATTTCCTAACGAAGCATAATGGAATTATACACCTGGTTTCAGTGTCCATGGTTTTGTTTCTGAGGCTTTTGTGCAGGATGATCCATGTGTCCACAGGAGACCTGCCTTCAGCAAGTTTTGAAGCCACTTCTTGCTCGAAGCCCTGGTTGATGCAGGCACTTATATATGCAGTGGCACCTTCCCAACTTCATCTATATGCAGTGGTCTCTAAAAGCTTGGTTATAGTTCCAAAGTGTCAGCACAGCACTGATGAGATATGTTAGTCTACCTTGCTACTGTCAAGATTACAGCTGAGGATGCTACACAAAGTCGGGATATTGCTGTAGCACAGTGAGAGGACCTGGGCCCAGTATTCATGGTTTGGTGTCTGAGGATTCTGTCTTCTATTTAAACTAAGAGTGGTGTTACTTTTGTCTTATATGTGTATAATCTCTACGTCTTGATGGTGTAATACCCATGACTGGATTGTCTCAGTCCAGTGGAAATGTGAGCCCTGTGTGGTCTTCGAACTAAAGGCCATTTCCCTGACTCACTCTGGGAAATGCACCTGTAGCCTGAAATGCCTAAGATGCTAGGTTGCCACCTAGATGCCTGGTGGCAGTCCACTTTTTAGTGTGTTTTTTCTGAGCAAAGGTCCAAGGACCTAGGTAAAGGATAGTTTAGCATTCTAGACAAAATACTATCATGAAACCTAATTATCTTGCTGAGGCCCCCAGTGCTTTGCTTTGCTTTGCTTTGCTTGGCATGTTTTGAGAGTGGCAGAGAGGCAGGGCAAAAGATTCCTTCAGTATTTCAAGTCCAGGGAGAAAGAAGGTTCTAGTGATTCTGGCAGCCAGAGTCAGTACAGGCTCCTCAAACAGACAGGGCTCCAGATCTCTTGGACTACTAGATACAGAAGGCATAGTATAACACTTCCATTTGAGGCCATGTCCATCAGAGATGGCAAACAATAGCAGCCCAGCAGTTTACACATATCCTCAGAAATATAGGAATATTGCCCTGGCTCCCTCTAAGTCTTTCTGATAGAAAACATAGTGCCCAAGCACGCATATTTTACGACAGGATCCCTAGCTACTTTCTCTTCCCCTACTTGTAGCAAAATTCATATCTTATAGCTACAAGCTTCCCTGGATGTTCTCACCTCAGCATATGGGATAGAGGAGACATGTCCTTCCCACCAAAGGCCTTTTGTTTTGTTTGTTTGATTGTTTTGTTTTGTTTGTTTCAAGCTTTCCTTTATTTATAAGATTTTTTTTTTTACATTTCAAATGTTATCCCCTTTTCTAATTTCCCCTCCAAAAACCCCAATCCCATCCCCCTTCTTCTGATCACCAACCCACCCACTCTCGCTTCCCTGTCCTGGCATTCCCCTACAGTAGGGCATCATGCCTTCATAGGACCAAAAGCCTCTCCTCCGATTGATGTCCAATAAGACCATCCTCTACTGCATATTCTTCTGGAGCTCATGTGTCCTAGTTCCAGCTCACAGAAAATTCTTCCCCATTCCCTGTCCCCAGAAACCATCAAGTAATCCACTATATAAACAAACTCAAAGGAAAAGAATTATCATCTCAAAAGACCCTGAAAAAGCCTAGGCCAATATCCAAAGCTCCTTCATGATAAAAGTCTTGTAGAGATCAGGAACTCCTGACACACAACTAATTAATATAATAAAACCAATATGAAGGAAACCAGCACCCAGTTACAATACAAGGCTGCCCACTCTCTCCCTATTTATTCAGTGTAGTACTTGAAGTTGTCAGGAGTCATCATATGACAAGCTAATAAGTAATAAGTGATCTTCCTGAGATGGTCTGTCTTGGATTATAATCCACGAGAGATTTGCTCCAATAGGCATGTCCCAGGAGAAAATCATTTCAGGAACGATTCCTCCTAATGCTTTTCTTGTTATTATTGAACATATAAATTGAACATAACACTAGGAATTAGCCCACACTTCTGAGCAGATCTCTGCAGATATACAAAGATATACTGGCTTGTAGTGATGCTATATATGAAAATATATGATCTCTTAAATCTTGAAGATGATCCTATCAGATTTCCTAAAGTTATATCAGCGTTTATTAAGCTCTTTTTTAGTGTGTCTGCTACTAGATCCTTTTGTGATAGTCAAAACTGCAATGAAAACTCTGCCAGTCTCCCATGTGTTACCAGTTAATTCCTCTACATAATAACCAGACTTTCTACTACTACTACTACTACTACTACTACTACTACTACTACTACTATATTGTACTACTACAATGTACTACTACTACATTCCAAATGGTTGTAAAACAATTAACCAAAGGTCGTAAAAATATAACTAACAATTAATTAAAGGCTCTGGTATAGAAAATATAATATTGACTATGTTTACTACACAAAACTTCACTAATAACTTATTTATGGTTTTTACCTTTCAGTGAACCTTCTTACCTGTGACAGGTGATGAATATTTAGCCAGATAATTACTCCTAGTGTATATGCATGTAAGCATTCTCTGTTGTAAAATTCTATTTCAATTTATGATTTAATGTGTGAACATTTGATGATCTTTTTAACATGTGGTCATGTATTCTGTAAGATGTGTAAGTGCTGAGGATAAAGAGAAGAGAGAAGAAATGAGCTGAGAAATTTTTAGATAGAACAGTTTATGGACATAACAGAGCTGAACAAGAACTTAGAAGTATAGGAATAGCATTGGAAGAGAAGATGTTGAGAGAAAGGGGGAAAGAGAAGAGAGCAAGATTAGAAAAAATGCAGAGTGGAATAAATTCTAAACTATAAGTAACATTAAAAAAACTAATAGAGCAATGTGCAGAATGCAGAGGGAAAGAGGAAAAGGAACCTGCAGAGATAGCAGAAGTAGCAGGCAAGTTTCTCCTTACTATGGACAGAACATGTCTTTTCTTACTAAGGCAAGCTTAGCCTTATTAAAGAACAAAGCTTTGTTCTTAAAATCTTGTGTGAAATTCATTCAGCATTAAAAGGGTAGAAACTATTTTCTTTATGCAATAAAGATTGGAGCACTTTTTTCATCCAGAATGATTTAGTTTCCTGCACCAGTGCTTGATCTTTGCGTCATATGCATAGGTCTGTATGGATGTGTGCATGTAAGTATGTAATTGACACAATTCATGCAAGTTGAACCTTACAGGTTTGAATTGGAATGTATGAATTTGCATTTGTGTAACTCTATGTGAATTTATGTGTTTATGCATATTTTCTTATGCAAAATTTTTCCTTCTGTGAGCACTATTCTCTTCTTCTCATTCAATAGAAGTTTATTGTTCCATGCTTCCCCCTAGACTGAGAAGTAAGAGGCATCTGGACAAAAGAGAAAAGTCTCTAGCAATTAATTCTTTACTTAATCCCATGCTATTTTAGGATGAGGTGTTAAGTGCCAGAGACCACAGTTTCAGGTCTCAGAGAAACACAGGAGGCAGGTCAGCTACAGCAGCAAAGTAACTTAGACTTAGATAAGTAAACTTTTTATAATTAAACAGCAACTCTAGATATCTTGAAAGACAGTTTTACCCCTGTATCTTGTAATATGAAGTCTTACACTCTACTGATGCTCTCCCCACTCTGCTGCCTCATCAAAACAAACAAAAGAGAAGAACCTGGCAGGGCTGGCCACCAGAAAAGTTCTAGCTAGAGCAATAAGACAACAAAAGGAGATCTTAGGATATACAAATTGGAAAGGAAGAAGTCATGGTATGACTATTAATGGGTGATATGATACATAAATGTCCCTCAAAACTCTACCAGAGAACTCCTATGATAGATAAACAACTTCAGCAATGTGGCTAGATATTACATTGACACAAACAAATCAGTTTCCTTCCTTTATACAAATGATAAAGTAGATGAGAAAGAAATTAGGGAACAACACCATTCAAGTAGCCACACATAACATAGAATACCTTAGTGTAACTCACCAGTCAAGTGAAAGGCATGTATGAAATGGACTTCAAGTCCCTGAAGAAAGGAAGGAAAGCAGACCTCAGAAGACAGAAAGATCTCCCTTACTCATGAATCAGTAGGATTAACAGTGAAAATGGCCATCTTACCAAAAGTAATCCACTGATTTAATGCAAATACCATCAAAATTCCAAGACAATTCTTCACAAAAATAGAAAGAGCAATTCTTAATTTCAAACAAACAAAAACAGTATACCCAAAACATTATAAACAATAAAAGAACTTTTGGGGGAATCATTGTCACTGACATCAAAGTCTTTTCTAAAATTGAATATTTATATCAAGTGTTCCCTACTGCTTGTCCACCCTTAGAGAGACCCTACCACTATCTTGTATCTCTTTCTCTGAGAGGGCAGTGGCCTCCTGTGGGTATCCACCCACCCTTGTACGTCAAGTCTCTGTAGGGTTAGGCAGAATTTCTCCCACTGTAACCAGACACGTCAAACTGTGTTGAGGAACAGATATCACAGTCAGGCTATAACTTTAGGGAAAGCCTCTGGTCCCCTAAAGGTTTTTTTTTCCTTGTTCTACCTTTACTTTTCTGGTATTTCTTTTCTTTTCTTCTTTTCATTCTAATGTTTAATCTTGAATCCCATGTATGGACTGCTGGCATTCCATGTAGTAGTATCACAGCTAATAATATTTTTTTGAATTTTATTTTTTTTAAACTTTTTATAGACCAAAAATATATTTCATTATATATTTACCTTATTTGCATGTCAAATGTTGTTCCCTTTCCTGTATTCCTCTCCCAAAACCCCCTATCTCCTCCCCCTCCACTTGCTCACCAACCTACCCACACCTGATTCCTGGCCGTGACATTCCTCTACAGTAGGGCATAGAGCCGACATAGAGCCTTTCCTCCCACTGAGGAATGACTAGTATATCTTCTGCTACATATGCAGATAGAGCCATGATTCTCACCATGTGTACTCTTGGGTTGGTGATATAGTCCCTGGGAGCTCTGGGGGTACTTGTTAGTTCATAATGTTATTCCTCTTTTGGGGATGCTAACCCCTTCAGCTCCTAATTTTCTTTCATTCTTTTTCTTTACTTCTTTTTTTTTTTTAAGACAGGTTTCAATCTATAGCTTTAGCTTTCCTGGAACTCTTTATGTATAACAGGCTAGCTTCCAACTCTGATCTGTGAATGTCTCTGCCTCCTGGATGCTGGGATTAAAGGTATGAGCCAGCACAACCAACTTCAAAGGTTTCTTTCATTTATTTATTTATTTATTTATTTATTTATTTATTCAATTTACATCGCTTCCCCACTACTCCCTCCCTGTTTTCTCAGAGTAGAGGAAGTCCCCTCAGGTCTCACCCTGCCCTGGAACAGGTAGTCCCAGCCAAACTAAGCACATCCCCTCCCACTGAGGACCACACAGGAAGTCCAGCCAGAGCAAGGAAATTTCATTCAATTTTTGAGTTTATGCTATAATTACATTGTTTATCGCTTATCATTTTTCCCTTCAGGCCCTCTCATATATCCCTCCTTACTCTCTCTATACTAATCAGGACTCACCAGTATGATAGTTTAAACATGAGATGAAGATGGACAGGATATGTGGCAAAGTGGACATAGAACGCCCATGAGGCCTCAACCCTATACAAAAACTACAGCTAACTGTTGAATGTTGAGAGTGGGAGCAATATCTGCCCTAGAGAAGAGCACACAGTTTGGTTAGCAATTACTATCATTATTTTTCTTTTGTTAAGGAAACAGAATAACCACAGCATTTCCCCCTTCCAGCATAAGTTGAAATATATCCTCTCCCATCCAGTTTTGAAGCTATTTAGGAGCCTAGTAACTAGTTGAGGAAGGTGATTGTGTCCCCCATGGCAGCGACCCATCTTTTTATGCTGTATGTTCTCTAGGACTTTGGGTGTGGTATGGACCACAGCGATAGCAAATCCTTGGCAGGCATGACCACCCTGGGCATCACTCTGCATTTGAGGAGTCAAGATGATAACTGAGGATCCTGTACAAACATCCAAGTGAGAGGGCCTGTGTTCAGCCCCTGGATCCAGTGTCCACGCTTTTGTATCTGTGGGTTCTGATCTCTTTTCCAGAAAGGAAAAGATAGTTATATAGTATGGTTCCTGTCCCTTGGGAGAATTTAATTCTCACAGTACAGTGGAAATGGTGACACAACGGGGTCTTTGTCTCCCAGGCTGAGTCATATGACTCATTCTGAGAGGCACATATCTAGCCAGAAGTAGCCAAGATACTGAGTAGCCAATGGTGAGTTTGGAAGGTAATGAGTTGTTGTGTTTTGCTCAGTAGAGGATCAGGTAGTGTGTGGCAATGCATTATTATGAAACAGCCTCTTACATCCCAGTTCTATGATATTAGGGTTGACTCAGCAGAGGGTAATATTGCTAAAGAAGCAGACACTGCATCAAGTGTAATAAGCACCTTGCCACTCAACTCCATCCCTAAATCCTAAAACAGTAAGAAATATGATTACTACCACTAAACAAAGTTTGTGATTAGGCTGGAATCTGTAATTTCAATCATAAAATTATACATATTTGAAATAATAAAGATTTCTGACAACTATGTTAACTCCTTCCACATAACCTTGATTTACTTGACAAAATCAAAAATCTGGTTCCCAGACAGATACTGAACTCAGTTGAATTTTTTAGTAAACTTTATATTCGAGTTTCCATCAAACTTGTTCTCAAAAAAGACATTGTAGGCACAGTAGATGATGTTTCTAATTGGTTTACCAATTCCCCAACTTTTGACAGTCAAAGGATTCATGGCAAAGGTACTTCCCCCATCAAAGTACAGAATAAGTGTGTGCAAGCTTTCAAAGCATAGCTGCCATTTTCAACTCTATATTTCCCCCTTACCTTGCTCTCTTTAGGGTAGAAGTTTCTGTCTCAATGGAGTTGTAAAACTCTGTCCCAGAACATTCTTTCTCAAGGAGCTACTGAAAAACTCCTATCCAATGTTCTTGACTGGAAGGGTTTCTTGTTTCAGCACACTAATGAGTAATTAAGGGGACAAACATAAACATTTGTATTAGCTAATCCAAGAATAATTTCAGGAAGATCATATAGAGTTATACTTCAGCACCTGGAATACTCCTATCTCCTGTATTCCTGAGAGTCTGGTAAATAGTTGACATGACCTCCTCTCTGTCAATGCCCATCCCCCTTACTTTGATGCTCTTTAGCCTGGAGTTTTGTTCCTGAAATGGTCACTCAAAAATCCCTTATTATTATTATTATTATTATTATTATTATTATTATTGATTTACCGGACCACATTACTATTATTTTACATCCTAGTGATAAAGTTGTGCTTTTTCAGGGACTACTCGGCAATCAAGTGCTGACATCTGTCTTTCAAAATATATTCAAGGTCCCCACCTTCTGACAACTCTAGGTAATACAGCAATGTTCCCTAAAACAGAAAAATATCCCCCATATTGAATACCAAAATGCAATTGTTTGAATGTGGAAATGATTTTAGAGTACCCAAAACCCATCAGTGTTATATTATGTGCCACACGCTCTGGTCGAGTCAGCTTAAGCTGAGAGGCTTGAAAGTCACTCATGAGGCAAAGAGCTTCAAGGAAGCTCTCCTCCTGGAGTCTGGCGTTCCCTCTTACCCATACATTAATTTTTCATTCCCGAGTTAGTCTAGTATATGGATCAACGTGCTCCCTTTCAGTATTTTCTTATTATAAGTGCCTTTTAAGATTGAATTCTGACATAGCTAAAGCCTTCTGCCAGTGTTCCAACAGTTCTAGAACGTCTTTGAGCAAGACCATGGGCTTGAAATTCAGCAAGAATGTTGCTGATCAGAATAGCCTCTGGTACTACACTATCACTTTGAATAAAATCTAGGTCACTACCTTACACAGGAATTTACCATCACTGAGGAAGAAGGAAGTTTCAGACCAAAGGAGTAACCAGAATAGATACTTATAACTATAGTGAAGTTACACCTATACACACACACAAACACACACACACACACACACACACACACGTATTTACAATGGCCTAAGGGGAAGGTGGACTATACAATAGACTAAAATAGGAACTATGCAAGGGTGCAAAGCCCTTGACCCTGGCTTCTAAGATTAGTGAATCTTAGGTGGAGCCCTTGTTGATCCTAGTTGTTATCAATGAATTCTATCCCAGGTGCTCCCCTTTAGACCTCTTGTGTTTGCATTCCTCTGTTTTATGTAAGATTCCGGGTACCTCATTTGTACCTTATGAATATGTCACCCAACTTCCTTATTGTCTTCTGCATAAAAAGTCTGATGATTGATTTGAAAAAAAACATTCAAATTTCACACAACCTCTCCTGTGTGCGTCTGTTTGTCAATTCATCCTAAGCTTTGCCCACCTGTGACTAGAGACCGGTTCCACGCAGACATAGGGGCCCAGAGGGTCTGCGGCAATTATGGAAAATAAATATATATGCATTTCCTTGGTGAATTTAACGAAGAATGATCCAAGATTTGAATTCTTTATTTCTCTCCTTCCATATCTTCCACTGTTTCTCTCTGTTGCATGAATCTGGGTCTGTATCAGCCTGAATAACTGAATCAATTTCTCTCTCTCTCTCTCTCTCTCTCTCTCTCTCTCTCTCTCTCTCTCTCTCTCTCTCTCTCTCTCTCCCTCTTGCTTGCTCTCGCTCGCTCTTGCTTGCTCTCTCCCTCTCTCTCCCTCTTCCCTCTCTCTCTTTCTTTGTCTCTATCCCCATTGAGCCACACAGAAAGCACCATATGGGGAAAAATTAGTGATACCTAAATAAATGTTTCACAGTGTTTTTCAAGTGAATAAATAACTGACTTCAACTGATCTGGATAAAAAACATTACAAATACCATTTTTTCATGCACTATTTGTATGTTTTATTCAATATTTGTGGTGGGTATTCATTTTTAAAAACAGCTTTGATCCTATTTACCATTTTCCAAATGTGATCATTGTAACATTTACATAGATACACATTCATTACACTCTGGGTCAGAAGCGTTGAAAAACATATTTTAAAATAACAGCTATGCCTTACATCAGATTATAATGATTGGTTACTTAAAACTAAAGGAAAGTAAGGTTGGTTGTTCCATTAGTCCCTTAAAGAGAGGTTATACAAAGGAAATGCATACAGTAGGCATTGTTCTACATCTGAAGTGACCTCAGAGTATATTATTAACTCTGGTTTTGAGATTAAGCAAAAAGGCCAGTCATAGTAAAAGAAATTTCTCCTGAGAAATTTTTATTAAAAATTCAGTACCATTGGTGTAGACTTGAGGTAAGGGTAGCTTGGCCTTCACAGAGTGATGCTGACCTTAAGGAGAATTTTCTCATAGATGCCCCAAATATTTCCATTTGGTTTTCCTGCCTAGATTTGGGAAATGGGTTATTTGGGTCTCAGAAGTATGGGAAAGTAAATTCCCTCAGACTAAGGAGTCTTTAGGAAAACCAAGGACCAGGTTGACCTGTGGCAGCTTGGACAAGTGCTGGCTCCTGCGGCAGGCAGTGCTCCAGATGAGTTAAAGTCATAGGAGATGCATATACATTGACATCATGTGACAGCAATATTTGCCAAGTGAAACTGTTGCTCTCTTCTCAGTAAAATGCATCTGCCATTGAGGGATGTGATGAAATTTCCTGGGATAGCTTCCTGGCCTCTTTGCACACAGTAGTAATATGCAGCAACGCTTTGGATCCTTAGGTCTTCTCTGGGCTAAGCTGCTCACTCAAGGCTATTTTGAAGAAGTCACACCTTATGTTGGATATCCTTGGATCATCCCATGGTGTTTGGGGAACACAGACCTACCACATAAATAGCTCTTTATTTTTCCTTCCTCACTTTTCTCTCCTTCATTCTTGTCTCTTACACTCTTATCTCCACATGAGTACCTAGCCTCAGACATGAGTATGTGACTGTTTACAGAGGACATAGAAAGTCTTAAAGTGACTTAGGGACTTTGGAAAAACGGAAGACAGTTAAGTATCTTGAGTGATCCTTAGTGATTAGAGTGGGGTGTAATGGAGCTGTGGGCTGGGGAGAAGAGAGAGATTGTCACAGATCTCAAGATTCCTCATTATGATTGCATGGTTATGTGCAGGAGATGGTTCAGATGGGGGCCCAAACCCAGGGCATGGCAGGCATGAACGCAGGTGGTATGGAATGCTTCTTCTTTTGCTATGTCCTCTTCCACACATAAGATTCCTGGGCTTCCTGACTTCTCAACAATTGTTGTGAATGTACGCTGCTGCCCTCTGGTGGTAGGCGGGTTAGAAGACATGCTGCAGCATCAACCTGGACCCAGATGATCGGGTGCCTGAAGACTCAGACCTTAGTCAATGGAAAAAAGAATAAAAGGTATTGGCAGATATTCTTATCTCCTAGCATACTCCTGGCTCCAGCTTGAAAAATTGAATAGACCTGGTTGTGCTTTGCCCTGAATCCACCCCAGAGCTATATTCTAGTAGATTGAAGCTGCCTACTCTCCCAGGGGCCCAGCTGAAGTTGCTGGAATTCACCCTTTTGGCATTTGTTCTTCTTCCCTTATACCCTAATCTCTCAGCCACAACCAACTCTCTCATCTCCCAGCACAGGGATCTCCTGGGAAGACTGGGGGACAAGCATCTTTAAACTTACAGCATTCTTGTGGTCTGAATTCCAAATGTTTGCACACTCATGGCAAGCTTGGCAGTTGTACAGCAGGTACTTTATTGTAAATGATGTAGTCATAAGCCAGGTATCTTGGCCCTGAGAACAAAAAATTATTAATCTGAGTCAAGCTCTCAGATAGGAAAATGGAAACTCTACTACCATATAGATGGACTTTGCTATGATTTTTACTACTCTGTCCACTGCATGTATGTATGAACGATAAAGGCGGCATCTTACCACTACAAGACAGGATATTAATAACAAAGAGAATTTATTGAACTTTCTAGAGGCTAAGTGACTTTTCCTATGAACTGTGGTCCTCCACTGCCAGGTTGCTGACCTGACTCCCCAACAAACACCCCAAACACCTATTTATATTCTGATGACATAACCCAACCTGGTGCCGCCTGAGACTCCATTGTAAAGAATAAATATACAGCTCACACCCACAGGTTGATGGAGGACATCAGAGACAAAGATCATTCTCACACAAACAACTGGCAAGATTGTTGGTAATTGACCTTCACCAGGCATCTGGGGTCCATGCAACTTTCTGAGTTACTCAGATTAAAGTACATTTCACTTAAACTGGACATCCTGGTTCAAGATTATGCCAGGTTTGTATTCAAATAAATCTAAAACAGGGAGCCCTTACCTAGGAAGGGTTCCAAATATGAAATAAACACCTCAGCAACTTTAGGGAAACTGACTTCAGCAAGCTCCAGCCTGCCAGGGGATGGTAAAACTTTACTTGCTAGGTTTGCAGGTACCTTTTTGTTGAGGCCGGCAAGCAGCTCACATGTATGGGTTCAGCAATGCCTCTACAAGAATTATGCCAATTGTCACACCACAATTTGTGACTCTTAGGCTATATTGGGAGCTAGAGGTCACCCTCCTCATCTTTATTGTCTCTATGGCCTGATGAATCAGACCAAAAGCCACAATATGTAGTGGAATGCTTTTAGAATGAAAATTAGTAGCTGCCATCTGCACACTCTTGGGGGCAGGGATGCACACCTGGTACAGGCAGGCTGAAGGGTGTTGATTGACCTGCTTGAAAAATAAAATCCAGACAGTGAAAGGCAACAGTACAAAGTTTCTTTGTGGAAGCCCAGGTACTTTATTCAGTTGCAAATTAGCAACAATCAAGCTCAGGCTCTGGCCTCCAGGTGTGTGGGAGCTGGTAAATTAGTAAAAAGGCCAGAGATTCTCTGGAAGTGGAAGCTGTGCTCTGAATTAACTTTGCTAGATAATCAAGATTTTTAGCTATCTTCAATAGAAATCTCTAATATTGGACTTATTACTATACCAGTCCAAGACTGAGTTAGAATAACTGATCACCTTTAAGAAAAAAGAAAAATCATTATGACTATTATATGACTTATCTTTATAAGTCAGAATATACAGTCTCTGATGTTCATTTTGCCATAAAGTTTTAAAAGCTTGAAGCAAGAGAGCTTCACTAGTTCAAACTGGAAAAATGGCAAGCAAGGATGGGTCGAAAACATGTACCCAATTTAGCTTCCTTGTCACTTCAGTCAGGGCACTGAGCCAACTCACCTGCCAGCTTGTCAAAAGAATTACCCATCATGCTTCTGCAGTGTTCCGTGGAGAGAACCTATGTTTTTCCTTTCCCTAATAAGAGAGCTGTTTAGCATCAAACCATATGCCAATAAGTAGATCCTTTTAAGATACTATAAAGTATTAAGTTCTTTGACATCCAAATTTCAAAATTCTAAAATAAAAGTATGATTTAAATAATGTGCACAGCAATACACTAAATAATATGCACAGGGATATAATTTCCCACTTCTTTGTCTTTTAAGAAGTTAAAGGTTTTTTTTGTTGTTGTTGTTGTTGTTTTGTTTTGTTTTGTTTTGTTTTTATCGTAAACTTTTTTTTTCTTTTTCTTTTTTTCCATTTTTATTAGGTATTTAGCTCATTTACATTTCCAATGCTATACCAAAAGTCCCCCATACCCACCCACCCCCACTCCCCTACCCACCCACTCCCCCTTTTTGGCCCTGGCGTTCCCCTGTACTGGGGCATATAAAGTTTGCGTGTCCAATGGGCCTCTCTTTCCAGTGATGGCCGACTAGGCCATCTTTTGATACATATGCAGCTAGAGTCAAGAGCTCCAGGGTACTGGTTAGTTCATAATGTTGTTCCACCTATAGGGTTGCAGATCCCTTTAGCTCCTTGGGTACTTTCTCTAGCTCCTCCATTGGGGGCCCTATGATCCATCCATTAGCTGACTGTGAGCATCCACTTCTGTGTTTGCTAGGCCCCGGCATAGTCTCACAAGAGATAGCTACATCTGGGTCCTTTCAATAAAATCTTGCTAGGTATTTTCCTCGTTTACATTTACAATGCTATCCCAAAAGTCACTCATACCCACCCCACCCCCCATTCCCCTACCCACCCACTCCCCCTTTTTGGCCCTGGTGTTCCTCTGTACTTGGGCATATAAAGTTTTCAAGTCCAAAGGGCCTCTATTTCCAGTGATGGCCAACTAGACCATCTTTTGATACATATGCAGCTAGAGACAAGAGCTCCGGGGTACTGGTTAGTTCATATTGTTGTTCCACATATAGGGTTGCAGTTCCCTTTCGCTCCTTGGGTACTTTCTCTAGCTCCTCCATTGGGGGCTGTGTGACCCATCCAAAATCTGACTGTGAGCATCCACTTCTGTGTTTGCTAGGCCCTGGCATAATCTCACAAGAGACAGCTATATCTGGGTCCTTACAGCAAAATCTTGCTAGTGTATGCAATGGTGTCAGCATTTGGAAGCTGATTATGGGATGGATCCCTGGATATGGCAATCACTAGATGGTCCATCCTTTTGTCACAACTCCAAATTTTGTCTCTGTAACTCCTTCCTTGGGTGTTTTGTTCCCATTTCTAGGAAGGGGCAAAGTGTTCACACTTAGGTCTTCATTCTTAAAGTTAAAGTTTTAAAGTTCCACAATATCTTGTACTTTAGAATTAATAACTTGTTGACAAAACATCTCAAATACTTGACTGTTATAGTCAGTATTCACGTAACATGGGCAGTGATTAATAGCACTTTGAATTGTTTCTCTTAAAGAGTGGTTGATGTCCGGGACTCCACAGAAAGTTGTCTGCACAGACCAGAGTGTGGACCCCAGAAGCTAACAGCTTCTGGGACAGGCGAGAGCTACAGAGCTTTTGAGGAAGCGCCATTTTTGGGCTTCAGATATCCGGCCACCTTCCCGGCCATAGGTTAGGTGTCTTCCCG
This sequence comes from Mus musculus, assembly GCF_000001635.26. Taxonomy (NCBI): domain Eukaryota; kingdom Metazoa; phylum Chordata; class Mammalia; order Rodentia; family Muridae; genus Mus; species Mus musculus. The sequence goes on along the minus strand of NC_000086.7, from coordinate 26,397,855 downwards.
GCCGGGGAGGCCCTAGCCACAGGGTCTGCGCGAGCCATTTTGGTTTTGGGACTTCACAGAAAGTAGTCTGCACAGGTGAGAGTGTGGACTACTGAAATTAACAGCTTCTGGGACAGGTCAAAGCAACACAGCTTCTGGGAAAGGTTCTGTTTTGGCACTTCATCTTCGGCCAGGAGAAGGTCCAAACACCAGATAAGTGTGCATCTTTCCTGTAAGAGGTGAGCTTGCCTGCAGAGAGTGCTCTGACCACTGAAACGCAGAGGAGAGATCTAGTCTCCCAGGTCTGCTGATAGAGGGTAACAGCATCACCAGAGGAACAATCTCTAAACAGAGACAGCTATAAAAACTAACTCCAGGTATTACCAGATGGTGAAAGGTAAACATAAGAATCTTACTAACAGAAACCAAGACCACTCACCATCATCAGAACCCAGCACTCCCACTTCGCCAAGTCCAGGGCAACCCAACACACCCGAAAAGCTAGACCCGGATTTAAAAGCATATCTCATGATGATGGTAGAGGACATCAAGAAAGACTTTAATAACTCACTTAAAAAATACAGGAGGGGCCACCTTCCTGGTGAGAGCACAGGGGTCAGCCCGGCCCGAGAGGTTTCTGCCACAGGCCCTGGCGGCGGGAGCCTCCTTGGCTCCGGGACTCCGCGGAAGGCAGGCTGTACAGGTGAGGGTGTGGAATACAGAGGCCAGCCGTTTCTGGAACAGGCGAGAGCCAGAGAGCTTCTGAGGTGGCGCCATCTTCGGCTCCAGACAACCGGCCACCTTCCTGGCCAAAGCAACACAGCTCCTGGGAAAGATCCTGTTTTGGGCCTTCATCTTCAGCCAGGAGGAGGTCCAAACACCAGATAACTGTGCACCTTCCCTGAAAGAGGAGAGCTTGCCTGCAGAGACTACTCTGACCACTGAAACTCAGAGGAGAGAGCTAGTCTCCCATGTCTGCTGATAGAGGGTAACAAAATCAACAGAGGAACAATCTCTAAACAAAGACAACTATAACAACTAAATCCAGAGATTGCCAGATGGCGAAAGGTAAATGTAAGAATCCTACTAACAGAAACCAGGACCACTCACCATCATCAGAACTTTGCCCAGGCCAGGGCATCCTAACACACCAGAAAAGGTAGACCTGGCTTTAAAAACATATATCATGATGAAGGTAGAGGACATAAAGAAGGCATTTAATAACTCACTTAAAGAAATACAGGAGAACACTGCTAAAGAGTTACAAGTCCTTAAAGAATAACTTGAAAACACAACCAAACAGGTAGAAGTCCTTAGAGAAAAACAGGAAAACACATCCAAACAGGTGATGGAAATGAACAAAAACATGCTAGACCTAAAAAGGGAAGTAGACACAATGAAGAAAACCCAAAGTGAGACAACGCTGGAGATAGAAACCCTAGGAAAGAAATCTGGAACCATAGATGCCAGCATCAGCAACAGAATACAAGAGATGGAAGAGAGAATCTCAGGTGCAGAAGATTCCATAGAGAACATCGGCACAACAATCAAAGAAAATGGAAAATGCAAAAAGATCCTAACTTAAAACATCCAGGAAATCCAGGACACAATGAGAAGACCAAACCTATGGATAATAGGAGTAGATGAGAATGAAGATTTTCAACTCAAAGGACCAGCAAACATCTTCAACCAAATTATTGAAGAAAACTTCCCAAATCTAAAGAAAGAGATGCCCATGAACATACAAGAAGCCTACAGAACTCCAAATAGACTGGACCAGAAAAGAAATTCCTCCCGACACATAATAATCAGAACATCAAATGCAGTAAATAAAGATAGAATACTAAAAGCAGTAAGGGAAAAAGGTCAAGTAACATATAAAGGCAAGCCTATCAAAATTACATCAGATTTTTCATCAGAGACTATGAAAGCCAGAAGAGCCTGGACAGATGTTATACAGATACTGAGAGAACACAAATTCCAGCCCAGGCGACTATAACCAGCCAAACTCTCAATTATCATAGATGAAGAAACCAAAGTATTCCACGACAAAACTAAATTCACAAATTATCTCTCCACGAATACAGCCCTTCAAAGGATAATAACAGAAAAAAAACAATACAAGGACGGGAACCACGCCCTAGAAAAAACAAGAAGATAATCCCTCAACAAAACTAAAAGAAGACAGCCACAAGAACAGAATGCCATCTTTAACAACAAAAATAAAAGGAAGCAACAACTTTTCCTTAATATCTCTTGATATCAATGGTCTCAACACCCCAATAAAAAGACATAGACTAACAAACTGGCTACACAAACAAGACCCAACATTTTGCTGCTTACAGGAAACTCATCTAAGAGAAAAAGATAGACACTACCTCAGAATGAAAGGCTGGAAACCAATTTTCCAAGCAAATGGTATGAATAAACAAGCTGGAGTAGCCATCCGAATATCTGATGAGATTGACTTCCAACCCAAAATCATCAAAAAAGACAAGGAGGGACACTTCATACTCATCAAAGGTAAAATTCTCCAAGAGGAACTCTCAATTCTGAATATCTATGCTCCAAATACAAGGCCAGCCACATTCATTAAAGAAACTTTAGTAAAGCTCAAAGCACACATTGCACCTTACACAATAATAGTGGGAGACTTCAACACACCACTTTCACCAATAGACAGATCATGGAAACAGAAACTAAACAGGGACACAGTGAAACTAACAGAAGTGATGAAACAAATGGACTTAACAGATATCTACAGAACATTTTATCCTAAAACAAAAGGATATACCTTCTTCTCAGCACCTCATGCTACCTTCTCTAAAATTGACCACATAATTGCTCACAAAACAAACCTCAACATATACAAAAATATTGAAATTGTCCCATGCATCCTATCAGACCACCATGGTCTAAGGCTGATCTTCAATAACAAAATAAATAGTAGAAAGCCAACATTCACATGGAAACTGAACAACACTCTTCTCAATGATACCTTGGTCAAGGAAGGAATAAAGAAAGAAATTAAGGACTTTTTGAAGTTTAATGTAAATGAAGCCACAACATACCCAAACTTATGGGACACACTGAAAGCATTCCTAAGAGGAAAACTCATAGCTCTGAGTGCCTCCAAAAAGAAACTAGAGAGAGCACACATTAGCAGCTTGACAACACACCTAAAACGTCTAGAAGAAAAGGAAGCAAATTTACCGAAGAGGAGTAGAAGGCAGGAAATAATCAAACTCAGCGGTGAAATCAACCAAGTGGAAACAAGAAGAACTGTTCAAAGAATCGACCAATCAATGAGCTGGTTCTTTGAGAAAATCAACAAGATAGATAAACCCGTAGCCAGACTCACTAGAGGGCACAGGGAAAGCATCCTAATTAACAAAATCAGAAATGAAAAGGGAGACATAACAACAGATCCTGAAGAAATCCAAAACACCATCAGATCCTTCTACAAAAGGCTGTACTCAACAAAACTGGAAAACCTGGACGAAATGGCCAAATTTCTGGACAGATACCAGGTACCAAATTTGAATCAGGATCAAGTTGACCATCTAAACAGTCCCATATCACCTAAAGAAATAGAGCATTAATTAATAGTCTCCCAGCCAAAAAAAGCCCAGGACCAGACGGATTTAGTGCAGAGTTCTATCAGACCTTCAAAGAAGATCTAATTCCAGTTCTTCACATACTATTCCACAATATAGAAGTAGAAGGTACTCAACCTAACTCATTTTATGAAGCCACTATTACTGTGATACCTAAACCACAAAAAGACTCAACAAAGATAGAATAATTCAGACCAATTTCCCTTATGAATATCGATGCAAAAATCCTCAATAAAGTTCTTGCTAACCGAATCCAAGAACACATCAAAACAATCATCCATCCTGACCAAGTAAGTTTCATCCCAGGGAAGCAGGGATGGTTCAATATACGGAAATCCATCAATGTAATCCAGTATATAAACAAACTCAAAGACAAAAACCACATGATCATCTCGTTAGATACTGAGAAAGCATTTGACAAAATCCAACATCCATTCATGATAAAAGTCATGGAAAGATCAGGAATTCAAGGCCAATACCTAAACATGATAAAAGCACTCTACAGCAAACCATTAGCCTACATCAAAGTAAATTTTGAGAAGCTGGAAGCAATCCCATTAAAATCAGGGACTAGACAAGGCTGTCCACTCTTGCCCTACCTATTCAACATTGTAATTGAAGTCCTAGCCAGAGTAATTAGACAACAAAAGGAGATCAAGGGGATACAAATTGCAAAGGAAGAAGTCAAAATATCACTTTTTGCAGATGATATGATAGTATATATAAGTGACCCTAAAAATTCCACCAGAGAACTCCTACGCCTGATAAACAGCTTCGGTGAAGTAGCTGGATATAAAATAAACTCAAACAAGTCAATGGCCTTTCTCTACACAAAGAATAAACAGGCTGAGAAAGAAATTAGGGAAACAACACCCTTCTCAATAGTCACAAAATATATAAAATACCTTGGCGAGACTCTAACTAAGGAAGTGAAAGATCTGTATGATAAAAACTTCAAGTCTCTAAAGAAAGAAATTAAAGAAGATCTCAGAAGATGGAAAGATCTCTCATGGTCATGGATTGGCAGGATCAACATTGTAAAAATGGCTATCTTGCCAAAAGCAATCTACAGATTCAATGCAATCTCCATCAAAATTCCAACTCAATTCTTCAACGAATTAGAAAGGGCAATCGACAGTTTCATCTGGAATAACAAAAAACCGAGGATAGCAAAAACTCTTCTCAAGGATAAAAGAACCTCTGGTGGAAACACCATGCCGGACCTAAAACTGTACTACAGAGCAATTGTGATAAAAACTGCATGGTACTGGTATTGTGACAGACAAGTAGACCAATGGAACAGAATTGAAGACCCAGAGATGAATCCACACACCTATGGTCACTTGATCTTTGACAAGGGAGCTAAAACCATCCAGTGGAAAAAAGATAGCATTTTCAACAAATGGTGCTGGCACAACTGGCAGTTATCATGTAGAAGAATGCGAATTGATCCATTTCTATTTCCTTGTACTAAGGTCAAATCTAAGTGGATTAAGGAACTCCACATAAAACCAGAGACACTGAAACTTATAGAGGAGATAGTGGGGAAAAGCCTTGAAGATATGGGTACAGGGGAAAAATTCCTGAATAGAAGAGCAATGGCTTGTGCTGTAAGATCAAGAATTGATAAATGGGACCTCATAAAATTGCAGAGCTTCTGCAAAGCAAAAGACACCATCAATAAGACAAAAAGGCCACCAACAGATTGGGAAAGGATCTTTACCTATCCCAAATCAGATAGGGGACTAATATCCAATATATATATAAGGAACTCAAGAAGGTGGACTCCAGAAAATCAAATAACCCCATTAAAAAATGGGGCTCAGAGCTGAACAAAGAATTCTCACCTGAGGAATACCGAATGGCAGAGAAGCACCTGAAAAATGTCTTAGCTCCATTTCTTATTTCACCCCGTATAGATTCCTCTCTTACAGCTCGAGTAGCCTTCTCAGTCGAACCATTCATGTTGCGAGCTGCTGTCTTACACAACATTTTGGGGCCAGAACTGGGACCTAAAAATGGCAGAGGGATGCTAAGAGAAACGCTGCTGCTGTGGAGCTCCACAGGAAAGGATCTTTCTATCGGGCATTGGAGCAACGGACAGGTACACATGATAGCACTACCTTAAAATTTCAGTTTTGTAAAGTGTTGCTGAGTTTGCGGTAGGATACGAATTAAGCTTGAATCAGTGCTAACCCAATGCTGGTTCTGCTTGGGTGAGCAGCGTGTTAATCGGAACTAGAAATGGAAATAGGCCGGTCGGCCACAGCTTTTTAGGAAGCTGCATAGGTGGAAGAAGAAAGGGTTTAAAGTCAGGAATCAGGCGGTTGCCCTTAGTTTTCAGGAGTTGTTTCAGTCCAGAGGAGTAAGGCTTGAAGTACAATTAGTAAGAATTTTTTTAGGTAAGATAGATAGCTGTTGCCCATGGTTCAAGGAAGAAGAAACAGCCTCTTAGTTTCAGAGTAAAAAAGCTAATAAATTGTTTGTGACTAGCGTGTTTGACAATGGTAAAGTGTTTTTTATTCTATGATTGTAGCTACAAAAATTAATATTCTCTAATTGGTCTAAAATGAACTGCTTCATCTGGTTCCTTTTTCTTGATAATGTGCTCTGCATGTCTTCACATTAAGTTCATAAGTTGTTGGTTAAGATTAATAATTGTTACATTGCTACAGATGGTTAGTGTTAAATTTGATAACTCAAGTTTAGAGTCTTTCCGACACGTGGCATAAGACAGCCCAAGAGGAAGGGTCTCTAAAGATATTTCTAGTTTAAATAATAATTAATGTGGTTCCTATCCTAAATAGTAAAATTTAAAATAAAATTTAAAGCAATGCCTCTTTATTAAAGCATTAAAGCTTGCTTTAATAGTATTCATAGGTATTAATTGACATCCAAACTTCATAATATGATAGTAATGCTTCTAATATTGATTTTAAAGATAATAAGTTGTTTTAAACTTGGGTTTTGCTTTCCCAAGTTTGTAGGTATTATCCTAACGATACACAAGAAACTTAAAAATTATGGTTAAAACTGCCATTGTTCCATTGACTACAGCTTGCAGTTTGAATGCAAATTTAAAATTGATGCTCAGATTAAAAAATATTTTACGTTTAAGTCAATACAGGGCTCTGGGCAGCCCCAGAGCAGCTTGTGGCCTTCTTGTGTTTTGCAAACAGTGCTTAAGAAAGTTTTTCCCTGTGCTCAAGAAAATTTCTTTTTAACAGTGTTACAGATCTATTCAGATGTTTAATAATGCTTAAATTCAAAGAGTTTTGCTTCTAGTGAACTGTAATCACTAGAAAATTTTGCCTCTAGGTATGGCTAATATAGCTTTACATTATGTAAGAAAAATTTTTATTGCTTCTGCTTCTATACAAGAAGCCAAGAGTTTTAATCTTTCAGTGTATATTGTTTCCTAAGTGAAAAGTATTTTATTAACTAATGCTTCTCAAGGGAAGTTTACCTTAAATCCTTTGCTCTCACCCAAGAGATTCAAAGACAATATCCTTTTACTGCTTAGGGTTTTAGTTTACTACAAAAGGTTTTACAAAAAATAAAGAAAGCTTTTATAATTGTTATTAATTGGTAATTAAAAATTGGTTGTGCCCCAAAAAATTCTTTGGCCAGAAAAAACATTATTGTAAAGTCATTTTTCTCATCCTCCCAGCCTATCGTTGGCCCATGTGGGCCCAACTAGCTGCTGTGGGGCGGAGTCTTAAGACACACAGTTTCCCCTGTTCCAGCACAAATAATCTAGTTGTGTGCTGTAGATGGTGCTTTAAAATGCTAGGACCCCCTGACTAATGAATGGAAGGGTCCAGATCCAGTTCTAATTTGCGGTAGGGGCTTGGTTTGTGTTTTTTCACGAGATGAAGATGGAGTGCGGTGGTTGCCAGAGAGACTAATTCGTCAGATGAACACAGATTCTGACTCTTTTCGTAAGTATCATTCCAAAGACTAAAATTCCTTTTGTGCTTAGAATTCAGCTGAGAGCGAAAGCTCCCAGAAAAGCTGTTCTCCTGCTACTCTCGGAGCCTGTTACAGGACAAGAGGCTAGAGATTAACCTCAGCTTTACAATTTGCATTTGAATAAAGTACCTGACTTCCCCAAAAGAATTTCTGCTTTCTTACTTTTTCACTGTCAAGCTTTTTTTTTTCAAGCAGAATTAATCAGCATTCTCCAGCCGGACCAGCAGACGTGCATTCTCAGGACATTCCAGCACGTGGCCTTTGGTCTGATTTGAAATTTAGGTTTTCCTAGAGGGCTAGAAAAGTAGATATTTCTATATTAATAAAGATTGGTTTTTATTTTGATAGATGGGCTTAGTCCCTTAGCTGGCCTCTGGCTTTTCACCCTTGCTGTTACTGCGAGATCCCCTTAGTTCCTTAGGCTGTGGAAAATACAGGGATGAGGAGGAACGACTTCCAGCAACTATTTTAACCACAAGTCGTGGTGTTATTAATGACATAATTCTTGCTTAGGCCTTGCTAAATCTGAGGTTGATAATTCTCCTTTAGGAGCTGAACAGCACTCAGAACTGTGCATACTGATTTGTGATTGTACAAATTCAGTATGAGTATCGCTTGGTGCAGAAAGCTACTAAAGGAGAAAGTACAGCTTGACCATTTCTGAGTTTCCTGTGAGATAAACCTGGTTTGAAGGAGGTTGGTACCTAATTTTGGCTAAAAACCAAAACTATATCTACAGCTCTGCCTCCCCTCCCCAAAAGGTACCAAGAGCCACAGGTGTGGGTCGTGACAGCACCCATGGGAGGAATCGGGTCAATGTCCACCCAAGCCAAGGTTAAAAGCCCACTTATCTACGGATGAGAAAATCTTTTGATCACCTCAGTTTAGCTTTGCCTTTTTGAACTTAATCAATAGGGGGGAGAGAGGTTGGAGACCTTACTGTTGAAAGGGCAAGCCATTCACTGCCTCCCACCCAAATAAAAAAGCCAATTGGCCTTGTACTACGGAGCCAGTCATACCCCCTCTCCCTGTTTCCCGCCTATCATCCAAAAATGTGGAGGAATATCAACTTAGTGTTATTCTTGATATAGTGTATTTCAAATTTGTTCAGTCAAACTTAGCCAGAGTTCCAACCTCCTACTTAAAATTCAACTAGGAAGTTACCTACCAAGTACTAATTAGCATCATAAAGTCAGAGCCTGCAGCTCCAGCCTTTTCAGTTAGTTCTTTACTAGGATAAGAAAGGACAGTCTTAACCAGATACAGTTTTCCATAAGAAAAGTTATGGAATCCCATGGAGACAGGTTTTTTTCCTTAGCCCTAGAATTCAGGCAGAACTATTGAGCATAGATAAGTTTTTTGCCTCAGGCCAGCCCTTCTCTTTTTTTTTTTTTTTTATTTTTTTGTTAACAAATGGGAGGAGATGTAGCCTCCCCTCCCCCAGCCTGAAACCTGCTTGCTTAGGGGTGGAGCTTCCTGCTCATTCGTTCTGCCACGCCCACTGCTGGAACCTGCTGCTTTGCTGTTCAGAGCCACACACGTGCTCACATTTCTACTGGACCCGAGATTATTCGGCGGGAATCGGGTCCCCGCCCTCTTCATTCATAACTAGTTTCACAACAATAAAATTTGAGCTTTGATCAGAATGAATTTGTCTTAGCTCCGTTTCTTCTTTCGCCCCATCTAGATTCCTCTCTTACAGCTTGAGAAGCCTTCTCAGTCGAACCTTTCATGTTGTGAGCTGCTGGCGGCCACAACATTCTGCCTTATGGCTTGAATCTTCTGGACAACAGCCATATTACTGAGACCACTTGGTTGGAATGTAACAATAGTTTGACTCAATATGACTCTTCTGATGCATTACAAACTAGGTAGACATGTTGATCAGGACCTAGATCTATTGAAACTATACTTAGATTCCCTTCTAGAAGTGGCACAATAGTGGAGAGGCTTAGACTTACTTCTCACAAGATAAGGGGGACTACATATGGCTTTGAAAGAAACATGTTCTTTCTGTACTAAGTCACCAGGTGTAAAAACAAACAAACAAGAAATAACTCAAAGGAGAAAAAGAAACGAAGACATTAATTAGAAAAATAGTACTAGTCTCTGTTCTTATAGGCAATCAATTCAGTAAAAGTATAAATTTAGTAAAAGGAATGGTCCTTAGGATCAACCACATCTCTTTAAAACAGGTTGAGCCTATTATTTGTCTCATTCACTAAGACCAGTGCAAATGTAACAGGTCCCTAAACCTTAGGCCCTCAGACCTTAGCATGATTGGCTCCAAGGTGGAAGCACCATTCAGTTCATAAAAGTCAGCATATAGACAGCACCACCTGCCAAAATGAAAACAAAGACCTGGTCCATCAAAGTCCATAGTTCTGGGACATTCTCGAAATGAACTGACATTGCTTTTCGGATTCTGTAGTTCCACTTCTGAGCAATTGATCTTGACAACGGAGGTATGTCACCCCATACCACAGATCAAGTTTTGTGTGCTTAAAAGCTCACTAAGTAAGGCTCAGGGCTACACTGGAATCCTGAACAGCCATTGTAGTTGCCAAAAGCAAAGACAGACTTTGCAGTTTCTGGCTATTATAAATAAGGCTGCTTTGAACATAATGGAGAATATGCCCTTATTATATGTTGGAGCATCTTCTGGGTATATGCCCGGGAGAGGTATTGCTGGATCCTATGGTAGTACTATGTCAAATTTTCTGAGGAATTGCCAAGCTGATTTCCTGAGTGGTTGTAACATCTTGCAATCTACCTAGCAATGGAGGAATGTCCCTCTTTCTCCACATCCTCACATGATATCCCTCAACAGAGGAATGGATAGAGAAAATGTGGTAATTTACACAATGGAGTACTATGCAGCTATGAAGAAATAAACCTATGAAATTCTTAGGCAAATAGATGGATCTGGAGGATATCATCCTGAGTGAGATAACCCAATAACAAAAGAACACACATGATACACACTCACTGATAAATGAATATTAGCCCAGAAGCTTGGAATACCTGAGATACAATTCACAAAACACATGAAACTAAAGAAGATGGAAGACCAAAGTGTGTACACTTAGAAGGAGGAACAAAATACACATGGAAGGAGTTACAGAGACAAATTGTTGAGAAGCACTGAAGGAATGACCATCCAGAGACTGCCCCTCTAAGGAATCCATCTCATAAACAACCACCAAACCCAGACACTATTGTGGATTCCAACAAGAGCTTGCTGGCAGGAGCCTGATATAGCTGTCTCCTGAGAAACTCTGACAGTGCCTGACAACTACAGAAGTGGATGCTCAAAGCCATTCATTGGACAGAGCACAGGTTCCCCAATGAAGGAGTTAGAGAAAGTATTCAAGGAGCTGAAGGGATTTTCAGACCCATAGTAGGAACAACAATATGAACTAACTTTTACCTCCAGAGCTCCCTGTGACTAAAACCTCAACCAAAGAAAACACATTGTAGTTTGTGGGCAGCCCATCTCCTTTCTCTTGGACGCTGAAGACACTTACCTGGTTCTGATGGAGTTTGGAGGACCCACTTCTCCTTCTAATTTTCCTATTGTAGGGATAGGAGGACAGCCTTACTTCCCACACCAGACCTCACAACTTAGTTGCATTTTTAGGGGTGTACCTCTCACCCATTCATTTTTGATAGTGCCAACATGTCCTGTCTCCTTATTGGGAAGGGATATTCTAGCCAGACTTGGAAAATCTATTTCCTTTGCTCCTCACATTCACCTAAATCCAAGCTCATCAACAGTTCCTCTCCTCCTTCTAGCCAGACAACCTAGTAAAACTACCATGTCATTTCCTTTACCAGCTTCTCAGATAGCTCCCTGAGTCTGTGACATACAGAAACCCTGTGTTGATAAACATCATTCTCCTGTTTTCATCCAATTACTGCACTCTACAAGGTACATAATCCAAGCTCAACCCTCTCTCTCTCACCAGAACCTCAGAGAACTTAATCTTATATTTTCTTATCCCTTGACGAAAAAAAACTCCTTTGCCATACCTCTTCCCCCTTTAACACCCCTACACTAGCAGTTAACAAACCTAATGGTACCAATCACCTGGTTCAAGACCTCAGGCACATTAACTCTACAATGGTTCCTCTCAATTCTGTTATGGCTAATATTTGCACACGTTTTACCACTATCCCCTTGGGGACTTCTCATTTCTCAGTCCTAGATCTCAAGAATGCATTTTTCTCTATTCCTCTAGAAGACCAGTCACAGAATATACTTGCCTTTACCTGAACAGATCCTGATACCAAATTTACTACACAACTTAACTGGACTGTACTACCTCAGGGATTCTGTGACAACCCACACCTTTTGGTCAGGCCCTGGTTTCTAACTTACTATCTCTGTCTCCCCTAAATCTAAGGTTAGACTTTATATAGATGATGTCCTTCTATTTAGTCTCTCTCTAGAAATTAGCAAGTTGACACCTCTGCTCTTCTAAATTTCCTCTCCAGTTGAGGCTACAGGGTCTCTTCTTCTAAAGTCTAATTGTCCACACCTCAGGTCACCTATTTGGGACTAACAATTACCCCAACCCACAACCTTAGATAGAAAGAATCTGATTCAGCCTCTAACTGTTCCTTCTACAAAGGAAAAGATTTTATCATTCTTAGGAATAGCCAGGTTTTTTGTTTTTTTTTTTGTTTGTTTGTTTTTTTTTTTTGTTTTTTTTTTTTTTACATTCGTGGGTTCCTTCCTTTTTCATTCTTTCTCATCCCTTATATGAAGCAGTGTTAGAACCAACCCACAATCCTTTCCTCAAACCTATTACCATGCCCTTTCAAAGGCTCCAACTGGCTCTCCTTAAGGCTCTAGCTTTACATCTCCCTGAACTGACTCATCCTTTTTTCCTCTACATTACTGAAAAAGAGGGGTTTGCCCTTGGAGTTTTAGGTTATCTACTGGGACCTTCTTTTGCACCCATAGCATACTTGATAGCATACTTGTAAAAACAACTATATCTAACCATCCAGGGATAGGTGTAAGACCCCAACTCAATGTGTTTCTTTGACCCCTAGAAACGAAGCCCATCATGGAGTTCTTTGTTTTTTGCCTTCAGCCTGAGAGAAAGATGACCACTGGGTAACCCACGCAGGCACCTGACCCATAGTGTAAGGGACCAAGAATGTCTGCAAAAAGATAGCCTGTAACCTTTCCAGGAGAGATGAGCTCTAATTCACCATCCCCATTCTTATGATGTTTACTCAGCTTCCCCATTCTTTAAGGGACCAAGAATGTTTGCCAAAGATAGCCTGTAACCTTTCCATGAGCTTGAGCACTAATTCCCCATCCCCATTCTTATGTTTACTTGGCTTCTCCATTCTTTGTGATCTTATCCTCCCCTCACTTTGTGGTTTATTCTTTAAAACCCTCAACTGCAACTTCTGGGGGTCAATCTCCTCTGCCCCTGTGTGTGTTATGAGCTTGGCCTCAGCATGCTGATTCCCGAATAAACCTCATGCAATATTGCACCAAGAATGGTTTCTCTTGCATAATTGGGTTCCCGGCTCATCCCAGGACTTGAGCTAGGGTATCCCCGAAATGGGGGTCTTTCAGTTGGGGGATCATCATGGGATTTTGTGGGACCCCATTTCTCAAAGACCGTTCTTAGAGGTAAGATTCTGTTTTTGTCTATGTTTTTCACTGCAGGCTCTGTTTGAATTTGGTACTTTCGGATTCAGTTTGCAGTCGTCAGAGCTAGTCAGAGCAATGAACTCCTTGTCCAGGATGGAAGGGAGGGTTGTTGACAGACATGTCAGGGGATAACTGGCTGCCACCCTGGGAGATGTCCCAGGAGGTCTGAGGGAGCTCCAGGGATGCCTGGAGATTTCCCATCTGGGTGCCATGTTGGAACCTGAATCCCTCCTGGAGAGGATAGATTTTGTGCCCACTTGGCCGTCTGATTATGTTTCTTGGTATTGGAAGTCCCGCAGGAAGTGAGTCCTGGTTTCAGTCTTCGTAGTATTTTTGTGTGTTTTGTTTGTCTCCCTGTACATGACTTGGTAGATGGGATAGACCATTAGTACTCCCCTTGGACTGACTCTTGACCATTGGACAGACATTAAGACTAGGGCTCACAATCTATCTGTAGATGTCAAAAAGGAATTCTACCACTGATGCATTGGCCAAAAATCGCGACCACCCCTCACACCAGAGAACCAAATTGGAGGTATGGGGATCCCCTCTGGAATGTGTGTGTGCCAGCCGGTGTCTCTGTTCTGAGTGTCTGTTTTCTGTTTTCTGAAACGAACGTGCACTTGTTGTGTTTGTTTGTTTGTCTGTTGTTTCTGAAGCATGGTCCAGCCTGAGTTTGGATCAGTCTGAGTTTATTCTGATCACCCTGAGTTTTGGATTCTGATCTGCCTGAGTCTGGTTTATACTGTAACCCTCTTGTTGAGAACTGTCCATCTGATTCAGCGATCCTCTGGGTCATTTTTCTGGTGTTGGTCTTTGTGCTTGTTGACAGTTTGTGTGCTCTTTGTATTCTTTGTCACTAAGATGATGAGACAGTCTGTGATGACCACCCTAGTTTGACTCTTAATCATTGGACTGAAGTTAGGACTAGAACCCATAACCTCCCTGTGGAGATCAAGAAAGGAACTTGGCAGACTTTTTGTGCCTCTGAGTGGCCAACTTTTTATGTTGACTGGCCACTGGAGGGAACGTTGGACTTGACTAAACCATTATCTTTCAGGAAGGACCAAAATCTCACCCTGACGAAGAGCTGTACATTATAGTAGTGGCAAGACCTGGTCCAGAAGCCAAGCTCCTGAGTCCTAGCCCTCCAAAAACACACAGAAGATAAAAAGAAAAAAAAGTATATATTGGTCTTTGGAGCCCTGCACCTGTAGTTAGAAGTCTAGTGTGTCTGGAGAAGCCCTGCTAGGAGCTGATTGTAAACACTGCTCTTAAAGGGACCAGCAGCTTCTCAAGTCTATAGTAAGGGAACTGATGGGTGTTTTTTTTTAAAACAGTCTCTGTGCTTGTCATTATTGGATTCATCAGGTGACAAGGTGCTCCTCTCTTGAATATAAAGCTAGAAAAATTAAGAATTTTGTTTGGTTTAAATAAGCAAATGTATGCAGCCATTTCATTTTTGTTTCTGAATAGTTTTAAAGGTATAAACATGTTTTATGTATCTTGGTTATAGATTATTGGCTCATACCTTATTGGTTATGATTAAAAATTTATACCATCGGTAACAGAAAGTTGGCTTAAAACTGGTAACTCTGGGTTGGAGTAATTTAGAACTACAACATGCAGCATGAGACAACCCAAGGAAACAGGTCTCTAAAAGATATGCCTAAATTGGGTAATACTCTATGTAATTCTTATTCTAGAAACCAGACTTATAAAAAATAGGATTTAGGGCAGTGTCTCTTTAAAGTATTGGGGGCTGCATGTTTTTGTGTTTGTGTTCAAGAACAGGCAGTCAAACTTTGTAGCAAGTAATGTTTTTGGTGTTGATTTTTTTTCCATAAATACCTATGGAATTTTATTCAACTAAATAGCACTATCAGAGAATAAACACAGTGCTTCATGGAAGAAAAGAGAATTAAGCATCTTTGTTGTTGATTTTTAAAGAGAATAGATTGTTTACACTGTTAAAATTTCATTTTGCTTCCCAAAATTGTAGTTGTGCTCTGGTGTTACAAGAGAAATCAAAAGTGAAGGCTTCTCCCGACAGAGCCACCAGCTAATCCATTGGCTCCTACAAAAATCTATGAAGCCTCCAGAGTGGCGTAGTCCACTACCTCCCCCTTATCTACAGCCTCAATACCTGCTGCAGGCCTTTGCAATGTTTTGTTTTAATTAAACAGTCGGATTTCCCTGATCCAGCACCAGTTCTAAGTTTGCTTCTAGGTACCAGCCAAGGCGAGGCTCCCATGGAAAACCGCAGCCTGGGAAGCTGGGGAGGCAGACCTGGCAGGGGAACACTGACACGGAGGTCCCGGGACACCCCCCTGCCATGCACCTTGTGCCCACAGGTTGGGCAGAGGGGAGGGGAGAGGGTGAGGCCTTGGGGCCAGCAAGACACCCACTGGGCTCCCTAGGTGCAGCTGTGCCACAGGAAGGGCCCACTATCCAGCGTCGCCACCACCAACCTTCCCCCCAAGTGTCCAGGCCTACGGACCTGCTCCGAGTACACTGAGCTGGAGAGTGCAGAGTCCGAATGGACTCCAGTGGACCCACCCAACCTTCAACCCCATCAGTACTGGTCATTTTCCTCTGCTGATCTTTATATCTGGGAAACTAACCACCCCCTTTTCTCAGAGGATCCCCAATGCCTCACAGTGTTGGTGGAATCCCTTATGTTCTCTCATCAGCCTACTTGGGATGATTTTCAGCAGATGCTGTAGCCTAACCCTAACTGAAGAGCAAGAGAGAATTCTGTTAGAGACTAGAAAAAATATCCCAGTAGCCGATGGGTGGCCTACAAAGCTACAAAATGAGATTAACACGGGATTCCCTTTGACTTGTCCTGGTTGGGACTACAACATGGCTAAAGGTATGGAGAGCTTGAAATCCTATCACCAGGCTTTGGTCTCTGAGGTGCCTCAAAATGGCCCACTAATTTGGCTAAGGTAAGAGAAATTGTATTACAAGAGAGAGAAAGTTACGTGATCTAGTGAAAGGGGCAGAGAAGGTATAATACGAGAAAGAGAGAGAGAGAGAGAGAGAGAGAGAGAGAGAGAGAGAGAGAGAGAGAGAGAGAGAGAGAGAGATGGGAGGTGTAAGAGAGAGAGAGGTGGGAGGCAGAAGAAAGAAAAAACAGGAGGGATCATAGACAAGAAAGAAATTTGACTAGAATTTTGGACACAGTGGTAGGAGAGAAAGAAAAGAAAGGACCTAGACAGATAGGGAACCTGTGCAACTGAAGACCAGTGTGCTTAACAGAATTGAGTGAGTTGGGGTACCGAGCCTCAGCTAAAAAGGCTCAGCTGTGTCAGACTGAAGTTACTTATTTGGGATATACCCTTAGAGATGGTAAGCAGTAGCTAAAGGAAGCCAGAAAAAAGACTGAAACTTAGATCCCCACCATAACTACACCAAGGCAAGTAAGAGAATTCTTGAACGCTGCTGGCTTCTGCAGATTCTGGATACCTGGGTTTGTGACCTTAACTGCCCTGTTGTACGCTCCACAAGGCCTACTTATGAGAAGGAGGCCTGTAAGACCCACATCTCTTCAAAGTTAGAGATTCTGTCTACGTTAGATGTCTCCATGCAGTAAACCTTGATACTCGGTGGAAAGGACCTTATCTTGTACATTTGACCACCCTACTTTCTACCCTTATGGGACTCCTTTTGATTTTGCTTCTGCTTTTTAATTATAGGTCCATGTGTGTTAGATAGGCTAGTTGCCTTTATTAGAAAAAGACTTAGTACATTGCAGCTTTTAATTTTGAGACAACAGTACCATGCCCTAAAGGAAGAGTGTTGCTTCTATATTGACCATTCAGGGGCAATTAGAGAGTCTCTATGGTAAAACTCAGAGAAAGGTTAGAAAAACGAAAATGAAAGTGAGAAGCTAATGAAGGATGGATTGAAGGTTGGTTCACAAAATCCCCATGGATGAGTACTTTACTATCTACCCTCAATGGCCCCTTATTAATCTTGCTTCTTTTATTTACCATAGGCCCCTGCATAATTCACAAGTTAGTGGCTTTCAACAGACAGCGGGTCAGTGCTGTACAGGTTCTTATATTACTCCAACAATATCAAAAATTAGAACAGGCTGATAAGGGCTGTACTGAGTCAGAGGTTTAATTTTTCTACTTCTATGGCAAAAGTGCTCGGATCTCCTCTTCCTCTGAGAGACCATTCCCCAGTTTGATGTCCCAGCCTTTCTCAAATAAGACAATAAATCTGAATTTACTTGCCAAGTTTCTCATATCATATCTAAGTCCATAGACATCCCCTGGCATCTTCATATTGACTACCACCCTCAATCTTCAGGTAAGGTATAAAGAACTAACTGCTCTTTAAAAAAATACACTCTTGTTAAGCTGTCACAAGAACTTCACCTTTATTGGGTAAAACTTGATCCACTAGTTCTTTCTAGGCTATGAGCTCTCCACAAGTGATTTCTCCTCATCTTACCCTTTGAACTCATGTATGGACATTCATTCCTAATTCCTGGTCTTTCACCTAAATATTCTCCACTCCCAGACCTTATATTCACCCCATACTTTGCCATCTCTGTTCTCTCCTATGGAACTTTGCTGACCACCATCTACTACGGCCATACACTGTCTCCTGTCTACTTCTTGTCAAGTCCTTCAAACTCTACCGATCATTGCCATCACATCTCTCTCCTAAATGGCAGGGCCCTTTTAAGGTAATCCTTGTGACCCCTACAGCTGCTAAACCCAATGGACTCTCTCATTGGATCCATCTGTCTCACCTCAAACCTTTCATTCCTCCATCTAAAAATGACACTTCTTCATACATATTCACCCTAACAGGACCATTCTCTATCTATTAAGTTCCAGACTACATTGAGACCACTCATCATGTCCCCAGTCCAAGAAAATGAGACTCCGCTCTGGTAGTCAAGCTTGACCTCACTGGATGAGATATGGGTTTCTTATCCTCCCCCTGATGTTCATTTCCATCTGGGTAGCCCTGACATCTGGAGGGTCAAAGTCCAAGAAATCCCCACAGATAACAAACATTCTTTCCAAATAGGGTCAGGAAACTACTCCATAGAAGGATGCCAGGAACTGATCCAAATTGCTATCATCCCTGTATCTGTTATCCCATCTAAATATTATGATCTCTATACTTGCTTTTTCTTTAACCAGACAAAAGATTATTGTAGAAAACTGCCAGATGAATATGGGGGCTGCCCATATTGGTCTTGTCAGATACATATGCTAGGATCATGAACCAATCATTTCTTCTATCAACACCACAAGACAATCTTTTTCTACATATAAGACTCATGGGATTCCAGGTGGGAGGTAGGAGTTATTGGTAAGCTCTACAGTAAAAATCAACCCAGTTCCCTAGTAAGTACCAACCATATCCACAGAAAATATGTCTCAATTACCCAACCCCTAGATATCTGAAAAGTAGGGGAGGTAATCAAACACTCCTCTGAGGTCCTTACCTCTTTGATATCACCCCTCATAAATGGCACTAACTTGTCATTTTGCCTTTTGCTTCAAACTTGACCTCAGCATACCAACTCCTTAATGTCACCAGACTCAACACTTTAAAGACTGCTGATTATGTGTACCCCCTGGAGCTAACTCACAATTGTCACTTACAGCCTCTCCAGTGATACTGCCAAGTAACTTTACCTCAGCCTTTGTCAGTTGCCTTGACTCCAATGTTGTCATGACTACATACCTTATCTCTACCCCTCTCTTTGGCATGGCAAACAGTTTTAAGACCTCTGGGACACGTCCTGTAGGAACACTAAGTTCCCTAGACTTCAATAAAACCATATCGCTCAATATATCATCCCTGCCATAATGCCATGTAGTCCTGAACACGTCAATTCTTTGTTGCACTCAGGAATATCATTGCATACCCATCAGCTGGTCAGGACTTTGCACAATGGTATTCCTTTTCCCTGAACAGGGAGTAATCTAGGGAAAGGAGCCCCTGCCAATCCCAGTTGAAAATATGATAGCTGGTCAACATAAGAGGGCAATTCAAGTCATTTCACTCTTGGTTGCTATGGGAATAACCATAGGTGCTGGTACTGGAATTGCAGGGATAATGACTTCCATGACCCAATATAATAAGTTCACTTCCCAGTTAAAAAGCTATCTTCAAAAATGTCTGAAAATGTGCTCAGTATCCAGAAACAGATAGATTCTTTGGCAGTGGTGGTGCTTCAGAATCTACAGGGGCTAGATATTCTGAAGCTAAAGAAGGTGGTCTTTGCCTGTTCCTCCACTGTAGCCTCCCCCAGCCTTGAAGCAGGCTGATTCAGAAGTCACTGTCACTGAGAATAAGAACACCTGTGTGGAGCCTTCTCACATAGATGGCTCTATTGTTCTGTTACCTGCCTGCTCTTCTCCAAGACACTGCTACCTGCTGAGAGGTTCTTGAGATATTCCAGAGACAGCAAACAATCCAGTAATTTACTCCTACTTGCCAAACCAGTTCTGTCCAGCAGATTGCCTACAGGCTGGTGACAGGCATCAAGAATGGATTGGTGGAGGATGGCCTCGCCTCCCCCCTTTATAAGCACAGACACTTATTAAACTTTGGGCCTTGATCAGAAAATATGTCTTGATCTCCATTACTTCTCTCACCATTCTCTCCCATAAAGTTCTGGCCTCCCACTCAGGAACCCAGTTAGTGTGGACGCATATGGCTACAATCCAAGAAGAATGCTGTTTCTATGTCAACCCGTCCTGGATAGTGATAAAATCCAGGAGCTACAGTTGACATTGAGAACTTCAGAGACCATGAGACCTCCAGTTCTACGATTTTCGAAAATCCTATATTTAAGTGGATACTCCCTTTCATAACACCTTTCCTAGTCATTTTCTTGCTATTATAATTTTCTCCCTGCCTCATTCATCTTGTTTCCATATTTCTTCAACAACAAATACAGAAAGTTTCTAGCCAAACTACTAATCAGTTCGTGTTAGAGGATTACCAGCCACTGCCCACAGAAGAGCTGCTGTCCACAGAGGAACCTGATGTGAATGTTTACCAAGAGGATCTAGATGGTGAAGGTAAGCTACACCACAAAATGAGCAATGCTCATACACAGCAGGAAGCAGCTTAAAAGACATGATGACCTCATTCCCTTTTCATCATTGCCTTTCTCTTTTTCTTTCGTTATCTTTATAACAAGAAGGGACTTATGTTGGCATCAGGACCTCCCAAACCGATGAGATCACATAGGTGACAGAGAGACCTACAGAACTGTTGCCAAGATGTAAGCTACCATGTTTCCAGAATACACTTGTCTCACCTCCCACCTTTACCTGCATTACATCATTTTCCATATAAATAAGGGGAACACCCCTCCCTCTCTTTCTTTTCCCCCTCTTCTCTGTCTGCCACCAACTTGTCTCTCCCTCTCAATAAAACCTCTTCCAGACTGCCAGCGGTTCTGGCACATGACTTTAATCCCACCACTTGGGAGGTAGATGCAGGCCGATTTCTGAGTTCAAGGCAAGCCTGGTCTACAGAGTGAGTTCTTGGACAGCCAAGTTGCCAAGTTCTACAGAGAGACCCTGTCTTGAAAAACAAAACAAAATAAAACAAACAAAGAAACAAAAATCCTCTTTCATGTGTAATTGTCTTGGCCTAGTTTGTTGTTGAAATGAGACCTGCTTGCTATTCAAATACATAAAGTGTAAGAGACAAATATAGTAATTCTAAACTCAGTAATATAAAAAAAAAAAAAAACGAGTCTGGAACAGAGATATCAAGTGATGAAAATATGTCTATGAATGACTCAAAAATTGTTGATTGTACCCAGTAATTAGGATATTATATATCAAAACTGTTGTGGGAAATATGTTTTAAAAATAAACCCGCCAACTCTCCCTGGTGCCGGACCAGACTTCTGTGCTCCTGCAGGCCTGCCAACTCTCTGCAGCTTGCCCCTGCAGTATCTGGCTCATGTTTCCCTTGAGCCACTAGTTCCCTCTCTGCTATAATCCCTCTAGTCAAAATCTCACATTCCAGTAACTAAATGGCACCACCAACATCATGGTTGCGTCTCACAACACCCAGTAGCCTTGTAGAATCACGACTCTTAAAGCTTAATTAACCAATCAGATTTATGTATCAATAATATCACAATTTACAAGGTACAATACAATAATTTCAGAGACAATTGATAATGATAAAACCTTTATCCCAATATTTCTAAACTTGTGAAATCATAGCCATTTGTGGCTAGTAAATGCCACGCAGGTACACATACAAAGCCATCTTGGTTCTCCTCCCTACCCTCTAGGACTCTCCTCCTCTCCATAACTCCTAGCTCTGACCCCTTGTCCCTGTCCAATCACAGACCTCCTCTGCACTAATGTAGTTAGTTGGACAGGGTAAAGAGTCCATCTGTCTGAGTACAGTAAAAATAGCAAAGATCACCAAAACAACCAACAATGGAGGGCTGGGGTGGGGGATGCTGAGTAAAGGGAATCCCAACATCTTATTGGGATTTCAAACGGGTGGGGTCATTCTAGAAATCAGTTTGGAGCATTCTGAAGGCTGTAAATGTTAGCACCAGGACTCTCCAAGCTCCTGTCTAACTATGTGACCCTTGACCTACATTGCCAGAACAACAACCCTCAATCCCACAATCCACTTGGCTCAGTTGCCACCCTCACCAGTGTGACATTTTTCATATAAATTAGGGGATCACCCCCTCCTCACTCTTTCTTCTCTTTCTTCTCTCCAGCCTCTTTTTCTCTTTTTCCTCCTCTCTGCCCTTCTAATGGCTTTGCTGGCCCCTATCCCTGCACAATAAACCTCTCCCACGTGGAACCACCTTGGCCTGGTCTGCTGTTCGGTTTATCCGCTCAAAATATATAGATTAATATTATCTGGTGTTAATTAACATATAAATGGTGCCAAGACTCAGATAAAGAGCAAACAGACACCAGTGTCTGGTGTGCCTGAGGGGGCACCCCAGTGGACGCAGCGGTGGGCACAGAGCACAGCATCCACGGTAAGAATCCCACTGTCTTGAGCCCTGCCCACTTTGCACAGTGGTCTGCACTTCCCTATCCCTCCTTGCTCTAAGCCAGAATTCTTAGTGACCCCCACCTTCCGCTGTGTCTTTAAATCCCAGTCATAAGGGGAATTGACCTCCTTTGCCTGAGAAATGGCTTGGCACTCACACAAAGACCAGCGGGGGAGGGGAGCCTCTGCCTGCCTTTTCCACCACCTGACCCCTGGCTGCCACGGAACCCACAAAATTTAAACTAAGTGAACTGTGCCACTTCCACACGCCTTATAGGCCAGGCTTCCACGCTCCCATTTTACTGGTTCGCTAAAAATTCCCACGCAGACACCAGCATACCATCAGTAGGGCTCATCAGTGGGGAAGGCCCTCCAGTTCCCCGAACAGAGCCTGGCCAGTTCTGCCTGAGAACTAAGGGGCTAGCGTTCCAGCTGACATAGAAGCAGACATTGCCCATCTGGATCCTGTTCTCCTGAAAGTTGCTCTCTCTCCTCAGGGTTCTAGCTGCTGGCTGAAATCCCTTGCCAGGGTGGAGCACTTTCCACAGTAAGTCCAGGGCTTACTGGGTAGCCACTAGAGGTCCTCTTGAGGACTTGTGCACTCTAGCCTGGTTGATTTCCTTTTTGGTTTCTGAGCTCTTCTCTGAATGCTGGTACGAACACCAGGAACCTCCAGAATATGGGCAACAACGTGTCTTCAAATGTATCCTCAGATACACCACTGGGATGTCTCCTAGAAAATCTTAAGTCTTTGAAGCTGACGCCTCCTTTAAAGGCATCAAAATTAAAAGGATCTTTATACATACTGCCAGCAAACTGATAAATGGGAAGAGGTTATCTATGTAAAATCTTTCATTCATCTCCATTCCCACCCTGCTATGTTTTCTTCTTGCTCTCCCACTCAACTTCTGTTACCATAAATCCTGCACAACTCCCACTAAATGATATTATGATACTGGACCCAACATACGACCCACCTCCTTTTCGCAGTAGGCGAGCTTCTGTGAGATTTATAACCCAAACTGCTGCCTCGGTTTCCCCCCTTCCGAGACTCCCTGGGGCCTGCCACCCCCATCTCTCCTCCTTCTACACCATCTACAGGTCCCACCAAATGTTCTACCTTAGCACCTACTTTCACACCACCTATCACTCACTCTAAGTCCACGACCAAAACCCAAACTCTCCACCCCTAGAGGAATCTGACCCAGCAACTGTCCTTCCCTTAAGGGAGGTTTCAGGGGTAGATGCAATGTCCAGACGGTCAGAGTACACGATCCCTTCTCACTGAGCAAACTTTCTTGGATAGAGAAGAGATTGGGCTCCTATATTTCTAATTCTTCTGTGTTTATCAAAGAATTTCAGTTTATCACTCAGTCGTACAGTTTAACTTTTCATGGTATACACATGATACTTACTAACAATTTGCTTCCCCAGGAACGTGGGCGAGTTTGGAAACTAGCGACAGCACATGCAGATGAGATTCATCGAAAGATAGAGCATATCCAATGAGAGCAGAGACAGTACCTGTCCCAGATCATCAGTGGAATTATAATTCCCCAGGTGTTATTCTAGCCAAGGACAGGTTTGTTACATGTCTTTTGGCGGGTCTGAGAATAGCAGATTTATTAATTTTTTATTATTAGGTATTTATTTCATTTATATTTCCAATGCTATACCAAAAGTCCCCTACAACCTCCCCCACCCACTCCCCCACCCACCCACTCCCACTTCATGGCCCTGGCGTTCCCCTGTACTGAGGCATATAAAGTTTGCAAGACCAATGGGCCTCTCTTTCCACTGATGGTCGACTAGGCCATCTTCTGATACATATGAAGCTAGTGACATGAGCTCTGGTGGGGGGGGGGTACTGGTTAGTTCATATTGTTGTTCCACCTATAGGGTTGTAGATCCCCCAGCTCCTTGGGTACATTCTCCCTCTCCTCCATTGGGGGCCCTGTGATCCATCCAATACCTGACTGTGAGCATCCACTTATGTGTTTGTTAGGCCCCGGCATAGTCTCACAAGAGACAGCTACATCAGGATCCTATCAGCAAAATCTTGCTAGTGTATGCAATTGTGTCAGCGTTTGGAAGCTGATTATGGGATGGATCCCCTGGTATGGCAGACTCTAGATGGTCCATCTTTCATCTCAGCTCCAAATTTGTCTCTGTAACTCCTTTCCATGGGTGTTTTGTTCCCAATTCTAAGAAGGGGCAAAGTATCCACACTTTGGTCTTAGTTCTTCTTGCGTTTCTTGTGTTTCGCAAATTGTATCTTATATCCTGTGTATCCTAAGTTTCTTTGCTAATATCCACTTATCAGTGAGTACATATCATGTGAGTTCTTTTGTGATTGAGTTAGCTCACTCAGGATGATGCCCACCAGGTCCATCCATTTGCCTAGGAATTTCATAAATTCATTCCTTTTAATAGCTTGGTAGTACTCCATTTTGTAAATGTGCCACATTTTCTGTATCCATTTCTGTTGAGGGGCATCTGGGTTCTTTTTAGCTTCTGGCTATTATAAATAAGGCTGCTATGAACATAGTGGAGCATGTGTCCTTCTTACTGGTTGGGACATCTTCTGGATATATGCCCAGGAGAGGTATTGCGGGATCCTCAGGTAGTACTATGTCCGATTTTCTGAGGAACCACCAGACTGTTTCCAGAGTGGTTGTACAAGCTTGCAATCTCACCAACAATGGAGGACTGTTCCTCTTTCTCCACATCCTCACCAGCATCTGCTTTAACCTGAATTTTTGAACTTAGCCATTCTGACTGGTGTGAGGTAGAATCTCAGGGTTGTTTTGATTTGCATTTCCCTGATGATGGACATTTTTTTCAGGTGCTTCTCAGCCATTCAGTATTCCTCGGGTGAGAATTCTTTGTTTAGCTGTGAGCCCCATTTTTAATGGGGTTATTTGATGGATACTTCAATGCATCTTAGAAGCTGGGAACAGAAGAGCGATGGAAGTAGTTACAGAGACAAAATGTGGAATGTAGACTGAAGAAATGACTGGTTTACCTGGGGATCCATCTGTGATGGTTTGTATATTCTTGGACCAGGGAGTGGCACCATTTGGAGGTATGGCCTTGTTAGAATAGGTGTGACCTGGTTGGAGTAGGTGTGTCACTATGGTTTTGGGCATAAGATCCTCACCTTAGTTTCCTGGAACTCAGTCTTCCACTAGTAGCCTTTGGATGAAGATGTAGAACTCTCAGCTCCTCCTGCACCATGCATGCCTGAATGCTGCCATGCTCCCACCTTTATGGTAATGAATTGAACCTCTGAATCTATAAGCTAGCCCCAATTAAATGTTGGTTTTTTATAAGACTTGCCTTGGTCATGGTTTATGTTCACAGCCATAAAACCCTAACTAATATACCATCTCATATACAATCACCAAACCCAGACACTGTTGTGGATGCCAACAACTGCTTACTGACAGGAGCCTGATATAGCTCTCTCCTGACAAGCTCTGCCAGAAAACTAACAAATACATAAGTGGATCCTCACACCCATGCACATAGGGTCGCCATTAAAGAAGCTAGAGAAAGGACCTAAGGAGCTGAAGAGTTTGATGACCCATAAGAGGAACAACAAAATGAACTAGCCAGTACCCCCAGAGCTCCCAGGCACTAAACCACCAACCAAAGAGCACATATGGTGGGACTCGTGGTTCCAGCTGCATATACAGAACAGGATGGCCTAGTTAGACATCAATGTGCGGAGAGGCCCTTTGTCCTATGAATGTTCTATGACTCAATGTGGGGGGAATGCCAGGGCCAGGAAGCTGGAGTGGCTGGGTTGATAAGCAATGGGAGGGAGGATAAGGGGTGGGTGTTTTTCAGAGAAGGAACCAGGAAAGGGGATAACATTTGAAATGTATATAAAGAAAATATCCAATAAAATATTAGAGAAATTTGAAATTAGTACTTTAAAAGAACACCCAAAAGCTCTAGAACAAAAAGAAAAAAAATGACACCCAAAAGAAGTGGTGGCAGGAAATAGTAAAACTTGGGGTGGAAATCAATAGAATAGAAAGAGAAAAATATTTTTAAAATCCATGAAATAAGTATTGGTTCTTTGACAAGATCACTAAGATCAAAAACTCTTATCCAAATTAACTAAAAGACAAAGAAATAATATCCAAATTATTAAAACCAGAAATCAAGAGAAGGACATAACAGACACCTGATAGTTTGGAAAGATCCACAAAATGCTTTCATCTTACCATAAGGATACTTGCTCAACCATGTTAATTGCTGCTGTATTCATAATAGTCAGTAACTGGAAACAATCTGCATGTCCATAAGCTGAAGAGTTAATAAAAATGTGGTATATCTAAACAATGGAATATTACTCACCTGTTATAAAAAAATTGACATAAGGAATCTGCAGGCAAATGCATGGAAATAGAAAAAACTCTTCCTGAGTAAAATAACCTAGTCCAATTAAGATAGATATGCTATGTATTGATTTATATGTTGATATTGACTGGGCTGTATTGTTTTTGTCAACTTGCCACAATGTAAAGTCATCTGAGAGAAGGAAACCTCATTTGATAAAATGTCCATAAGATTAGGCTGTTCAGGCAAGACTGCAGGGCATTTTCTTAATTAGTGATTGATGGGGAGGGATCCTGTCCATTGTTTTTACTACCATCAATGTGCTTGTGGTTATGAGTTATCTATGAGAAAGCAGACAGAGCAAATCATGTGGAACCAGCCACTAAACAGTACCCATCCATGATCTTTGTATCAGTTCCAGCCTCCAGGTTCCTGGCCAATTTCAGTTCCTGTTCTGTCTGTCTTCAATGATGAACAACAATGAAGAAGTGTAAGCCAAATAAGTCCTACCCTCCCCAACTTGCTCTTTTGTCATAGTGTTTTGTGACAGCAATAGAAACACTAAGACATTCAACATTACATAAGTGATGACCAGTCTATAATTGGTAGATCCACGGAAGTTAGATATAGAGGAAGGGACTGGCGCAAACCCATGGATGCCCATGGTATGGCGAAATAGAATGGTTTTATTAGTGGACCAAGGTGGACAAGAAAGAGATCAGGTGACATGGTGAAGGGAGATGGGGTTGAGGAAGGGAATGCAGGGAGAGATAGTTGAAAGAGAGGGGCATTTGACGAATGATGAGAGAAAAGAAGTAGATTTAGAAGTGAGGGGAAGTGGAAAAAGAACTGTGGGGAGTAAAATTTGTGGGGACAGTAAGCAGGGTAATATTATATGAGAAATTACTTTACTTTAAATTTTACTACAAAGAAAAATAAATTAAACATGGCAGAGGGGCTCTCAGGACTGTACATTTTACCTCTGAACTATTGGGCTTTGATGGATTCTTGGTGAGGTGAACCATATAAAAATTGAAGTGTACACATTCCATGGGTAACAGGGGCAATCAATGATATCATGTACATTTGGGAATAAGAGTTTACATAATCCTTTAAGTCTGTTTTTACAACACAGTATTGGGACTATATAGATAGATAAGTGGCAATTGCAGCCATGCTAACTAATCTGTGTTTTATCCTCAAAATGTGTATGGTAGAAGGAAAGACAAGACATTATGACATGTACTTCTAAATTCCAATATGTATGTTATAAAACCTGAAGCAACATACTAGATAGATAGATGTTGGGTGCTATGCAAAAGGAACAGCAAAACCATTAGAACTTATGGAATGTTACCCCACAGTTAGCCCAAGCAAGGTGTGCCTGTAAGAGGCAGAACACCGAGGACTATGTCCTGAGAACTTCATGCTGTTGTGGAGTTTTGTTCTGCTTGCTATGCTCACCATCACATCCCTTATAATCTATTAGTTGTATAAAAACTCTAAAGGGGAGGCGGTTCCAGCCCCTTACTGACCAATGTCATTGTCACCCAAAGTGTCAGTTAGATTGAACATTTTCAAGCATTGCTGCTGGAGCAGATTAATAATTAAATCATTACACTTGGAAAGAATTACTATGAAAAAACATGCTTTTTTTTTTTTTTTTTTTTGCAAAATCTGAGATGGTGATCAGGTGATGAATAATTCCTTACCCACTTTTTCCCCTCAGTTTCCTGATATGATTTAATAAAAACATGGTTAATGAATACATGTGCACTCTGAGGATTCAAAGTAGAAAGAGCTGATTGTTTTTTCGTATAAAAGTTTAGTTCTGTGGTTCTATTAAGATTTTTATAGCGCCCTTCCAGTCCTGCCAGCACCAGGGTAGCTTGGGCATGGAGTCGGCTGACACCCGCAAGCTACCCACAAGACCCACCATGGGACCTTAAGACCTCTGGTGATTGGAACATAGTGTCTGCTCCAATCAACTTACGAGGGACCTGAAACTGCATTAATTAGGGAAGCAGAAAATCCGGCCTGATCAGGGGCACAAGTCACTTTCGTTCCACGCCAGCACTGGGGTAGCTAGGGCCCAGAGTAGGCTGACACCCGAAAGGTATACACAGGACCCTTCACAGGATCTTAAGACCTCTGTGAGTAGATCACAACTTCTGCCAGGAGGCAGGTTTGAACACCAGATATCTGGGCAATTTCCCTGCAAGAGGAGAGCCTACCTACAGAGAGTATTCTGAACACTGAAACTCAGGAGAGATCTAGTCTCCCAGGTCTGCTGATAGGGGCTAACATAAACACCTGAGAAACAGGATCTAAGCAGAGACAACTACAACAACTAACTCCAGAGATTACCAGATGATAAAAGGCAAACATCAGAATCTTACTAACAGAAAACAAGACTACTCAACATCATCAGAACGCAGCACTCACAGTCCACCCAGTCCTGTGCATCCCAACACACCCAAAAAACTAGACCTGGATTTTATAAGCATATCTCATGATGATGGTAGAGGACATCAAGAAGAACTTTAATAACTCACTTAAAGAAATACTTTAGAACACTGCTAAACAGACAGAAAATCTTAAAGAGGAAGCACAAAAAACCCTTGAAGTATTGCAAGAAAACATGACCAAACAGGGGATGGAATTGAATAAAACCATCCAAGACCTAAAAAGGGAAGTAGACACAATAAAGAAAACACAAAGTGAGGCAGCACTGGAGATAGAAACCCTAGGAAAGAAATCTGGAACCGTAGATGCAAGCATCAGCAACAGAATACAAGAGATAGAAGAGACAATCTGAGGTACAGGAGATTCCATAGAGAACATTGGCACAACAATCAAAGAAAATACAAAATGCAAAAAGATCCTAACTCAAAACATCCAGGAAATCCAGGACACAATGAGAAGACCAAACCTATGGATAATAGGAATAGATGAGAAAGAAGATTTTCAACTTAAAGGGCCAGCAAATATTTTCAAGAAAATTATCGAAGAAAATTCCCAAACCTAAAGAAAGAAATGCCCATGAACATACAAGAAGCCTACAGAACTCCAAATAGACTTGACCAGAAAAGAAATTCCTCTTGACACATAAAAATCAGAACAACAAATGCACTAAATGAAGAGAGAATATTAGAAGCAATAAGGGAGAAAGGTCAAGTAACTTTAAAGGCAGGCCTATCAGAATTACACCAGAATTTCCACAAGAGACTAAGAAAACCAGAAGATCCTGGACAGATGTTATACAGAATCTAAGAGAACACAAATGGCAGCCCAGGCTACTATACCCAGCCAAACTGTCAATTACCATAGATCGAGAAACCAAAGTTTTGCACAACAAAACCAAATTCATACATTATCTTTCCACGAATCCAGCCCTCCAAAGGATAACAACAGAAAAAGCAAAAAAAAAAACAAACAAAAAAAAAAAAAAAACAACAACAACAACCATACAGGGACTGAAATGATGCCCTAGAAAAAGCAAGAAAGTAACCCCTCAACAAACCAAAAAGAAGACAGCCACAAAAACAGAATGCCAACTCTAAAAACAAAAATAACAGGAAGCAACAATTACTTTTCCTTAATATCTCTTAATATCAATGGACTCAATTCCCCCAATAAAAAGACATAGACTAACAGACTGGCTACACAAACAGAACCCAACATTCTGCTGCTTACAGGAAACCCATCTCAGGGGAAAAGACAGAAACTACCTCAGAGTGAAAGAGTGGAAAACAATTTTCCAAGCAAATGGTCGGAAGAAACAAGCAGGACTAGCCATTCAAATATCGAATAAAATCGACTTCAAACCCGAAGTTATCAAAAAAGACAAGGAGGGACACTTCATACTCATCAAAGGTAAAATCCTCCAAGAAGAACTCTCAATTCTGAATATCTATGCTCCAAATGCAAGGGCAGCCACATTCATTAAAGAAACTTTAGTAAAGCTCAAAGCACATATTGCACCTCAAACAATAATAGTGGGAGACTTAAACACAGCACTTTCATCAATGGACAGATCGTGGAAACAGAAACTAAACAGGGACACAGTGAAACTAACAGAAGAGATGAAACAAATGGACTGAACAGATATCTACAGAACATTTTATTCTAAAACAAAAGGATATACCTTATTCTCAACACCACATGGTACCTTCTCTAAAACTGACCACAAAATTGGTCAAGAAACAGGCCTCAACAGATACAAAAATATTGAAATCATCCCATGCATCCTCTCAGAGTACCATGGAGTAAGGCTGATCTTCAATAACAACATAAATGATGGAAAGCCAACATTCACATGGAAACTGAACAACACTCTTCTCAATGATACCTTGGTCAAGGAAGGAATAAAGAAAGAAATTAAAGACTTTTTAGAGTTTAATGAAAATGAAGCCACAAAATACCCAAACTTATGGGACACTATGAAAGCATTTCTAAGAGGGAAACTCATAGCTCTGAGTACCTCCAAAAAGAAACTAGAGAGAGCACACACTAGGAGCTTTACCACACACCTAAAAGCTCTAGAAAAAAAAAAAGCAATTTCACCCAAGAGTGGTAGACAGCAGGAAATAATCAAACTCAGGGGCGAAATCAACCAAGTGGAAACAAGAAGAACTATTTAAAGAATTACCCAAACCTGATAAACAGCTTCAGCGAAGTATATGGATATAAAATTAACTCAAACATGTCAATGGCCTTTCTCTACACAAAGAATAAACAGGCTGAGAAAGAAATTAGGGAAACAACACCCTTCTCAATATTCACAAATATTATAAAATACCTTGGTGTGACTCTAACTAGGGAAGTGAAAGATCTGTATGATCAGAACTTCAAGTTTCTGAAGAAAGAAATAAAAGAAGATATCAGAAAAAGAAAAGATCCCCCATGCTCATGGATTGTCAGGATCAACATTGTAAAATGGGTATTTTGCCAAAAGCAATCTACAGATTCAATGCAATCCCCATTAAAATTCCAACTCAATTCTTCAAAGAATTAGAAAGAAAAATCTGCAAATTCACCTAGAATAACAAAAAACCTAGGATAGCAAAAACTTTTCCCAAGGATAAAAGAACCTCTGGTGGACTCAACATGCCTGACCTAAAGTTTTACTACAGAGTAACTGTGATATAAAACTTCATGGTACTGGTATAATGATAGAAAAGTAGAACAATGAAATAGAATTGAAGACCCAGAAATGAACCCATACACCTATGGTCACTTGATCTTCCACAAGGGAGCTGAAACCATCCAGTGGAGAAAAGACAGCATTTTCATTAAATGGTGCTGGCACAACTGGTGGTTATCATGTAGAAGAATGGGAATTGATCCATTCCTATCTCCTTGTACTAAGGTTAAATCTAAGTGGATCAAGGAGCTCCACATAAAACCAGAGACACTGGAACATATAGAGGAGAAAGTGGGTAAAAGCCTCGAAGATATTGGCACAGGGGAAAAATTCCTGAATAGAACAGCAATGGCTTGTGCTGTAAGATCAAGAATTGACAAGTGGGACCTCATAAACTTGCAAAGCTTCTGTAAGGCAAAAGACACTGTCAATAAGAGAAAAAGGCCACCAACAGATTGGGAAAGTATCTTTACCTATCCTAAATCAGATAGAGGACTAATATCCAATATATATAAAGAACTCAAGAAGGTAGACTCCAGAAAAACAAATAACCCCATGAAAAAATGGGGCTCAGAGCTAAACAAAGAATTCTCACCTGAGGAATATCGAATGGCTGAAAAACACCTAAAAAAAACGTTCAGTATTCTTAATCATCAGGGAAATGCAAATCAAAATAACCCTGAGATTCCATCTAACACCAGTCAGAATGGCTAAGGTAAAAAATTCAGGTGACAGCAGATGCTGGTGAGGATGTGGAGAAAGAGTAACAGTCCTACACTGTTGATGGGATTGCAAGCTTGTACAACCACTCTGGAAATCTGTCTGGAGGATTCTCAGAAAACTGGACATGGTACTATCTGAGGATCCCTCATTACCTCTCCTGGGAATATATGCAGAAGATGGTCCAACTAGTAAGAAAGAAACATGCTCCACTATGTTCATAGCAGCCTTATTTATAATAGCCAGAATCTGGAAAGAACCCAGATGCCCCTCAAGAGAGGGATGTATACAAACATTGCGGTACATTTTCACAATAGAGTACTACTCAGCTATTAAAAAGAATGAATCTATGAAATTCCTAGGCAAATGGTTGGTCTTGGAGGGCATTAGCATGAGTGAGGTAACCCAATCACAAAAGAACTCAAATGATATGTACTCACTGATAAGTGAATATTAGCCCAGAAACTTAGAATACCCAAGATATAAGTTACAATTTGCAAAACACATGAAACTCAAGAAGAACGAAGACCAAAGTGTGGACACTTTCCCCTTCTTAGAATTGGGAACAAAACACCCATAAAAAGAGATACAGAGACAAAGTTTGGAACAGAGATAAAAGAAAGGACCATCTATAGACTCCCATATCCAGGGATCCATCCCATATTCAGCCTCCAAATGCTGACACCATTGTATACACTAGCAAGATTTTGCTGATAGGACCCTGATATAGCTATCTCTAGTGAGACTATGCCGGGGCCTAGCAAACACATAAGTGGATGCTCACAGTCAGTTATTGGATGGATCACAGGGACCCCAATGGAGGAGCTAGAGAAAATACCCAAGGAACTAAAGGGATCTGCAACCCTATAGGTGGAACAACATTATGAAGTAACCAGTACCCCAGAGCTCTTGACTCATGCTGCATATGTATCGAAAGATGGCCTAGTGGGCCATCACTGGAAAGAGAGGCCCATTGGACTTGCAAACTCTATATGCCCCAGTACAGGGGAATGCCAGGGCCAAAAAGGGTGGGTAGGGGAGTGGTGGGGAGGGTATGGGGCACTTTTGGGATAGCATTGGATATGTAAATGAGGAAAATGCCTAATTTAAAAAAAAGATTTTTATAGCATCAATTTTTGTGATTAAATAATAAAGTAATAGACACTTTCTTTATAAAAGCAAATATCAGTCTACCAGTAAGAGTAACTGGCTGAAAAAAAAAGTTACCTTGCTTGCTTACACATGGTTAATCTATAACAAGTTGCTTAGATATAAATATAATGTGGATTCTAGGAGGAAATTTGTTTTTTTATCCATAATTTATGAACAGATCATTGTGGGAGTATATTTGGAAGATGCTTTTCCTTACATATACTCATAATTATTCACGAGAAGAAAACAAAAAGTAATCACCTTTCATTTTATACTACCTGAAACATTTTACACAGATAAGTAAGCAGTGTGAGAAAAGTAAAGTTGGAGCTGTGTTCCATATCAAATATGACTATATATGTAAAGTGGTTGACCGTTTACTCTATCCATCAAAATATACATGTAAAATTGCTTGTGATTCTTAAAGCTTGCTTTTTTCACCAAGTGTGTAAATATGTCAGAAATACTATCATGGACACTGAAAACAGGGTTATAGTTGCATTATGCTTCATTAGGGGATTACAACATCCAGAACTGGACATTGGCCTGGTACCCTCAGCTATCAGGATGACCACCGAGTATAAGGAAAACCCCAAGACAGTCATTTTTAACAGCATTGTGATAACACCATGGTGTTGAGGTAAATCTCCTCCCAAATATGCCCCAGCAATGAAAACACAACAAATATGATTACATGCTTTGCACCAAGATTGGACAGATCTACCACTATGCTACTATCTTCCACAGCTTATGAGACCCCTTAGAACTTGCAGTTTCCCCAGGCGATGGGCTTCTGCTCTGCTTTTCTTTCTTTTGCTCCACCTCTGCATCCTCTCCCTCTTCCATTTTCTCCTTCTTCTCTCTCCCACCTTCCACTCCACCTTCCCTTTTACCTGCCCAATCATCAGCTTTCCTTTATTTTACAAATTAAGGTGGGAAGCAGGTTTATAGGAAATCACCTGAGTGCTGACTAACTCCTTGTTTGCAGCCACTCACAGGAGAATGGAATTAATATCAAATATAATTATCCCCATGGCTACCGACAACATTTCCCCTTTTCTGTCCAATTAAAAGACTATTTTATCTCAGATACAATTGAACATAACTATTACTATTTTGTTATTTATAAATTACAAGAGACCTAAAACCCAGTTCATTATGGTTGTTAATTAAATAGAACCTCTGTCATCTATCCTTAGGTAAAGCCAGGTTCTGCGCCTGGCTATCACTGGTCTTTAGATACAATGCCATCTGAAAAACATCCTCTCAAATCTGTTCCTCTTAAAGTAAAAACCCTCAGTTCTCTAGGAGACTATGTAGTTTTTCAACCCCATCAGAATTTCAAGAACCACTGATATTAACTGAAAATATATAGGAAGCCTACTACAGCTTCCAAAACTTAACCAATTTATAGAGACAACTGATCACCTGGATAGTCCCTTACTTCCACACATTGGAGCATCGGTATTCATCCTACTGGCCAGGGTCATCTGACAGACTTTCAGATACAGTAATATTAAGGACTAGCCTACTCTGGCTCATCAGAATCAAGCTGTCCTAACCTGTAATTGTATCCTTTCTTTGAACTGTATTATGTCTGTAGATGAAATGAGGCAATTCTTGCCTAGTGGTTATTTTGTCACAAATGGAGTACCTCAAAGATACTCAGTTTCTTCTTTGAATCAACGAGTGGAAAGCTGTCAGGAGTAGACTTGTCTTAACAACATGTGAATAAATAATATTAAAGCTCACATTCTGTGGAGTTCTGATGTTTTGAAAACCAGCTATCTATGTGAAGTAATCTAGACTGTTGTCTGTTAACTTCTCTCAGCCATTTCTATTTAAAATAACTGAAAACACCCAAACAATAATCTCATAGCCATGAATTTCCGATTTGGCCCTTAACTCAACTGCTTAAACATCTCAGATCTGATTATAATAGCAGCAATAGAAGGACTGGGTCTAAGCCCCGAACTTCAAAATTTTTTGTATCTAAAACAACCTATAATAACCACCCCCAGCGCTGAAGCTTAGGGAACTTGGATGACAACTCTTCATGACTTCTTCAAGCTGAATATGGGTGTTGCGATAAGTTTGAAGGTAGGGGGAAGACTAGGGAAATGTGCGAGTTAGTAGGCCTTATGAAGGCCATACCAATGATTGTATTCATCTCTGATGTCTGTGTCCTGACTGGATCCAGATGAAAATCCAAGACGACAGGGGTTCAGGGAGGTCAGTTCAGCATGTCTGATCATGAAATTCACCAAGGTTGTATATTCTGTAATATATAAATCTAAAAACAAAATTTTAGTATCATAAAGATAAACTTTGTGCTGGCTAGTTTTGTGTCAACTTGACATAGCTGGAGTTATCACAGAGAAAGGAGCTTCAGTTGGGGAAATGACTCCATGAGATACAACTGTAAGGCATTTTCTCAATTAGTGATCAAAGGGGAAAGGCCCCTTGTCGGTGGAACCATTTCTGGGCTGTTAGTCTTGGGTTCTATAAGAGAGCAGGCTGAGTAAGCCAGGGGAAGCAAGCCAGTAAAGAACATCCCTCCATGGCCTCTGCATCAGCTCCTGCTTCCTGACCTGCTTGAGTTCCCGTCCTGACTTCCTTGGTGATAAACAGCAGTATGGAATTTTAAGCTGAATAAACCCTTTCCTCCCCAACTTGCTTCTTCGTCATGAGGTTTGTGCAGGAATAGAAACCCTGAATAAGACAAACTTGTTATTTGATTCTCTGGAATCTAATTTTTAAGTGTCTCCCTCTACCAAATCTGATCCATATAACTCTGGAAGGTGTAAGTACTTTAATCACCTTTTCCAAAAACAGATGACAAAACCTGTTCCACAAATTAGCATATCCTTCAGCTGGTAACAAGGAAAACCATTTGGTTATCCTCTGTCCCATAGGAATAATAAAACAACCACAATACACAAAACCACACACATTTTAGCCTATTTAGGTCTTTCTAATTTGTCATGTCAGGATATTATCCCCAAATTCCCATGGAGCCCACTTTAGACAGAATATGACTCTCCTGCAAACTTTATTATACTATCTTTAAAACAAGTGATTCACACTTCTATTTTCCTTTCCTTCTCCTTTCCTCTTTCCTTTTCTTTCTTTTCCCCTTTCCTTTCTCCTTTCCTTTCATTTCCTCTTTCCTATCCTTTTCATTGTCCTTTCCTCTTCCCTTTCTTTCCTTTCTTTACCTTTCCCTTTCCCTTTTTCCCTTTTCCCATTTTCCCTTTTCCATTCCTTTCTATATTTGTTTATAAGCAGTAGCTTGTCAAATCAGGATTTAACCCCAAAATTCCCTAGAAGCCCACGTTAGACAGAATATGAGTACCCTGTAATACTTATTAGAGCAATATATCTTTATACCATCCTTAAAGGAATTAATTAAACCTTCCACTAATACCTGTTATACCAGCTATCTGTTATGTTCTCTACCTGGAGCTACAGACTTCTATTAATTAATACCTGTTCATAGCAGGTGATTATCACTGCTCTATTGGAGTCAGTGACTAATATTCCCTATCTAGTTCTGAACCACAGGTGAAATTTCCCATGAATAATACACTTTCCTCCTAGAGCAGCTATCTTTTCTGTTTTCTGTTGTGCTCTTTACCAAGAGCTACAGACATTTATTTAAACCTTCTATTTGTTATGCTCTCTACCAGGAGACACAGACATCTATTTAATTAATACCTATTATAATATCAAGTATGCTCTTTACCTAGAGACACAGACTTTATTATTAATACCTATTCATAGCAGGTGATTATAACTGTTCTCACTACTTGGAGTCAGTGACTAATACTCCCTAGGTAGTCCCAAACCACAGGTGAAATTTCCCATCTTTAAGTGCTACACCAGCTTATAAGAGGCAGCCTGTCAAACAAGTATTTAAACCCAAAGTTCCTGTGGCACCCACGTTAGACAAAATATGAGTATCCAGTAAGAATTATTAGAGGAGAATATCTTTATGCCATCGTTAAGTATCAAGAGGTTATATTTCTCTCTTTATATCAATGAATTACCTGGTCTGGAGCCCTGTGTACCTTTGTCTCCCAATTCTTTATTCACATGGAGAAGCTGAGTGTAAAAAGACCTGTGTTGTCTGTGTCCCTGTTTGGAGGTGGGTGAGGCAGGGAGGGAAAGGAAGGATACAGGCAAGCAAACACAGAAAGGTTCTCTTGAGTATAGATACCTCTCTTTGTTTCAGATTGGGCTTCAAATCAGGAAAAAAAATATTTGTTGGTTGCTCTTAGAACTTTTGTGAAACTATTATACAAGTATATCTGGCAGACACTTTTCTATTAAAGATTAAAACTTTTGTAGCTGGATTGATATTTACCTTCCTCCCTTGGTAGCTTGAGGAGTGCCTTCCAGTACCATCAGCACTTGTCATTTTGTGTGGTCTCTATTTAAGCACCAGCTTGATTTCTCTTGGTTCAATGGTTTACGTAGGCATTATTGTCACCAATAGGGAATTACCTTTCGTTTGTGGAAAACAAATAAACAGCATTTTCAATAGCCTGGATTCTTTCTTTGTGGGTTTGTGTGTGTCCCTTTTGGCCAAAAACTCCCTTATATGTAACCCATTCTAACCACTGGGGTTTCATTTAGTACTGAGTAGTGTCCAGTTGGTTTATTTTATTCTTTATTTAGTGATTCCGTTTACATTTCTTACATATGCATATATATTTTAAGAAGATTCATATGACCCAACAAATGGTCCTAAGTTATAACTCTCCCTCTCTATAGGCATTTATCTGCCCTTCCTCTTCCTTCTCCATCTCTATTTAGTCTTTACATCCATTACCTACATACACCCACCCACAAATAGTCCTTAGTTATAACTCTCCCTCCCCATAGGCACTCGACTGCACTTCCTGTTCCTTCCCCATCTTTATTTAGTTCACTTCCAATCCCCATATATCCCCACCCATAAGTCTATAATTCTATTTTTCCTCCTTTGAATATTCTTCCCTCTAATTTATTTCCACACTCTTTACCTAATCTCTGTGTTTATATGGATTGTGACTTATCAAAGACTTAAATGCTAGCATCTATATTTAAACAAATGCATACCATACATGTCATTTTAGTGCTTGAATGGATATATATATATATATATATATATATATATATATATATATATATATATATATCATATGGATATGGGAAAATATATATCATATATACAGTGGATAAATGTATCATAAATGGTATTCTGATATTTATGGAGAATGTAATGTTAACTTTCTTCATATGCTTGACTTATATAGAACACTTAGCTCTCTCCTGGTCATGAGCTGTTATTAACAAACTTATTCCAGGTTTTCAAGAAATTTCATCCTGCTGGTCATGATGGTACAGGGAGATCTTTGGATGTAGGGTTGTGAGGATCAGAAATTAAAGGCTAACTGTGAGTGCATGGTATGTCTGAGGGACTGGAGAGATCACTGGGTAAGTAAAGAGTGCTTGCTGCTCTTCTAGAGGACCAGAATTCAGTCCCACACACCCATATTTGGCAGCTCATAACTGCCCATAGCTCCAATGGGTCTGACACCCTCTTTTAGTCACCATGGAGAGCTGTACACATGTGACACTTACATGAACAATAACACACATATACACATGAATAAAAATAAACCTTTAGAAAAAAATAATGATTCTGAGTAACTCCTAGGATATGTGATATCCTACTTTAAAAAAAAAGAAGGAAGGAAGGAAGGAAGGAAGGAAGGAAGGAAGGAAGGAAGGAAGGGAAAAAGATTTTTAAAAATTTGATTCCTGCTTTCATCTTGGTTGCTTTAGTTTATTCTAAAATTTGTGAGACTTTTAAAAAGATTTTATATATAAATGCTTAGCTCACATATATGTATGGGTCCCACACTTGTGCCTTGTGCTTGCAGAGCTCAGAAGCAGGCATTAATTTCCATGCAACTGAAATTAAAGACAGTTGTTAGCTGCAATGTGGGTGCTGGGAATTCACTGTGAGTCCTCTAGAAAAAGAAATAGTGCTTTCAACAGCTGAGCCATCACTCCAGCTCCTTTAGTTTTATTTAAAAGTGATGTTAACCTTCACTTTCTTTTCTGTTCAGATCCATGTATTTTCTCTATCATTTGTATTGATGATGATTGGCAGGAAGCAAACTCAAGGGTGTGTGCAGAGTAGTGAAAGAAATCCTTAACAAAAGAGACTTCGCTTCCTCCCCAATACATTCCTGCCTCATCATTAGCACTTACCTCCTAAGATCTTCCCACAGGATTCTCCAGGATTTAGAGAACCATGGCCTGCCTGCCTTAAAGGGAATTGCAAAGTTGTTTTCGCTAAAGGCTCAACTCCATCACATATCTATCCACTGGAAGGCCACGATGTGCATTATCCTTGTGATTTGCTAAAACTATTTGCTACTATCTCATATTGTTCAACCCATATTCGGGACCACATCATATACTTGTTCCTCTCAAGGGTGGGCTTCAGAAATCTCTACAAATAACAAAGTCTCCAGGTGCTCAAGTCCCCTCTATAATACCACATTATTTGCTTGTAACCTGCACAATCCTCCCACATACTCTAAACAACCTCTTGGGGATTTATAATACATAATAAAATGTACATTCTATATAAATGGTTGTATCGTATTATTTAGGGAATGAAAGAAAAAAGTCAAGAAATGTTCAATACAGATTACTTATTGTCTTACAAATATTTCCTGTGTGTAATTGGTTAAATATATGTGAAACTCATGTACTGAGGGCCACTGTGTCTCAAAAGCCATGATTCCCAATGTATATAGCATTGAAATTGGGGTAAAATAGGAAAACCCATACCCATGAACCCTGATAGTGTAGCTGGAGGGAATGTGCCCAAGCTTGACATTGTTGGGGAGCAAACAAACAACTTCCTTGCAAGTGTTATTTGGAATATATATATAAAGAACAAAAGATGTTAGACTCCAGAGAACCAAATAACCCTAGTAAAATAATGAACAAAGCTAAACAGATTTCTCAACTGAAGAAACATGAATGGCCAAGAAGCACCTAAAGAAACATCTGTAGTCATTAGAGAA
The DNA here is from genome assembly GCF_000001635.26 of Mus musculus. Lineage (NCBI taxonomy): Eukaryota > Metazoa > Chordata > Mammalia > Rodentia > Muridae > Mus > Mus musculus. The sequence continues at coordinate 26,357,115 of NC_000086.7, read as the reverse complement.
ATGCAAATCAAAACAACCCTGAGACTCCACCTCATACCAGTGGGAATGGCTAAGATCAAAAACTGTCATCCTGCCCCACTATCTTCTACCTGAACCCGCCGGAGGCTGCCAAGGGCCCTAGAGTACTCTCCACGCCATAGTAACTAGGGATCACCTTGGGATCATGGGTGAGTACAATGCAACATCAGCTCCAAAGAATCACAGAGGGTCTTGTGCCAGCAGGAACAGGGACAAAGGAACAACACCTGAACAGAGACTGGGATCCATTCAGGTCAGGCCAGCCCTGCCATATTCCGACTGAACCTACCAGAGGGCGCCAAGAGCCCCAGAGGACTCTCCATGCCACAGGACCCCTAGCACACCTGGGACCTCTGGATCACAGGTGAGTGGAACACAACATCAGCTCCAAAGAGTCGAGAAGGGTCTTGTGCCAGCAGGAACAGGGACAAAGGAAACCTGCCCAACAAGAGGCTGGGATTCTTTCCATCGGGGCCAGCCCCACCATCTTCTGTGTTAACACGGCCAAAGGTGTTGAGGGCCCCAGAGAAATCTCCACTCTGCAGGACCTCTAGCACACCCAAGACCTCTTGAGCACTGGAGGGCATGTGGGCGACAGAAGCAAAAGAGCTTCTTGGAAAGGTTCCCTTCGGGCCTTCATCCTCAGCCAGGAGGCAGAGCTGAGACCCAAACACCTGGGCACCTTCCTTGTCATAGGAGAGTCTGCCTCCAGGGAGGGCTCTGACACCTGGACTCAGGAGGTGGATCAAAGCTCTAGACTTCTGGACACCTGCTTCCAAGAGGAGAACTTGCCTGCAGAGAGTAATCTGAGACTGGGATTCAGGTGAGAGTTGGATTCTCAGGAGTGCTGACAGAGGCTAACAGAATCACAGGAGGACCAAGCTCCAGCCAGAGACAGCTTGAACATTAACAACAGAGATTACCAGATGGTGAGAGGCAAAGGTAAAAATCTTACTAACAGAAACCAAGAACACTGGGCATGATAAGAATCCAGTAAGCCCACCACAGAAAGTCCTGGATACCCCAACACACCCGACAACCAAGACTCACATTTAAAATCATATCTCGTGATGGTGGTAGAAGATTTTAAGAAGTACATTAATAACTTACTTAAAGAAATACAGGAGAACACGGCTAAACAGGTAGAAGCCCTTAAAGAGGAAGCACAGAAATCCCTCAAGGAATTAAAGGAGAACACTGCTAAACAAGTAGAAGTCCTTAAAGAACTACAGGTAAACACTGCTAAACTGGTAGAAGAAACACAAAAATCCCTTAAAGAATTACAGGAAAACACAACCAAACAGGTAATGGAATTGAATAAAAAAAAATCCAAGATCTAAAAATAGAAGTAGAAACAATGGAGAAAACCTAAAGTGAACCAACTCTGGAGATAAATAACCTAGGAAAGAAATCAGGAAACATAGATGTGAGCATCATCAACAGAATACAAGAGATGGAAGAGAGAATCTCAGACGCAGAAGATTCCATAGGTAACATGAACACAACAATGAAAGAAAATGCAAAATGAAAAAGATCCCAACTCAAAACATTCAAGAAATCCAGAACACAATGAGAAGACCAAACCTATGGATAATAGTAGACGAGAATGAAGATTCTCAACTTAAAGGGCCAGCAAATATCTTCAACAAAGTTATAGAAGAAAGTTTCCAATACCTAAAGAAAGAGATTCCCATGAACATACAAGAAGCCTACAGAATTCCAAATAGGCTGAACCAGAAAAGAAATTTCTCCTAACACATAATAACCAGAACAACAAATGCACTAAATAAAGATAGAATATTAAAAGCAATAGGGGAAAACACTCAAGTAACATATAAAGGCAGACCTATTAGAATTATACCACACTTATCAGTAGAGACTATGAAAGCCAGAAGATCCTGGATGGATGTTATACAGTACCTAAGAGAGCACAAATGCCAGCCCAGGCTAATATACACCAGCAAAAATCTCAATTAACATAGATGGAGAAACCAAAGTATTCCATGATAAAAACAAATTCACACAATATCTTTCCATGAATCTAGCCCTTCAAAGGATAATAAAGGGAAAACACCAACACAGAGATGGAAACTACACCCGAGAAAAATCAAGAAAGTAATCCTTCAACAAACCTAAAATAAGACAACCACAAGAACAGAATCCCAACTTTAACAAGAAAAATAACAGGAAGCAACAACTACTTTCCTTTAGTTTCTCTTAACATCAATGGACTAAATTCCCCAATAAAAAGACATAGACTAATAGACTGACTACACAAACAGGACCCAACATTTTGCTGCTTGCAGATAACCCACCTCGAGAAGAAAGACAGATTCTACATCAGAATAAAAGGCTGAAAAACAATTTTCCAAGCAAATGGTCTGAAGAAACAAGTGGGAGTAGCCATTCTAATATCGAATAAAATTGACTTCCAACCCAAAGTTATCAAAAAAGACAGGGAGGGGTGTTTCATACTCATAAAGGTAAAATCCTCCAAAAAGAACTATCAGTTCTAAATATCTATGCTCCAAATGCAAGGGCAGCCACATTCATTAAAGAAACTTTAGTAAAGCTCAAAGTACACATTGTACCACACACAAAAATAGTGGGAGACCTCAACACCCCACTCTCACCAATGGACAGATCCTAGAAACATAAACTAAACAGAGACTCATGGACACTAACAGAAGTTATGATACACATGGATTTAACAGACATATACAGAACATTTTATCCTAAAACAAAAGGATATAACTTCTTCTCAGCACCTCATGGTACCTCCTCCAAAATTGACCATATAATGGGTCACAAAACAGGCCTCAATAGATACAAAAATCTTGAAATTATCCCATTCAACCTATCAGATCACCATGGACTAAGGCTGATCTTCAATAACAACATAAATAAGAGAATACCAACATTTATGTGGAGAATAAACAACAATATACTCAATGATATCTTGGTCAAGGAAGAAATAAAGAAAGAGATTAAAGACTTTTTAACATTTAATGAAAATGAAGCCACAACATACCCAAATTTATGGGACACAATGAAAGCAGTCCTAAGAGGAAAATTTACAGCCCTGAGTGCCTCCAAAATGAAACTAGATTGAGCACACACTAGCAGACTGAGAACAGACCTAGAATCTCTAGAACTAAAGGAAGCGAGTCCTCCCAAGAGGAGTAGACAGTAGGAAATAATCAAACTTAGAGCAGAAATCAACCAATTGGAAACAAAAAGATCTATTCAAAGAATCAACAAAACCGGGGGCTGTTTCTTTGTGAAAATCAACAAGTTAGATAAACCCTTAACCAGACTAAGGAGAGGGCACAGGGACAGTATCCTAATTAACAAAATCAAAAATTAAAAGTGAGATATAACAACAGAACCTGAGGAAATCCAAAACAACATCAGATCCTACTACAAAAGGCTATATTCAACAAAACTAGAAAACCTGGATGAAATGGATACTTCCCAGACAGATACCAGGTGCCAAAGTTAAATCAGGATCAGATTAAAGACCTGAACGGTCCCATTTTCCCTAAAGAAATAGAAGCGGTCATTAATAGTCTCCCAACCAAAAAAAAAAAAAAAAATCCCAGGACCAGATGCATTTAGGTTCTATCAGACCTTCAAAGAAGACCTAATTCCAACTGTCCTCATATTAGTCCACAAAATAGAATCAGAAGGTACTCTACCCAATTCATTATATGAAGCCACAAATACTCTAATACCTAAACCCTACAAAAACCCATCAAAGAAAGAAAACTTCAGACCAATTTCCCTTACGGATATTGATGAAAAAATTCTCAATAAAATCCTTGAAAACCAAACCCAAGAACACATCAAAACAATCATCCATCAAGACCAAGTAGGCTTCATCCCAGGGATACAGGGATGGTTTAATATACGGAAAGCTATCAATGTAATCTGAAAAATATTCTAACAATAGTTCTTCAATCCCTACTCCGATAGCCTGAAGCAGCTCTTGAAGATTGCAGACAAATGCCTGTTTAGAATTTTCTAATCCCATTTTCCTCAGTCAACCCCTAGTGGAATCAGCACCAGGTCAACACTATCGCAATTTAGCCCGTGTCATATCACACCTACAGCAACAATTTAAAAAATAATCCACTACATAAACAAACTCCAAAACAAAAATCACATGATAATATCATTAGTTGCTGAGAAAGCATTTGACAAAATCCAACAACCCTTCATGATAAAAGGCATAGAAAGATCAGGAATTGAAGGCCCATACCTAAACAAAATAAAAGCAATATACAGCAAACCAGTAGCCAATAACCAAATGGAGTGAAACTGGAAGCAATCCCACTAAAATAAGGGAATAGACAAGGCTGCCCACGTTCTCCCTACCTATTCAATATAGTACTTGAAGTCCTAGCCAGAGCAATACTACAACAAAAGGAGATCAAGGGGATAAAAATTGGAAAGAAGTCAAAATATCACTATTTGCAGATGATATGATTGTATATATAAGTGATCCTAAAAATTCCACCAGAGAATTCCTGAACCTGATAAATGGCTTCAGTACAGTAGCTTGATATAAAATTAACTCAAACAAATCAGTGGTCTTTCTCTACTCAAAGGATAAACAGGCTGAGAAAGAAATTAGTGAAACAACACCCTTCACAATAGTTACAAAAAATACAAAACACATTGGTGTGACTCTAAGGAATTGAAAGATCTGTATGACAAGAATTTCAAGTCTCTGACGAAAACAATTGAAGTTCTCAGAAGAAGGAAAGATATCCCATGCTCATGGATTGGCAGAATTAATATAGAAAAATGGCTATCCTGCCAACAGAAATCTACAGATTCAATGCAATTCCCATCAATAATCCAAATCAATTCTTCACTGAGTTAGAAAGGTCAATTTGCATATTCATCTGGATGACAAAAAACTGAGATAGCAAAAACTATTCTCAAAAATAAAAGAAACTCTAGTGGAATCACAATGCCTGATCTCAAGCTGTACTACAGAGTAATTTTGATAAAAACTGCATGGTACTAGTACAGTGACAGACAGGGAGATCAATGAAATAGAATTGAAGACCTAGCAATGAACTCACACACCTATGGTCACTTGACCTTTGACAAGGGACATAAACCATCCATTGGAAAAAAAGCATTTTCAACAAATGGTGCTGGCACAATGGGAGGTTATCATTTAGAAGAATGCAAATTGATCCATTCTTATCTTTTTTACAAAGTCCAAATCTAAGTACATCAAAGAACTCCACATAAAACCAGACTGAATTTTATAGAGGATAAAGTGGGTAAATGACTCGAAGTTATAGGCAAAAGGGAACAATTCCTGAACAGAACAGCAATGGCTTGTGCAGTAAGATCAAGAATTAACAAATGGGACCTCATAAAATTGCAAAATTTCTGTAAGGCAAAAGACACTGTCAATAAGACAAAAAAGGCCACCAACAGATTGGGAAAGGATTTTTTTTAATCCTAAATCTGATAGGAAAATAATATCCAATATATATAAGGAGCTCAAGAAGCTGGACCACAGAAATTCAAGTAACCCCATTAAAAAATGTGGTACAGAGCTAAACAATGAATTCCCAAGTGAGGAATACTGAAGGGCTGAGAAGCACCTGAAAAATGTTCAACATCCTTAATCATCAGGGAAATGCAAATCAAAACAACCCTAAGATTCCACCTCACACCAGTCAGAATGGCTAAGTTTGAAAATTCAGGTGACAGCAGATGCTGGCAAGGATGTGAAGAAAGAGGAACACTCCTCCATTGCTGGTGGCATTGCATCCTTGTATAACCACTCTGGAAATCAGTCTGGCGGTTCATCAGAACATTGGACATTGTACTACTTGAAGATGCAGCAATACCTCTCCTGGGCATATACCCAGAAGCTGTTACAACCGGTAAGAAGGACACATGCTCCTCTATGTTCATAGCAGTCTTATTTATAATACCCAAAAGCTGGAAACAACCCAGATGTCCCCAAACAGAGAAATGGATTCAGAAAATGTGGTACATTTACACAAGGGAATACTACTCAGCTATTAAAAATAATGGATTTATGAAATTCTTGGGCAAATGGAGGTGTCTGGAGTATATTATCTTAAGTGAGGTAGCCCAATCACAAAAGAAGTCACAAGATATGCACTCACTGATAAGTGGATATTATCCAAGAAACTTAGAATATCCAAGATACAATTTTCTTTTTTTTTCTTTTTTTTTTCCAATTTTTATTAGGTATTTAGCTCATTTACATTTCCAATGCTATACCAAAAGTCCCCCACCCCCACCCACCCCCACTCCCCTACCCACCTACTCCCCCTTTTTGGCCCTGGCATTCCCCTGTACTGGGATATATAAAGTTTGCAAGTCCAATGGGCCTCTCTTTCCAGTGATGGCCGACTAGGCCATCTTTTGATACATATGCAGCTAGAGTCAAGAGCTCCGGGGTACTGGTTAGTTCATAATGTTGTTCCACCTATAGGGTTGCAGATCCCTTTAGCTCCTTGGGTACTTTCTCTAGCTCCTCCATTGGGAGCCCTGTGATCCATCCAATAGCTGACTGTGAGCATCCACTTCTGTGTTTATTAGGCCCCGGCATAGTCTCACAAGAGACAGCTACATCTGGGTCCTTTCGATAAAATCTTGCTAATATATGCAATGGTGTCAGCGTTTGGATGCTGATTATGGGGTGGATCCCTGGATATGGCAGTCTCTACATGGTCCATCCTTTCATCTCAGCTCCAAACTTTGTCTCTGTAACTCCTTCCATGGGTGTTTTGTTCCTACTTCTAAGGAGGGTCATAGTGTCCACACTTCAGTCTTCATTCTTTTTGAGATTCATGTGTTTAGCAAATTGTATCTTATATCTTGGGTATCCTAGGTTTGGGGCTATATCCACTTATCAGTGAGTACATATTGTGTGAGTTCCTTTGTGAATATGTTACCTCACTCAGGATGATGCCCTCCAGGTCCATCCATTTGCCTAGGAATTTCATAAATGCATTCTTTTTAATAGCTGAGTAGGACTCCATTGTGTAGATGTACCACATTTTCTGTATCCATTCCTCTGTTGAGGGGCATCTGGGTTCTTTCCAGCTTCTGGCTATTATAAATAAGGCTGCTATGAACATAGTGGAGCATGTGTCCTTCTTACCAGTTGGGGCTTCTTCTGGATATATGCCCAAGAGAGGTATTGCTGGATCCTACGGTAGTACTATGTCCAATTTTCTGAGGAACCGCCAGACTGATTTCCAGAGTGGTTGTACAAGCCTGCAATCCCACCAACAATAGAGGAGTGTTCCTCTTTCTCCACATCCACGCCAGCATCTGCTGTCAACTGAATTTTTGATCTTAGCCATTCTGACTGGTGTGAGGTGGAATCTCAGGGTTGTTTTGATTTGCATTTCCCTGATGATTAAGGATGTTGAACATTTTTTTAGGTGCTTCTCTGCCATTCGGTATTCCTCAGGTGAGAATTCTTTGTTCAGTTCTGAGCCCCATTTTTTAATGGGGTTATTTGATTTTCTGAAGTCCACCTTCTTGAGTTCTTTATATATTTTGGATATTAGTCCCCTATCTGATTTAGGATAGGTAAAGATCCTTTCCCAATCTGTTGGTGGTCTTTTTGTCTTATTGACGGTGTCTTTTGCCTTGCAAAGCTTTGGAGTTTCATTAGGTCCCATTTGTCGATTCTCGATCTTACAGCACAAGCCATTGCTGTTCTGTTCAGGAATTTTTCCCCTGTGTCCATATCTTCAAGGCTTTTCCCCACTTTCTCCTCTATAAATTTCAGTGTCTCTGGTTTTATGTGAAGTTCCTTGATCCACTTAGATTTGACCTTAGTACAAGGAGATAAGTATGGATCTATTCGCATTCTTCTACAAGATAACAACCAGTTGTGCCAGCACCAATTGTTGAAAATGCTGTCTTTCTTTCACTGGATGGTTTTAGCTCCCTTGTCGAAGGTCAAGTGACCATAGGTGTGTGGGTTCATTTCTGGGTCTTCAATTCTATTCCATTGGTCTACTTGTCTGTCTCTATACCAGTACCATGCAGTTTTTATCACAATTGCTCTGTAGTAAATCTTTAGGTCTGGCATGGTGATTCCACCAGAAGTTCTTTTATCCTTGAGAAGACTTTTTGCTATCCTAGGTTTTTTGTTATTCCAGACAAATTTGCAAATTGCTCCTTCCAATTCGTTGAAGAATTGAGTTGGAATTTTGATGGGGATTGCATTGAATCTGTAGATTGCTTTTGGCAAGATAGCCATTTTTACAATGTTGATCCTGCCAATCCATGAGCATGGGAGATCTTTCCATCTTCTGAGATCTTCTTTAATTTCTTTCTTCAGAGATTTGAAGTTTTTATCATACAGATCTTTCATTTCCTTAGTTAGAGTCACACCAAGATATTTTATATTATTTGTGAATATTGAGAAGGGTGTTGTTTCCCTAAATTCTTTCTCAGCCAGTTTATTCGTTGTATAGAGAAAGGCCATTGACTTGTTTGAGATTATTTTATATCCAGCTACTTCACCGAAGCTGTTTATCAGGTTTAGGAGTTCTCTGGTAGAATATTTAGGGTCACTTATATATACTATCATATCATCTGCAAAAAGTGATATTTTGACTTCCTCTTTTCCAATTTGTATCCCCTTGATCTCCTTTTGTTGTCGAATTGCTCTGGCTAATACTTCAAGTACTATGTTGAAACGGTAGGGAGAAAGTGGGCAGCCTTGTCTAGTCCCTGACTTTAGTGGGATTGCTTCCTGCTTCTCTCCATTTACTTTGATGTTGGCTACTGGTTTGCTGTATATTGCTTTTGTCATGTTTAGGTATGGGCCTTGAATTCCTGATCTTTCCAAAACTTTTATCATTAATGGGTGTTGGATCTTGTCAAATGCTTTTTCTGCATCTAACGAGATAATCATGTGGTTTTTGTCTTTGAGTTTGTTTATATAATGGATTACATTGATGGATTTTCGTATATTAAACCATCCCTGCATCCCTGGAATAAAACCTACTTGGTCAGGATGGATGATTGCTTTAATGTGTTCTTGGATTCGGTTAGCGAGAATTTTTTTGAGGATTTTTGCATCGATATTCATAAGAGAAATTGGTCTGAAGTTCTCTATCTTTGTTGGGTCTTTCTGTGGTTTAGGTATCAGAGTAATAGTGGCTTCATAAAATGAGTTGGGTAGAGTACCTTCTACTTCTATTTTGTGAAATAGTTTGTGCAGAACTGGAATTAGATCTTCTTTGACGGTCTGATAGAACTCTGAACTAAACCCGTCTGGTCCTGGGCTTTTTTTGGCTGGGAGACTATTAATAATTGCTTCTATTTCTTTAGGTGATATGGGACTGTTTAGATGGTCAAGTTGATCCTGATTCAACTTTGGTACCTGGTATCTGTCCAGAAATTTGTCCATTTCGTCCAGGTTTTCCAGTTTTGTTAAGTATAGCCTTTTGTAGAAGGATCTGATGGTGTTTTGGATTTCTTCAGGATCTTTTGTTATGTCTCCTTTTCATTTCTGATTTTGTTAATTAGGATTTTGTCCCTGTGCCCTTTAGTGAGTCTAGCTAAGGGTTTATCTATCTTGTTGATTTTCTCAAAGAACCAACTCCTCGTTTGGTTAATTCTTTGAATAGTTCTTCTTGTTTCCACTTGGTTGATTTCACCCCTGAGTTTGATTATTTCCTGCCTTCTACTCCTCTTGGGTGAATTTGCTTCCTTATTTCTAGAGCTTTTAGATGTGTTGTCAAGCTGCTAGTATGTGCTCTCTCCCGTTTCTTCTTGGAGGCACTCAGAGCTATGAGTTTCCCTCTTAGAAATGCTTTCATTGTGTCCCATAGGTTTGGGTATGTTGTGGCTTCATTTTCATTAAACTCTAAAAAGTCTTTAATTTCTTTCTTTCTTCCTTCCTTGACCAAGGTATCATTGAGAAGGGTGTTATTCAGTTTCCATGTGAATGTTGGCTTTCCATTATTTATGTTGTTTTTGAAGATCAGATTTAGGCCATGGTGGTCTCATAGGATACATGGGACAATTTCAATATTTTTGTATCTGTTGAGGCCTGTTTTGTGACCAATTATATGGCCAATTTTGGAGAAGGTCCCGTGAGGTGCTGAGAAGAAGGTATATCCTTTTGTTTTAGGAAAAAATGTTCTGTAGATATCTGTCAGGTCCATTTGTTTCATAACTTCTGTTAGTTTCACTGTGTCCCTGTTTAGTTTCTGTTTCCACGATCTGTCCATTGAAGTAAATGTTGTGTTGAAATCTCCCACTATTATTGTGTGAGGTGCAATGTGTGCTTTGAGCTTTACTAAAGTGTCTTTAATGAATGTGGCTGCCCTTGCATTTGGTGCGTAGATATTCAGAATTGAGAGTTCCTCTTGGAGGATTTTACCTTTGATGAGTATGAATTGTTCCTCCTTGTCTTTTTGATAACTTTGGGTTGGAAGTCGATTTTATCCGATATTAAAATGGCTACTCCAGCTTATTTCTTCAGTCCATTTGCTTGAAAAATTGTTTTCCAGCCTTTCACTCTGAGGTAGTGTCTGTCTTTTTCCCTGAGATGGGTTTCCTGTAAGCAGCAGAATGTTGGGTCCTGTTTACGTAGCCAGTCTGTTAGTTTATGTCTTTTTATTGGGGAATTGAGTCCATTGATATTAAGAGATATTAAGGAAAAGTACTTGTTGCTTCCTTTTATTTTTGTTGTTAGAGTTGGCATTCTGTTCTTGTGGCAGTCTTCTTTTTGGTTTGTTGAGTGATTACTTTCTTGCTTGTTCTAGGGCATGATTTCCGTCCTTGTATTGCTTCTTTTCTGTTATTATCCTTTGAAGGGCTGGATTCGTAGAAAGATATTGTGTGAATTTGGTTTTGTCGTGGAATACTTTGGTTTCTCCATCTATGGTAATTGAGAGTTTGGCCGGGTATAGTAGCCTGGGCTGGCATTTGTGTTCTCTTAGTGTCTGTATAACATCTGTCCAGGCTCTTCTGGCTTTCATAGTCTCTGGTGAAAAGTCTGGTGTAATTCTGATAGGCCTTCCTTTAAATGTTACTTGACCTTTCTCCCTTACTGCTTTTAATATTCTATCTTTATTTAGTGCATTTCTTGTTCTGATTATTATGTGTCGGGAGGAATTTCTTTTCTGGTCCCGTCTATTTGGAGTTCTCTAGGCTTCTTGTATGATCATGGGCATCTCTTTCTTTATGTTTGGGAAGTTTTCTTCTATTATTTTGTTGAAGATATTAGCTGGCCCTTTAAGTTGAAAATCTTCATTCTCATCAATTCCTATTATCCGTAGGTTTGGTCTTCTCATTGTGTCCTGGATTACCTGAATGTTTTGAGTTAGGATCCTTTTGCATTTTGTATTTTCTTTGACTGTTGTGTCGATGTTCTCTATGAAATCTTCTGCACCTGAGATTCTCTCTTTCATTTCTTGTATTCTGTTGCTGATGCTCGCATCTATGGTTCCAGATCTCTTTCCTAGCGTTTCTATCTCTAGTGTTGCCTCGCTTTGGGTTTTCTTTATTGTGTCTACTTCCCTTTTTAGTTCTAGTATGGTTTTGTTCATTTCCATTACCTGTTTGGATGTGTTTTCCTGTTTTTCTTTAATGACTTCTACCTGTTTGGCTGTATTTTCCTGCTTTTCTTTAAGGGCCTGTAACTCTTTAGCAGTGCTCTCCTGTAATTCTTTAAGTGACTTATGAAAGTCCTTCTTTATGTCCTCTATCATCATCATGAGAAATGTTTTTAAATCTGTGTCTAGATTTTCGGTTTTGTTGGGGTGCCCAGGACTAGGTGGGGTGGGAGTGCTGCGTTCTGATGATGGTGAGTGGTCTTGATTTCTGTTAGTAGGATTCTTACGTTTGCCTTTCGCCATCTGTTAATCTCTGAAGCTAGCTGTTTTAGTTATCACTGTTAAGAGCTTGTTCTTCAGGTGACTCTGTTAGCCTCTATAAGCAGACATGGAGGGTAGCACTCTCCTTAGTTTCAGTGGGCAGAGTATTATCTACAGGCAAGCTCTCTTCTTGCAGGTAAGGTACCCAGATATCTGGTGTTCGAACCAGACTCCTGGGACAAGTTGTGTTCCACTCAACAGAGGTCTTAGGATCCCTTGGGGAGTCCTGTGTGGGCCCTTGCGGGAGTTGGGCAAGACTCTGCCGGCAAGGTAGCCTGGGGCTCGAATGGAGCAGAAGGGGCTTGTGCCCCAGATCAGGCCCGGGCAGCCTGCTTCCCTATGTACTGCAGTCTGAGGTTCCATGCGATTGGATTGGGGCAGGCGCTGTGTTCCACTCACCAGAGGTCTTAGGATCCCGTGGGGAGTCCTGTGTGGGCCCTTGCGGATGTTGGGCAATAATCTGCTGGCAAGGTAGCCCGGGGCTCGAGTGGAGCGGAAGGGGCTTGTGCCCCAGATCAGGCCCGGGTAGCCTGCTTCCCTATGTACTGCAGTCTGAGGTTCCATGCGATTGGATTGGGGCAGGCGCTGTGTTTCACTCACCAGAGGTCTTAGGATCCCGTGGGGAATCCTGTGTGGACCCTTGCGGGTGTTGGGCGAGACTCTGCTTGCAAGGTAGCCCGGGGCTCAAGTGGAGCAGAAGGCCAAGGTACAATTTTCAAAGCACAAGAAAATCAAGAAGCAGGAAGACCAATGGGTGGATACTTCATTTCTCCTTAGAATAGGGAACAAAACACACGTGGAAGGAGTTACAGAGACAAAGTTTGGAGCTAAGATGAAAGGATGGACCATCTAGAGACTAACCCATCTAGGGATCCATCCTATAATCAGCAACCAAACACAGATTCTATTGTACATGCCAGCAAGATTTTCCTGAAAGGACCCTGATATAGCTGTCTCTTGTGAGGATATTCCAGTGCCTGGCAAATACAAAAGTAGATGCTCATAGTCATTTATTGGATAGAACTCAGGGCCCCAATGGTGGAGCTAGAGAATATACCCAAGGAGCTAAAGGGGTCTGCAACCCTATAGGTGGAACAAAAATTTAACTAACCAGCGCCCTCAGATCTTCTTTCTCTTTCTACATATGTAGCAGAAGGTGGCCTAGTCAGCCATCATTGGGAAGAGAGAGGCCCCTTGGTCTTGCAAACTTTATATGCCCCAGTACAGGGGAATGCAGGGCCAAGAAGTGGGAGTAGGTGGGTTGGGAAGCAGTGCACAGGGGAGGGTATAGGAGATTTTCGGGATAGCATTTGAAATGTAAATGAAGAAAATAGCTAATTAAAAATTGAAAAAAAATGAAATAAAAACTATTGTCTTGAGTGATGTAACTCAGTCACAAAAGACCATATATGGTATGTACTCACTTATAAGTGAATATTAGTCAAAGAACATAGAATACCCAAGATACAACTCATGGAGCAAATGAAGTTCAAGCAGAAGGAAGACCAGTGTGAATGCTTAAGCCCTACATAGAAAGGGTAACAAAATACTCAATGGAAATAGAGGGTGAAAGGAACTGGGATGTAAGAGAAGAGGGGTAGGTGAAAAAGAGGGAAGAATCATATATCAGAGGAGATGGAGGAGATATAATGTGGGTCAGGAACCTGAATAGCAGTGTATAGCAATAGGGGATGGGTAACTGGGTGTAGCAACCAGAAAGTCCCCAATGCCAAAAGCAAGGAACTCACAGGACTCCAACAGGATTACATTAGCCAAAATATACCACGAAAGGGGAGAGAGAACCTGTAAAGACCATATCCAGAGGTTGACATGTTTGAAGGATGGGTCCCACACTCAGTTCCAAAATTTTAATTCATAATTACTCCTTTCTATAGGAAATATAGCAAAAAAGAGTGGATCAAAGACTGAAGGAAATGTTATCCAGAGACTACCCTACCTGGGGATCCATCCCAAATGCAGACACCAAACCCAGACACTATAGCTGATTCCAAGAAGTGCTTGCTGACAGGAGCCTGATACAGCTGTCTTCTGAGAGTGTCTTCTAGATCCTGACCAATACAGATGTGGATGCTCACAGCCAACCATTGGACTGAGCAAAGGGATGCCAGTGGAGGAGTAAGGGGAAGTACTCAAGAAGCTGAAGGGGCCTTATCTGACATCAATGGGAGAAGAGGCCCTTGGTCCTGTGAAGGTTTGCTGTCCCAGTGTAGAGGAATGCTAGGGCAGTGAGGCAGGAGTAGATAGGGCAGAGGGGGAGTGTCCTCATGGAAGTAGGGTAAAGGGGGTTGGAATAGGGTATTTACAGAGGGAAAACCTGGAAAGGGATAACATTTGAAATGTAAGTGAATAAAATATCCAATTTTTAAGAAAATTAGAATGACACAAAAAGACACTGTCTCCACACTGGAGCCGTTTTAAACATTTTAACTCAAGTCTGCTTATCATAAGTTTACTTCCGTTTGTGTCCATGTCATAGGAACACCTTTTGATTGTAGGACATTAGAGGTCTCATTTTTTCTTGACAGGTTGAAAAACAATAGTTATCATAAGTTGAGGGCAAATAGAATCCAGCAAAGGGCTTAGTTATCCTAAATTTAAGTGGGACAATTCCAACTGGAATTATATTTCTATTAGCATGAGTATAGTTAATATTATTTTTATTAGACAGGGTCTTATGTATATCAGGGTAGGCTTCAAATTAACTATGGAGCTGAAGATGACCTTGAATATTATATGTATGTATGTATGTATATATATTGGAATCTAGCATTTGCTTCTGCTCCTGGTCCCCCCCTTCACAGTTCCTCATCACATTCCTCCTCCCCCTGCCCCTCTTCCAAGAAGATACTCTCACACATATACTGGACCTTCACACTCCATGGGGTCTCAAGTCACTTGAAGATTAGGCACATATTCTCCCAGTAAGGCAAGACTAGGCAATCCTATGCTATATGTGTGTCAGGGTACTTCAGCCAGCTCTGGCATGCTGCCTTGCTGGTGGTCAGTATCTGGGAGCTTCTAGGCATCCATATTAGTTGATACTACTGGTATTCCTATGGGGTCACTCTTCCCTTCAGCTTCTTTCATCCTTCCTCTAATTCCACCATTGGGGTCTCGACTTCAGTCCAATTTCTAGGTATAAGTATCTGCAACTGAATAATTCAGCTGCTTTTTGGGCTTCTAGGAGGCCAAACAATGCTAGGCTCCTGTCTGTCAGCACACCATTGCATCAGTAATAATGTCAGTTCTTTGATCCAGCCCTTGAGAGGAATTCCAAGTTGGGTCTTTACTGGACCACCTTTCCCTTCATCTCTTCTCCATTTTTGTACTGTTACACAGGAACAATACTGGGTCAGAAATTTTAACTGTGTTTTGGTAACCCCATCCCTCTACCTGAAGCCCTGTCTATCTACTGGAGGTGGACGCTTTTTAAGTTCCCTTTCCCCACTGTTGAGCATATCACTAAGTCCTGAGAGTCTTAACTCCAAGGTCCATGGCACTTTCTAGAGGTCCATGGTACCTCGACCCCACCCTGAAACCTGCATATTTCCACTCATTCTTCTAACACTCTGGGCTTCTTTCCTGTCCCACCTAACTGATCCTGTTCCCATTTCTGTTCCATCTCCCTACTCACACCCAGGTTGCTCCTTCCCCCTGACTCCTATGATTATTTTCTTCACCCTCAAATGTTACTGAAGTATCCTCACTTGTGCCTTTCTGTTTTTAAATTTCTTAAGTTCAGTAGGTTGTATCATAGGTATTCTGTACTTTTTGGCTAATATCCACTTACTAGTGAGTATATACTATGAATGTCCTTTTGGGTCTGAGATACTTAACTCATGATTATAATTTCCATTTCTAACCATTTGCCTGAAAAACTCATGATTTCCTCATTCTTAATAGCTGAATAATATTCCATTATGTAAAGAAACCACATTTTCTGTCTCTACTCTTCTATTGAGAGACATCTGGGTTGTTTCCAGCTATTACATGTAAGGCTACTATGAACATAGTGGAGCACATGGCCCTGTGGAATGGTGGGGCATATTTTGGATATATGCCCAAATTAGTCGAACTGGTTCTTCAGGTAGAACTATTTCCAATTTTCTGAAGAAAAGCCAGATTGTTTCCCATAGTGGTTGTACCAACCTGCAATCCCACCAGCAATAAGGGAGTGTTCCTCGGGTTCTACATTCTCACCAGCATGTGCTGTCACATGAGCTCTTGTTCTTAGGCATTCTGTTTGGTTTAGGGTGGAATCTCAGGGTTGTTTTGATTTGCAGTCCCATATAACTAAGAACTTTGAACATTTCTTTAAGTGCGACTTTGACCCCATTCAGAAATACATCAAGACTATCATCCATGATGATCAAGTAGGCTTCATCCCAGGGATGCGGGATGGCTCAATATCTGAAAACCAATCCACATAATCCACCATATCAACAAATTGAAAGAAAATATTCACATGATCATCTCATAATATGATGAAAAGGCCTTCAACAAAATTCACCACCCCTTCATGTCAAAAGTTTGAGATCAGGGATATAAGGCACATACATAAACATAATCAAAGCAGTATATGGAAAGCCAATGGACAACATAAAATTAAATGTAGAGAAACTTAAAACAGTTCCACTAAATTGGAGACAAGTGAATGCACCCCACTCACTCACTATTTATTTAATATAGTATTAAACTTTCTACCCAGAGCAATAAGTTAACTGATGGAGTTCACAGAGACACAAAGTAGAAAGGAAGAGGTCAATGTATCACTATTTGCAGATAATATTATAGTAAACATAAGCAAGCTGATAAACACCTCCAGCAAAACAGCTGAATATAAAGTTATTTCAAAAATAATACATAGCCTGCCCTCCTTTGATAAATGATAAATGGGCCAACAAATAAATTAGGAAAATACAACTCTTTACAATAGACATGAACAATATAAAATATCATTGTGTAACTCTAATCGAGCATGTATAAGAACTTCAATGAGAAGAACTTCAATTCTCTGAAGAAAGAAACTGATGAACATATCAGAAATGGAAAGATCTTCAATGCTCATGGGGCAGTAGGACTAACATATTGAAAATGATCATCTGACCAAAAGCAATTTATAGATTTAATGCAATCCCTATCAAAATTCTAACACAATTCTTTCCAGACATTGAAAGAACAATTCTAAGATTCATACAGATAAAAAACCCAGGATAGCTAAAACAATCTTAACCAATAAAAGAACTTCCAGAGGTACCACCATACCTGTCCTTGATTTATAATACAGAGAAATAATATTAAAAGCTGCATTCTATTACTATAGGAACAAACTGGTGGATCAATTAAATTGAATGGACGATCCTGAGATGGCCCCACAAACCTATGGACATTTGATTTTTGAAAAAGAATATAAAAGAATACATGGAAAAAGGAGGCATCTTCAACAAATACTGCTGGTCTAATTGGATGTCTGCATGTAGAAGAATGCAAATAGATCCACATATATCATGCACAAAACTGAAGTACAAATGGACCAAAGACCTCAACATTAATCAGATACACTTTATCTCATAGAAGAGATAGTAGGAAATAGGTTCAACACATTGGTACAGGAAACAAGTGCCTGAACAGAACACCAATACTTCAGGTTCTAAGATCAAGAACTGATAAATGGGACCTCATGAAACTGGAAAGCTTCTGTAAACCAAAGGACATAGCCCATAGTACAAATCAGAAACCTACACATTATGAAAATTTTTCACTTAACGGACATCCCATAGAGGACTAATGTCCAAAATTTACCAAAAACTCAAGAAGTTAACCTCCAAAAAACCAAATAACCTAGGTGAAAAATTAGGTACAGATAATTCACAGCAGAAGAATCTTAAATGGCCAAGAAGCACTTAAAGAAATGTTCAATGTGCTTTGTCATTAGGGAAATGCAAATTAAACAATCTCTGAGATTCTATCATACTATTGGCTATCATCACAAATTCAATTGGTAATACATGTTAGTGAGGATGTGGATCAAGGGGAACATACCTCAATTGCTGGTGGAACTGCAAACTTCTGCATAAACATTGGAAATCAATTTGGTGTTTCTTAGAAAACTGTAAATATTCTATTCAAGTTCTATTCAAGAGCCAGCTATACCACTCCTGTGCATATACCCAAAAGATACTCCACTGTCCCCAAAAGGACACTTGCTCAACCATGCTCATAGCTTTATTCATAATAGCCAGAAACTGGAAACAGCCTAGATGTCCCTCAACTGACAGATGGATAAAGAAAATGTGATACATCTACACAGTGGAGTACTATAGAGCTATTAAAAACAAACACATCATGGATTTTGTAGGAAAATAGATGGAATGGAGAATATCATCCTGAGCTAGTTAACCCAGACCCCAAAGGACATGTATGGCATGTAGTCACTTATAAATTGAAATTAGTCTTAAAATACAGGATAAACTTGCTGTACTCCACAGACCCAAGGAAGCTAAACAAGAAGAAAGGACAAAGTGAGGATGCTTGAATCTCACTTAAAAAAAATCATGAGCAGGAGATGGGCAAAATTAAGTGAGTGAGAGAAAGAATGGGTAATGACATGGCAGTGTTCAGAATCCAGTGTGAGTAGGGGCAGGGTAGATTTCTAGATGACCATGAGAATGAAGGGAAAACTGAAACTTGCAGGGGTATAGAGTGTAGGGGTGTGGCATGTTGACGATGAGACTGAGACCTGGGAAAGGGAAGGTACTCAAATATCAAAGTGGATGATATTAACTGTGACTTACAATATTGTGCTATGGAATCTGAATGGTCCACATCTTGTGTCTATGTAGGAACTCCAGTGAAGCTATCGTCACACCAACACATCTTCAAACTTTGGACCTAAATTTTATTCTGTTTATGAGAAATACATTGACAAGGGATAGAAAAAACACTAATGCAATGGCAAATCAATAACTGGCCAAACTAGTGACCCATCCCATGGGCAACAAACAATCCCTGACAGCATTAATGATACAGTGATAGGACTGCAGACAGAAGCATGTTGACCTCTAGGAGGTTCTACTCAGCAGCTGACTCAGACAGACACAGAAACCCACAGCCAAATATTGAATGGAGCTTGGGTCTCTTATGGTAGTGTTGGGCAGAAAATTGAGGGCCCCAAGGGGGATAAGAGCTCCAAAGGAATACCAACACAATCAAACAACTTGGATCACTGAGGCTCTCAGATACTGAACTAGCAACCAAGGAGCATATACAGGCTGAAGCTTGGGCTCGTACACATTTGTTGCAGAGTGCAGGTCCAACATCAGTATAGATTCCATGATGTTTATTGCAAGAAAAATCAGTGATATTATCATAGACTCAGAGGGAAGAAGAGATCATGCAAATAAATTTCTTCTCCAGTGGCAGGATGGATCATTGACATCAATTGCGAATCTGGTGTCAAAAAGGGTATTTAATTAATATGATCTGCATTGAGGGCTGCATATATGCATCAAGGAATTCACTATAGTTACTTGTGTCAGGTAGGATCTCAATAATACCTATGTATACCATCTTTTTTGCTGGTAAAATCAAGTATTATTAATATTAGTATAGCATCCAATTGTAAGTAGGAACACACACATATCTGAGGTGTAAGTCAGAACACTCCACATGAAGTAGGTAGCAGTACTGTCCATGAACTTCAAGATAGATTCTTCTGGCAGTAGGGCTCACAGACATCACCAAGCTCTTGAGAGCAAAAACTGACTAGGGATATCAACATGGTTACCAAAGGCAGCAGTATTAAGTGACATCAAGATATTTTCCTATGCAACTGAGATCAATGATATAATCAATAGGGTCCAAACTGACAGCAAGAATCCCTCATCTTCTTGTGGCTAATGGCAGCCATCATCTGAGATGAACCATGTAGTTTGTTGCTAGGAGGTATGATTGGCATGTACACAGTTTCATAGGACATATAAGACCATAGACAGT
This sequence comes from Mus musculus, assembly GCF_000001635.26. Lineage (NCBI taxonomy): Eukaryota > Metazoa > Chordata > Mammalia > Rodentia > Muridae > Mus > Mus musculus. The sequence continues at coordinate 26,337,163 of NC_000086.7, read as the reverse complement.
AATGTCCACTCTAGTGGCAGGATAGACTTTTGACATCAAATTGGTTAGAGCTGGCAGTACACATCATATACCTAACATGGTGTCAGATGGCAGAAGTGTGGATTGATGATATCAGTATATATTTTGGTGGCATTTGGAGTAGCTTGTATTAATGTTCCAAGTGGCATCAGAGAACATGGACATCCTGGATGATCCTGGATGATCCTGGTATCAAGGATTGTGGACATACAACAATGGTATCTTTTCCCACATTAAAACAATAAAATCAATATAACATATCTTAGAACACTTCACAACATGACCTCAAGCAGCAGTATTGACCTTAAAGTTCAGAATAGACTCTGGTTCCCACAGGGCTCCTTGATATGAACAATTCCATCAGAAGCATCACAGACGATACATTTCAATATGGATGCTAGTGCAATCATTGTTTATGGACATCAAAATACTTTCTAACAGCACTTTGAATTATTGATATTAATATGGTACTGATTTCCAAAAGGGGTCACTGAAATCAAGGTTGCCTGTGGTAGCACATATCTTGGGGGGAAAAAACATGGTTACTGTTTCCAGGTGTATCTTTGACATCAGCATAGATTCAGAACCTGGGAATAGTATTAACATAAGCGTCTTCTCCATTGCCAGGATGGATGAATGATACTGTGATCAGTTCTTCTGGTTTCAGTAAAGAGCATATAAATTATTAAAAAAAACCAGGAGGGGCTATATGCATAAATCATGGACATTTCATAGATTCCTGTGCCCCATAATATCTTGAGAGGTACAATAATCACTGTCGTGATTACTGATGTCAGAAGGCAGTCAGGTACCAAGCATGAAAACCATAACTGATTGTAACACAGTACACTTAAGTAAACATGACTTAGGCAACAGTAGTTACCAAGAATTTCAAGACAGAGTCTTCTAGCAGTAGGGATAATAGATTTTAGCAAGATCTTCATAGGCAGCACAGTCTATAGATATGAACAGAGTTACATGTAGCACTATGGATGGCTATCATCATAATTTTACTATAGGTAGTTGGGAATCACTGATATCATCATGGTCCAAAGTGGCAGCACAAATCTCTACTATGATGTTTGCTATTAGGGGTAAGAATTATAGATATAGTATGGTGTCTGCTGACAAGTGTATCACTGATATTGAAAAGATTCAATTATGGACATAAATATTTTCTCTGGTGGCAGGAGAGATCAATTACATCAAATCTCTTCTTGCAACAGCAAGGATATTACCCAAAACAAGGTCTACAAAAAGAAAATACATTCATGTATCAGATATATCAGCACAGTTTTCAGCAGCAGGTAAGCTCTCAGACATCAAGCTTATCCCCAATGCCAGCTCAGAACATTCACCTCAATGTATAACTTTGTACATCAATATGAACCTTGGAATTCAGTCTGTTCTCATGCAGCAAAACAGATCATTGACATCAATAGGGTCTTCCAAGGAATAGAAACTATGGATACCATCATGTTTTCTGTGTTTAGCATATAGCAGTGAAAGCAACATAGGTTCAGGTTATAAGTCACATCAGAGGCTTGAAACAAGTTTCCAATAGGAAAACACACTACTAACCTCATTGGGATCTTGGGTAGAAGTTCTGACCATGCATTTCATAATTGATGCTTTTGTCCACAGTGATCATAGACATTACCAAGATCTTCAGAGTCAGCACATGTGGTTACAAATGGTACAATGGGAGAGTAAAATCAACATATTTATTTTAGCAAATAGGACAATTGGTATCACAATCTGGTCCAAACTGTCAGTAGGTATCATTAACATCCTGGTTGCCTCTGGCATCAAAGTTCTTGGATATACCATGGCATCTATTGCCAGGAAGAATCAGAACATCATGATTGTTTCAGAGAGCAGGGAGAACCATGAACAGAAATCACATCTATAGTGTCAGAATGGAGCATTGACTTCAAAATTATCACAGCTAAGAGTATATATATCTCATAAAGGACATTCCCACAGGTGAGAGAAGCAAGCATCACTGACATCAGTATAGATTCCAATGACAGTTGGAATCATTCATATTAATGTGGCCCTAAATGGGAGAAGGGATCAATGACAACATTGTTGCTTGTGGTATCAAAGAGTATAGACAGATCGATTTGTCTTCCAAAGATGTATATATTAGTGAACGCATGGTCCAGAGCAGGGGCTACATGCATACATCAGGGATATCAACAGAATTTCCTGTGGCCAATAGGATCTCAGATATCAATGTGATATGCAGTGCACCTCAGATCCTGTACCTCAATATGATAACCAGTGTCAGTATGGACCATAAAATATGGAATTACCTTAAACAGCAGCAGAGATCATCCTTATGATCAGGGTTTCCATCAATTTCAGTAATAGAAACAATGGAATCCATCATTATTGCTGGCCAAACCATTCATTACCCATATCAACATAGTTTCAGGTTTTAAGTACCATCCCAGGTGTCAAAAGTATCTCCAGTAGCAGCACACAGCACTTAACTCATTATGACATTAGGCAGCAATATTGATCATGAACTTTACAATTGACTCTTTGACTAAAGGATCATAGACAGGACAGAATTCAAAGTCAGACTCTTCAAAGTCAAGTCTATCTATGATACTCAACATGTTTACCAGATGCTTTATCGATAAGTAATGTCAATACTTTTAACTTGGCATTTGGGAAGTTGGGATCTCTGATGTCATTACCTGTTCCAAAGAGGCAGTAAGAATCCCTCAGGACCTGGTTGCCAGTGGCAGCTTAGAACTTGTATATAGCACCTCGTTTGTTGTCAGGAAGTATCAAGGCCATCAAAATATTTAAGAGGACATGAATGACTATGTACAGAATCCTCTTCTCTGATGACAGGATGGATCTTTGACATAAAAATTGTTGCAGCTGAAAGCATACTTCTCATAAATAACAGCAGAAAAATTTGGATAGCTGATATCAGTAGAGATTCTATAGGCAGTTGGAGACGCTCATATTTATGTTGCCCCATAAGTTAGCAGAGATTACTGTGATCACAAGTGCTTGAGGCCTGATATGTCATGAATATAAAAATGGTATCTTTTGTCACTATGTGTCCTCAGTGTAACAGAATATGAAACTGAACATGACATGGAGAAACAGTAAGACCTACATTTTCACCTTATGTTCAGATGGTCTCAGAGATCCTGGACATTAACAGTCTCATCAGAAGTATCATGGACTGTGGGTTTAAACAAGGCCACTGAAGGCAGCATAATGGATATCATCATATTTTCTGTAGGCACTTTGAATGAGAGACATTAATATAGTTCTCAGTGGTATCAGGGATCACTAATGACAAGGTGGCCAATGACAGCATGTAACGAAGGCCATGCCATGGAATCTATTGCCATTTATATGTCAATGGCATTAGCATAGATTAAAAGGGAAGAAAAATTATGATCATACACCTCTTATCAGGAGGCACTATTTATCTTGACAGCGCAATTCCAGGGGCAGTAACAACCATGTATATTACATGGTTGATAGCAGGCAGGAAGATCAACAGAATTTCTTATGGAAGATAGAATCTTAGACAGCAATCTGATCTACTGTGTCACCTCAGAACACTTACCTCAACATGACCTCTACCATCAACATGAACATTGTAAGTCAGCAGGTTCTCAAACAATAGGAGAGATTATGGCCATCAACGGGTATTTCATCAGCAATAGAAAAAAGTGGATTCCATCATTATTGCTGGTCACAGTATGCAGCACCCACATCAAGGTATTTTCAGGTTTCAGTTAGGATTACAGGCATCAAACTACTCTCCAGTAACAGCGAACAGTACTTATCTTATTATGAACTTAGGCAGCAATACTTATCATGGACTTTACAACAGATTCTTATGGTTGATTTATCATAGACATCATGTAGCTTTTCAATGACCACACAGACTATGGGTGTCAAAGTAGTTACCAGTGTCAGCATGAATCAGTAATGTCAATATATTTTCCTTGGTAGTCAGGATCACAGATGTCATCAATATTGTCCAAAGTGGGAGTAGAAATCACGCCTAATCTGTTTGTCTATGGCAGCAGGGATCTCTGATATAACATAGTGTCCATTGCCAGTAAGTACAAGGGACATAAAAATACTTTCAGAGGGTTTCGTGTAAACAAATTTCTTTTCCAGTTGCCAGGCATATCGTTACATCAAATTGCTTATGAATGGCAAGACACTTCTGAGATTTTATACAGAAGAATAGATAACAGTCATCAGTAGTAATTCCATTGGCAGTTAATGAAAGTCAGAATTTGGGCAGAAGTGTCATCAGGGATCACTGACATATTTACTGCTAGAGGCCTGAAGTATAATGGACATACAGTGGTATCTGATGCCAATATATATATATATATATATATATATATATATATATATATATATATATATATATATATACCGCATCATAACATAACTCAGAACACGTAACTCAACATGACCTAAGATAGCATTATTGAGTGAACTTCAATGAAGATTCTGACGGTCTCAGGGATTCTTCAAATTTACAGTCCCTTCAGGAGCAACACAGACAATGGATTTCAACATGGCTACTAGAGGCAGGATGCATGATTCACATCATCCACATTTCTGTGGCACCTGTGCATTAGTGAAGTCAACATGGTTCCAGTGTCAACTAGGATCACTGACAATAATTTTGCCATTGTCAACAATATTCTCAGACAATACCACGGTGTCTGTTGCCAGGTATATATTAGTGACATCAGCATTGATTCAGAGGGCATAAAAAAAATTAGGGTCATAAAATGCTTTTCCAGGAACAAGATAGATCACTGACATCACTACCTCTTTTGGTGGTAGTAAGAATATTTTACATTTCATGGATGATAGCAGGTGCTCCATGAAAGTATCAGGGACATCAACAAAATTACCTGTGGCAGGTTGGATCTCAGGCGTCAATCTGATCTCCAGTGCTACATAAGAGCACTTACCTCAACATGACACCAAGTGTCAGTATGAATTTTGGAATTCAGTATGTTCTCTAGAAAAAGCACAGATCATAGACATCACCAAGGTTTCCATAAGCAATAAGAATTGTGTTCATCATGATTTCTGGTTGCAGAATACAACACTGACCTCAACATAGCTTCAGGTTGCAAATATGTTCAGTGGCATCAAACATGTGTCCAGTAGCAGCACACAGCACTTATATCATTATGACCTTAGGCACCAGTACTGACAATGAACTTCAGAACACATTATTCTTGTTGATTTATCACAGACATCACGACATCTTCAAAGACACTGACTGAGGATCTCAACATGGTTACCACTGGCAGCATGGATGAGTGACATCAATTTCCCAATTCCCTTGGCCAGTTTCCTTAGCATTTGGGACACTGATACCAATTTGTTCCAAAGTGTTATTAGTGATCACTCACTGCCTGGTTGCCTGTGTGAGTAGGAATCTGAAATATACCATGGTATCAGTTGCCAGGGATATCAAGAGAATTTCAAAGGTAGATATTACCATGTAAAGAAACTCCCCTAGTGGCACTTTGAATCATGATATCAAAATGTTTACTGGTAGAAGGATACTTGACATAAATTCGACAGAAGCATTGATAACAGACATCAACAATGATTCCATTGGCAGTAGGAGACAATGATTTTAATGTGGTCCCGTAAGACAGAAGGTATCACTGCCATGGCTGCTGAACGCCTGAAGTATTTATAATAAGCAACAGTGTCCATTGCCACACTATATGTGACCTCCACATAATATATCTCAGAACATGTAATTCAACATGATGTGACGCAGCAGAATTTATCTAAAACTTCACCTAAGACTCAGCTAGCCTCAGGGATCATTGGCATTAACAATAATCCAAGAAGCATCATGGACTGTGTGTTTAAACATGGCTACTTGAGGCAGAATGGATGATTGATATCACCATAATTTCTACAGGAACTATGTAACAGTGATATTAACATGGTAACCAGGGACAGCAGGGATCACTGGCAACCAGGTTGCAAATGGTAGCATGGATCTAGGGCAATCCCATGGGGTGTGTAGACAGTTATATATCAATGACATCAACCTCAATTCACAGGGCAGAATAAATCATTGTCATAATTGCCTTATTTAATTGCAGGATAAATCACTGATATCCACATTATTTCAGGTGGCAGTAAGGATCTTGCACATTACATAGTCAGCATCATGCAATGTATTCATGTATCAGTGACATCATCAGAATTTGTAGTGGCTGTTAGGATCTTAGATATCAATCTGATCTCCATTACTGAGAACACTTACCTCAATATAACCTATCATTTCACTATGGGCCTTTGAATTCATCATGTTCTCATGAAACAACACAGATCATAGCCATCACCAGGGTCTCAATTAGCAACAGGAATAAAATACCCCATCATGGTTGCTGGTCATAGCAGCATCACTGATTTCAAAATAGCTTCATGTTTCCAGCAGGATCACAAGTATCAATATTTATCACATGTTAGGTATTGTGAGCTACACATATACATGAGAAATACCAACTGTTGATCCTGTTGCAGGTAGGTTTACAGATTTTAATCTGATCTCCAGAATCAGATAAGAATACTTCCCTCAAAATAAACTTGGGCATTATTGTGGACCTTGAGGTTCATTATATTTTCAAGCAGTAGCACAGATCATAGCCACCACTAGGGTTTCCATTAGCAATAGGAATAAAATCAAACTTGGACTCCATCAAAATTGCTGGTCACAGCAAACATCACTGGCATCAACATAGTTTGTTTGTTTTTTTTTGTTACAGGAAGAATCATAATAATGAAAATACCATACATGTTTCACATCAGGAGCTACATGACTGCATCAGGGACATCAACAGAACTTCCTGTAGTGAGTAGGATCTCAGACATCAATTTTCTATTTAGTGTCAGATAACAACACTTACCTGACTATGGCATTGTGTATCAGCATTTACCTTGGCATTCAGCAGTTTTTCCAGAAGCAACACTGCTCATAACCATTACCAGGGTCTCCATTAGTAATAGGATCTTCATGTAATAGATTCCATTATGCTTGCTTATCACAGGAAACAGCAATGATATCAGCATATCTTCAGCATTCAGATGTGATCACTGACATCAAAGGGAATTTCAATAACAATACACAGCTCTTTTGTCATTATAAACTTAGGCAGCAGTACTGACAATGATGTTCACAATAGACATTTATGATTGGGGCATCTCAGATGTCATGGACCTCTTCAAAGGTAACACTTGTTGCTACACCATTCCTGCTACAAACTCTGACTATAAAGCTCAAGATGGTTACCAGTGACAACATGGATTAATGACTGTATGGCCTTTGGGGTCTCTGGTGTCATTAATTAGTCTAAAGTGGGAGCCAGATTCACTTTGCTTTGAGGTCTCTGATGTCATAAATTAGTCTAAATTGGGAGTAAGATTCACCCCTGACCTGGATGCCTATGACAACAGGCATCTGGCATACAAAGTGAAGTCTGTTGCCAAGAAGAATCACGGACATCAAGGTAATTCAAGAGGCAGGATGCATAGTGAAACCAAAATTATTATCAATGGTAAGAATCTTCGCACAAATTGAGCAGAAAAATGGATAACATACATCTGCAATAATTCCATTGACTGTTGGACACCCTCATATCAATATTGTCCCAAATGGCATCAGGTATTAATGGCATGAATGCTGGAGGCCTGAAGTAACATGAACATATACCGTTGTCTGGTGCCACAATTGATATGTTTTCAACATAACATATGCCAGAATATGTAATTCAAAATGAAAATAGGCAACACTATTGAACTTGAACTTCACATTATTCTGATGGCCTCAGGGACCCTTAGCATTAACAATACCTTCAGAAGCAATGTAGATTATATGTTTCAAGAAAGCTACTGGTGGCCTTGCTGGTCCACTCCAGCACCGGGGTTCCTTGCCCACAGAGTCTCCGGACACCTGCAAGGACCCCCACAGGATCCCACATGGGATCTTAAGACCTCTGGTGAGTGGAACACACCATCTACCCCAATCCAATCACGCGGGACCTGAGACTGCCTTAATTAGGGAAGCAGAAAAACCAGCCTGATCAAGGTCACAATTCCCTTCCAGTCCATACCAGCACCGGGGTACCTTGCTCACAGAGTCTCCGGACACCCGCAAGAACCCCCACAGGATCCCCCACGGGATCTTAAGACCTTTGGTGAGTGGAACACAGCGTCTGCTCCAATTTAATCCTGCGGGATCAGAGACTGCCTTAATTAGGGAATCAGAAAAGCCGGCAAATCAGGGTCCCAAGCCCCTTCTGATCCACACCAGCACTGGGGTTCCTTGTGTGCAGAGTATCTGGAGACCCCCAAGGTCCACACAGGACCCTCCATGGGATCTTAAGACCTTTGGTGAGTAGTACACAACTTCTGTCAGGAGGCAGGTTCGAACACCACATACCTGGGCACCTTCGCTGCAAGAAGAGAGCTTGCCTGCAGAGAATACTCTAACCACTGAAACTAAGGAGAGAGCTAGCCTTCCAGGTCTGCTAATAGAGGCTAACAGAGTCACCTGAGGAACAAACTCTAACCAGAGACAACTAAAACAGCTAGCCTCAGAGGTTACCAGATGGCGAAAGGCAAAAGTAAGAATCCTACTAACAGAAATCAGGACCACTCACCATCATCAGAAAGCAGTAATCCCACCCCACCTAGTCCTGGGCACCCCAACACAACCGAAAAGCTAGACCCAGATTTAAAAGAGTATCTCATGATGATGGTAGAGGACATCAAGAAGGACTTTAATAACTAACTTAAAGAAATACAGGAGAGCATTGCTAAAGAGTTACAAGTCTTTAAGGAAAAACAGGAAAACACAAACAAACAGGAAGAAGTCCTTATAGAAAAACAGGAAAACACATCCAAAAAAATGAGAGAAATGAACAAAACCATAGTATACCTGAAAAGGGAGGTAGACACAATAAAGAAAACCCAAAGTGAGGCAGCATTGGAGATAGAAATCCTAGGAAAGAAATCTGAAACCACAGATGTGAGAATCAGCAACAGAAGACAAGAGATGGAAGAGAGAATCTCAGGTGCAGAAGATTCCTTAGAGAACATCGGCACAACAATCAAAGAAAATAAAAAAAATGCAAAAGGATCCTAACTCAAAACATCCAGGAAATACAGGACAAAATGAGAAGACCAAACCTATGAATAATAGGATTTGATGAGAAAGAAGAATTTAAAATAAAAGGGCCAGCAAATATCTTCAACAAAATAGTAGAAGAAAACTTCCCAAACCTAAAGAAAGAGATACCCATGATCATACAAGAAGCCTACAGAACTCCAAATAGACGGGACCAGAAAAGAAATTACTCACGACACATAATAATCAGAACAACAAATGCACTAAATAAAGATAGAATATTAAATGCTGTAAGGGAGAAAGGTCAAGTAACATATAAAGTCAGGCCTATCAGAATTACACCAGACTTTTCACCAGAGTCTATGAAAGCCAGAAGAGCCTGGTCAGATGTTATACAGACACTAAGAGAACACAAATGCCAGCCCAGGCTACTATACCCGGCCAAACTCTCAATTACCATAGATGGAGAAACCAAACTATTCCACGACAAAACCAAATTCACACATTATCTTTCCATGAATCCAGCCCTTCTAAGAATAATAACAGAAAACCACAACAACAACAACAACAACAAAATACACGGACAGAAATCACACCCTAGAAAAAGCAAGAAATTAATCCCTCAACAAACCAAAAAGAAGACTGCCACAAGAACAGAATGTCAACTCTAACAACAAAAATAAAAGGAAGCAACAAGTACTTTTCCTTAATATCTCTTAATATCAATGGACTCAATTCCCCAATAAAAAGACATAGACTAACAGACTGGCTACACAAACAGGACCCAACATTCTGCTGCTTGCAGGAAACCCATCTCAGGGAAAAAGACAGACACTACCTCAGAGTGAAAGGCTGGAAAACAATTTTCCAAGCAAATGGCCTGAAGAAACAAACTGGAGTAGCCATTTTGGTATTGAATAAAATCAACTTCCAACCCAAAGTTATCAAAAAAGACAAGGAGGGGCACTTCATACTCATCAAAGGTAAAATCCTCCAAGAGGAACTCTCAATTTTGAATATCTATGCTCCAAATGCAAGGGCAGCCACGTTCATTAAAGACACTTTAGTAAAGCTCAAAGCACACATTGCACCTCACACTGTAATAATGGGAGACTTCAACACACCACTTTCATCAATGGACAGATCATGGAAACAGAAACTAAAAAGGGACACAGAGAAAGTAACAGAAGTTATGAACCTAATGGACTTGACAGATATCTACGCAACATTTTATTCTAAAACAAAAGGATATAACTTCTTCTCAGCACCTCACGGGAACTTCTCCAAAATTGACCATTGTCACTGATGAGTGACACCAATATATTTCCCTTGGCATTTGGGATCATGTCCAAAGTGGCAGTAAGGTCCAAAGTAAGGGTCACTCATGACCTTGGTGCCTATGGCAGCATTTATCTGGGTATACCATCTTGTCTTTGCCAGGAAATATCATGCACATTCAGACATTTTCAGATACCTAATAGGACCTTGTAGAGAAACCTCTTCTCTAGTGGTAGGATGCATCATGACATCAAAATGGTTAGGCTGGGAGTACACTTCATCTAAAATAGACAGGAACATGGATAATTGATGTAAGTAAATTTCCATTGATATTCAGAGACACTCATATTATTATGGTCCCACATGGGAGCAGGGATAACTGACATCATACCTGCTGGAAACCTGAAGTCTAATGGATATACAATGGTGATAGTTGCCACTATACATGTTACTCAAAATAACATCTCAGACTTCAAAAATAAAAATATTCTGAGAAAACTGTATTGTTAAATTCTCTGTGGAAGTTGCTGGCCTCCTGGATCCTTGACATTAACTATCTCCCCAGAATCATCATGTACTATGGGTTTAAACAGGGCTTCTGGATGATGATTGACATCAACATAGTTTCTGTAGGCAATTTGGATTACTGTTATTAACATGGCTCTCAGTAGCACAGTGATCACTGACAATGTATTTGCCAATGAAATCGTTCCATGGTATCTGTTGCCAAGTATACAACACTATGTTTAATATCGATTAAGAGTGCAGAAGATATTATGACCATGCACATCCAGTGGCAGGAAAGTTTTTTTTTTTTTGTTTTTTGTTTTTTGTGTTTTGTTTTGTTTTTTTTTTTTGTTTTTGTTTTTGTTTTTGTTTTTGTTTTGATTTCTTTCTTTTTTGACATCTCTGGCTCTTTTGGTAGTAGTATAGATCTTATAAATTACATGGTTAACTATGGGCCAACATGAATGTATTAGAGTCTTCAACAGAATTTCCTGTAGAATGTTTGATCTCAAACATCAATTGGATTGCAAGTGCTAGCTCAGAATACTTACCTCAATATCACCTTGAGAATCAGGATGGACTGTCAAATTCACCAGATCGCACCAACACAGATCACCACCATAAATTAGGTCTCCATAATCAATAGTAATACATTCCCTCATGATTGCCATTCCTATCATGCCACTCTGACATTAATATAGCTTCAGGTTTCAGGTAGTAACATAGACATCACAGTACATTTCATTTTAAACATCTGGGGCTATATCCATTTATCAGTAAACATAAAGAGAATTTCCTGTATCAGGTATTATCTCAGACATCAGTCTGATCTTCAGTGCCATCTAGGAAAATTTACCTCAATATGAATTCAAGCATCAGTAAGGACTTTGGAATTTATCAGATTCTCAAGCAGCAACACAGATCATAGCCATCATCAGCATCTCCATCAGCAATAGATATAATGGATTCCTGCCCAATTTCTGTTCACAAAATACATCACTGACATCAGTATAGCTGCTTCTCACAGGCCACAAACATCAAAATATATTGTTTGCTTGAAATTGAGGGTGAAATTGATAAATCAAGAACATCAACAGGATTCCTTATGATATGTAGAATCTCAGCCACTGATCTGTTATCCAGTGCTAGCTCAGAATACTTACCTCATAATGATCTTGGGTATCAGTATGGACCATGGAATTCAGCAGTTTCTCCAGAAGCAGTACAGATCATAGTCATCACCATGATCTCCATCAGAAATATTAAAAATAGACTCTATCTTGTTACTGGTGACAGCATTCAGCTGGTATGACTATGACTGAAACCTCTTGTCTAGTGAAAGAATGAAAATGGACATAAAAATGTTTATAAATGGCAGAACACTTATCATGAATGTGGCAGAATTATACATAATTGACATCAGTAATTATTCTAATGCAGTACAAGACTGTCATATTAATTTGGTCCCATAATGCAGCACGGATCACTGACATGATTGCTGCTAAAGGCCTAAAGTATCTTGGCCATACATTGTCTGTTGCCAGTATATATGTGACCTCGACAAAACATATCTCAGAACATTTAACTCAACATGACCTGAGGGAACAGTACTGACTGTGAAGTTCACTGTAAATTCTGATGGTTTCTGGGATCCTTGACATTAACAATATCTTCAGAAGCAACATGAAATGTGGGTTTCAATATGGCTACTGATGGCAGCATGAATAATTGTGATTGTCATAATTTCTGGAGACACTTTGGAGAGTCAGGTGCTAATGAGAAAGATTAATGTAGAAGGAATAGGGAAGAAGGTAAGATAAACTAAGGATATCTGCAAAAGTCATAAGAAATCTCACTACTAACTTCATAAAAACCTATACCTCAAATAAGCTATAAGTAAATGAGCATGTACAGTTTAATTAGAACTTTACAGTTTGAATTGACTTATTAAACCAATGTATGCAATTGTTTATGTATCTTTTATTTCAAATTATATAACATTTTCTATTTATATATGTTTTGCTTCAAATAATAAAATTAGGTTCATATTACTGCTAAATATTACCCAAATATGCATGATGCATTTTGATGTGGGGATTTATTGATACTGTATACATATAGGTAAAATAATAACAGTAGGTTCTCCCCTATGTCCTATCACACCCTGAGCTATTGCTTTTTGATCAATTTTGCATTAATGAGCATGGTTACTCTCCTGTGTAGTGAGCCTTGAATCTAATAAGAAGCGTAATATCTATTGACTAAAGTTACTTAATTTTCTTATTCTTAGGTCAAGGGTGTTTAGGTTCCACTCCCTGTTTTATCCTTTCTATTCCTTCCATATCCCTGCAGGAGTAAATGTCTCCTTCATATTTTATGTGTTCTTTCTGTTAAACCCAAGTATTAGTTACTTTCCAGCTGCTATGATAAAATAACATGACCAAGGCACCTTACAGAAGGAATAGATTTTGACCATAAACTTTCAGATAGAAAAGACTTCATGATGGTAGGATTGTATGTCAGCAAGTGTCAGGAATAGAATGAGGAGGAAACACTGAGCCCTCTTCTTTAACAAGCACAAAGAAGGGGACTAAATTGGAAATCCAGCAGTGTTAAGTATTCTCAATGCCTGCTTCCAGTTACACACTTCTTCAGGCATCACCATAAATAACTGCACCTTCGCAAATACCAGCACCAAAGTAGGATGAAGTATTCAAATGCCTAAGCCTATAGGAGACATTTCTCATTTAACCCACCATATTGAGGTTCTGCTGTCATTAGGTGCATGCTTCATATCCCCCCCCCAAAAAAGCTAAATTCTATCTCCCAATAGTGACCAAAAAAATTAAAAAGTGGTTAAAATTCCTTAGCCAGCAGTGGGATGTTCTAAAGATCTCACCCCTAGATGCTGGACTTTGTCTGGTTTGATGTTGAATTTGTCTTCTACATATAATTTTAGTCACTATCATTTCACGTGTACAAATGCCTTATTGTTTCTGGAAAACAGACTTTCTTTGTAGTCATTCACTACCTTTGGTTCTTGCAATCTTTCAACTATCTTCTCCATGGTGACCTCTGAACCTTGAGAGAAGAAGGTAGTGTTGTGATTTAAGTAAGAAATGTTTCCCATAATCTTTAGAATTCATACAATTGGTCCCAAATGGTTAGTGTTGCTTGCAGGTTTAGAATAGGGGTTAAGAAGGAGTACATTATTGCAGGCTGAATATCAGGGCAATTATCATCTCAGTACCACGAATGAATTCTCTCTGCTTTCTGCTTTCAGTTCATGATGTGAGCTCTCACTATCCTGATCTAACATGTATAAGCAAATGGACCTAAGAAGCAACTTGGTTTATCCATTCTAGTATCAGAGAGAGAGAGAGAGAGAGAGAGAGAGAGAGAGAGAGAGAGAGAGAGAGAGAGAGAGAGATTTCAAACCAAAATTAATTGATGCAAACACAAAAAGACACTTCATATTCATCAAAAAAAATTTTCACCAATGTAATCTTTTAATTTTTGGCATCTATGCCATAAATTCAAGGGTACTGGCATTTGTAAACAAAATGAACAGCATTAAAGCTTAAATTATACAAATTCTTATCAGACTGCTAAAGGACTGATAATGCCAATACTACAGGAATCCATTCACAAAATATAAACAGACAGAATATTTCCAAGTTCATTTTATGAGGCAACATTTATCCTGACACCTAAACCACACAAATATTTAACAAAGAAAGTATATCACAAAACAATTTCCCTCATGAACATTAATGCTTTAAATATACTCATATTAAAATACTCACAAAACAAAAAGACATTATATCACACACCATGATAAGGTACATCTCCTCCCAAAGATGCAGAGGTGGTTCAACATACAACAATCAGAAATGTAATCCATCATTTAAAATACTGAAACTGTCATGGTTCCCTGTGAAGCAGAAAAGATTCTGTAAGGCAGAGAAAAACACCGAGTGGCAAAACCGTAACCCACAGAATGGGAAAATATTTTCATCAAGCCCAAATCTGACTGAGAGCTAATGTATAAGAAACTCAAGGAACCAGATATTAAGAAACCTAATAATACAATTAAAAATGGGTTACCTTATCTAAAATGAGAATTCTCAAGAGGATATCAAGTGGCCAAGAAACACTTAAAAATTCTCAATGTCTATACCCGTCAGGAAAATGCAATTTAGAACTACTTTGTGATTCCATCTTTCAACTATCAGAATGCCTAAGTTCAAACCACAAGGAATAGCAGATGGTGGCAATCAGTTGGAATAAGGGGAATATGTCTCTATTGCTGATGGAAGAGCAAACTAGTACAGCCACTATGAAAATCAACATAATGGTTCCTCAGACTATTGGAAATTGTTTTGTCTCAAGATCCAGATAAACCTATCTTGAGCATACACCCAGAATACTCTCCATATTACCACAAGGACACTTCCTTAATCATCTTCATTGCAGCTATACTCATAGTGGCCAGAAATTGTAAACAACCTAGATGTCCCTCAACTGAATAGTAACTAAAGAAAAAGTGGTGAATATACACAATGGAATACTATTCTGTGAGGAAAAAAAAAGATACCATCCTTAAATTTGAAGACAAATGGATGGAACTAGAAAAAAATTATACTGAATGAGGTAACCCAGACACAGGAAAACACACATGGAATGTACTTATTTATATTTGAACATTCGTTTTTCTTTAAAGGAAAATAATACTACAATCCTCAGATACATCGAGCCTAAACAAAACATGAAGAGCTCAAGGAGGGGGAACTTATGGATCTGCTTAGGAAGGGAAACAAATTTTGTAGGTAGATTTGAGTCAGGTTCGGATGAAAACAGGAGGAATGAGTGAGTGCATGAGAAAGATGGAGGAACAGAGTACTAGGAGAGAAACTGATAAAAATACAAGAAAAATGAACACCATTGAAATCATTTGACAGTAATGAAAAATGAAATGTCATTAAGGTACTTTGAAAACCAAAGGATACTTAGTACTACTCTTACACTAATAAGCACTGATGGGAAAACAATTGAAGTAATATTTATCTAAATTTATTTTTTAATAAAGATATGTATCTTAAGGTAGCAGGTTCCACGAATATATAATAAATCTTATATTGGTAAACCCAAACCAACATAACATATATTATTATATTCAACATGTACATTTAAACCACGAAAAGAACTTTTGTTTGGGTTGACCACAACATAAGGAACAGTATTAAAGGATTGCCAGCATTAGGAAGGTTGAGGACAACTGCTATAAATCGTACAAATAAGCTACCAGATGCAAGGTAATAACAAGTGAGTTTATAGTAATAGTCCTCTGAAAATACTACAGGCCTTGATACAATGGTCAAGATATGATTACATATTTCCTAATAAACAGACTTGTTTTATCTAGTTGAAGTAAGACTACACACACTAACATTTTCTGTACCTTGCTTTTTGTCTTGTTGACAGTGTCCTTTGCCTTACAGAAGTTTTGCAGTTCCATGAGGTCCCATTTATGGATTGTTGGTCTTAGAGTCTCAGCTATTGGTGTGTTATATTCAGGAAATTTTTCACTATGCCAATGTATTCGAGTTTATTTTCCACTTTCTCTTCTATTAAATTCAGTGTATCTGGTTTCATGTTGAGGTCCTTGATCCACTTGAATGTAACCTTTGTGCATGGTGATAAATATGAATCAGTTTGCATTCTTCTACAGGCAGACTGCCAGTTAGACAAGCACCATTTGTTGATGCCTTATTTTTTTCCACTGTAGGGTTAGCTTTTTTTGTCAAAGATCAAGTGTCCATAGGTGTATGTGTTTATTCCTGGATTTTCATTTTTTATCTCATTGATCAACCTGTCTGTCTCTGTACCAACTCCATGTGGGTTATTATTATTATTATTACTTTTGCTTAAGTGATTCTTCTAGATATTCTTTTATTGTTCAGAATTGTTTTGGCTATTCTGGGTTTTTTGTTTTCCCATATGAAGTTGAAAATTGTTCTTTCCATGTCTGTGAGGAATTATATTGGAATAGTGATGGAAATTGTATTGAGTCTATACATTTTCAACCTAAAATTGTTCCTATATAAAAGAAATGCAGGGGGAAATGGAGTAATAACTAAAGGAATGGCAGACCAGTGACCAGCCCAACTTGGGATCTATCCCACGGGCAGGTACCAAATCCTGACAGTATTACTGATGCTCTGTTGTACTTTCAGAGAGGAGCCTAGCAAGGATGTCCTCTGAGATGCTATACCAACAACTGAATGAGACAGATGTAGATGCATATATCCAACTACTAGACTGAGGTCAGAGACATGTATGGAAGAGTTAGGGGGAGGAATGAAGGGACTGAAGGGGTTGGCAACATGGAAGACCAACAGTGTCAACTAATGTGTACCACTGGGGGCTCCCAAAGACTAGGTCACCAATCAAAGAGCCAATAAGTCTGGTCTGAGGCCACCAATATATATGTAGCAGTGGACTGCCTTGACTGGCGTTAGTGGGAGAGGTTCTGCTTAATCCTGTAAAGAGTTGCTGACCCAGGGGAGGGGGATGCCCATGGTGATACCCATCTCAGAGGCAAAGTGAGAGGGAATAAGGTGAAGAACTGCGCAAGGGGGTGCAGGAGCAGGACAATATTTGAGATGTAAATAAAACAATGATAATGGTATTAATAATAATATGCTCTTTAAATAAAGATGAAAAATAACATTTTTCTGACTTCACTGGATCTCAGAACAAAGGAAAAAAAGGACCAATTAAAAAAGAATAAGAAAATATTATGGAAACATAGAAAGACAGACTATGTGTGAAAGAGAACTTGGTTGGCACAGCTGGAGACATTGAAGTCTCAGTATATTTCTACTGTGTCATACTTGATCATTTCTTGGGGAATCTAATCTTCACCTTTATCCAACAGAGTCCTTTGAAAACATAAAAATTATGCCTTTTTTAATAATAGTAATCACATAACATATATGCACAGTGCGTGTATAAATAGAACCAGTTGATATGAAATAATGATTATTAAATTTTAGGCAGATAAGGTAACAAAAGACCAAACAGTTAAAATAGTGTGTTCCTGGAGACATAAAAGCCTGAGTATCATTGGCCTTAGGAGGATTGCATCAAAATACATTGTGACTGGTGCAAAAGCTAGAAGGGGAATTGGGGTTGGTATAAAATAAAAATAGAAGATAAAAAGATAGTAGGGGATAAAGACGGAGTATCCAAATACCACTCATGCATTTTGCTTACTGAGAGATTAGGCCATGATTGATAGAGGTCACACATGGAATGTCAATCTTCTCCAATTGTTAAAAAGCAACACAGAAAGACATAGGAATCAGTGGACTACTCATTGATAACCTGTGAGTTTGGAGATTTGATGGAATTCACTTTGGGAGTTGAATGTGTAGTGTGCACATGCTAAGTGTATAGTTCCATGATAGAGAAAACCAAATAATGCAAGAATAAAGCCAAAGCTCCTGAACAACAAACTATATTAACTATTCTGCTTCTAAGTAACTAACAAAATACACAGGCTGGATCTAGGCCTCTCAGCTTAAGGGTAGTAGATGTACAGCTTGTTCTTCATGCGGGTCCGGAAGAACTAGAGTGGGGGTTATCTCAAAAGAAACAACAATTTGAAAATTCATTGGGAGTAACAAAAAACCTAGGATAGCGAAAACTACTCTCAACAATAAAAGAACTTCTGGTGGAACCACATTCCTTGACCTCAAGTTTTATTACAGAGCAATTGTAATTAAAAAAAAAACAAACAAACAAACAAACAAACAAAAAACCTGCATGGTATTGGTAAAGAGACAGGCATGTAGATCAGTGGAATGGGATTGAGAACCAGAAATGAATCAACACACATATGGTCACTTGTTCTTTGACAAGGGTGCTAAAAATAATCCAGTATAAAAAAGTCAGCATTTTCAACAGATGGTGCTGTTTCAAGTAGAAGTTAGCTTGTAGAAAAGTGCAAATTGATCCATTCTTGCCTCCTCGTACAAAGCTCAATTCTAAATGGATCAAGGACCTCCTCATAAAAGCAGATATATTGAAACTAATAGAAAAGTAAGTGGGGAAGAGTCTTGGGCACATGGGCACAGGGGAAAATTTCCTGAACAACAAGAGTTAACAAATGGGACCTCATAAAATTGCAAAGCTTCTGTAAGGCAAAGGACACTGTCAATAGGACAAAATGGAAACCAACAGAATGGGAAAAAAATTTAACAATCCTACATCAAATAGAAACCTAAAATCCAATATATACAAAGAACTCAAGAAGTTAGATGCCAGAGAAAAAATGACCCTATTAAAAATGGGGTACAGAGCTAAACAAAGAATTCTCACCTAGGGAATATCTAGTGGCTGAGAAGCACCTAAAGAAATGTTCAACATCCTTAGTCATCAAGAATATGGAAATCAAAACAACCCTGATATTCCACCTCACACCATTCAGAATGGCTAAGATCAAAAACTCAGGTGACAGCAGATGCTGGCAAGGATGTGGAGAAAGAGAAATACTCCTCCATTGCTGGTGGGACTGCAAGCTGGTACAACCACTCTGGGAGTCATTTTGGTGGTTCCTCAGAAAATTGGACACAGTACTACCTAAGGACCCAGCTATACCACTCCTAGGCATGAACCCAGAAGATGTTCCAAGTTGTAATAATGTCACATGCTCCACTATGTTCATAGCTGTCTTATTTATAATAGCCAGAAACTGGAAAGAACCCAGATGTCCTTCAACACAGGAGTGGATAAAGAAAATGTGGTATATTTATACAATAGAGTACTACTCAACTATTAAAAATTAATTTATTAAATTCTTAGGCAAATGGATGTATCTGGAGGATAACATCTTGAGGGAGGTAACCCAATAACAAAACACATGATATACACTAACTGATGAGTAGATATTAGCCCAGAAGTTCGGAATGCCCATGAAAAAACTCACAGACCACATACGTGTAGATGAGAATGAAGAATTTCAACTTAAAGGTCCAGGAAATATCATCAAAAATATATAAGAAAACTTCCCATACCTTAAGAAAGAGATGGCCACAACCATACAAGAAGCATACAAAACACCAAATAGACTAGACCAGAATAGAAATTCCTGCTGACACATAATAATCAGAACAACAAATGCACTAAATAAAGAAAGAATATCAAAAGCAGTAAGGGGAAAAGCTCAAGTAACATATACAGGCAGAACTATTAGAATTACTCCAGACTTCTCACCAGAGACTGTGAGAGCCAGAAGATCATGGATAGATGTTATACAGACACAAAGAGAACACAAATTTTAGCCTAGGCTACTGTACCCAGCAAAACAATCAATTACCATAGATGGATTAACCCAAGTATTCCATGACAAAAACAATTTCACACAATATCTTTCCACGAATCTAGTCCTTCAAAGGATAATAATGGGAAAACACCAACACAAAGGTGGAAACTACATCCTAGAAAAAGCAAGAAAGTAATCCTTCAACAAACCTAAAAGAAGACAGCCGCAAGAACAAAATCGCAACTTTAACAACAATAATAACGGGAAGCAACAATTACTCTTCTTTAATTTCTCTTAGCATCAATGGACTCACTTCCCCAATAAAGGACATAGACTAATAGACTGGCTACAAAAACAGGACCCAACATTTTGCTGCTTGCAGTAAACCCACCTCAGGGACAAAGACAGATAGTAATTCAGTGTAAAAGGTTGGAAAATAATTTTCTAAGCAAATGGTCCCAAGAAACAAGATGGAGTATCCATTCTAATATGGAATAATATTGACTTCCAACCCAAAGTTGTCAAAAAAGACAAGGTGGTGGGAATCATACTCATAAAAGATAAAATCTACCAAGATGAAATCTCAATTTTAAATTTCTATGCTCCAAATGCAAAGGCATCCACATTCATAAAAGAAATTTTAGTAAAGCTCAAAACACACATTGCACTGCACACTATAATAGTGGAAGACTTCAACAACCCTCTCTCATCAATGGGCAGATTCTGGTAACAAAACCTAAACAGACACACAATAAAAGTAACAGAAATTATGAAACAAATGGATTTAGTTGATATCTATAGAACATTGTATCCTAAACCAAAAGGATATCCCTTCTTCTCAGCACCTCATGATGCCTTCTCCAAAATTGACCATATAATCAGTCACAAAACATGCATCAACAAATATAAAAATATTGAAATAATCCCATGCATCCTATCAGATCACCACAGACTAAGGCTGATATTCAATAAAAATATAAATAATAGAAAACCCACATACACGTGGAAGGTGAGCAACAACCTACTCTATGATAACTCTGTCAAGTAAGACATAAAGAAAGAAATTAAAGACATTTTAGAGTTTAATGAAAATGAAGCTACAACATACCCAAACTTATGGGAAACAATGAAAGCAGTCCTAAGAGTAGAACTTATAGCTTTGAATGCCTATAAAAAGAAACTGGAGAGAGGATACAGGAGAAGCTTGACAGCACAACTAAAAGCTCTAAAACAAAAGTAAGCAAATTCTCCCAATAGGAATAGAAGGCAGGAAGCAATCAAACTCAGGACTGAAATCAACCAAGTGGAAACAAAGGAACTATACAAAGAATCAACCAAACCAGGAGCTGGTTGATTTGAGAAAATCAACATGATAGACAAACCCTTAGATAGACTAACTACAGGGCACAGGGACAGTATCCAAATTATGAAAACCAGAAATGAAAAGGGAAACATACCAAAAGAAACTTAGGAAATCGAAAAAAAATCATCAGATCCTACTACAAAATCCTATACTCAACAAAACTGGAAAATCTGGATGAATTTTACAATTATCTAGACAGATATCAGGTACCTAATTAAAACCAGGATCAGATAAACCATGGAAATACTCCCATAACCCCTAAAGAGATAGAAGCAGTCATTAATAGTCTCCCAAACAGCAACAAAAAAAGCCCAGTATCTGATGGGTTTAGTATAAAATTCTATGAGCTCTTCAAAAAGACCTAATACCAATACTATTCAAAATATTATGCAAAATCAAAAGAGAAAGAACATTATTCAATTTGTTCTATGAAGCCAGAATTTCAATTATACTCTAACCATACAAAGACCCAATGAAGAAAGGAAACTTCAGACCAATTTCCCTTATGAATATCAATACAAAAATACTCAATAAAATTCTTGCAAACTGAATCCAAGAATACATCATGATCAAGTAGTAGTCTTCATCCTTGCGATGCGGGGATAGTTAAGTATACAGAAATCCACCAACTTAATCTACTAGAGAAACAAACTCAAAGACAAAAACCACATGATTATCTCATTAGATGCTGAGAAAGCATTTGACAAAATACTACACCATTTATAGTAAAAGTTGAGGAAAGATCTGGAATTCAAGGCCCATACCTAAACATAATAAAAGCAAGAGACAGCAAACCAGTAACCAACATCAAACTAAATGGTGAGAAACTTGAAGCAATCCTACTAAAATCAGGGACTAGACAAGGTTGCCCACTTTCTCCCTACCTATTCAACATAGTACTTGAAGTCCTAGCCATAACAATTCAACAACAAAAGGAGAACAAATGAATACAAATTGGGAAGATGGCAAAATATCACTATTTCCAGAAGATATGATAGCATGTATCAGTGACCCCAAAAATTACACAAGAGAATTCCTAAACTTGATACACAACTTCAGTGCAGTAGCTGAATATAAAATTAACTCAAACATGTCAGTGGCCTTTCCCTACACAAAGAATAAATAGGATGAGAAAGAAATTAGGGATACAACACACTTCACAATAGTCAAAAAATATAAAATACGGTGGTGTGACTGTAACTAAGGAAGTGAAAAGTCTGTATGACAAGAACTTCAAGTCTCTGAAGAAAGAAATTGAAGAACTCAGAAGATAAAATGATCTCCCATACTCATGGATTGGCTGGGTTAATATAGTAAAAATGTCTATTTGCCGAACAAAATCTACATATTCAATACAATACCCATCAAAATTCTAACTCAATTCTTCACTAAATTAGAAAAGGCAATTTGAAAATTCATCTGGAATAATAAAAACAAAAACAAAAAACAAACAAAAAAAGAAAAAAAAACAAAAAAACTAGGATAGCAAAAAGTATTTTCAATAATAAAAGAACCTCTGGGGGAATCACCATGGCTGACCTCAAGCTGTACCCCAGAACAATTGTGATAAAAACTGCATGGTACTGGTACAGAAACAGACAGGCAGATCAATGGAATAGAATTGAAGACACAGAAATGAATCCACCCTGAAATTCTACCTCACACCAGTCAGAATGGCTAAGATCGAAAATTCAGGTAACAGCAGATGCTGGCGAGGATGTGGAGAAAGAGGAATACTCCTCCATTGTTGGGTTTGCAAGCTTGTACAACTCTGGAAATCAGTCTGGTGGTTCCTCAGAAAATTCGACATAGTACTACCAGAGGATCATGCAATTCCTCTCCTGGGCATATATCCAGAAGATCTTCCAACCAATAAGAAGGACACATGCTCCACTATGTTCACAGAAGCCTTATTTATAATAGCCAGAAACTGGAAAGAACCCAGATGACCCTCAACAGAGGAATGGATACAGAAAATGTGGCACATTTACAAAATGGAGTACTAATCAGCTATTAAAAAGAATGAATTTATGAAAATCCTAGGCAAATGGATAGACCTGGAGGGCATCATCATGAGTGAGGTAACCCAATCACAAAAGAACTCACACAATATGTACTCACTGATAAGTGGATATTAGCCCAGAAACTTAGAATACCCAAAATATAAGATACAATTTGCGAAACACATGAAACTCAAGAAGAACGAAGACCAAAGTGTGGACACTTTGCCCCTTCTTAGAATTGGGAACAAAACACCCATGGAAGGAGTTACAGACACAAAGTGTGGAGCTGAGATGAAAGGATGGACCATCTAGAGACTGACATGCCCGGGGATCCATCCCATAATCAGCCTCCAAACACTGACACCATTGCCTACAACAGCAAGATTTTGCTGAAAGGACCCTGATATAGCTGTCTCTTGTGAGACTATCCCGGGGCCTAGCAAACACATAAATGGATGCTCACAGTCAACTATTGGATGGATCACAGGGCCACCAATGGAGGAGCTAGAGAAAGTACCCAAGGAGCTGGGGGTATCTGCAACCCTATAAGTGGAACAACAATATGAACTAACCAGTAACCCCTGGAGTTCATGTCTCTAGCTACATATGTATCAGAAGATGGCCTATTCGGCCATCAGTGGAAAGAGAGCCCATTGGTCGTGCAAACTTTATATGCCCCAGTACAGGGTAACATCAGGGCCAAGAAGTGGGAGTGGGGGAGGGGAGTGGGGGGGATTGGGTCGGGGAGCGTGTGGGGGACTGTAGGGATAGCATTGGTAATGTAAATGAAATAAATACCTAATAAAATAAAATAAAAAAAAAAGAAATGAACCCACACACCTATGGTCACTTGATCTTTGACAAGGGAGCTAAAACCATCCAGTGGAAAAAAGACAGCATTTTCAACAAATGGTGCTGGCACAACAGGTGGTTATCATGTAGAAGAATGAGAACTGATCCATTCTTATCTCCTTGTACAAAGCTTAAGTCAAGTGGATCAAAGAACTCCACATAAAATCAGAGACACTGATTTTTATAGAGGAGAAAGTGGGGAAAAGCCTCGAAGATATGGGCATAGTGGAAAATTCCTGAACAGAACAGCAATGGCTTGTGCTGTAAGATCAAGTATCAACAAATGGGACCAGATAAAATTGCAAAGATTCTGTAAGGTAAAAGACACTGTCAATAGGACAAAAAGGCCACCAACAGATTGGGAAAGGATTTTTACCAATCCTAAATCTGATATGGGATTAATATACAATATATACAAAGATCTCAAGAAGATGGACTCCAGAAATTCAAATAACCCCAAAAAATGGGGTACAGAGCTAAAAAAGAATTCTCAACTGAGGAATACCGAAGGGTTGAGAAGCACTTGAAAAAATGTTCACCATCTTTAACCATCAGGGAAATGCAAATAAAAACAACCCTAAGATTTTACCTCACACCAGTCAGAATGGCTAAGATCAAAAATTTGGGTGACAGCAGATGCTGGCGAGGATGTGGAGAAAGAGGAGCACACCTCCTTTGCTCGTGGGATTGCAAGCTTGTACAACCACACTGGAAAACAGTCAGGCAGTTTCTCAAAATATTGGACATAGTACTACCTGAACATTCAGTAATTCCTTTCCTGGGCATATACCCAGAGAAGGACACCTGCAGTAGTATGTTCATGGCAGCCTTTTTTATAATGGCTAGAAGCTGGAAAGAATCCAGATGTCCCTCAACAGGGGAATGGATACAGAAAATGTGGTACATTTACACAATGGAGTACTACTCAGCTATTAAAACAATGGATTTATGAAATTCCTAGGCAGATAGATGTATCTGGAAGATATCATCCTGAGTGAGTTAACCCAATCACAAAGAAGTCACTTGAAATGCACTCACTGATAAGTGGAAATTAGCCCAGAAACTTACAATACCCAATATACAATTTGCAAAACACAAGAAAATCAAGAAGGAAAATCAACGTATGGACACTTCATACCTCCTTAGAATAGGGAACAAAATACCCATGGAAGGAGTTACAGAGACAAAGTTTGGAGCTAAGTCGAAAGGATGGACCATCCAGAGACTACCCCACCAGGGCATCCATTCCATAATTAGCCACCAAATGCAGACACTATTGCACATGCCAGAAAGATGTTGCTGAACAGACTCTGACATAGCTGTCTTGTGTGAGGATATGCCAGTGCCTGGCAAATACAGAAGTGGATGCTCACTGTCATCTATTGGATGGAACACAGGGTCCTAATGGAGGAGCTAGAGAAAGTATTCAAGGAGCAGAAGGGGTCTGCAACCCTATAGGTAGAACAACAATATGAACTAACCAGTATCCCCAGAGCTTGTTTCTCTAGCTTCATATGTAGCAGAAGATGGCCTAGTCAGCCATCACTGGGAAGAGAGGACCGTTGGTCTTGCCAACTTTATATGCTGCAGTACAGGGGAGTGCCAGAGCCAAGAAATATGAGTGGATGGGTAAGGGAACAGGATGGGGAGGGGGAACTTATAGGGGACTTTCAGGATAGCATTTGAAATGTTAATTAAAAAAATATCTAGTAAAAAAATTGAAAAAAAAAACAAAGAAAAGGAATACACCTCACAAGGGAGTTGTACAAGGCATGAAATAGGACAAAAGGAGTTATAGAGAAATATGCAAATTAAAAAAATATCAGTGGATTTTGTGTGTGTGTGTGTGTGTGTGTGTTTTTGTGTGTGTGTGTGTTAGGTCAACATTAATTTAAACACACCAGATGCATGCCTGGTACCTGAAGAGGCCATAGGAGTGCAAATAAGTGCACAAAACAGTGGTTGGAAAAATGACTCATCTGTTAAAATCACCTGTTCTATGCAGATGACCGGGCACAAAACACCCATATCGTGGCTCACAATTTATGCACAGCTAAAGTTTCAGAGAATTAGTGCACACTTCTAGCCTCTGTAGGCAACAGAGACATAAGTGATAGAGAGGGCCAGAAGGGTCTAGCACATTCTTATAATCAAGGTCAGTACTAGGAAGGTGGAGACAGGAGGGTACCAGGGGATATAGGGGATCTGGATGCTCCCTTCTAATCTCTTAGGACAGAATAAACTCTTGTGGTGTGCGTATGTACATTCAGAAAGAGTCCACACACATTCAATGTTACGCACATGAATAAATACAAACCAAAATTGCATGCAAGAGCCTCTACAGTTGAAATAAAGTAGTGCCGTTTGCAGTGTTTCATATGTTTCACGTTTGTTCAAGTTTTTCAAGTATGTAAGGGCTTATAAACCAAGAAATTGTCTTAAAGTCAGTAGTAGCTCATTCCTACCTCCTGAAAACTCCCTTTGAAGCAATGGTGCCTGGTACTCCATGTACACAAGAGCAGGATATATTCAGCCAACCAGCTCAGACCTGATTTCTCCAGCTTTCATCACAAAGGGTCCTCAGAATCCTCAGTCCAGGAATCTCTGCTGACAACGGTTTTTTACCATTGAGGAGTTGAGCACTGAAGGGTGCAGTTGTGAAGGTGTTCACCTCTGAGATAACCTGTAAGTGATAATCGGCTCTGCTCAGGGTTGTTGGACAGTTAATCGAGGTGTGACAGGGTGGTCCATTTCAGGCCCAGGTGGCCACTAGGTGAGGAAATGCCTCATGATCTCCATTTCCTATGGCTTCTGATTGTTAACTGATATGGTGGAGGACCATATTCATGACAGAGGATTGAACAGGTCAGGGCCTTAGAAGATTATGAACTCTTGGAGGACACAATCATGGGGCCTTGGGATAGGATCAGAGAGCTGGCTGCAGGATTGAAGGTCGGGGGATCATGGGGCTGTTAGTGAGGAGCCTTGGCGCTTGTCCTGTGTGCTGTAAGGAGCCTTAGGGTCCAACTTGGCGCTTGTCCTGTGTGCTGTCCGGGATCCATTAGAAACACACTGAGGATTCCTCCCTCTTCATTGTCTTCTCTACGGTGTGTTCCTTTGGTATAGACTGTATGGACACTGCAGAGAGGGGAGTGGCGTAGGAAGAATGAATGAAAAGAAGAAGAGGAGACTTTACAAGAGATTAACAAGTAATCTGGGAAGGAGTCTGAACACGGATCCTCCTGTCTAATCGCCCATGTATTGGGATTAAAGACTTGGACCACCAAGTTCAGCTTTTCCTCTCAGTTTTAGTTCTGTAGGATGGGATCTTCCTTTGTAGCTCAGGCTGGTCTGGCTTGGGCTGGCCTTTAACTTACAATCTTCAGATGTTTGAAATCCTCGGCTTCCCTCAATCCCAAATTTCTCCAATATAAGGATTTTCTGTGTGCATAGTGGTGGTGAGTGTTTGTTGTAGACTGAGCATTGGGTCTTCTTGACATGAATATATAGTTACCATGTTCATCATCTTTCTGGATAGTACTATGAATTTACTTTAAAACAGATATACTGAAAATCGGAATTGCTGATGTTTTGTTTAAAAAGAATCTTTGGGAGATAGGACCAAAATTCAGATGCCTCAAAGTTTAAATGCAAACACATTTTGCTCATCATTTTTGGTGAGAAAGGGAGGACTCACGTATTAAAGGCTGGCCTGTTTTTGCCTTTTTTAAACTGAGAAATGGCAGATTGTTAACTTGGGTTCTAAAGAAGGATTTAAAATAAGTAAGTTAAAGAAGATTTTAAAACAAAGTTGGGAGGGAGAGGGACATGATAAATGGGATACATGAAGGAAAGTATAAGGGGAAGCATATATATATGTGTGTGTGTGTGTGTGTGTGTATGTGTATACATACATACACATATACACATACACATACATATACACATACACATACACACACACACATACACATATACATGTGTGACCATATTGAATATGTATGCAAAAATATCTGTTAAAGACAAATTACTAAAAATATAAGTGTTAAAAAACAAAAGAAATAATCTTTCAATGAGCTAAGATAATTATTTGACTTTTTGACATTTTTAACTATTTACATGATACCTTTGGATTTAGATAACTGCTTTTTTTTCTTTTTTTCTTTTTATTTTTATTTTTTAATTAAGAAGACAACTGAGCGCTTAAGAGAAAAATGTCTATTAAGAAACTGCGGGTGATACCAAAGGAAGGTTACTTATTACTTCTTGACTTTGATTCAGATGAAGAAGAAGAGCAGGCTCATTCTGAAGGTATCCAGTCTTCAGTATTGATTGTGTCCTGCAGTTCATTAGACTTTTCCCAACTCGCCTGCAATGGAAGAAGTCTTTTCTAAGTTTTCATATACTTCATTTCTAATTTTACCTATATCTATATATTCCTATACCTGAGTTTTAGCAGTGCATATACCTACTCTTGGCACTGTAGACATAATATGTTGAGAAACAATAACTTGCTATGATTTTACCCCAGAAAAAGACCTGAACAGTGTTCCTATATGGTAGCAAAACATGAATTTATTTCATAAAACCTGCAAATAAATTATTTCATTCCTTTTTTCTATTATATATTTTCTTTATTTACATTTCAAATATTATCCCCTTTTCTATTTCCCCTATGCAAATCCCCTCTCCTCTCACCTCTCCACCTGCCCCCAACACACCCACCCCCAATTCCTGGCCCAGGCATTCCTTAATACTGGGGCATAGGACCTTTACAGTACCAAGGGTCTCTCCTCCCGTTGATGACATACTAGGACATCCTCTCCTACATATGCAGGTGGAGCCATAAGTCCCACCATCTGTTTTATTTGATTGGTGCTTTAGTCCCAGGGAACTCTGGGGGTACTGGTTAGTTCATATTGTTCATCCTCCTATGGGGATGCAAACCCCTTATGATCCTTGGGTACTTTCTCTAGCTCCATCATTGGGGACCCTGTGCTCAGTACAATGGATGTCTGTGAGCATTCACTTCTGTATTTGTCAGGCACTGACAGATCCTCTCAGGAGACAGCTATATCAGTCTCCTGTCCCCAAGCTCTTGTTGGCATCTGCCATAGTGTCTGGGTTTGTTGGTTATTTATTGGATTGATCCCTGAGTGAGGCAGTCTCTGGATTCATTCAGTCTCAGCTGCAAACTTTGTCTCTATAACTCCTTCCATAGGCATTTTGTTTCCCATTCTAATAAGGAATGACGTATCCACACTTTGGTCTTCCTTCTTCTTGAGTTTCATGGGTTTTGCAGATTGTATCTTGGTTATTCTGAGCTTCTGGGATAATATCCACTTATCAGTGAATGCATATCATGTGTGTTCTTTTGTGATTGGGTTATCTCCCTTAGGAAGATTTCATACAGATCCATCCATTTGTCTAAGAATTTCATGAATTCATTGTTTTTAATAGCTGTGTAGTATTTCATTATGCAAATGTACCACATTTTCTGTAACCATTCCACTGAAGAGAGACATCTGGGTTGTTTTCAGCTTCTTGCTATTATAAATAAGGATGCTATGAACATAGTGAAGCATGTCATTATTACAAGTTGGAATATCTTCTGAGAATATGCCCAGGAGGAGTATTGCTGGATCTTCCAGTAGAACTATGTCCAATTTTCTGAGGAAACACCAGACTGACTTCCAGAGTGGTTTTACCAGCTTGCAATCTCACCAGCAATGGAGGAGTGTTCCTATTTCACCACATTCTTGCCAGCATCTGCTGTCATCTGAGTTTTAGATCTGAGCCATTCTGGCTGGTATGAGGTGGAATCTCAGGTTTATTTTGACATGCACTTCCCTGATAATTAAGGATGATGAACAGTTTTTAGGTGCTTCTCAGCCATTCGGTTTTCCTTAGTTGAAAATTCTTTGTTTATCTCTGTCCCCATTTTTTAATGGGGTTATTTGATTTTCTGGTGTCCAGATTCTTGAGCTCTTTATATATATTGGATATTAGTCCCCATCTGATTTAGGATTGGTAAAGATTTTTTTCCCATCTATTGGTTGCTGTTTTGTCCTATTGACAGTGTCCTTTGACTTATAGAAGCTTTGCAATTTTATAAGGTCACATTTGTCTATTCTTAATCTTACAGCACAAGCCATTGCTGTTCTGTTCAGGAAATTTTCCCCGGTGCCCATGTCTTCGAAGCTCTTCCCCACTTCCTCCTCTATAAGTTTCAGTGTCTCTGGTTTTATGTGGAGTTCCTTGATCTACCTAGACTTGAGCATTGTACAAGGAGATGAAAATAGATCAATTTGCATTCTTCTACATGCTAACTGCTAATTGAGCCAGCACCATTTGTTGAAAATGTTGTCTTTTTTTTTCCACTGGATGGTTTTTGCTCCTTTGTCAATGATAGGTGTGTGGGTTCATTTCTGTGTCTTCAGTTCTATTCCATTTATCTACCTGTCTATCAGTATACCTGTACCATGCAGTTTTTATCACAATTGCTGTATAGTACAGCTTGAGGTCAGACATGGTGATTCCAGTAGAGATTCTTTTATTGTTGAGAATAGTTTTTGTATCCTAGGTTTTGTTCTTATTCCAGATGAATTTGCAAATAGCCCTTTATAACTCAGTTAAGAATTGTGTTGGAATTTTCATGGGGATTGCATTAAATCTGTAGATTGCTTTCGGCAAGATAGCCATTTTTACTACATTAATCCTGCCAATCCATGAGCATGGGAGATCTTTCCATCTTCTGAGATTTTCTTTGATTTTTCTTCAGAGACTTGACATTTTTATCATACAGATCCTTCTTTCACTTACTCAGTTAGAGTCACACCAACGTATTTTATATTATTTGTGACTATTTTGAAGGGTGTTGTTTCCCTAATTTCTTTTCCATCCTGTTTATTCTTTTTGTAGAGAAAGGCCACTGATATGTTTGAGTTAATTTTGTATTCAGCTACTGCACTGAAGCTGTGTATCAGATTTAGGATTTCTCTGGTGTAATTTTTGGGGTCACTTATATATACTATCATATCTTCTGGAAATAGTGATATTTTGCCTTCTTCCTTTCCAATTTGTATTCATTTGTTCTCCTTTTGTTGTCTAATTGCTCTGACTAGGACTTCAATAACTATGTTGAATAGGTAGGGAGAAAGTGGGCAGCCTTGTTTAGTCCCTGATTTTAGTGGGATTGTCTCCAGTTTCTCACCATTTAGTTTGATGTTGAACTCTGGTTTGCTGTCTATTGTTTTAATTTTGTTTAGGTATGGGCTTTGAATTCCTGATCTATCCTGGACTTTTACTATGAATGGGTGCTGAATTTTGTCAAACGTTTTCTCAGGATCTAATGAAATGATCATGTGATTTTTGTCTTTGAGTTTGTTTCTATAGTGTATTAAGATGATGGATTTCTGTATATTAAACCATCCCTCATCACAGGGATCAAGTGTACTTGATCATGATGGATGATCATTTTTATGTATTCTTGGATTCAGTTTGCAAGGCTTTTATTGAATATTTTTGCATCAATTTTCATAAGGGAAATTGGTCTGAAGTTTCCTTTCTTCATTGGATCTTTGTATGGTTTGAGTATAATTGTAATTCTGGCTTCATAGAACAAATTGAATAATGTTCCTTCTCTTTAGATTTTGCATAATGGTTTGAAGAGTATTGGTATTAGGTCTTCATGAAGATCTGATAGAATTCTGTACTAAACCCATCAGATCCTGGGCTTTTTTGTTTGGGAGACTATTAATGACTGCTTCTATTTCTTTAGGTGTTATGGGAGTATTTCTAGGGTTTATCTGATCCTGAATTATATTTGGTACCTGATATCTGTCTAGAAATGTGTCCATTTCATCCAGATTTTCCAGTTTTGTTGAGTATAGGTTTTTGTAGTAGGATCTGATGATTTTTTGGATTTCCTAAGTTTCTGTTGTTATGTCTCCCTTTTCATTTCTGGTTTTGTTAATTAGGATGATGTCTCGGTTTCCTTTAGTGAGTCTGGCTAAGGGTTTACCTATCATGTTGATTTTCTCAAACAACCAGCTCCTGGTTTGGTTGATTCTTTGTATAGTTCCTTTGTTTCCAATTGGTTGATTTCATTCCTGAGTTTGATTGTTTCCTGCCTTCTATTCCTCTTGTGAGAATTTGCTTCCTTTTGTTCTAGAGCTTTTAGTTGTGCTGTCAAGCTGCTCCTGCTTCCTCTATCCTGTTTCTTTTTAGAGGCATTCAGAGCTGTGAATTTTTCTCTTATTACTGTTTTCATTGTGTACCATATGTCTGGTTATGTTGTAGCTTCATTTTCATTAAACTCTAAAAAGTCTTTAATTTCCTTCTTTATTCCTTCCTTGACCAAGTTATCATTGAGTAGGTTGTTGTTCACCTTCTACATATATGTGGATTTTCTATTATTTATATTATTATTGAAGATCAGCATTAGTCTGTGGTGATCTGATAGGATGCATGGGATTATTTCAATATTTTTATATCTGTTGAGGCATGTTTTGTGACTGATTATATGGTCAGTTTTGGAGAAGGCCTCATGAGGTACTGAGAAGAAGGGATATCCTTTCGATTTAGGATACAGTGTTCTATAGATATCAACTAAATCCATTTGTTTCATAACTCCTGTTGGTTTCACTGTGTCTGTTTTTAGTTTTTGTTTCCAGGATGTGTCCATTGATGAGAGAGGGGTGTGTCTTCCACTATTATAGTGTGCAGTGCAATGTGTATTTTGAGGTTTACTAAAGTTTCTTTTATGAATGTGGCTGCCCTTGCATTTGGAGCATAGATGTTCAGAATTGGGAGTTCCTCTTGGTAAATTTAATTTTGATGAATATGAAGTGTTCCTCCTTGTCTTTTTTGATGACTTTGGGTTGAAAGTCAATTTTATTTGATATTAGAATGCCTACTCCAGCCTGTTTCTTGTGACCATCTGCTTGGAAAATTGTTTTCTAGCCTTTTACTCTGAGGTAATATCTGTCTTTGTCTGTGAGGTTTGTTTCTTGTATGAAACAAAATGCTGGGTCATGCTTACACATTAAGTCTATTAGTCTATGTCTTTTTATTGTGTATTTGAGTCCACTGATATTAAGAGATATTAAGGAAAAGTCGTTGTTGGTTCCTGTTATATTTGTTTTTAGAGATGGAATTTTGTTCATGTGGCCATCTTCTTTTGGGTTTGCTGCAAGATTACTTTCTTGCTTTTTCTAGAATGTAATTTCCCTCCTTGTTTTGGTGTTTTCCCTTCATTATCCTTTGAAGGGCATGATTTGTTGGAAGATATTGTGTAATTTTGGTTTTGTCATAGAATACCTTGGTTTCACCATCTATGATAAAAGAGTGTTACTGTGTATAGTAGCCTTGGCTGGCATTTGTGCTCTCTTAGGGTCTGTATGACAACTGTCCTGGATCATCTGGCTTTCATAGTCTCTGGGGAGAAGTTAGGTGAAATTCTGATAGGTCTGCCTTTATATGTTACTTGAACTGTTTTCCCTTACTGCTTTTAATATTCTCTTTTTTGTGTGCATTTGGTGTATTGATTATTATGTGATGGCAGGAATGTCTTTTCTGGTCTAAAGTATTTGGGGATCTGTAGGCTTCTTTTATGTTCATGGGCATCTCTTTCTTTAGGTTAGGGAAGTTTTCTTCTATAATTTTGTTGAAGATATTCACTGGCCCTTTAAGTCTGAAATCTTACTTCTCATCTATACCTATTATCCTTAAGTTTTGTTTTCTCCTTGTATCCTCAATATCCTTGATGTAATTATTTCATTTATAAAAGCTGTTTGAAAAACTCACGTGGGCAGTTTTTCCAGAGAAATGCAAATTGAAAATACTTTATTAACTATTACTTATATAGCATACTTTCAAATGTTTCCATTTTCTATTGTCAATATAGTAAAGAGGCCAGCATTTGGCAAACATGAGAATATGCTGCCTCACGTAGAAGCAGGTGAAGATATAAGGTAATATTTTCAATTTTTCCCAGTTCAATAGAGTACTTCAAAAGTAGTGTTTGTGATCCCTTCACTGGAGGAGTAGATTCAGGAAAGTCAACAATTCATGGTCAGATGCAGCTATATATTGAGTTCAAGCCCAGCTTGGGGTCCTTAAGTCCTTGTCATCACAAACACATAGCAACTAGGACAATATACCCACCTGCATGGGATCTTCCCAGATATACACACAAACAAAAGGAGAAACATAATAAAAATAAGAGGGGGACCATCTGGGAAGAAGAAGGGTCTCAGCAAGTGTGGGAGAGTTATGAATAAACTACTGTGGGGTGTAAATGTATGAATTGTTAAAAGTAAATAATTCAGGTTCACTTTGGTTGTCTGCCATGTATTTTATATGCATATGACATTTGTTCCAAACCAAACATTATATATTTATTCTAAATAATTAAAAGAAGTTCCTGTGTAAAGTTTTGTGTGTGCTAGGCAAATGCTCTACCAGTCCACTATATTTCTGGCTTTAAAATTTTATTGTACTTTCTTCACAGAGATGAACAAGACAGCATGTTGGATAAATCTGGAGGTAGGAGTTTTTGGAGATATTTGCCTGTTGTTTGAAGAGGACAGAAGAGGGCACCAGATCTCTATAAACCCTATAGCATAGGAGGATAATTTTAGGTTTCACAGTAATTGTAGTTTTCTTTAAAACACGTACAGATGACTACTCACCCAACATTCAGAAACAAAGATTAGCTGAAGGTGTACCTCAGTGGTACAGCACCATGTAAAAGCTATGAGTTTTATCTTCAGTGGTGAAAAAAAACAAAACAAAACAAAACCCAACCAACACATGAAATTAACAAAACACCTACCAAACAAACAAAACACAGTAATAAGCCTCGCAAATGAAATGTTAGTTTTTCCAGTTTGCCCAATTAACTGTAAAGTGAGCAAGAAATGCAATTGGCTATTATAAGGAAACAAACAAAACCAGCATTAAGCATTTTAGGAACCTAAATTTAGGCATGATTAGAGAAATACACCCCCCCGCCCCCAAAAAAAAGACAGTGGCTACAGCAATATAACAAATCTTGCAGAGGGGCTAGAATTATGGCTCACTTGGTAAAGTGCTTTCCTTGAAAATATATGGACTTAAGGTGGGGGCCTAGAATCCACTTTAAAAATGCAGGCTGCAGTCCATTCCTGAGTAGGTAGAGATAGCTAGCTGGCTAGCCAGGCTAGTGAAGTTAGTGAGCTGCAGATTCAGAGAGACCCTGTCTCTGAAGATTTAAGTTGGATCAGGCAGTGGTGGCGCATGCCTTTAATCCCAGCGTTTCGGAGGCAGAAGCAGGGGGATTTCTATGTTTGAGGCAACCCTGGTCTACAGGTTGAGTTCCAGAACAACCAGGGCTATACAGAGAAACCCTGTCTGGAAAAACAAACAAACAAAAAATGTAAGTTGGAATATGATTGAGGATACAGCCTTCTTCTGCACACATATACTGAAATGTATACACATCATTTTTGCTGAACCTCTTTTTATGATTTACAGAATCCTTTAAAATTATGTTTTTTTTTCTTTTTCTGGAAATAGACAATATTAGGAAAGTGTCATATTTCTATAATCTCCACTGTATATTAAAAATAAACATCTATCGCGAGAAATGATCCAGCATACCTTAAAACACACACAGGACAGGGATGGAAAGATAGCTTTCAAATTAAGACCACTTGTTGCTCGAAAACCAAGGTTTAGTTCCTAGGACCCATATAATGGCTCACAACCATTTGTAATTCTAGATCCAGGGGAATTGGCATCCTATTCTAGTTTCTATGAGCACCAGACATGCATGTTGAACAAATACAAACATGCAAAAGCACGTTAGTTAAATAAATAAAACAAATCCGAAATACACATAACAGCCCCTTCAACTGAAACAAAGTAGGAGAGTCTTCTTTGGGGTTCATTTTATTTTAACTTTCAAGTTAGTATTGCAAACTTGGAAAATGGAAAGCTTCTGGGTAGTAGTGGCAGCTAAAATACTACCTCTTTTTTGCTGCTTGGATGACAGATGACTGATAGAGCCTCTCTCACTTTTGTAAGCATGTGCAAACACGGCCAGTCAGCAAGGGGCGTGGCTGAGATTGTTTTACAGCTGCCCAAACCCTGTTACCCAGTATGCTTTGTGGTGGCCACGAAGCTGAGTTCTTGAGGAAGGGAAGTTTCTTGAGGAAGCATGGTAGGGGGAAGTCTCTGTGGAGGTAGTCAGTGACCTGTTGAAAGATGGTTAATAATGGTTCAGGTGGGGGTCCGGGTGGGGTGAAGGTGGCGGGGCAGAGGTGTTACTTCCAGAGTAAGGAGAGGAGGTGAACCTCCCTGGACTCCGGATAGCACTGCTGCTGGGTTCACAATCGACTTTACCCACTTAGACCTCTGCGGTGAAAAACGGAGAACTTCACTAAGGGCAGGAGTTTGAAAAGCCTAGCATCTAGCAGAGAGCAGGAAGGCCAGGGAATTGGAGACCCCGAAAGTCTTCCTTGGGCCTGGGGATGTGAAGTGTGAGTAAACTGGAGGTCAGTTAGTGGCAGAAACAGACTAGAACCTTTTCTGTGCTGCTGCTACCCGACAGAAATTCATTAAAAACAAACTGAAGACGAGTCTTCATTTTCTACCTGGTTTTGAAAGGCCAGATTGCCGAAATTTGTATATATAGGATCCAAACGGTCTCAAAATCCCGAGGCTCCTCTCAGCCTCTGAAGTGCTGGGACTTCAGACATACTTCAGGCCAGGCTGTATTTATTTATGTGTTGTTTTGGTTTAGGGAAGTAAGCTCTAACTCTGTATCTCAGGAGTGTCTGAAACCTCATGTGCAGCTTGAACTGGCCTTGAAACTGAAGTCCTCAGCCTTACAAATGTACTGGGGCCTGAGGAAACATGCTTGTTTTATTTTTTATTTTTAAAATTTGTGGGGTTTTTTCATAGTTGAAGATTGAACCCAGAGCTTCTTGCTGTAGCAGTGAAATATATGTCCAGCCAGACAGAACTTTATAATTTAGATTTGTATTTCAATGAAAAAGATTGAGGAGCTTGGTTGTGATAATAGCAACTATGATTTTATTTGGAGATTGAGATGCAGACACATTTGTTCTAACTCATCAAAAACCTTGCAGGAATGGGACCAACATGCAGATTCTCCTATGTTTAGATATAAACCCACTTGAAGTCACAGTTAAAGCCATCATAGTGTGTGTGTGTGTGTGTGTGTGTGTGTGTGTGTGTAAGAGAGAGAGAGAGAGAGAGAGAGAGAGAGAGAGAGAGAGAGAGAGAGAGTTTTAAACTAAAAAATAACAAACTCTTATTCTTTTATAGTAAGGAAGACCAAGATACTTCATTCAACTTAAATAATTCTTTTTTAAAATGTGTACATATTATATTGTGTTCCATGTTTAAATACTAAAGTCTTTAGTATTAAATCAGAGGGTAATAGAAATATGGTTTTATCTTTAAACCCTTCATGCAATTATGAAGTGGTGTTTTTGTAAAAATCATTCCTTAATGTTATTTTAAATTTCAATTTTATTAGTTTAATTGATTTTTTTTTATTCAAATGGCTTGAGAAATTTTCTTTTTTTTTATTTTAAATCAGAAAACATAAGTTTCTCAGTGGAATGGCAGCGTTTTGCACGTTCTGTAGAGACACCAATGGAAAACTGGAATATGTTAAGTGGTGAACAGCAAGTTAGGAATGCTTCAGAATTGGACCTTATGGAAGGTAACAGATATTTAATGATGGGCATTGATGTTACACTTCCTTTTTTCTCAGTTGTTCTTCTTAGGCTTGTAAAGGAGATCAAAAATCTCATATTGTATCTCTTTTCTTTAATCGCAACATATAAATAAATAGCTTAAAACATATTTTTAGATGACAATTAGACATTACTTGATTTTGTTTAACTTCTAGGCAAATAATAGATCTGCTTTAAAACCTAATGTTGGCACTATGCCTGAATGATCACAAAGTATTTCATTAAAATTTGCAAAATAACATAATTGTTTTAATATCTTGTTTTATTACGAACCCAGTACAGAATCCAGTAACTCATGATGATGGGAATGCAAATCCTGAAGAAGAAGTTGGAGATACACGGTAATATGTTCAAACTTATTATTTCCTTCTTAGTTTAAGTACTTCCAGAAAAGTTTAATTGATTGTATAGCA
This sequence comes from Mus musculus, assembly GCF_000001635.26. NCBI lineage: Eukaryota > Metazoa > Chordata > Mammalia > Rodentia > Muridae > Mus > Mus musculus. Next base: position 26,298,454 of record NC_000086.7, on the reverse strand, counting down.
AGTAATCTATATTAATAATTGGAATATGATATATACTATAAACAATATTTCTATACGATTAATCCTTAATTTGAATGGTTTTCTTGGAGGGTGTAATGTTGTGGGTCAAACTCTCATCGTCCTGCTTGTAGGACTAAAGCTGAGCCATCAAACTGTATCCCCAGCATCCTTACTTTTTAAAGCTTTAATTACTTCACAGATCTCCAGTACAAAATATACTGGGAAATTTTGAAGGTACATTTTTGGATATATAATTTGTTTAAAACTATATAGTATTAACATAATTTATATATTAGGAAATATTGATTAATATACTATATGACATCTTAATGACCTATTCCTATTTATATGTAGTATTTTGTGAATATGTTTATTTTATTTTAATTTATTTATTATTCGATATTATCTTTATTTTCATTTCAAATAATAGCCCTTTCCTGGTTTCACCCCAGAAACTCCCTATTCCATTACCCCTCCCTGTGCTTCTATGAGGGTATTACCCCACCCACTCACTCCCACTTCCCCACCCGGGCATTTGCCTACATTGGAGCATTAAACCTTCACAGGACCAAGCACCTCTCCTCCCACTGATGTCTGACAAGGCCATCCTCTGCTATATATGCACTGGAGCCATGGGAACCCCCTCTTCTGTTGATGGCTTAGTCCCTGGGTGCTCTGGGAGGTCTGGTTCGTTCATATTGTTGTTCTTCCTATAAGGTTGCAAACCCCTTCAAATCCTTCAGTCCTTCCTCTAACTCCTCCACTGGGAACCCTATGATCAGTCTGATGGTTGGCTGTGAGCATCAACCTCTGTTCTTGCCAAGCTCTGACAGAGCCTCTCAGGAGGAAGTCATATTAGGCTCCTGTCAGCAAGCAATTGTTGGCATCCACAATCGTGACTGGGTTTGGTGTCTGCATATGGGATGGATACACAGTTTGGGCAGACTCTAGATGGTCATTCCTTCAGTCTCTGCTCTGTACTTTGTCTCCATGTTTCCTCCCAGGATTATTTTGTTCCCCATTCTAAGAAGGACTGAAACACGCACACTTTTGTCTTCCTTCTTCTTGAGCTTCATGTGGTCTGTGGATTACATTTTGGGTATTCTGAGCTTTTAGACTAATATCCACTTATCAGTGAGTGCATACCATGTTTGTTCTATTGGGATTGGGTTACCTCACACAGGATTATATATTTTAGATCCATCCATTTGCCTGTGAATTTCATGAAGTAATTGTATCTGTACCATTACCATACATTTTGATCATTATTTCTCTATAATACAGCTTGAGGTCGGGAATGATTCCCCCTGAAGTTTTTATTGTTGAGAATATTTTTTGATATACTAGATTTCTGTTATTCCAAATGATTTTTCAAATTGCTCTTTCTATCTCTATGAAGAATTGAGTTTGAATTTTGATGGAGATTGCATTGAATCTGTTGATTGCTTTTGGCAAGATGGCCATTTTTACTAAATTAATTGTGCCAATCTATGAGCATGGGAGATCTTTCCATCTTTTGAGATTTTCAATTTCTTTCTTCAGGGACTTGAAGTTCTTATCATACAGATCTTTTGCTTGCTTGGTTCGAGTCACACCAATGTATTATAATTTGTGAGTATTGTGAAGGGTGTTGTATCCATAATTTCTTTTTCAGCCTGTTTATCCTTTGAGTAGAGGAAAGCTACTGATTTGCTTGAATTAATTTTATATCCAACCACTTTGCTGAATTTGTTTATCAGGTTTAGGAGTTCTCTGTTGGAATTTTGGGGGTCACTTACGTATACTTTCATATCATCTGCAAATAGTGATATTTTGAATTCTTCCTTTCCAATTTTTATCCCTTTGACCTCTTTTTGTTGTATAGTTGCTATGGATAGAACTTCTAGTACTATAAAATACTACTATATTATATACTACTGTGAATAGGTAGGAAGAGAGTGGTCTTGTCTTGTCTGATATTAGTGGGATTGCATCAAGTTTCTCTCCATTTATTTTGATGTTGGATACTGGTTTGCTGTATATTGCTTTTACTATGTTTAGGTATGGGCCTTGACTTCTTGATCTTTCCAAGAATTTTATCATGAAGGGTTGTTGAATTTTTGCAAATGATTTCTCAGCATCTAATGAGATAATACTGTTTTTTTTCCCTCAAGATTGTTTACATAGTGGATTATGCTGATGGATTTCCATATATTGAACCATCCCTGTATCCCTGGGATGAAGAACATTTGATCATGAAGGATGATCATTTTAACGTGTTCTTTGTTTGGGTTTACCAGAATTTTATTGAGTATTTTTGCATCAATATTCATAAGTGAAACTGGTCTCAAGTTTCCTTTCTTCATTTGGGTCTTTGTATGTTTTGGGTATAAGTGTAATTGTGGCTTCATAGAAAATTGAATAGTGTTCCTTCTCTTTTGATTTTGCATAAAAGTTTGAAGAGTATTGGTATTAGGTCTTCCTTGAAGGTCTGATAGAATTCTGTACTAAACCCATCTGATCCTGGGCTTTTATTTTTTGTGAGGGGGTTGGGAGCCTATTAATGACTGCTTCTATTTCTTTAGGGGTTATAGGAGTGTTTACAGGGTCTATTTGATCCTGATTTAAATTGGTACCTGATATCTGTCTAGACAGTTGTCCATTTCATCCAAATTTTCCAGTTTTGTTAAGTATAGGCTCTTATAGTAGGATCTGATAATTTTTTTTTTGGGGGGGTTCCTAAGTTTCTGTTGTTATGTCTCTCTTTTCATTTCTGGTTTTGTTAATTTGGATACTGACTCTGTGCGCTCTCTTTAGTCTGGCTGAGGGTTTATCTATTTTGTTGATTTTTTCAAAGAACCAGCTCTTGGTTTGGTTGATTCTTTGTATAGTTCTTTTTGTTTCCACTTGTTTGATTTCAGCCCTGAGTTTGATTATTTCCTGCCTTCTACTCCTCTTGGGTGAATTTGCTTCCTTTTGTTCTTGAGCTTTTAACTGTGCTGCCAGGCTGCTAGTGTATGTTCTCTCCAGTTTCTTTTTTGGAGGCACTCAGAGCTATTAGTTTTTCTCTTAGGAATGCTTTCATTGTGTCCCATAAGTTTGGATATGTTGTAGCTTCATTTTCATTAAACTCTAAAAGTCTTTAATTTCTTCCATGACCGAGTTATCGTTGATTAGACTGATGTTCACCTACCACGTGTAAATATATGGGTTTTCTATTATTTATATTATTATTGTTATTGTTATTATTATTATTATTATTATTATTATTATTATTATTATTTGGGGGGTTAAGACAGGGTTTTTCTGTGTATCCCTGGCTGTCCTGGAACTCACTTTGTAGACCAGCCTGGCCTTGAACTCAGAAATCCACCTGCCTCTGTGTCCCGAGTGCTGGGATTAAAGGTATGTGCCCCCATGCCTGGCTTATTTATATTATTATTGAAGAGAGCCTTATTCCGTGGTGACTTGATAGGATGCATGGGATTATTTAAATATTTTATATCTGTTGAAGCCTGTTTTGTGACCCATTATATGGTCAGTATTGGAGAAGGCAACATGAGGTGTGGAGAAGAATGCACATTCTTTTGTTTTATGATAAAATGTTCTATGATATCTATAGATATAGATATCTGTTAAATCCATTTGTTTCATAACTTCTGTTAGTTTCACATTGTCTCTGTTTTGTTACTGTTTCCAGGATCTGTCCGTTGCTGAGAGTGGGGTGTTGAAGTTTCCCACTATTATTATGTAGGGTACAATATATACTTTGAGCTTTAGTAAAGTTTCATTTATGAATTTGGTTGCCCTTGCATTTGGAGCATAGATGTTCAGAATTGTGAGTTCATCTTTGTTGATTCACCCTTTGACAAGTATAGTGACTGTCCTTATCTTTAAAAAACAAAAACAAAAACAAAAAAATAATAACAAAAAAAACAATAACAAAAACCTTTTGTTTGTTAAGTTGATTTTATTCCATAGTAGAATGGCTATTCCATCTTGTTTCCTGGAAATATTTGCTTGCAAAGTTTTTTCCAGACTTTTCCTCTGAGGTAGTGTCTGTCTTTGTCACTAAGGAGGGTTTCCTGTATGCAGCAAAATCCTGGGTTCTGTTTATGTATCCAGTCTATTACTCTATGTCTTTTATTGGGGAATTGAATCCATTGCTATTAAGAAATATTAATGACCAGTGACTGTTGGTTGTTTCCTGTTACTTTTGTTGTTTGAGGTGGAATTATGTTTATATTGCTATCTTCTTTGGGGTTTGTTGAAAGAAGATTTCTTTCTTGATTTTTGTATGGTGTAGTGTTTCCCTCCTTGTATTGTAGTTTTCCATCTATTTTTTGAAGGTTTGGATTCGTGGAAAGATATTGTGTGAATTTGGTTTTATCATGGAATACTTTGGTTTCTCCAACTATGGTAATTGAGAGTTTTGCTGGGTATAGTAGCCTGGGCTGGCATTTGTGTTCTCTCAGGGTCTATATAACATCTGTCCAGAATCTTCTGGCTTTTATAGTCTCTGGTGAGAAGTCTGGTGTATTTCTAACAGGTGTGCCTTTTTATGTTATTTGACTTTTTTCCCTTACTGCTTTTAATATTTTATCTTTAGTGCATTTGTTGTTCTGATTATTATGTGTCGGCAGGAATTTCTTTTCTGGTCCAGTTTATTTGGAGTTCTCTAGGCTTCTTGTATGTTCATGTGCATCTTTCTTTAGGTTTGGGAAGTTTTCTTCTATAATTTTGTTGAAGATATTTGCTGGCCCTTTGACTTGGGAATCTTCTCTCTCTTCTATACCTATTTTCCTTAGGTTTTGTCTTCTCATTGTTTCCTGGATTTCCTGGATGTTTAGGTTTAGGAGATTTTTGCATTTTGCATTTTTTTCACTGTTGTGTCAATGTTTTCTATGGTATCTTCTGTACCTGAGATTCTCTATTCTATCTCTTGTATTCTGTTGGAGATACTTGCATCTATGTCTCCTTGGTTTTCTTTCTCCAGGTTCATCTCTCTTTGTGAGTTTTTATTCTGTATTTCCATTTTTAGATCTAGATGGTATTTGTTCAATTCCTTCACCTGTTTGATTGTGTTTTCTTTAACTCTTTAAGGGATTTTTGTGTTTCCTCTTTAAGGTCTTCTAGCTGTTTTCCTGTATTTCTTTAATGGAACTATTTTTGTTCTTAAAGACCTCTATCATCATCATGAGATGTGATTTTGAATCTGAATCTTTCTTTTCCAATATGTTGAGGTATTCAAGACATGCTCTGGTGGCCAAACTGGGTTATGATGATGCCGACTAGTCTTGGTTGCTATTGCTTATATTCTTGCACTTACCTAGTGCCATCTCATTTTCTTTGGTGCTACCTTCCCTTGCTGTCTCTATCTGGAGCCTGTCCCTCCTGTAATCCTAGTTGTGTCAGAACTCATAGGAGTCCAGCTGTCTCTGAGATCTTGGGATCCTGGGATCCTGATATTTTGGGGGTGTCTGAGCTCCTGGAAGTCATGCTGCCTCTTGGATCTTGAAATCCTGGTGTGACCAATCTCCTGAGATCCTGCTGTGTCAGAGCTCCTGGGGTTTAAACGTTTTCTTGGTGTTGCAAGATTTGGTGGGGTGCCAGAGCCCTAGGTTTTCTCTAGACACAGTTGCATACTGCAAGGAACCTGTGCCTCTGGCCAGGAGGATGATTTTGTTTCCCTGGTTCTTGTGGGGGTCCCAGATACACAGGGTGTTGGGAAAGATGTTGTGCCCTCAGCTGTGCTCTTCTGTCAGAACTCCAGTGTTCCTGGGTGTGTCTGATCTCCTGGGAGTCGAGCTTCCTCTGTGATCCTGTGATCTTGGGCATTTCAGAATACCTGGGAGTCATGCTCCCTATGGGTGTTTTAAGAGTGGGTGCAGAGCCAGTACCCCAGGTCTGATCCAGGTGCAGTTTCAGACCAGAAGGAATCCATGCCACTGGCAAGGCAGGAGTTCCTGTGTCCCTGGATCCTTAGGGACTCAGTTACTCCTGATGTTGGGGCCATTCCTGTGATCCTGGTAGTGTTAGTGCACCTGGGATTTGAGCTTACTAGGGGTATTGTGGGACTAGGTCAGCACCCAAGATCTACTCATGACACGGACTCTTGCAAATATTTTTGATTTAGCATCATGGACTTATTTTTGCCTGTGGTACAGAAGTGAAAATGGTGCTTTTTCAACAGGTGTGACATTAATTAAACTTAATTTTTATTTTTTCGTATGTTTGCGTCTGTGGTGCATATATACACATGTGGAGGGCAGAGGAGGATGTTGGGTTTTGCTCTATTTCTTTCCACCTTATTCCCTTAAGACCTGCTCTTTCACTGAACATGCAGCTAGATAAGCAGCCAGCAAGTCATAGCAATTCTCACTCTGCCTACCACAGTGCTGCTATTGTAGAAGCAACCATCCATGGTTAGTTTTCTAAATGGGTACTAGAATCAAACTTGCGAACCTCTTCCTTTCACATTAAACCCTATTTATTACTGAGGCATCTTCGTAACTGCATTGAAGGGATTTTTAGAGGAAAAAAATGATGTAAACTTTTCTAAATTCCATGTATTCAAAGCTAAGTGATACGTATACAAAATTCTGTACATGCAACAATTTTTTGTTTACTCAGTATTAATTTTATATTAAGTCAGTTTCTTTTCTAAAACTCCTGTGTGCTTTTCTTTATATGGCACAATGGAAAAATGAATTCTTTAATATAACCCTTATTACTTTTTTTTAAAATTTCATTTTATGGGTCTGTTTATTTTGCTTGCATGTGTGTATGTACGCAGCTTGTATGTCTTGTACCTGAGGAGGCCAGATGAAGGCATTGAATTCCCTGGAACTGGAGTTATAGGTTGTGAGCAACCTTGTGGATGCTGGGAATCCATTCTCAGATCTCTGGAAGGCAACCAGTGCTCTTAACTGATGAATCATCTCACCAATCCCCTCACTGATTTTTATAAAATGAATTATGTAACTGAAAGTGAAAGACAAATTTACTAACCAGTGAGGGAATGAAACTCAGATCCCAAAGAATCTATTTTAAATTATATGTAATTGAATGTTGCATGAGCTTTCTTAGAGGACAATAATTTGTCTTTGATATATAGTCTCACTACGTATGTCAGGCTGGGTGGAATTTTCCTATGTAACCTATGTTGTCCTTTACACTGGAAATCTCCTGCTAAGCTTCCTAGACTAGGATCATAGACCCAAAACGTCTTACATGGCTTAAGAAACAATGCTCTTAATACCTATTTTTCAGACATATTTGTGTATTAGTGTTTTGCTTACAGGTATATATGTGCACCACATATGTGCCTGTTGCCCATAGATATAAGATGATTATTTCAGAAACCTTTTACCTGGAGTCACATAAAGAGAAAACACATGGAAACTTATATCAAAGATTCTTTCAAAAAAAAAAGCAACCAGAAATTAGAATGACTTTGGCAAATGAACAAATGGGAGAGGTAGAGTTGTTAGTTTTGTAGGGTCACATTTGTATCATTAAAAAAATTATATGTGGCTGAAGTTTAAAAAAAATCCATTACTGAGCTTTTAGTAAAAATGTGTGTCTTTGATTTTGTCTAAGCAGTTAACCCTATAACTTCATGCCTTCAAGGAAACTAAATCTAATTCTTAGAAATCTGTGAAAATTTTTATTTTCTACTTTAAGTACCTGTTAATGAGATTTTAAAATTTGATTTACATTCATTGTGGAAACACAGAAGTCTTGCACAAAATATTAGAAATGTAATTTGCTGTTTACTATGTTTAACAATATGGAAAAAATCAATTACATATGCAGACAATTTGTATATTTTAATTGACTTATGTTTTTCACTAAGTTTTAACTGAATCAATATAGGAAAATAAATTAGACGTTATATTTGATAGAAAGTAATGAAAAAATACTTTGAAATACAATTAATTTTCTAAAATATGATATATATGTATTAAAACTTCTTTAATTTTTGAAAAGCTAAAACATAAAAGAAGACTTCTCTGATAATCTTTCAGGGAAAAAAACTATAATGATTTCCCATTAGATAATATTTTACTGCTCTTTTTCTTTTTATAGTATGAAATGGTCAATTTAATTTGTTTTGAGTGTTCTTTTTCATATTGGTATGAAATGTGACTGCTTTTATTACTGTGCTTTACAGAAAGAAGATCAACAACAAATTGTGTGAGCAGAAGTTTGATATGGATATACAGAAATTCAATGAAGAACAAGAAAAATCAGTGGTTAGTATCATAACTAACTTTATAATTAACCTAGTATAACTAAGTATCAAGTAGGAATGGAGAAACTAGCCTTGTGTTGGGCACATGAAACTAAATTAAGTTTCATTATCTATCTACCCCTGGTTCTGTTCTAGTCCTACTGAATTGTAAAGCAGAGAAGTATGGTCACATACTATATCAATGAAAACCACTAGGTATTTTCTGGTAGACCAGATTATAAATTTTCAAGAGGCAGACATTTGCTGAAAGATGAAGAGAGGATTACTAGTTTCTACAAAAGGAAGCACACTATGTCAGCCTCAGGTACAGTTGAAAGGAGAGAGAAAGCTTACTTACTGGTGTCATCTGGACTCTCTTGTTAATATTCGAAAGCCAACTCAAACTGGCAAATCAGTTCTTACAATCCTAAACGTAGTACAAATTTAGTAACAACAGTGGATGAAAACAACCTTTCTCAACAGCCCTGGCAGAATATTCCTGTGGAAGAATATCACCAAACTATTTTAGATCATCTCTCTATTACTGTACCAATGACTGTAGTCATCACATAGTTTCCAAGTAAGATCTGAGATGATGACCATATTAACTATTTTTTATTTCATTGGTTATTAGTTTGAGAAGTATTCAATTTGAAATGAACAGGAGATCCATTCCTGCCTGGGAAGGCATTGAGGAAGCCGCCATTATGAGTCAATTCTGGAAAGAGATAGGGACTAAAGATAAAAAGTAAATAAATACTCCAATTGAAGGCAATTTTTAAACCTTGAACCCTGGATGAAATTTCAAGGGGGAGTGATCATCCATGTAAATGAGGAGTCTAAAGACAGACTCCCAGAGTACTTCAATATTTGTAATTCTGCATGAGGTGGGGGTGGGGGGGGTGAGAGGGAACCAGTAAGGGAAGAGAACAATTGGTACAAAGAAAACTACCATGAGTGAAGGAAAACATTTAAGGAAGAAAAGTTCACTAACTGTGTCATATGCTGCTAATGGGCCAAATAAAATAGATTTGCAGGGCTAGAAGATGGTTTATTTGGTAATCTTTCTCACTGTAGGCATGGAGACTCGAGTTTATATTCCCTGAGTAAGCATGCACGCAAACACCTCCACCAACAACACCACCACCAACAAAACAAACTAGCAAAACTAAAAACAAACCACCACAACAATAAAAGTTGGTGTGGTGGTGAGCATTTTAGAACCACCAAACTCAGATTCAGTTCAGAGATAAGAAGATTCCTAATAGTAGCCTAATGGATGAGCTCTAGGTTCATTGAGACCCTGTCTCCCAAACAGTGGGATGCAACCAAAGAAGACACCCAATATTAATCCTTTGTCTCCATATGTATGCACGTGTACATTTTTTTAAAGGGAAACTTCACAAAGTGGAGGTCATTGTACTTAATCAGGATGATTTGAGTGGAAATGTGAGGTACAAAACTGATCACAGTGAATAAAGGACAAAATAGGAATGTAGTAGCCCAAGGAGAAAAGGTGTAAAGGGCTTGTCTTAATTTTTTTAAATGCAAATTACCATGGTTGTCTGCCAACATAAAGAATACAAAGAGAAATTTATATTACTACTTCCATGTGTTACTTGAGATTGGAACCTAGAGAAAACAAATCTACCACTAAACTTTGTCCCCAGACACCTTTTTACACTTTATTTTGAGGCAGGGTATCTTTAAGTGATCAAGACTATTCATGATCTTGTGATCATTCTAACTCAAACTTTATAAAATTTAGTTTTATAGGCATTACACTGACGACCAGCTAAAGTCATAAATTTAAAATGACAGTTACAATTGCTGAAACTCTTGACAATAGTTGAGAAAAGTGAAGATGTTGGACTTAGTAAAGAATAAGTATAAGGCATCCTTAAGAAAGGAAGAGAAAGTAGATGACATGGCACATACACCTTAGGTGGGGGCTAGATACAGAGATGAGGTAGTGAACCACCTTCTGGGATTACTTCTGCTGGTTAGAAAAAGGAGGCCACCATATGGTAAAAGCATTAACACTAGCTAGAGTTAAGCTTCCAGGGCTAGGATTTTACCAAGTTCATGTTTACATGGTGCATGCCTATAAACTTATTTACTTGAGAGGCTAAGGCCAGTCTCTGCAGCATAGCAAACACTTTCTCATAAAAAAAAAAAAAAGTTTTATTAACCCACAATTGGTAGTATAATTGTATTTCATGTCACTTAAAAATATAAGTATATTTAGTCATAATAGTTGTTAAAATGTTAAATCACTTGGAAAACTATTTCTTTTACGTTTCATATGGAATTATTTTTGCTCACGTAAACATTTTAGTATTGGAAATACATTAAGTGGTTGGTTGTTAGCCTATCATTCATGCTGCATGGCAGTAACAACAAAAATGAACAGAATTGTTACAGTAATGTTTTCCTTTTACATTTGTAGAACAATTATCAAAAAGAACAAGAAGCATTAAAACTGTCCGAATGTAGTCAGAGTCAGACCCTGGAAGCAATTGAAGACATGCATGAGAAGTCCATGGAGGTATGTTGCACATGGCCCATAAAATGTCCTTAGGAAACGAAATATGTTTTAGGAATCAAAAAGTTTAACTACTTGTTATTTTGAATTATTTCTTACTGAAGTGACTGATATTATCTATAAAATCCTAATGACTTTGTAGGAATTATTCAAGACATGAAATGATAAATTGGGAATTTGAACTCAGATGTACCTCATAGTTTATTAACACTATAATTATCCTGCTTAACTAAACATAGCACATATATACATCATTTGCACCGAATCTTCCATATTTGTATCCTTGGGAGTTTGTTTAGTAAGAAGTGCTTTTCTGTTTTAGGGTTTGATGAACATGGAGACCAACAACTACGATATGCTTTTTGATGTAGATGGTGAAGAGACATTATGAAGCATACTCTGAAGTACTCTTCTCCTTTCCCATCTTCAGACTAATGAAGCATACATATTTCTCACTTGCTGGTACATTTGTAACCAAATAAAAAATTCACTAACATTTTTGTCTCCTATGAAACAGAGTTTGAAAGGCTCTTTAATCCTTGTAATTCTGATGATTCTAAGAAGGAAGTTAACCCCCATGAAGTGATTACAAAGTTAACTAGGAGGTATACCTTTAGAATCAAAATAGAACTCCTTTATTTTTAAACATCTTTAATCATTTTCTTGTTTAAGTGTAAGAGCCTCTTTATATTAACTTCTAAACAAAATCTAAATGAATAAGTGAGTGGCAAATAGTCCTTTGTACCGAACTTCCACACACTAATGTAGTGAATTATTTAAAATTTATTCCTTAGTCTTTTTTTTAAAGTCCAGACTTTATCCCCCTCCTTGTCCACCCTCTGATTGTTCCACATCCCATACCTCCTTGCCTCATGCTCCCACACCCCCACTCCCCATCTCTAAGAGGATGTCCCCACCATCCTACCCCCACCCCACCAGACCTCCCTACTCCCTGTGGCCTCAAGTCTCTTGAGAGTTAAATGCACCTTCTCTAACTGAGTCCAGACCTGGCAGTCCTCTGCTGTATATGTGGTGGGGGCTTCATATTAGCTGGTGTATGCTGCCTGGTTAGTGGCTCAGTGTCTGAGAGATCCTGGGAGTTCCAGGTTATTTGAGACTGTTGGTCCTCCTCCTTCAACACCTCTTCCTCAGCTTCTTCTAGCTTTTCCCTAATTCAACCACAGGGGTTCCCAGCTTCTGTCCATTGGTTGCATGTAAATTTATGCATCTGACTTTTTCACCTGCTGGTTCGGTCTTTAAGAGAGCAGTCATGATAGGCCCATTTTTGTGATCATACCATAGCATCAGTAATAGTGTCAGGCCTTGATGCCTCTCCTTGAGCTGGATCCCAATTTGGGCCTGTCACTGGATCTCCTTTTCCTTAGGCTTTACTACATTTTTTCCCTGTAGTTCTTTCAGACAGAAACAATTCTGGGTTAGAGCTTTTGACTGTGGGATGGCAACCCCATCTTTCCACTTGATGTCCTGTCTCTCCTCTGGAGGAGGACTCTACAAGTTCCCTCTCCCCACTGCAGGGCATTTCATCTAAGGTCCCTCCCTTTGAGTCCTGAGAGTCTCTCACCTCCCAGGTCTGTTGTACATTCTAGAGGGTTTTCTAACCTCCTACATATCAAAGATGCCTGTTTCCATTATTCTTGCTGGTCCTCAGTGCTTCAGTCCTTTTCCCCACCCCCACAATACCTGATCATGTTCCTCTCCTCTTCTCCTTTTCTGCTTTCCCACCCAGGAACCCTCCCCCTCCCTGTAGTGATTTTTTTAACCTTCTTAACATTTCTAAATATTTTTATTCATAAAGATTATTGAAATTTATTTTTGATTCATTATCTTATTAGTTCACGAAGGTACAAGATACAAATATAGAAGGCACTTTGGTTTGGTTTTATTTCATTTATTTTATTTTTGAGATAGGCACTTAGCATGTTTTGTATGTCTAGTAAGGTCAAGAATGTTTAGGTTCAGCCTTCCCTGTAGGTGCTATACAGGTATGTGACAACATACCTGGCTTACACTGTTCTTAAGAAAATAGTCCCAAAAAATCTCCTATAAACACTATAAAATTAACACTGTCAGCTCTGAGAGATGAAAATATTTCCTGTTCACTTACAAAATTCATTGACAGAAAGTATATTTGTTTCTTGAAACAAACTAAACTGCTAACTGTGAGGCAGGGTAAAAGAACTGATTAGCCCCATCTCACTGTTCCAGGCCCAGCCCCTTCTCTCTGTTCCCATTGTTCTTGTTTCTGAGCTCTCTGTCTCTGTTTTTGTTCTCAGCTTCCCCTCTATCTGTTCTCTGCCCTACTTTTTCTGACCTAATGACTTTGCTTCTTCTGTCTGTCTGCCTCTATCCTTTCGCAGTTCCTCACTCTTCTCCCCTTCCACAATAAATCCATTTTATACCAGGTCTGTTGCATGGTATAATTCTCAGGGGCATACCTTGCATGAGCCCACCAAATGTACTCCCTTTCCATGTTATATTTCATAGCACTAACACATTAAATGCAACTGACAAAATTTATAAATATTAGTTTGAGACATGGATTTATGTATTCTCATCAAGTCATCAAAACCTCATTTCATTGTGCTTGGCCTTCAGATAAATGACACATAACCTTACCTAATGCTTAAGAATGCTTCACATGTGTCTTCAAACATAGGTAATCAAGAATGCCTTCTATTTTCATGTTCAGCAAACATATAGAAGTTTGATTTTTAGATTCATTCTTTTTTTTAGTATTAGTATTTTATTTATTCAGGCAGATTCAACATCTTGCAAAGTTTATATGTTTCAGTATGGGGGAACGCCAGGGCCAAGAAGTGGGAGTAGGTGGGTAGGGGAGTGGGGGGAGGGTCTAGGGGATTTTGGGGATAGCATTTGAAATGTAAATGAAGAAAATACCTAATTTAAAAGAAGAAATAATTCTGATAGGCCTGACATTATATGTTACTTGACATTTCTCCCTTACATCTTTTAATATTCTATCTTTATTTAGTGCATTTGTTTTTCTGATGATTATGTGTCGGGAGTAATTTCTTTTCTGGTCTAGTCTATTTGGAGTTCTGTAGGCTTCTTGTATGATCATGGGCATCTCTTTCTATAGGTTTGGGAAGTTTTCTTCTATGATTTTGTTGAAGATATTTGCTGGCCCTTTAAGTTGAAAATCTTCATTCTCATCAACTCCTATTATCCATAGGTTTGGTCTTCTCATTTTGTCCTGTATTTCCTGGGTGTTTTGAGTTAGGATCCTTTTGCATTTTGTATTTTCTTTGATTGTTGTGCCGATGTTCTCTAAGGAATCTTCTGCACCTGAGTTTCTCTCTTCCATCTCTTGTATTCTGTTGCTGATGCTCACATCTATGGTTTCAGATTTCTTTCCTAGGGTTTCTATCTCCAACGTTGCCTCACTTTGGGTTTTTTTTTTTTTTATTGTGTCTACCTCCCTTTTTAGGTCTAGTATAGTTTTGTTCATTTCCATCACCTTTTTGGATGTGTTTTCCTGTTTTTCTATAAGGACTTCTACCTGGTTTTTTTTTTTTTTTTTTTTTTTTTTTTTTTTTTTTTTTTTTTTTTTTGTGTTTTCCTTTTTTTTCTTTAAGGACTTGTAACTCTTTAGCAGTGCTCTCCTGTATTTCTTTAAATGAGTTATTGAAGTCCTTCTTGATGTCCTCTACCATCATCATGAGATACGCTTTGAAATCTGGGTCTAGCTTTTCGGTTGTGTTGGGGTGCCCAGGATCAGTTAGGGTGGGATTGCTGTGTTCTGATGATGTTGAGTGATCTTGATTTCTGTTAGTAGGATTCTTTTTTTTTTAATTAGGTATTTTCCTCGTTTACATTTTCAATGCTATCCCAAAGGTCCCCCATACCCACCCCCCCAACCCCCTACCCACCCACTCCCTCTTTTTGGCCCTGGCGTTCCCCTGTACTGGGGCATATAAAGTTTGCAAGTCCAATGGGACTCTCTTTGCAGTGATGGCCGACTAGGCCATCTTTTGATACATATGCAGCTAAAGACAAGAGCTCCCGGGTACTGGTTAGTTCATATTGTTGTTCCACCTATAGGGTTGCAGTACCCTTTAGCTCCTTGGGTAATTTCTCTAGCTCCTCCATTAGGGGCTGTGTGACCCATCCAATAGCTGACTGTGATCCTCCACTTCTGTGTTTGCTAGGCCCCGGCATAGTCTCACAAGAGAGAGCTATATCTGGGTCCTTTCAGGGAAAACTTGCTAGTGTATGCAATGGTGTCAGCATTTGGAAGCTGATTATGGGATGGATCCCTGCATATGGTAATCACTAGATGGTCCATCCTTTTGTCACAGCTCCAAATTTTGTCTCTGTAACTCCTTCTATGGGTGTTTTGTTCCCATTTCTAAGAAAGGGTAAAGTGTCCACACTTTGGTCTTCGTTCTTCTTGAATTTCATGCGTTTGGCAAGTTTTATATTATATCTTGGGTATCCTAAGTTTCTGGGCTAATATCCACTTATCAGTGAGTACATATTGTGCGAGTTCCTTTGTGATTGGCTTACTTCACTCAGGATGATACCCTTCAGGTCCATCCATTTGCCTAGGAATTTCATAAATTCATTTTTTTAATAGCTGAGTAGTATTCCATTGTGTAAATGTCCCACATTTTCTGTATCCATTCCTCTGTTGAAGGTCATCTGGGTTCTTTCCAGCTTCTGGCTATTATAAACAAGGCTGCTATGAACATAGTGGAGCATGTGTTCTTCTTACCAGTTGGGACATCTTCTGGATATATGTCCAGGAGAGGTATTGCGGGATCCTCCAGTAGTACTATGTCCAATTTTCTGAGGAACCGCCAGACTGATTTCCAGAGTGTTTGTACAAGCTTGCAATCACACCAAAAATGGAGGAGTGTTCCCCTTTCTCCACATCCGAGCCAGCATCTGCTGTCACCTGAGTTTTTCATCTTAGCCATTCTGACTGGAGTGAAGTGGAATCTCAGTGTTGTTTTGATTTGCATTTCCCTAATGATTAAGGATGTTGAACATTGTTTCAGGTGCTTCTCTGCCATTCGGTATTCCTCAGGTGAGAATTCTTTGTTCAGCTCTGAGCCCCATTTTTTAATGGGGTTATTTGATTTTCTGGAGTCCACCTTCTTGAATTCTTTATATATATTGGATATTAGTACCCTATCCGATTTGGGATAGGTAAAGATCCTTTCCCAATCTGTTGGTGGACTTTTTGTTTTATTGACCGTGTCTTTTGATTTGCAGAAGCTTTGCAATTTTATGAGGTCCCATTTATCAATTCTTGATCTTATAGCAGAAGCCATTGCTGTTCTATTCAGGAATTTTTCCCCTGTACCCATATCTTTGAGGCTTTTCCCTACTTTCTCCTCTATAAGTTTCAGTGTCTCTGCTTTTATGTGGAGTTCCTTAATCCACTTAGATTTGACCTTAGTACAAGGAGATAGAAATGGATCAATTCACATTCTTCTACATGATAACAGCCAGTTGTGCCAGCACCATTTGTTGAAAATGCTGTCTTTTTTCCACTGGATGGTTTTAGCTCCCTTGTCAAAGATCAAGTGACCATAGGTGTGTAGTTTCATGTCTGGGTCTTCAATTCTGTTCCATTGGTCTACTTGTCTGTCACTATACCAGTATCATGCAGTTTTTATCACAATTGCTCTGTAGTACAGTTTTAGGTCCGGCATGGTGATTCCACCAGAGGTTCTTTCATCCTTGAGAAGAGTTTTTGGTATCCTCGGTTTTTTGTTATTCCAGATGAATCTGCCGCTTGCCCTTTCTAATTCGTTGAAAAATTGAGTTGGAATTTTGATGGGGATTGCATTGAATCTGTAGAATGATTTTGGCAAGATAGCCATTTTTACAATGTTGATCCTGCCAATCCATGAGCATGGGAGATCTTCCATCTTCTGTGATCTTCTTTAATTTCTTTCTTTAGAGACTTGAAGTTCTTATCATACAGATCTTTCACTTCCTTAGTTAGAGTCACGACAAGGTATTTATATTATTTGTGATTATTGAGAAGGGTGTTGTTTCCCTAATTTCTTTTTCAGCCTGTTTATCCTTTGTTTACAGAAAGGCCATTGACTTGTTTGAGTTAATTTTATATCCATCTACTTCATTGAAGCTGTTTATCAGCCTTAGGAGTTCTCTGGTGAAATTTTTAGGGTCACATATATATACTATCATATCATCTGCAAAAAGTGATATTTTGACTTCTTCCTTTCCAATTGGTATCCCCTTGATCTCCTTTTGTTGTCTAATTGCTTTGGCTAGGACTTCAAGTACAATGTTGAATAGGTAGGGCGAGAGTGGACAGCCTTGTCTATTCCCTGATTTTAGTGGGATTGCTTCCAGCTTCTCACCATTTACTTTGATGTTGGCTATTGGTTTGCTGTAGATTGCTTTTATCTTGTTTAGGTATGGGCCTTGAATTCCTGATCTTTCCAAAACTTTTATCATGAATGGGTGTTGGATTTTGTCGAATGCTTTCTCAGCATCTAACGAGATGATCATGTGGTTTTTGCCTTTGAGTTTGTTTATATACTGGATTACATTGATGGATTTCCGTATATTAAACCATCCCTGCATCCCTGGGATGAAACCTACTCGGTCAAGATGGATGATTGTTTTGATGTGTTCTTGGATTCGGTTAGCAAGAACTTTATTGAGGATTTTTGCATCGATATTCATAAATGAAATTGGTCTGAAGTTCTCTATCTTTGTTGGGTCTTTTTGTTGTTTAGGTATCAGAGTAATTGTGGCTTTGTAGAATGAGTTGGGTACAGTACCTTCCGTTCCTATTTTGTGGAATAGTTTGTAAAGAACTGGAATTAGGTCTTCTTTGAAGGTCTGATAGAACTCTGCACTAAACCCATCTGGTCCTGGGCTTTTTTTGGCTGGGAGACTATTAATAACTGCTTTTATTTCTTTAGGGGATATGGGACTGTTTAGATGGTCAACTTGATCCTGATTCAACTTTGGTACCTGGTATCTGTCCAGAAATTTGTCCATTTCGTCCAGGTTTTCCAGTTTTGTTGAGTATAGCCTTTTGTAGAAGGATCTGATGGTGTTTTGGATTTCTTCAGGATCTGTTGTTATGTCTCCCTTTTCATTTCTGATTTTGTTAATTAGGATTTTGTCCCTGTGCCCTCTAGTGTGTCTAGCTAAGGGTTTATCTATCTTGTTGATTTTCCCAAAGAACCAACTCCTCGTTTGGTTAATTCTTTGAATAGTTCTTCTTGTTTCCACTTGGTTGATTTCACCCCTGAATTTGATTATTTCCTGCCTTCTACTCCTCTTGTGTGAATTTGCTTCCTTTTCTTCTAGACCTTTTAGGTGTGTTGTCAAGCTGAAATCAAGTGTGCTCTCTCTAGTTTCGTTTTGGAGGCACTCAGAGCTATGATTTTTCCTCTTAGGAATGCTTTCATTGTGTCCCATAAGTTTGGGTATGTTGTGGCTTCATTTTCAATAAACTCCAAAAAGTCCTTAATTTCTTTCTTTATTCCTTCCTTGACCAAGTTATCATTGAGTAGAACACAACAGTGCCCCTCCTTGTCTTTTTTGATGAATTTGGGTTGGAAGTCAATCTTATCAGATATTAGGATGGCTACTGCAGCTTGTTTCTTCATACCATTTGCTTGGAAAATTGTTTTCCAGCCTTTCATTCTGAGGTAGTGTCTATCTTTTTCTCTGAGATGAGTTTCCTGTAAGCAGGAAAATGTTGGGTCTTGTTTGTGTAGCCAGTTTGTTAGTCTATGTCTTTTTATTGGGGAGTTGAGACCATTGATATTAAGAGATATTAAGGAAAAGTATTTGTTGCTTCCTGTTATTTTTGTTGTTAAAGTTGGCATTCTGTTCTTGTGGTTGTCTTCTTTTTGTTTTGTTGAGGGATTATCTTCTTGTTTTTTCTAGGGCGTGGTTCCCATACTTGTATCATGAGATATGCTTTTAAATCTGGGTCTAGCTTTTCTGTTGGGTTGGGGTGCCCAGGACTAGGTGGGGTGGAAGTGCTGCGTTCTGATGATGGTAAGTGGTCTTTATTTCTGTTAGTAGGATTCTTACGTTTGCCTTTCGCCATCTGGTAACCTCTGAGGCTAGCTGTGATAGTTGTCTCTGGTTAGAGCTTGTTCCTCAGGTGACTCTGTTAGCCTCTATCAGCAGACCTGGAAGGCTAGTTCTCTCCTTAGTTTCAGTGGTTAGAGTATTCTCTGCAGGCAAGCTCTCTTCTTGCAGGGAAGGTGCCCAGGTATCAGGTGTTTGAACCTGCCTCCTGACAGAAGTTGTGTTCTACTCACCAAAGGTCTTAAGATCCCATGGAGGGTCCTGTGCGGACCTTGGGGATCTCCAGAAACTCTGCGCACAAGGGGGACTTTTGGTATAGCATTGGAAATGTAAATGAGCTAAATACCTAATAAAAAATGGAAAAAAAAAATCCCGTGGGGGTTCCTTTGGGGGTCCTTGCGGGTGTCCGGAGACTCTGTGAGCAAGATACCCCGTGCTGGTATGGACTGGAAGGGAATTGTGACCCTGATCAGGCTGGTTTTTCTGCTTCCCTAATTAAGGCAGTCTCATGTCCTGCGTGATTGGATTGGAGTACATGGTGTGTTCCACTCACCAGAGGTCTTAAGATCCCATGGGGGATCCTGTGGGGGTACTTGCAGGTGTCCAGAGACTCTGTGGGCAAGGAACCACAGTGTTGGAGTGGACCAGCAAGGCCACAAGTAGCTTTCGTGAAACATATGACCTACATTGCTTCTGGAGGTATTGTTAATGCTAAGGGTCCCTGAAACCATCAGAATAATGTGAAGTTCAAGTTAAATAGTGTTGCCTATTTTCATGTTGAATTACATATTCTGGCATATGTTATGTTGAAAACATATCAATTGTGGTACCAGACACCGGTATATGTCCATGTTACTTCAGGCCTCCAGCATTCTTGATGCCAATTCGGACAATATTGATATGAGGGTGTCAGACATTCAATGGAATTATTACAGATGTATGTTATCCATTTTTCTGCTCAATTTGTGCGAAGATTCTTACCATCTATAATAATTTTGATGTCACTATGCATCCTGCCTCTTGAATTACCTTGATGTCCCTTATTCTTCTTGGCAACAGACTTTACTTTGTATGCCAGATACCTGGTGTCATAGGCATCCAGGTCAGGGGTGAATCTTACTCCCACTTTAGACTAATTAATGACACCAGAGACCCCAAAGCAAAGTGAAGCTTGCTCTTAGTTTGGACTAATTAATGACATCAGAGGTCCCAAAGGCCATGTATTCATTCATCCATGATGTCACTGGTAACCATGTTGAGATTTATAGTCAGAGTTTGTAGCAGGAATGGTGTTTCAACAATTGTTACCTTTGAAGAGGTCCATGACATCTGAGATGCCCCAATCATAAATATCTATTGTGAACATCATTGTCAGTACTGCTGCCTAAGTTTATAATGACAAAAGAGTTGTGTACTGTTATTGAAGTTCCCTTTGATGTCAGTGATCACATCTGAATGTTGAAGCTATGCTGATATCATTGCTGTTTGCTGTGATAAGTAAGCATAATGGTATCTATTACATGAAGTTCCTATTACTAATGGAGACCCTGATAATGGTTATGAGCAGTGTTGCTTCTGGAGAAAATGCTGAATTCCAAGGTAAATACTGATACACAATGCCATATTGAGGTAAGTGTTGTTATCTGACACTGGATAGAAAATTGATGTCTGAGATCCTACCCACCACAGGAAGTTCTGTTGATGTCCCTGATGCATTCATGTAGCTCCTGATGTGAAACATGTATGGTATTTTCATTATTATGATTCTACGTGAAACAACAACAACAACAAAAAACTATGATGATGCCAGTGATGTATGCTGTGACCAGCAATTTTGATAGAGTCCAAGTTTGATTTTATTCCTATTGCTAATGGAAACCCTAGTGGTGTCTATGATCTGTGCTACTGCTTGAAAATATAATGAACCTCAAGGTCCACAATAATGCCCAAGTTTATTTTGAGGGAAGTATTCTTATCTGGTTCTGGAGATCAGATTAAAATCTGGAAACCTACCTGCCACAGGATCATCAGTTGGTATTTCTCATGTATGTGTATAGCTCACAATATCTAACATGTGATAAATATTGATAATTGTTATCCTGCTGGAAACCTGAAGCTATTTTGAAGTCAGTGATGCAGCTATGACCAGCAATCATGGTGGGGTCTTTTATTCCTGTTGCTAATTGAGACCCTGGTGATGGCTATGATCTGTGTTGTTTCTTGAGAACCTGATGAATTCAAAGGCCCATAGTGAAATGATAGGTTATATTGAGGTAAGTGTTCTCAGTAATGGAGATCAGATTGATATCTAACATCCTAATAGCCACTACAAATTCTGATGATGTCACTGATACATGAATACATTGCATGATGTTGACTAAGTAATGTGCAAGATCCTTACTGCCATCTGAAATAATGTGAATATCAGTGATTTATCCTGCAACTAAATGAGGCAATTATGACAATGATTTATTCTGCCCTGTGAAGTGAGGTTGATGTCATTGATATATAACTGTCTTCACACCCCATGGGATTGCCCTAGGTCCATGTTACCATTCGCAACCTGGTTGCCAGTGATCCCTGCTGTCCCTGGTTACCATGTTAATATCACTATTACATAGTTCCTGTAGAAACTATGGTGATATCAATCATCCATTCTGCCTCAAGTAGCCATGTTTAAACCCTCAGTCCATGATGCTTCTTGGATTATTGTTAATGTCAAGGATCCCTGAGGCTAGCAGAGACTTAGGTGAAGTTTTAGATAAATTCTGCTGAGTCACATCATGTTGAATTACATGTTCTGAGATATATTATGTGGAGGTCACATATATTGTGGCAATGTACACTGTTGCCTTTTACATATACTTCAGGCATCTAGCAGCCATGGCAGTGATACCTTCTGCCTTATGGGACCACATTAATATCACTGTCTCCTACTGCCAATGGAATCATTGTTGATGTCTGTTATCAATGCTTCTGTCAAATTTATGTCAAGTATCCTTCTACCTGTAAACATTTTGATATCATGATTCAAAGTGCCACTAGGGGAGTTTCTTTACATGGACATATCTACCTTTGAAACTCTCTTGATATCCCTGGCAACTGATACCATGGTATATTTCAGATTCCTACTGACACAGGCAACCAGGCAGTGAGTGATCACTACTAACACTTTGGAACAAATTTATATCAGTGATCCCAAATGCTAGGGAAACTGGCCAAGGGAATTGGGAAATTGATGTCACTCATCCATGCTGCCAGTGGTAACCATGTTGAGATCCTCAGTCAGTGTCTTTGAAGATGTCATGATGTCTGTGATAACTCAACAAGAATAATGTGTTGTGAAGTTCATTGTCAGTACTGTTGTCTAAGGTCATAATGATATAAGTGCAGTGTGCTGCTACTGGACACATGTTTGATGCCACTGAACATATTTGCAACCTGAAGCTATGTTGAGGTCAGTGTTGTATTCTGCAACCGGAAATCATGATGAACTCAATTCTTATTGCTTATGGAAACCTTGGTGATGTCTATGATCTGTGCTTTTTCTAGAGAACATACTGAATTCCAAAATTCATACTGACACTTGATGTCATGTTGAGGTAAGTGTTCTTATGTAGCACTGAATATCAGATTGAAGCCTCATATCCCACCTGCCACAGGTAATTTTGTTGATGCCCCTGATACTTTCATGTAGCAAATGCTATCATGCATGAAATGGACAATATTCTTACTACCACCAAAAGAGGTAGTGATCTCAGTAATCTATCTTGTTCCTGGAAAAGCGTTTTATGACCCTAATTTTTTTATGCCCCCTAAATCAATGCTGATGTCACTAATATATACCTGGCAACAGACCCCATGGTATTGTCTGAGAATATTGTTGACAATGGCAAAATTATTGCCAGTGATCCTAGCTGACACTGGAACCATGTTGACTTCACTAATGCACAGGTGCCACAGAAATGTGGATGATGTGAATCATGCATCCTGCCTCTAGTATCCATGTTGAAATCCATTGTATGTGTTGCTCCTGAAGGGACTGTAAATGTGAAGAATCCCTGAGACCGTCAGAATCTTCAATGAAGTTCAGTCAGTAATGCTATCTTAGGTCATGTTGAGTTACATGTTCTGAGGAATGTTATGATGATGTATATATATATAGTGGCATCAGATACCACTGTATGACCATGATACTTCAGGCCTCTAGCAGAAAATATGTCAGTGATCCCTGAAGACTCTTCTGCCCAAATTATGACCTTCATTAACTGCCAATGGAATTACTACTGATGACTGTTATCTATTCCTCTGTCTAAAATCCCAGAAGTGTCTTGCCATTCATAAGCAATTTGATGTAACAATGCACCTGGCAACTGGAAAAGAGATTTGTTTATATGAAACCCTCTGAAAGTATTTTTATGTCCCTTGTACTTACTGGCAATGGACACTATGTTATATCAGAGATCCCTGCTGCCATAGACAGATTAGGCGTGTTTTCTACTCCCAATTTGGACAATATTGATGACATCTGTGATCCTGACTACCAAGGAAAATATATTGACATTACTGATTCATGCTGACACTGGTAACTACTTTGACACCCATAGTCTGTGTGGTCATTGAAAAGCTACATGATGTCTATGATAAATCAACCATAAGAATCTGTTGTAAAGTCCATGGTAAGTATTGCTGCCTAAGTTCATAATGAGCTAAGTACTGTTAGCTGTTACTGGAGAGTAGTTTGATGCCTGTAATCCTAACTGAAACCTGAAAATACCTTGATGTGAGTGCTGCATGCTGTGATCAGCAATAATGATGGAATCCTTTTTTTTTTTTTTCTATTGTTGATGAAAAACCCGGTGATGGCCATAATCTCTCCTATTGTTTGAGAACCTGCTGACTTACAAGGTTCATGTTGATGGTAGAGGTCATGTTGAGGTAAGTGTTCTGAGGTGACACAGTAGATCAGATTGATGTCTGAGATTCTATCTTCCATAAGAAATTCTGTTGATGTTCCTGCCTGCTATCAACCATGTAATGTACATGGTTGTTACTGCCCCTGGAATTGCGCTGTCAAGATAAATATTGCCACCTGATAAGAGGTTTATAATCATAATTTTTCTTCCATTTTAATCTTTGCTAATGCCATTCACATATAAATGGCAATAGATTCCATGGTATGGCCTTCGTTACATGCTGTCATTGGCCACCTTGTCATTAGTGATCCCTGATACCTCTGAGAACTATATTAATGTCACTCATTCAAAGTGCCTAAAGAAAATATGATAATATCCATTATGCTGCCTTCAGTGGCCTTGTTTAAACCCACAGTCCATGATGCTTCTGATGAGACTGTTAATGTCCAGGATCTATGAGACCATCTGAACATAAGGTGAAAATTTAGGTCTTACTGTTTCTCCATGTCATGTTCAGTTTCATATTCTGTTACACTGAGGACACATAGTGACAAAAGATACCACTTTTATATTCATGACATTTCAGGCCTCAAGCAGCTGTGATCACAGTAATCTCTGCTAACTTATGGGGCAACATAAATATGAGCGTCTCCAACTGCCTATAGAATCTCTACTGATATCAGCTATCCAAATTTTTCTGCTGTTATTTATGAGAAGTATGCTTTCAGCTGCAACAATTTTTATGTCAAAGATCCATCCTTTCATCAGAGAAGAGGATTATTTACATAGTCATTCATGCCCTCTTAAATATTTTGATGGCCTTGATACTTCCTGACATCAAACAAGGTGGTATATACCAGTTCTAAGCTGCCACTGGCAACCAGGTCCTGAGGGATTCTTACTGCCTCTTTGGAACAGGTAATGACATCAGAGATCCCAACTTCCCAATTGCCAAGTTAAAAGTATTGACATTACTTATCAATAAAGCATCTGGTAAACATGTTGAGATTCATAGATAGTCTTGACTTTGAAGACTCTGACGTTGAATTCTGTCCTGTCTATGATCCTTTAGTCAAAGAGTCTATTGTAAAGTTCATGATCACTATTGCTGCCTAATGTCATAATGAGGTAAGTGCTTTGTGCTGCTACTGGAGATACTTTTGACACCTGGGATGGTACTTGAAACCTGAAACTATGTTGATGTGGGTAATGAATGTTTTGACCAGCAATCATGATGGATTCCATTGTTTCTATTACTGAAATTGATGGAAACCCTGATCATAAGGATGATCTCTGCTGCTGTTTAAGGTAATTCCATATTTTATGGTCCATACTGACACTGGTTATCATATTGAGGTACAGGATCTGAGGTGCACTGGATATCACATTGATATCTAAGATCCTATTGGCCACAGAAATTCTGTTGATATCCCTGATATATGCATGTAGCCCCTGCTCTGGACCATGAGTTCACTAATATATACATCATGGGAAGACAAATCGTTCTATGTCTATACTCTTTGATACCACAAGCAACAATATTGTCATTGATCCTTTCTCGCATTTAGGGCCACATTAATCTGAGTGATTCCAACTGTCATTGGAATTTATACTGATATCAGTGATACATGTTTCTCTCACCTGTGTGAATGTCATTTATGATATATATATATATATATATATATATATATATATATATATATATATATATATACTCTTAGCTGTGATAATTTTGAAGTCAATGCTCCATTCTGACACTATAGATGTGATTTCTGTTCATGGTTCTCCCTGCTCTCTGAAACAATCACGATGTTCTGATTCTTCCTGGCAATAGACGCCATGGTATATCCAAGAACTTTGATGCCAGAGGCAACCAGGATGTTAATAATACCTACTGACAGTTTGGACCAGATTGTGATACCAATTGTCCTATTTGCTAAGATAAATATGTTGATTTTACTCTCCCATTGTACCATTTGTAACCACATGTGCTGACTCTGAAGATCTTGGTAATGTCTATGATCACTGTGGACAAAAGCATCAATTATGAAATGCATGGTCAGAACTTCTGCCCAAGATCCCAATGAGGTTAATAATGTGTTTTCCTATTGGAAACTTGTTTCAAGCTTCTGATGTGACTTACAACCTGAACCTATGTTGCTGTCACTGCTATATGCTGAACCCAGGAAACATGATGGTATCCATAGTTTCAATTACTTGGAAGGCCCTATTGAAGTCAATGATCTGTTTTGCTTCATGAAAACAGACTGAATTCCAAGGTTCATATTGATGTACAAAGTTATACATTGAGGTGAATGTTCTGAGCTGGCATTGGGGATAAGCTTGATGTCTGAGAGCTTACCTGCTGCTGAAAACTGTGCTGATATATCTGATGCATGAATGTATTTTCTTTTTGTAGACCTTGTTGTGGGTAATATTCTTGCTGCTGCAAGAAGAGATTTGATGTAATTGATCCCTCCTTCCACCAGAGAAAAGATTTATGTCCATAATTGAATCTTTTCAATATTAGTGATACACTTGTCAGCAGACACCAAACTATATCTACAATTCTTACCCGCAATAGCAAACATCATATTAGAGATTTGTGCTGCCACTTTGGACCATGATGATATCAGTGATTCCCAACTACCTATAGTAAAATTATGATGATAGCCATCCATAGTGCTACATGTAACTCTGTTCATATCTATAGACAGTGCTGCCTCTGAAGATCTTGCTAAAATCTATTATCCCTACTGCTAGAAGACTCTGTCTTGAAATTCTTGGTAAATACTGTTGCCTAAGTCATGTTTACTTAAGTGTACTGTGTTACAATCAGTTATGATTTTCATGCCTGTGACCTGACTGCCTTCTGAGATCGGTAATCACGACAGTGATTATTGTTCCTCTCAAGATATTATGGGGCACAGGAATCTATGAAATGTCCATGATTTATGCATATAGCCCCTCCTGGTTTTTTTTTTAAATAATTTATACGCTCTTTACTGCAACTAGAAGAACAGATCACAGTATCATTGATCCATCCTGGCAATGGAGAAGACGCTTATGTTAATACTATTTCCAGGTTCTGAATCTATGCTGATGTCAAAGATACACCTGGAAACAGTAACTATGTTTTTTTTCCTTCAAGATCTGTGCTACCACAGGCAAACTTGATTTCAGTGACCCCTGTTGCAAATGAGTACCATATTAATATCAATAATTCAAAGTGCAGTTAGAAAGTATTTTGATGTCCATAACCAATGATGGCACTAGCATCTATATTGAAATGTATGGTCTGTGTTGCTTCTGATGGAATTGTTCATATCAAGGAGCCCTTTGGCCACCAGAGTCTATTCTGAAGTTTAAGGTCAATACTGTAGCTTGAGGTCATGTTGTGAAGTGTTCTAAGATATGTTATATTGATTTCATTGATATAATGTGGGAAAAGATATCATTGTTTTATGTCCACAATCCTTGATACCAGGATCATCCAGGATCATCCAGAATGCCCATGTTCTCTGATGCCACTTGGAACATTAATACAAGCTACTCCAAATGCCACCAAAATATATACTGATATCATCAATCCACACTTCTGCCATCTGACACCATGTTAGGTATATGATGTGTACTGCCAGCTCTAACCAATTTGATGTCAAAAGTCTATCCTGCCACTAGAGTGGACATTACTGTCTATGGTCTTATATGTCCTCTGAAACTGTGTACATGCCAATGATACCTCCTGGCAACAAACAACATGGTTCATCTCAGATGATGGCTGCCATTAGCCACAAGAAGATTAGGAATTCTAGCTGTCAGTTTGGACCCTATTGATTATATCATTGATCTCAGGTGCATAGGAAAATATCTTGATGTCACTTAATCCTGCTGCCTGTGGTAACCATGTTGATATCCCTAGTCAGTTTTTGCTCTCAAGAGCTTGGTGATGTCTGTGAGCCCTATTGGCAGAAGAATCTAACTTGAAGTTCATGGACAGTGCTGCAACCTACTTCATGTGGAGTGTTCTGAGTTCCACCTCAGAGATGTGTGTGATCCTACTTGCAACTTGAAGCTCTATACTGATATTAATAACACCTGCTTTTACCAGCAAAAAAGATGGTGTACATAGGTATTATTGAGATCCTACCTGCCACAAGTAACTACAGTGAATTCTTTGATGCATGTATGCAGCCCTCAATGCAGATCATATTAATTAAATACCCTTTTTGACAGCAGATTCGCTATTGATGTCAATGATCCATCTTGCCACTGGAGAAGAAATTTATTTGCATGATCTCTTCTTCCCTCTGAGTCTACGATGATATCACTGATTTATCTTGCAATAAACACCATGGAATCTATACTGATGTTGGACCTGGACTCTGCAACAAATGTGTGCGAGCCCCAGTTTCAGCCTGTGTATGCTCCTTAGTTACTAGTTCAGCATCTGAGAGCCTCAGTGATCCAAGTTGTTTGATTGTGTTGGCATTCCTTTGGAGTTCTTATCCCCCTTGGGGCCCTCAATTTTCTGCGCAACTCTACCATAAGAGACCCAAGCTCCATTCAATATTTACCTGTGGGTGTCTGTGTCTGTCTGAGTCAGCTGCTGAGTACAGACTCCTAGAGGTCAACATGCTTCTGTCTGCAATCCTATCACTGTATCATTAATGCTGTCAGGGATTGGTTGTTGCCCATGGGATGGGTCTCTAGTTTGGGCAGTTATTGCTTTGCCATTGCATTGGTGTTTTTTCTATCTCTTGTCCATGCATTTCTCATAGACAGAATAAATTTTAGGTCCAAAATTTGAAGATGTGTTGGTGTGACGATAGCTTCACTGGAGTTCTTACATAGATACAAGAGGTTGACCATTCAGATTCCATAGCACAATATTGTAAGTCACAGTTAAGATCATCCACATTGATATTTGAGTGCCTTCCCTTTCCCAGGTCTCAGTCTCATCCTCAACATGCCACACCCCTACACTCTATACCCATGCAAATTTCAGTTTTCCCTTCATTCTCATGGTCATCTAGACATCTACCCTGCCCCTACCCACACTGGATTCTGAAGACTGCCATGTCATTACTCATTTTTTCTCTCACTCACTTAATTTTGCCCATCTGCTGCCCATGATTTTTTTTAAGTGAGATTCAAGCATCCTCACTTTGTCCTTTCTTCTTGTTTAGCTTCTTTGGGTCTGTGAAGTACAGCAATTTTATCCTGTATTTTAAGACTAATTTCAACTTATAAGTGACTACATGCCATACATGTCCTTTGGGGCCTGGGTTAACTAGCTCAGGATGATATTCTCCATTCCATCTATTTTCCTACAAAATCCATGATGTCTTTGTTTTAAATAGCTCTATTGTACTCCACTCTGTAGATGTGTCACATTTTCTTTATCCATCTTTCAGTTGAGGGACATCTAGGCTGTTTCCAGTTTCTGGCTATTATGAATAAAGCTATGGACATGGTTGTGCAAGTGTCCTTTTGGGGACAGTGGAATATCTTTTGGGTATATGCACGGGAGTGGTATAGCTGGCTCTTGAATAGAACTTAAATAGAATATTTACAGTTTTCTAAGAAACACCAAATAGATTTCCAAAGTTGATGCAGAAGTTTGCAGTTCTACCAGCAATTGAGGTATGTTCCCCTTGATCCACATCCTAACTAACATGCATTACCACTTAAATTTGTGATGTTAGCCAATATGACTATAGTATGATAGAATCTCAGAGATGTTTTGATTTGCATTTCCCTAATGACAAAGCACATTGAACATTTCTTTAAGTGCTTCTTGGCCATTCAAGATTCTTCTGCTGAGAATTACCTGTACCTAATTTTTCACCTAGGTCATTTGGTTTTTTGGAGGTTAACTTCTTGAATTTTTGGTAAATTTTGGACATTAGTCCTCTATGGGATGTCCGTTAAGTGAAAAATTTTCTTTTTTTTTTTCTTTCCATTTTTTATTAGGTATTTAGCTCATTTACATTTCCAATGCTATACCAAAAGTCCCCCATACCCACCCACCCCCACTCCCCTACCCGCCCACTCCCCCTTTTTGGCCCTGGCGTTCCCTTGTTCTGGGGCATATAAAGTTTGCGTGTCCAATGGGCCTCTCTTTCCAGTGATGGCCGACTAGGCCATCTTTTGATACATATGCAGCTAGAGTCAAGAGCTCCGGGGTACTGATTAGTTCATAATGTTGATCCATCTATAGGGTTGCAGATCCCTTTAGCTCCTTGGGTACTTTCTCTAGCTCCTCCATTGGGAGCCCTGTGATCCATCCATTAGCTGACTGTGAGCATCCACTTCCGTGTTTGCTAGGCCCCGGCATAGTCTCACAAGAGACAGCTACATCTGGGTCCTTTTGATAAAATCTTGCTAGTGTATGCAATGGTGTCAGCGTTTGGATGCTGATTATGGGGTGGATCCCTGGATATGGCAGTCTCTACATGGTCCATCCTTTCATCTCAGCTCCAAACTTTGTCTCTGTAACTCCTTCCAAGGGTGTTTTTTTTCCCACTTCTAAGGAGGGGCATAGTGTCCACACTTCAGTCTTCATTCTTCTTGAGTTTCATGTGTTTAGCAAATTGTATCTTATATCTTGGGTATCCTAGGTTTTGGGCTAATATCCACTTATCAGTGAATACATATTGTGTCAGTTCGTTTGTGAATGTGTTACCTCACTCAGGATGATGCCCTCCAGGTCCATCCATTTGGCTAGGAATTTCATAAATTCATTCTTTTTAATAGCTGAGTAGTACTCCATTGTGTCGATGTACCACATTTTCTGTATCCATTCCTCTGTTGAGGGGCATCTGGGTTCTTTCCAGCTTCTGGCTATTATAAATAAGGCTGCTATGAACATAGTGGAGCTTAGTCAACAAGCCTGCAATCCCAACAAAGAATTCTCACCTGAGGAATACCGAATGGCAGAGAAGCACCTGAAAAAACGTTCAACATCCTTAATCATCAGGGAAATGCAAATCAAAACAACCCTGAGATTCCACCTCACACCAGTCAGAATGGCTAAGATCAAAAATTCAGGTGACAGCAGATGCTGGCGTGGATGTGGAGAAAGAGGAACACTCCTCCATTGTTGGTGGGATTGCAGGCATGTCCAACCACTCTGGAAATCTGTCTGGCAGTTCCTCAGAAAATTGGACATAGTACTACCGGACGATGCAGCAATACCTCTCCTGGACATATATCCAGAAGATGCCCCAACTGGTAAGAAGGACACATGCTCCACAATGGAGTACTACTCAGCTATTAAAAAGAATGAATTTATGAAATTCCTAGCCAAATGTATGGACCTGGAGGGCATCATCCTGAGTGAGGTAACAAATTCACAAAGGAACTCACACAATATGTACTCACTGATAGGTGGATATTAGCCCAAAACCTAGGATACCCAAGATATAAGATACAATTTCCTAAACACATGAAACTCAAGAAAAATGAAGACTGAAGTGTGAAAATTTTTCATAATGTGTAGGTTTCTGATTTGTACTATGGTCTATGTCCTTTGGTTTACAGAAGCTTTCCAGTTTCATGAGGTCCCATTTATCAGTTCTTGATCTTAGAGCCTGAAGTATTGGTGTTCTGTTCAGGAACTTGTTTCCTGTACCAATGTGTTGAACCTATTTTCTACTATCTCTTCTATGAAATTTAGTGTATCTGATTTATGTTGAGGTCTTTGGTCCATTTGGACTTCAGTTTTGTGCATGATAGATGTGGGTCTATTTGCATTCTTCTATATACAAGCATCCAGTTAGACCAGCAAAATTTGTTGAAGATGCCTCCTTTTTCCATGTATTCTTTTATCTTCTTTGTCAACAATCAAATGTCCATAGGTTTGTGGGGCCATCTCAGGATCGTCCATTCAATTTAATTGATCCACCAGTTTGTTCCTATAGTAATAGAATGCAGCTTTTAATATTATTTCTCTGTATTATAAATCAAGGACAGGTATGGTGGTACCTCTGGAAGTTCTTTTATTGGTTAAGATTGTTTTAGCTATCCTGTTTTTTTTTTTTTTTTTTTTTTTTTTAATCTGTATGAATCTTAGAATTGTTCTTCCAATGTCTGGAAAGAATTGTGTTAGAATTTTGATAGGGATTGCATTAAATCTATAAATTGCTTTTGGTCCGATGATCATTTTCAATATGTTAGTCCTACTGCCCCATGAGCATTGAAGATCTTTCCATTTCTGATATGTTCATCAGTTTCTTTCTTCAGAAAATTGAAGTTCTTCTCATTTAAGTCCTTATACATGCTTGATTAGAGTTACAGAAAGATATTTTATATTGTTCGTGTCTATTGTAAAGAGTTGTATTTTCCTAATTTATTTGTTGGCCCATTTATCATTTATCAAAGGAGGGCAGGCTATGTATTATTTTCGAAATAACTTTATATTCAGCTGTTTTGCTGGAGGTGTTTATCAGCTTGCTTATGTTTACTATAATATCATCTGCAAATAGTGATACATTGACCTCTTCCTTTCTACTTTGTATCTCTGTGAACACCATCAGTTAACTTATTGCTCTGGGTAGAACGTTTAATACTATATTAAATAAATAGTGAAAGAGTGGTGTGCATTCACTTGTCTCCAATTCAGTGGAACTGTTTTAAGTTTCTCTACATTTAATTTTATGTTGTCCATTGGCTTTCCATATACTGCTTTGATTATGTTTATGTATGTGCCTTATATCCCTGATCTCAAACTTTTGACATGAATGGGTGGTGTATTTTGTTGAAGGCCGATTCATCATATTATGAGATGATCATGTGAATATTTTCATTCAATTTGTTGATATGGTGGATTATGTGGATTGGTGTCTTAGTCAGGGTCTCTATTCCTGCACAAACATCACGACCAAGAAGCAAGTTGGGGAGGAAAGGGTTTATTTGGCTTACACTTCCATACTGCTGTTCATCACCAAGGAAGTCAGGACTGGAACTCAAGCAGGTCAGAAAGCAGGAGCTGATGCAGAGGCCATGGAGGAATGTTCTTTACTGGCTTGCCTCCCCTGGCTTGCTCAGCCTGCTCTCTTATAGAACCCAAGACTACCTGCCCAGAGATGGTCCCACCCACAAGGGGGCCTTTCCCCCTTGATCACTAATTGAGAAAATGCCTTAGAGTTGGATCTCATGGAGGCATTTCCTCAACTCAAGTTCCTTTCTCTGTGATAACCCCAGCTGTGTCAAGTTGACACAAAACTAGCCAGTACAATTGACCCCTTGTCAACTTGACACACAAACACATCACTAGTAAGCCTCAACCCTTACATTTTTATTCATCCCCAAGATCTAAATAACTTTAAAAGTCCCACAGTCTTTACATATTCTTAAAATTTCAATCTCTTTAAAATATCCATCTCTTTTAAAATCCAAAGTCTTTTTACAATTAAAAGTCTCTTAACTGTGGGCTCCACTAAAACAGTTTCTTCCTTCAAGAGGGAAAATATCAGGGCACAGTCACAATCCAAAGCAAAAGTCAATCTCCAACCGTCCAATGTCTGGGATCCAACTTACGATCTTCTGGGCTCCTCCAAGGGCTTGGGTCACTTCTCCAGCCATGCCCTTTGTAGCACACGCGTCATCCTCTAGGCTCCAGATGCCTGTACTCCACTGCTGCTGCTGCTCTTGGTGGTCATCTCATGGTACTGGCATCTCCAAAACACTGCATGACCCCTTAAGTCCTGGGCCATCAATTGCAACTGAGGCTGCACTATCACCAATGGCCTTCCATGGCCTCTCACAGTGCCAAGCCTCAGCTGCTCTGCTCAACTCCTTCATGCCTTCAAAACCAGTACCACCTGGGTGACCCTTACACATTACCAAGTCCAGCCACAGCACAAGGTACAACTTTGGCTATATCTGGAACACAGCCACTGTGCTCTCAGAAAACACTTCCCAGAAGATGTCACCTCAATGATGCTGGTCTCTTCTTAATCACCGCTAATTTCTTAGCTCCAGCTAACCAGCATCAATAGTCCCAGTAATGCAAAGTTTTTGCTTTAGTAGTTCTGGTATCTTGTTAATCACAGCTGATTCTTCAGCCCCAGCTAACCAGAACTACATAATCTTCACAATCAAAACAGCAATGGCCCTGAAAAGAGACTTTAATTTTCCCTCTGAAATTTCACAAGCCAGGCCTCCATCTTCTACACTGTTCTCAACATTATCTTCCAAGCTCCTACACAACATCCGATAGAGCTCTTAACAATGGATGGATCTTCAAGCCCAAATTTCCAAAGTCCTTCCACAGTCCTCCCCAAAACATGGTCAGGTTGTCACAGGAATACCCCACTCTGCTGGTACCAATTTGTCTTAGTCAGTGTCTCTATTCCTGCACAAACATCACGACCAAGAAGCAAATTGGGGAGGAAAGGGTTTATTCGACTTACACTTCCATACTGCTGTTCATCACCAAGGAAGTCAGGACTGGAACTCAAGCAGGTCAGAAAGCAGGAGCTGAAGCAGAGGCCATGGAGGAATGTTCTTTACTGGCTTGCCTCCCCTGGCTTGCTCAGCCTGTTCTCTTATAGAACCCAAGACTACCTGCCCAGAGATGGTCCCACCCACAAGGGGCCTTTCCCCCTTGATCACTAATTGAGAAAATGCCTTAGAGTTGGATCTCATGGAGGCATTTCCTCAACTCAAGTTCCTTTCTCTGTGATAACCCCAGCTGTGTCAAGTTGACACAAAACTAGCCAGTACAATTGGTTTTCAGATATTGAGCCATTCCCACATCCCTGGGATGAAGCCTACTTGATCATCATGGATGATAGTCTTGATGTATTTCTGAATGGGGTCAAAGTCGCACTTAAAGAAATGTTCAAAGTTCTTAGTCATATGGGACTGCAAATCAAAACAACCCCGAGATTCCACCCTAAACCAAACAGAATGCCTAAGAACAAGAGCTCATGTGACAGCACATGCTGGTGAGAATGTAGAACCCGAGGAACACTCCCTTATTGCTGGTGGGATTGCAGGTTGGTACAACCACTATGGGAAACAATCTGGCTATTCTTCAGAAAATTGAAATAGTTCTACCTGAAGAACCAGCTCAACTAATTTGGGCATATATCCAAAATATGCCCCACCATTCCACAGGGTCATGTGCTCCATTATGTTCATAGTAGCCTTACATGTAATAGACAGAAGCTGAAAACAACCCAGATGTCCCTCAATAGAAGAGTAGAGACAGAAAATGTGGTTTCTTTACATAATGGAATATTATTCAGCTACTAAAAATGAGGAAATCATGAGTTTTTCAGGCAAATGGTTAGAACTGGAATTTATCATCATGAGTTAAGTATCTCAGACCCAAAAGGACATTCATAGTATGTACTCACTAGTAAGTGGATATTAGCCAAAAAGTACAGAATACCTAGGATACAACCTACTGAACTTAAGAAATTTAACAACAGAAAGGCACAAGTGAGGATACGTCAATAACATTTGTGGGTGAAGAAAATAATCATAGGAGTCGGGGGGAAGGAGGAACCTGGGTGTGAGTGGGGCGATGGAACAGAAATGGGAAGTGCATCACTTAGGTGGGACAGGAAAGAAGCCCAGAGTGGTAGAAGAATAAGTGGAAATATGCAGTTTTCAGGGTGGGGTCGAGGTACCATGAACCTCTAGAAAGAACCATGGACCTTGGAGTTAAGACTCTCAGGACTTAGTGATATGCTCAACAGTGGGGAAAGGGAACTTAAAAAGCATTCACCTCCAGTAGATACACAGGGCTTCAGGTAGAGGGATGGGGTTACCAAAACACAGTTAAAATTTCTGACCCAGAATTGTTCCTGTGTAAAAGTACAAAAATGGAGAAGAGATGAAGGGAAAGGTGGTCCAGTAAAGACCCAACTTGGAATTCCTCTCAAGGGCCGGCTCAAAGAACTGACATTATTACTGATGCAGTGGTGTGCTGACAGACAGGAGCCTAGGATTGTTTGGCCTCCTAGAGGCCCAAAGAGCAGCTGAATCATTCAGTTGCAGATACTTATACTTAGAAATTGGAGTGAAGTCGAGACCCCTATGGTGAATTAGAGGAAGGATGGAAGAAGCTGAAGGGAAGAGTGACCCCATAGGAATACAAGTAGTACCAACTAATATGGATGCCTAGAAGCTCTCAGACACTGAGCCACCAGCAAGGCAGCATGCCAGAGCTGGCTGGAGTACCCTGAC
Source organism: Mus musculus (assembly GCF_000001635.26). Taxonomy (NCBI): domain Eukaryota; kingdom Metazoa; phylum Chordata; class Mammalia; order Rodentia; family Muridae; genus Mus; species Mus musculus. The sequence continues at coordinate 26,262,495 of NC_000086.7, read as the reverse complement.
ACTCATATAGCATAGGATTGCCTAGTCTGGCCTAACTGGGAGAATATGTGCCTAATCTTCAAGTGATTTGAGACCCCGTGGAGGATGAAGGTCCAGTGTATGTGTGAGAGCATCCTTTTGGAAGAGGGGCAAGGGGGAGGAGGAATGTGATGAGGAACTGTGAAGGGGGGGACCAGGAGCAGAAGCAAAGGCTGGATTGCAATATATATATATATATATATATATATATATATATATATATATATATATATATATATATATATACATACATATAATATTCAAGGTCACCTTCAGCTCCATAGTTAGTTTGAAGCCTACCCTGATAGACATAAGACCCTGTCTCATAAAAATAATATTATCTATACTCATGCTAATAGAAATATAATTCCAGTTGGAATTGTCCCACTTAAATCTAGGATTATTAAGACATTTGTTGGCTTCTATTTGCCCTCAACTTATGATAACTAATGTTTTTCAACCTGTCAAGAAAAAATGAGACCTCTAATGTCCTACAATCAAAAGGTGTTCCTAGGACATGGACACAGAGGGAAGTAAACCTATGATAAGCAGACTGGAGTTAAAATGTTTAAACCGGCTCCCATTGTGGAGACAGTGTCTTTTTGTGTCATTCTGACTTTCTTAAAAATTGGATATTTTATTCACTTACATTTCAAATGTTATCCCTTTCCAGGTTTCCCCTCTGCAAATACCCTATTCCAACCCCCTTTACCCTATTTCCATGAGGGTGCTCCCCCTCTGCCCTATCTACTCCTGCCTCCCTGCACTAGCATTCCTCTACACTGGGACAGCAAACCATCACAGGACCAAGGGCCTCTTCTCCCATTGATGCCAGATAAGGCCCCTTCAGCTTCTTTAGTACTTCCCCTTACTTCTCCACTGGCGTCCCTTTGCTCAGTCCAATGGTTGACTGTGAGCATCCACATCTGTATTGGTCAGGATGTAGAAGACCCTCTCAGAAGACAGATGTATCAGGCTTCTTTCAGCAAGCACTTCTTGGAATCAGCTATAGTGTCTGGGTTTGGTGTCTGCATTTGGGATGGATCCCCAGGTAGGGTAGTCTCTGGATAACATTTCCTTCAGTCTTTGATCCTCTCTTTTTTCCTATATTTTCTATAGAAAGGAGTAATTATGAATTAAAATTTTGGAACTGAGTGTGGGGCCCCATTCTTCAACAATGCCAACCTCTGGATATGGTCTTTACAGGTTCTCTCTCCCCTTTCGTTGTGTACTTTGGCTAATGTAATCCTGTTGGAGTCCTGTGAGTTCCTTGCTTTTTGGCATTGGGGCCTTTCTGGTTGCTACACCCAGTTCCCCATCCCCTATTGCTATACACTGCTATTCAGGTTCCTGACCCACATTACATCTCTTCCATCTCCTCTAATATATGATTCTTCCCTCTTTTTCACCTACCCCTCTTCTCTTACATCCCAGTCCCTTTCACCCTCTATTTCCCATGAGTATTTTGTTTCCCTTTCTAAGTAGAGCAGAAGCATTCACACTGGTCTTTCTTCTGCTTGACCTTCATTTGCTCCATGATTTGTATCTTGGGAATTCTATGTTCTTTGAGTAATATTCACTTATCAGTGAGTACATACCATGTATGGTCTTTTGTGACTGAGTTACCTCACTCAAGACAATAGTTTTTGTTTTATTTGTTTTTTTTCAATTTTTAATTAGCTATTTTCTTCATTTACATTTCAAATGCTATCCCGAAAGTCTCCTATACCCTCCCCTATGCACTGCTCCCCAACCCACCCACTCCCACTTCTTGGCCCTGCATTCCCCTGTACTGGGGCATATAAAGTTTGCAAGACCAAGGGGCCTTTCTCTTTTCAATGATGGCTGACTAAGCCATCTTCTGCTACATATGTAGATAGAGAAAGAAGATCTGAGGGCGCTGGTTAGTTAAATTTTTGTTCCACCTATAGGGTTGCAGACCCCTTTAGCTCCTTGGGTATATTCTCTAGCTCCACCATTGGGGCCCTGAGTTCTATCCAATAAATGACTATGAGCATCCACTTTTGTATTTGCCAGGCACTGGAATATCCTCACAAGAGACAGCTATATCAGGGTCCTTTCAGCAAAATCTTGCCGGCATGTTCAATAGTGTCTGTGTTTGGTGGCTGATTATAGGATGGATCCCTGGATGGGGTAGTCTATAGATGGTCCATCCCTTCATCTTAGCTCCAAACTTTGTCTCTGTAACTCCTTCCATGTGTGTTTTGTTCCCTATTCTAAGGAGAAATGAAGTATCAACCCATTGGTCTTCCTGCTTCTTGATTTTCTTGTGCTTTGCAAATTGTATCTTGGATATTCTAAGTTTCTTAGCTAATATCCACTTATCAGTGAGTGCTTATCAAGTGACTTCTTTTGTGATTGGGTTACCTCAGTTAAGGTAATATCCTCCAGACACATCCATTTGCCCAAGAATTTCATAAATCCATTATTTTTAATAGCTGAGTAGTATTCCCTTGTGTAAATGTACCACATTTTCTGTATCCATTCCTCTGTTGAGGGACATCTGGGTTGTTTCCAGCTTTTGGGTATTATAAATAAGACTGCTATGAACATAGAGGAGCATGTGTCCTTCTTACCGGTTGGAACAGCTTCTGGGTATATGCCCAGGATAGGTATTGCTGCATCTTCAAGTAGTACAATATCCAATGTTATGAGGAACCGCCAGACTGATTTCCAGAGTGATTGTAAAAGCTTGCAATGCCACCAGCAATGGAGGAGTGTTCCTCTTTCTTCACATCCTTGCCAGCATCTGCTGTCACCTGAATTTTCAAACTTAGCCATTCTGACTGGTGTGAGGTGGAATCTCAGGGTTGTTTTGATTTGCATTTCCCTGATGATTAAGGATGTTGAACATTTTTTCAGGTGCTTGTCAGCCCTTCAGTATTCCTCACTTGGGAATTCATTGTTTAGCGCTGTACCACATTTTTAATGGGGTTACTTGAATTTCTGTGGTCCAGCTTCTTGAGCTCCTTATATATATATATTGGATATTAGTTTCCTATCAGATTTAGGATTACAAAAAAATCCTTTCACAATCTGTTGGTGGCCTTTTTTGTCTTATTGACAGTGTCTTTTGCCTTACAGAAATTTTGCAATTTTATGAGGTCCCATTTGTCAATTCTTGATCTTACTGCACAAACCATTGATTTTCTGTTCAGGAATTGTTCCTTTTTGCCTATAACTTCGAGGCTTTTACCTACTTTCTCCTCTATAAAATTCAGTCTGGTTTTATGTGGAGTTCTTTGATATACTTAGACTTAAACTTTGTACAAGAAGATAAGAATGGATCAATTTGCATTCTTCTAAATGATAACCTACCCATTGTGCCAGCACCATTTCTTGAAAATGCATTTTTTCCAATGGATGGTTTTAGCTCCCTTGTCAAAGTAAGTGACCATAGGTGTGTGAGTTCATTGCTGGGTCTTCAATTCTATTCCATTGATTTCCCTGTCTGTTGCTGTACTAGTACCATGCAGTTTTTATCAGAATTGCTCTGCAGTACAGGTTGAGATCAGGCATGGTGATTCCACCAGAGTTTCTTTTATTTTTGAGAATAGTTTTTGCTATCTTAGTTTTTTTTGTCATTCAAGATGAATATGCAAATAGACCTTTCCAACTCAGTGAAGAATTGATTTGGATTTTTGATGGGAATTGCATTGAATCTGTAGATTTCTGTTGGCAGGATAGCCATTTTTCTATATTAATCCTGCCAATCCATGAGCATGGGATATGTTTCCTTCTGCTGAGATCTTCAATTTCTTTCATCAGAGACTTGAAATTCTTGTCATACAGATCTTTCACTTCCTTAGAGTCACACCAAGGTATTTTATATTTTTTGTAACTATTGTGAAGGGTGTTGTTTCACTGATTTCTTTCTCAGCCTGCTTATCCTTTGAGTAGAGAAAGGCCACTGATTTGTTTGAGTTAATTTTATATCCAGCTACTGCACTGAAGCCATTTATCAGGTTCAGGAATTCTCTGGTGGAATTTTTAGGGTCATATACAATCATATCATCTGCAAATAGTGATATTTTGACGTCTTTCCAATTTTTATCCCCTTGATCTCCTTTTGTTGTAGTATTGCTCTGGCTAGGACTTCAAGTACTATATTGAATAGGTAGGGAGAACGTGGGCAGCCTTGTCTATTCCCTTATTTTAGTGGGATTGCTTCCAGTTTCACTCCATTTGGTTTGATATCGGCTACTGGTTTGCTGTATATTGCTTTTATTTTGTTTAGGTATGGGCCTTCAATTCCTGATTTTCTATGCCTTTTATCATGAAGGGTTGTTGGATTTTGTCAAATGCTTTCTCAGCAACTAATGATATTATCATGTGATTTTTGTTTTGGAGTTTGTTTATGTAGTGGATTATTTTTTAAATTGTTGCTGTAGGTGTGATATGACACGGGCTAAATTGCAATAGTGTTGACCTGGCGCTGATTCCACTAGGGGTTGACAGAGGAAAATGGGATTAGAAAATCCTAAACAGGCATTTGTCTGCAATCTTCAAGAGCTGCTTCAGGCTAGAGGAGTAGGGATTGAAAAACAACTGTTAGAATATTTTCCAGAATACATTGATAGCTTTCCGTATATTAAACCATCCCTGCATCCCTTGGATGAAGCCTACTTGGTCTTGATGGATGATCGTTTTGATGTATTATTAGATACGGTTTTCGAGGATTTTATTGAGAATATTTTCATTGATATCCGTAAGGGAAATTGATCTGAAGTTTTCTTTCTTTGATGGATCTTTGTGTAGTTTAGTTATTAGAGTATTTGTGGCTTCATATAATGAATTGGGTAGAGTACCTTCTGTTTCTATTCTGTGGACTAGTATGAGGAGAATTGGAATTAGGTCTTCTTTGAAGGTCTGATAGAACCTAAACGCATCTGGTCCTGGGCTTTTTGTTTTTGTTTTTGTGTTTTTTTTGGTTGGGTGACTATTAATGACTGCTTCTATTTCTTTAGGGAAAATGGGACTGTTCATATCTTTAATCTGATCCTGATTTAACTTTGGCACCTGGTATCTGTCTGGGAAGTTGTCCATTTCATCCAGGTTTTCTAGTTTTGTTGAATATAGATTTTTGTAGTAGGATCTGATGATGTTTTGGATTTCCTCAGGTTTTGTTGTTATGTCTCTGGTATCTGTCTGGGAAGTTGTCCATTTCATCCAGGTTTTCTAGTTTTGTTGAATATAGCCTTTAGTAGTAGGATCTGATGATGTTTTGAATTTTTTCAGGCTCTGTTGTTATATCTCCCTTTAATTTTTGATTTTGTTAATTAGGATACTCTCCCTGTGCCCTCTTCTTAGTCTGATTATGGGTTTATCTAACTTGTTGATTTTCTCAAAGAACCAGCTCATGGTTTGGTTGATTCCTTGAATAGATCTTTTTGTTTCCACTTGGTTGTTTTCTGCTTTAAGTTTGAATATTTCCTACTGTCTACTCCTCTTGGGAGAATTTGCTTCCATTAATTCTAGAGCTTCTAGTTCTGTTGTCAGGCTGCTAGTGTGTGTTCCCTCTAGTTTCTTTTTGGAGACGTTCAGGGCTGTGAGTTTTCCTCTTAGGACTGCTTTCATTGTGTCCCATAAATTTGGGTATGTTGTGGCTTCATTTTCATTAAATGTTAAAAAGTCTTTAATCTCTTTATTTCTTCCTTGACCAAGATATCATTGAGTAGAGTGTTGTTCAGTCTCCACATGAATGTTGGTGTTCTCTTATTTATGTTTTTTTCTGAAGATCAGCCTTAGTCCATGGTGATCTGATATGTTGAATGGGATAATTTCAATAATTTTGTATCTATTGATGCCTGTTTTTTGACCCATTATATGGTCAATTTTGGAGGAGGTACCATGAGGTGGTGGGAAGAAGTTATATCCTTTTGTTTTAGGATAAAATGTTGTGTAGGTGTCTGTTAAATCCATTTGTATCATAACTTCTGTTAGTGTCCATGAGTCTCTGTTTAGTTTATGTTTCTAGGATCTGTCCATTGGTGAGAGTGGGGTGTTGAAGTATCCCACTATTTTTGTGTGAGGTACAATGTGTGCTTTGAGCTTTACTAAAGTTACTTTAATGAATGTGGCTGCCCTTGCATTTGGAGCATAGATATTTAGAACTGATAGTTCCTTTTGGAGGATTGTACCTTTATGAGTATGAAGCACCCCTTCTTGTCTTTTTTGATAACTTTGGGTTGGAAGTCAATTTTATTCGATATTAGAATGGCTACTCCCACTTGTTTCTTCAGACCATTTGCTTGGAAAATTGTTTTTCAGCCTTTTACTCTGATGTAGAATCTGTCTTTCTTCTCGAGGTGGGTTATCTGCAAGCAGCAAAATGTTGGGTCCTCTTTGTGTAGTCAGTCTATTAGTCTATGTCTTTTTATTGGGGAATTTAGTCTATTGATGTTAAGAGAAATTAAAGAAAAGTAGTTGTTGCTTCCTTTTATTTTTGTTGTTAAAGTGGGATTCTGTTCCTGTGGCTATCTTATTTTAGATTTGTTGAAGGATTACTTTCTTGCTTTTTCTCAGGTGTAGTGTCCATCTATGTGTTGGGGTTTTCCCTTTATTATCCTTTGAAGGGCTAGATGCATGGAAAGATATTGTGTGAATTTGTTTTTATCATGGAATACTTTCGTTTCTTCATCTATTGTAATTGAGATTTTTACTGGTGTATATTAGCCTGGGCTGGCATTTTTGTTCACTTAGGGACTGTATAACATCCGTCCAGGATCTTCTGGCTTTCATAGTCTCTGCTTATAAGTCTGGTGTTATTCTAATAGGTATGCATTTATATGTTACTTGTGTGTTTTCCCTTTCTGCTTTTAATATTCTATCTTTATTTAGTGCATTTGTTGTTCTGATTATTATGTGTCAGGAGAAATTACTTTTCTGGTTGAGCCTATTTGGAATTCTGTAGGCTTCTTGTATATTCATGGGAATTTCTTTCTTTAGGTATTGGAAACTTTCTTCTATACCTTTGTTGAAGATATTTGCTGGCCTTTTAAGTTGAGAATCTTCATTCTCATCTACTATTATCCATAGGTTTGGTCTTCTCATTGTGTCCTGGGTTTCCTGAATGTTTTGAGTTGGGATCTTTTTGCATTTTGCATTTTCTTTGATTGTTGTGTTCATGTTACCTATGGAATCTTCTGCATCTGAGATTCTCTCTTCCATCTCTGGTATTCTGTTGATGATGCTCACATCTGTGTTTCCTGATTTGTTTCCTAGGGTTTTTATCTCCAGAGTTTAGGTTTTCTTCATTGTTTCTACTTCTATTTTTAGATCTTGGATTTTTTTTTAATTCAATTCCATCACCTGTTTGGTTGTGTTTTCCTGTAATTCTTTAAGGGATTTTTGTGTTTCCTCTACCAGTTTAGCAGTGTTTACCTGTAGTTCTTTAAGGACGTCTACTTGTTTAGCAGTGTTCTCCTGTAATTCCTTGAGGGATTTCTGTGATTCCTCTTTAGGGGCTTCTACCTGTTTAGCAGTGTTCTCCTGTATTTCTTTAAGTAAGTTATTAATGTACTTCTTAAAATCTTCTACCACCATCAAGAGATATGATTTTAAATCCGAGTCTTGCTTGTCGGGTGTGTTGGGGTATCCAGGACTTTCTGTGGTGGGCTTACTGGATTCTGATGATGCCCATTGTTCTTGGTTTCTGTTAGAAAGGTTTTTACCTTTTCCTCTCGACATCTGGTAATCTCTGGTGTTAATGTTGAAGCTGTCTCTGGCTGGAGCTTGGTCCTCCTGTGATTCTGTTAGCCTCTGTCAGCACTCCTGAGAATCCAACTGTCACCTGAGTCCCAGTCTCAGGTTCTCTCTGCAGGCAAGTTCTCCACTTGCAGGCAGGTGTCCAGAAGTCTGGAGCTCTGATCCATCTCCTGAGTCCAGGTGTCAGAGCCCTCCCTGTAGGCAGAATCTCCTCTGACAAGGAAGGTGCCCAGGGGTCTGGTACTCAGCTCTGCCTCCTGGCTGAGAATGAAGGCCTGAAGGGACCCTTTCCAAGAAGCTCTGTTGCTTCTGTCGCCCACATGCCCTCCAGTGCTCAAGAGGTCTTGGGTGTGCTAGAGATCCTGCAGAGTGGAGAGTTCTCTGGTGCCCTCAACACCCTTGGGTGTGTTCATGCAGAAGATGGTGTGGCTGGCCCCAATTGGAAAGAATCCCAGCCTCTTGTTGGGCAGGTTTCCTTTGTCCCTGTTCCTGCTGGCACAAGACCCTTCTCGACTCTTTGGAGCTGATTTTGTGTTCCACTCACCTGTAATCCAGAGGTCCCAGGTGTGCTAGGAGTCCTGTGGCATGGAGAGTCCTCTGGGGCTCTTGGCACCCTCTGGTAGGTTCAGTCAGAAGATGGCAGGGTTGGCCTGACCTGAATGGATCCCAGCATCTGTTCAGGTGGTGTTCCTTTGTCCCTGTTCCTGCTGGCACAAGACCCTCTGTGATTCTTTGGAGCTGATGTTGCATTCTACTCACCCATGATCCCAAGGTGATCCCGAGTTCCTGTGGCTTGGAGAGTACTCTAGGGACCTTGGCAGCCTCTGGCGGGTTCAGGTAGAAGATAGTGGGGCAGGATGACAGTTTTTGATCTTAGCAATTCCCACTGGTATGAGGTGGATTCACAGGGTTGTTTTGATTTGCATTTCTAATGACTACAGATGTTTCTTTAGGTGCTTTTTAGCCCTTCATGTTTCCTCAGTTGAGGAATCTATTTAGCTTTGTTCATTATTTTTACTAGGATTATTTGGTTCTCTGGAGTCTAACATCTTTTGTTCTTTATATATATAGATTCCAAATAACACTTGCAAGGAAGTTGTTTGTTTGCTCCCCAACAATGTCAAGCTTGGGCACATTCCCTCCAGCCTCACTATCAGGGTTCATGGGTATGGGTTTTCCTATTTTACCCCAATTTCAATGCTATATACATTGGGAAAAATGGCTTTTGAGACACAGTGGCCCTCAGTATGTGAGTTTCACACATATTTAACCAATTACACACAGGAAATATCTGTAAGAAAATAAATCATCTGTATTGAACATTTCTTGACTTTTTTCTTTCATTCCCTAAATAATATGATACAACAATTTATATAGAATGTACATTTTATTATGTATTATAAACCTCCAAGAAGTGGTTTAGATAATGCGGGAGGATTGTGCAGGTTACAGGCAAATACTGTGGTATTATAGAACGGACTTGAGCACTTGGGGACTTTATTATTTGTAGAGATTTCTGAAGCCCACACTTGAGAGGAACAAGTATATAATGTGGTCCTGAATTTGGGTTGAACAATATGAGATAGTAGCAAATAGTTGTAGCAACTCACAAGGATAATGCACATAGTGGCCTTCCAGTGGATAGATATGTGATGGAATTGAGCCTTCAGCATAAACAACTTTGCAATTCCCTTTAAGGCAGGTAGACCATGGTTCTCTAAATGCTGGAGAATCCTGTGGGAAGATCTAAGGAGGTAAGTGCTGGAGATGAGGCAGGGATGTATTATGGAGGAAGCAAAGTCTCTTTTATTAAGGATTTCTTTCACTACTCTGCACACACCCTTGAGTTTGCTTCCTGCCAATCATCATCAATACAACTGATAGAGAAAATACATGGATCTGAACAGAAAAGAGAGTGAAGGTTAACATCACTTTTAAATAAAACTAAAGGAGCTGGAGAGATGGCTCAGCTGTTGAAAGCACTTTTTCTTTTTCTAGAGGACTCACAGTGAATTCCCAGCACCCACATTGCAGGTAACAACTGTCTTTAACTCCAGTTTCAGGGAAACTAATGCCTCCTTCTGAGCTCTGCAGGCACAAGGCAAAAGTTTGGGACCCATACATATATGTGAGCTAAGCATTTATATATACAATCTTTTTAAAAGTCTCACAAATTTTAGAATAAACTAAAGTAACCAAGATGAAAGCAGGAATCAAATTTTTTAAAATCTCTTTTTCCCTTCCTTCCTTCCTTCCTTCTTTTTTTTTAAAGTAGGATATCACATATCCTAGGAGTTACTCAGAATCATTATTTTTTTCTAAAGATTTATTTTTATTCATGTGTATATGTGTGTTATTGTTTATATAAGTGTCACATATGTACAGCTCTCCATGGTGACTAAAAGAGGGTGTCAGACCCACTGGAGCTATGGGCAGTTATGAGCTGCCCAATATGGGTGTGTGGGACTGAATTCTGGTCCTCTAGAAGAGCAGCAAGCACTCTTTAATTACCCAGTGATCTCTCCAGTCCCTCAGACATACCATGCACTCACAGTTAGCCTTTAATTTCTGATCCTCACACCGCTACATCCAAAGATCTCCCTGTACCACCATGACCAACAGGATGAAATCTCTTGAAAACCTGGAATAAGTTTGGTAATAACAGCACATGAGCAGGAGAGAGCTAAGTGTTCTAAATAAGTCAAGCATAAAGAAGAAAGTTAACATTACATTCTCCTTAAATATCAGAATACCATTTATGATACATTTATCCACTGTATATATGATATATATTTTCCCATATCCATATGATATCTCCATTCAAGCACTAAAATGACATGTATGGTATGCATTTGTTTAAATATAGATGCTAGCATTTAAGTCTTTGATAAGTCACAATCCATATAACCACAGAGATTAGGTAAAGAGTGTGGAACTAAAGTAGAGGGAAGAATATTCAAAGGAGGAAAAATAGAATTATAGACTTATGGGTGGGGATATATGGGGATTGGAAGTGAAGACTAAATAAAGATGGTGAAGGAACAGGAAGTGCAGTCGAATGCCTATGGCAAGGGAGGGTTATAACTAAGGACTATTTGTGGGCGGGTGTATGCAGTTAATGGATGTAAAGACTAAATAGAGATGGAGAAGGAAGAGGAAGGGCAGATAAATGCCTATGGAGAGGGAGAGTTATAACTAAGGGCCATTTGTTGGTTCATATGAATCTTCATAAATTATATATGCATATGTAAGAAATGTAAATGGAATCACCAAATAAAGAGTAAAATGAACCAACTGGACACCACTCAGTACTAAATGAAACCCCAGTGGTTAGAATGGGTTACATATAAGGGAGTTTTTGGCCAAAAGGGACACACACAAACCCACAAACAAAGAATCCAGGCTATTGAAAATGCTGTTTATTTGTTTTCCACAAACCAATGGTAATTCCCTATTGGTGACAATAATGCCTACATAAACCGTTGAACCAAGAGAAATCAAGCTGGTGCTTAACCCTCTTGATACTTAAAGATGGCATAAAGATATTCTCCTCTAATAATTCTTACAGGATACTCATATTTTGTCTAACGTGGGCGCAAAAGGAATTTTGGGTTTAAGTACTGGTTTGACAGGATGCCTCTTATAAGCTGGTGTAGCACTTAAAGATGGGAAATTTCACCTGCGGTTTGGGACTAGCTAGGGAGTATTAGTCACTGACTCCAAGTAGTGAGAGCAGTTATAATCACCTGCTATGAATAGGTATTAATAATAAAGTCTGTGTCTCTAGGTAAAGAGCATAACAGATATTATAATAGGTATTAATTAAATAGATGTCTGTGGATCCTGGTAGAGAGCACAACAAATAAAAGGTTTAAATAAATGTCTGTAGCTCTTGGTAGAGAGCACAACAGAAAACAGAAAAGATAGCTGCTCTAGGAGGAAAGTGTATTATTCAAGGGAAATTTCACCTGTGGTTCAGAACTAGATGGGAAGATTAGTCACTGACTCCAAGTAGAGCAGTGATAATCACCTGCTATGAACAGGTATTAATTAATAGAAGTCTGTAGCTCCAGGTAGAGAACATAACAGATAGCTGGTATAACAGGTATTAGTGGAAGGTTGAATTAATTCCTTTAAAGATGGTATAAAGATATACTGCTCTAATAAGTATTACAGGGTACTCATATTCTTTCTAACGTGGGTTTCTAGGGAATTTTGGGGTTAAATCCTGCTTATAAGCAAATATAGAAAGGAAGGAAAGGGGAAAAGGGAAAAGGGAAAAGGGAAAAAAGGAAAAGGGAAAAGGGAAAAGGGAAAGGGAAAGAAAAGAAAGGAAAGAAAGGGAAGAGGAAAGGAAAATGAAAAGGATAGGAAAGAGGAAATGAAAGGAAAGGAGAAAGGAAAGGGGAAAAGAAAGAAGACGAAAGAGGAAAGGAAAAGGAAAGAAAATAGAAGTGTGAATCATTTGTTTTAAAGTTAGTATAATAAAGTTTGAAGGAGAGTCATATTCTGTCTAATGTGGGCTCCATGGGAATTTTGGGATAATATCCTGACATGACAAATTAGAAAGACCTAAATAGGCTTAAATGAGTGTGGTTTTGTGTATTGTGGTTGCTTTATTGTTCCTATGGGACAGAGGGCAACCTAAAGTTTTTCTTGGTTACCAGCTGAAGGACATGCTAATTTGTGGAACAGGTTTAGTCATCTGTTTTTCGAAAAGGTGATGAAAGTACTTACACCTTCCAGAGTTATATGGATCAGATTTGGTAGAGGGAGAAACCTAAGGTGTAGATTCCAGAGAATCAAATAACAAGTTTGTCTTAGTCAGGGTTTCTATTCCTGCACAAACCTCATGACCAAGAAGCAAGTTGGGGAGGAAAGGGTTTATTCAGCTTAAAATTCCATACTGCTGTTTATCACCAAGGAAATCAGCCCTGGAACTCAAGCAGGTCAGGAAAAAGGAGCTGATGCAGAGGCCATGGAGGGATGTTCTTTACTGGCTTGCTTCCCCTGGCTTGCTAAGCCTGCTCTCTTATAGAACCCAATACTAACAGCCCAGAGATGGTCCCACCGACAAGGGGCATTTCCCCCTTGATCACTAATTGAGAAAATGCCTTACAGTTGTATCTCATGGAGGCATTTCCCCAACTGAAGCTTCTTTCTCTGTGATAACTCCAGCTGTGTCAAGTTGACACAAAACCAGCCAGCACAAAGTTCATCTTGATGATACTAAAATTTTGTTTTGAGATTTATATATTACAGAATATACAGCCTTGGTGAATTTCATCATCAGACATGCTGAACTGACCTCCCTGAACCCCTGTTGTCTTGGATTTTCATCTGTATCCAGTCAGGACACAGACATCAGAGATGAATACAATCATTGGTATGTCCTTCATAAGGTGAACTAACTCTCACATTTCCCTACTCTTCCCCCTACTTTCTAACGTATCTCAACACCCATATTCAGCTTGAAGAAGTCATGAAGAGTTGTCATCCAAGTTCCCTAAGCTTCAGGGTTGGGGGTGGTTATTATAGGTTGTTTTAGATACTAAAAATTTTGAAGTTCAGGGCTTAGACCCAGTCCTTCTATTGCTGCTATTATAATCAGATCTGAGATTTTTAAGCAGTTGAGTTAAGGGCCAAATAGGAAATCCATGGTTATGAGGTTATTGTTTGGGTGTTTTCAGTTATTTTAATTAGAAATGGCTGAGATTAGTTAACAGACAACAGTCTAGATTACTTCATATAGATAGCTGGTTTTCAAAACTTCAGAAGTCCACAGAATGTGAGCTTTAATATTATTTATTCACATGTTGTTAATACAAGTCTGCTGCTGACAGCTTTCCCTTCTTTGATTCAAAGAAGAAACTGAATATCTTTGAGGTACTCCATTTGTGACAAAATAACCACTAGGCAAGAATTGCCTCATTTCATCTACAGACATAATACAGTTCAAAGAAAGGATACAATTACAGGTTAGGACAGCTTAATTCTGATGAGACAGAGTAGGCTAGTCCTTAATATTAATGTATCTGAAAGTCTGTCAGATGACCCTGGCCAGTAGGCTGAATACCGATGCTCCAATGTGTTGAAGTAAGGGACTATCCAGGTGATCAGTTGTCTCTATAAATTGGCTAAGTTTTGGAAGCTGTTTTAGGCTTCCTATATATTTTCAGTTAATATCAGTGGTTCTTGAATTTCTGATGGGGTTGAAAAACTACATAGTCTCCTAGAGAACTGAGGCTTTTTACTTTAAGAGGAACAGATTTGAGAGGATGTTTTTCAGATGGCATTGTATCTAAAGCCCAGTGATAGCCAGGCGCAGAACCTGGCTTTACCTAAGGATAGATGACAGAGGTTCTATTTAATTAACAACCATAATGAACTGGGTGTTTGGTCTCTTGTAATTTATCAATAACAAAATAGTAATAGTTATGTTCTATTGTATCTGAGATAAAATAGTCTTTTAATTGGACAGAAAGGGGGAAACGTTGTGGGTAGCCATGGGGATAATTATATTTGATATTAACTCCATTCTCCTGTGAGTGGCTGCAAACAAGGAGTTAGTCAGCACTCAGGTCATTTCCTATAAACCTGCTTCCCACCTTAATTTGCAAAATAAAGGAAAGCTGATGATTGGGCAGATAAAGGGAAGGTGGAGTGGAAGGTGGGAGAGAGAAGAAGGAGAAAATGGAAGAGGTAGAGGATGCAGAGGTGGAGGAAAGCAAAGAAAAGCAGAGCAGAAGCCCATCGCCTGGGGAAACTGCAAGTTCTAAGGGGTCTCATAAGCTGTGGAAGGTGGTAGCATAGTGGTAGATCTGTCCAATCTTGGAGCACAGCATGTAATCATATTAACTGAGTTGTGTTTTCATTGCTGGGGCATATTTGGGAGGAGATTTACCTCAACACCATGGTGTTACCACAATGCTGGTAAGAATGACTGTCTTGGGGTTTTCCTTATACTCGGTGGTCATCCTGATAGCTGAGGGTACCAGGCCAATGTCCAGTTCTGGATGTTGTAATCCCCTAATGAAGCATAATGCAACTATAACCCTGTTTTCAGTGCCCATGATATTATTTCTGACATATTTACACACTTGGTGAAAAAGCAAGCTTTAAGAGTCACAAGCAATTTTACATGTATATCTTGATGGATAGAGCAAAGCATCAACCACTTTACATATATACTTATATTTGATATGGAACACAGCTCCAACTTTACTTTTCTCACACTGCTTACTTATCTGTGTAAAATCTTTCACGTAGTATAAAATGCAAGGTGATTACTTGTTGTTTTCTTCTCGTGAATAATTATGAGTATATGTGAGGAAAAGCATCTTCCAAATATATTCCCACAATGATCTGTTTATAAATTATGGATAAAAAAACAAATTTTCTCCTAGAATACATATATTTATATCTAAGCAACTTTTTATAGATTAACCATGTGTAAGCAAGCAAGGTAACTTTTTTTTTTTTCAGCCAGTTACTCTTACTGGTAGACTGCTATTTGCTGTTATAAAAAAAAAGGTCAATTACTTTATTATTTATCTCAAAAAATAATGCTATAAAAATATTTTTTTAAATTAGGCATTTTCCTAACTTAAATTTCCAATGCTATCCCAAAAGTGCCCCATACCCTCCCCACCAATCCCCTACCGACCCTTTTTGGCCCTGGAGTTCCCCTGTACTGGGGCATATAGAGTTTGCAAGCCCAATGGGCCTCTCTTTCCAGTGATGGCCAACTAGGCCATCTTTTGATACATATGCAGCAGGAGTCAAGAGCTCTGGGGTACTGGTTAGTTCATAATGTTGTTCCACGTATAGGGTTGCAGATCCCTTTAGTTCCTTGGGTGGTTTCTCTAGCTCCTCCATTGGGGGCCCTGTGATCCATCCAATAGCTGACTGTGAGCATCCACTTATGTGTATCATCGATTGCCCCTGTCACTCATGGAATGTGTATACTTCAATTTTTATATGGTTCACCTCACCAAGAATCCATCAAAGCCCAATAGTTCAGAGGTAAAATGTACAGTCCTGAGAGCCCCTCTGCCATGTTTAATTTTTTTTCTTTGTAGTAAAATTTAAAGTAAAGTAATTTCTCATATAATATTACCCTGCTTACTGTCCCCACAAATTTTACTCCCACAGTTCTTTTTCCACTTCCCCTCGCTTCCAAATCTACTTCTTTTCTCTCATCATTCATCAAATGTCCCTCTCTTTCAACTATCTCTCCCTGCATTCCCTTCCTCAACGCCATCTCCCTCCACCATGTCACCTGATCTCTTTCTTGTCCACCTTTGTCCACTAATAAAACCATTCTATTTCCCCATACCATGGGCATCCATGGGTTTGTGCCAGTCCCTTCCTCTATATCTAACTTCCGTGGATCTACCAATTATATACTGGTCATCACTTATGTAATGTTGAATGTCTTAGTGTTTCTATTGCTGTCACAAAACACTATGACAAAAGAGCAAGTTGCTGGAGGGTAGGACTTATTTGGGTTACACTTCTTCATTGTTGTTCATCATTGAAGACAGACAGAACAGGAACTGAAATGGGCCAGGAACCTGGAGGCTGGAACTGATACAAAGATCATGGATGGGTACTGTTTAGTGGCTGGTTCCACATGATTTGCTCTGTCTGCTTTCTCATAGATAACTCATAACCACAAGCACATTGATGGTAGTAAAAACAATGGACAGGATCCCTCCCCATCAAACACTTATTAAGAAAATGCCCTACAGTCTTGCCTGAACAGCCTAATCTTATGGACATTTTATCAAATGAGGTTTCCTTCTCTCAGATGACTTTACTTTGTGGCAAGTTGACAAAAACAATACAGCCCAGTCAATATCAACATATAAATCAATACATAGCATATCTATCTTAATTGGACTAGGTTATTTTACTCAGGAAGATTTTTTTCTATTTCCATGCATTTGCCTGCAGATTCCTTATGTCAATTTTTTCATAAGAGGTGAGTAATATTCCATTGTATAGATATACAACATTTTTGCAAACTCTTCAGCTTATGGACATGCAGATAGTTTCCAGTTACTGACTATTATTAATACAGCAGCAATTAACATGGTTGAGCAAGTATCCTTATGGTAAGATGAAAGCATTTTGGGAATCTTTCCAAACTATAAGGTGTCTGTTATGTCCTGCTCTTGATTTCTGGTTTTAATAATTTGGATATTATTTCTTTGTCTTTTAGTTAATTTGGATAAGAGTTTTTGATCTTAGTGATCTTGTCAAAGAACCAATACTTATTTCATGGATTTTAAAAATATTTTTCTCTTTCTATTCTATTGATTTCCACCCCAAGTTTTGCTATTTCATGCCACCATTTCTTTTGGGTGTCATTTTTTTCTTTTTGTTCTAGAGCTTTTTGGGTGTTCTTTTAAAGTACTAATATGAAATTTCTCTAATATTTTATTGGATATTTTCTTTATATACATTTCAAATGGTATCCCCTTTCCTGGTTCCCTCTCTGAAAAAACCCCACCCCTTATCCTCCCTCCCCTTGCTTATCAACCCAGCCACTCCAGCTTCCTGGCCCTGGCATTCCCCCCACATTGAGTCATAGAACATTCATAGGACAAAGTGCCTCTCCCCACATTGATGTCTATCTAGGCCATTCTGTTCTGTATATGCAGCTGGAACCACGAGTCTCACCATATGTGCTCTTTGGTTGATGGTTTAGTGCCTGGGAGCTCTGGGGGTACTGGCTAGTTCATTTTGTTGTTCCTCTTATGGGTCATCAAACTCTTCAGCTCCTTAGGTCCTTTCTCTAGCTTCTTAAATGGGGACCCTATGTGCATGGCTGTGAGGATCCACTTATGTATTTGTCAGGTTCTGGCAGAGCCTGTCAGGAGAGAGCTATATCAGGCTCCTGTCAGTAAGCAGTTGTTGGCATCCACAACAGTGTCTGGGTTTGGTGATTGTATATGAGATGGTATAGTAGTTAGGGTTTTATGGCTGTGAACATAAACCATGTCCAAGGCAAGTCTTATCAAAAACCAACATTTAATTGGGGCTGGCTTATAGATTCAGAGGTTCAATTCATTACCATAAAGGTGGGAGCATGGCAGCATTCAGGCAGGCATGGTGCAGGAGGAGCTGAGAGTTCTACATCTTCATCCAAAGGCTACTAGTGGAAGACTGACTTCCAGGAAACTAAGGTGAGGATCTTATGCCCAAAACCACAGTGACACACCTACTCCAACCAGGTCACACCTATTCAAACAAGGCCACACTTCCAAATGGTGCCACTCCCTGGTCCAAGAATATACAAACCATCACAGATGAATCCCCAGGTAAATCAGTCTCTTGATGGTCATTTCTTCAGTCTCCATTCCACATTTTGTCTCTGTAACTACTTCCATCGCTCTTTTGTTCCCAACTTCTAAGATGCATTGAAGTATCCATCAAATAACCGCATTAAAAATGGGGCTCAGAGCTAAACAAAGAATTCTCACCTGAGGAATACCGAATGGCAGAGAAGCACCTGTTAAAATGTTCAACATCCTTAATCATCAGGGAAATGCAAAACAAAACAACCCTGAGATTCCACCTCATACCAGTCAGAATGTCTAAGATCAAAAATTCAAGTGACAGCAGATGCTGGCGAGGATGTGGAGAAAGAGGAACACTCCTCTATTGTTGGTGGGATTGCAGGCTTGTACAACCACTCTGGAAATCCGTCTGTTAGTTCCTCAGAAAATTGGACATAGTACTACCGGAGGATCCAGCAATACCTCTCCTGGGCATATATCCAGAAAATGCCCCAACTGGTGAGAAGGACTCATGCTCCACTATGTTCATAGCAGCCTTATTTTTAATAGCCAGAAGCTGGAAAGAACCCAGATGCCCCTCAACAGAGGAATGGATACAGAAAATGTGGTACATCTACACAATGGAGTACTACTCAGCTATTAAAAAGAATGAATTTATGAAATTCCTAGCCAAATGGATGGACCTGGAGGGCATCATCCTGAGTGAGGTAACACATTCACAAAGGAACTCACACAATATGTACTCACTGATATGTGGATATTAGCCCAAAACCTAGGATACCCAAGATATAAGATACAATTTCCTAAACACATGAAACTCAAGAAGAATGAAGACTGAAGTGTGGACACTATGCCCCTCCTTAGAAGTGGGAACAAAACACCCTTGGAAGGAGTTACAGAGACAAAGTTTGGAGCTGAGATGAAAGGATGGACCATGTAGAGACTGCCATATCCAGGGATCCACCCCATAATCAGCATCCAAACGCTGACAC
The DNA here is from genome assembly GCF_000001635.26 of Mus musculus. Lineage (NCBI taxonomy): Eukaryota > Metazoa > Chordata > Mammalia > Rodentia > Muridae > Mus > Mus musculus. The sequence goes on along the minus strand of NC_000086.7, from coordinate 26,243,450 downwards.
CATTGCATACACTAGCAAGATTTTATTGAAAGGTCCCAGATGTAGCTGTCTCTTGTGAGACTATGCCGGGGCCTAGCAAACACAGAAGTGGATGCTCACAGTCAGCTAATGAATGGATCATAGGGCTCCCAATGGAGGAGCTAGAGAAAGTAGCCAAGGAGCTAAAGGGATCTGCAACCCTATAGGTGGAACAACATTATGAACTAACCAGTACCCCGGAGCTCTTGACTCTAGCTGCATATATATCAAAAGATGGCCTAGTCGGCCATCACTGGAAAGAGAGGCCCATTGGACTTGCAAACTTTATATGCCCCAGTACAGGGGAACACCAGGGACAAAAAGGGGGGGTGGGTGGGCAGGGGAGTGGGGGTGGGTGGATATGGGGGACTTTTGGTATAGCATTGGAAATGTAAATGCGCTAAATACCTAATAAAAAATGAAAAAAAAAGAAATAAAAACTGAATCATGAAAAAAAAATAAAGATATGTATCTTAAGGTAGCAGGTTCCACGAATAAATAATAAAGCTTATATTGATAAAACCAAACCAACATAGCATATAATATTGTATTCAACATGTACATTAAAACCAAGAAAAGAACTTCATTGGTAAATAAAATATAAAAGTTTATATAATAAAGGAGTGGGGGTAGGGGAAGAATTGGCACAGTTACACACAAATGGGCAATTTAAACATCAGAGAGTAACTCTAAAGGGAGGGTGTTTATCTTGGTGGGCAGGACATCTGGCTAAGCTCAAACCATATCAGCAGGTGGTCCACTACTCATCTTGAGCTTGTCTGCAGGATTATCCTTGCATGCCTTTCTTACCTCAAAGGCTAGTTGGTTCCTGGGATGACTTTACAGCCTTTGTTCTTTGCTCTAAGCCCAAAAAGCCCTCCTAACTAGCAAGCTGCATGAGACATGGACCTTGAATAAACTTTCTGGGTAGGGCTTTAAAGTCTTGAATTTAGTTTTCTTTGTTTCAATAGGAACCAAATTTGAGATATTAACGTAGTCTTTCCTTTTAGGGTTACATTATAATTGGCTATAAAGGAGTCTCCATTGTTCTGCACAACCTTGATAAAACATTTTACCATGAACGAATGAAAAAAAAATTAAATTACAATTATAAAAGAAGCAACAAAAAATATATATATTTGTTTGGGTTGACCACAACATAAGGAACAGTATTAAAGGATTGCCAGCAATAGGAAGATTGAGGACAACTGCTTTAAATGGTACATATAAGCTACCAGAAGCAAGGTAATACCAAGTGAGTTTATAGTAATAGTCCTCTGAAAATACTACAGGCTTTGATAGAATGGTCAAGATATGATTACATATTTCCTAATAAACAGACTTGTTTTATCTAGTTGAAGTAAGACTACACACACTAACATTTTCTGTACCTTGCTTTTTGTCTTGTTGACAGTGTCCTTTGCTTTAAAGAAGTTTCGCAGTTCCATGAGGTCCCATTTATGGATTGTTGGTCTTAGAGCCTCAGCTATTGGTGTGTTATATTCAGAAAATTTCTCACTATGCCAATGTATTCGAGTTTATTTTCAACTTTCTCTTCTATTAAATTCAGTGTATCTGGTTTCATGTTGAGGTCCTTGATCCACTTGAATGTAAGCTTTGTGCATGGTGATAAATATGAATCAGTTTGCATTCTTCTACAGGCAGACTTCCAGTTAGACAAGCACCATTTGTTGATGCCTTATTTTTTTCCACTGTATGGTTTTAGCTTTTTTTGTCAAAGATCAGGTGTCCATAGGTGTATGTGTTTATTCATGGGTTTTCGTTTTTTATCTCATTGATCAACCTGTCTGTCTCTGTACCAACTCTATGTGGGTTATTATTATTATTATTATTATTATTATTAATTTTTCTTAAGTGATTCTTCTAGATATTCTTTTATTGTTCAGAATTGTTTTGGCTATCCTGGTTTTTTGTTTTCCCATATGAAGTTGAAAATTGTTCTTTCCAAGTCTGTGAGGAATTATATTGGAATAGTGATGGAAATTGTATTGAGTCTATACATTTTCAACCTAAAATTGTTCCTATGTAAAAGAAATGCAGGGGGAAATGAAGTAATAACTAAAGGAATGGCAGACCAGTGACCAGCCCAACTTGGGATCTATCCCATGGGCAGGTACCAAACCCTGACAGTATTACTGATGCTCTGTTGTACTTTCAGAGAGGAACCTAGCAGAGAGGAACCTGTCCTCTGAGATGCTATACCAACAACTGAATGAGACAGATGTTGATGCATATATCCAACTACTAGACTGAGGTCAGAGACATGTATGGAAGATTTAGGGGGAGGAATGAAAAAACTGAAGGGGTTGGCAACATGGAAGACCAACAGTGTCAACTAATGTGTACCACTGGGAGCTCCCAAAGACTAGGTCACCAATCAAAGAGGAAATAAGTCTGGTCTGAGGCCACCAATATATATGTAGCAGTGGACTGCCTCGACTGGCCTTAGTGGGAGAGGTTCTGCCTAATCCTGTAAGAGTTGCAGACCCAGGGAAGGGGGATGCCCATGGTGATACCGATCTCAGAGGCAAAGTGAGAGGGAATAAGGTGAAGAACTGTGCAAGGGGGTGCAGGAGCAGGACAGTATTTGAGATGTAAATAAAACAATGATAATGGTAATAATAATAATATGTTCTTTAAATAAAGATGAAAAATAACATTTTTCTGACTTCACTGGATCTCAGAACAAAGGAAAAAAAGGACCAATGAAAAAAGAATATGAAAATATTATGGAAACATAGAAAGACAGACTATGTGTGAAAGAGAACTTGGTTGACACAGCTGGAGTCTTTGAAGTCTCAGTATATTTCTGCTGTGTCATACATGATCATTTCTGGGGGAATCTAATCTTCACCTTTATCCAACAGAGTCCTTTGAAAATATAAAAATTATGCCTTTTTAATAATAATAATCACATAAAATATATGCACAGTGTGTATAAATAGAACCAATTGATATGAAATAATGATTATTAATTTTTAGGCAGATAAGGTAACAAAAGACCAAACAGTTAAAATAGTGTGTTCCTGGAGACATAAAAGCCTGAGTATCATTGGCCTTAGGAGGATTGCATCATAATACATTGTGACTGGTGCAAAAGCTAGAAGGGGAATTGGGGTTGGTATAAAATAAAAATAGAAGATAAAAAGATAGTAGGGGATAAAGACGGAGTATCCAAATACCACTCATGCATTTTGCTTACTGAGAGATTAGACCATGATTGATAGAGATTACACATGGATTGTCAATCTTTTCCAATTGTTAAAAAGCACCACAGAAAGATATAGGAATCAGTGGACTACTCATTGATAACTTGTGAGTTTGGAGATTTGATGGAATTCACTTTGGGAGTTGAATGTGTAGTGTGCACATGCTAAGTGTATAGTTCCATGAGAGAGATAAACAAATAATGCAAGAATAAAGCCAAAGCTCCTGAACAACAAACTATATTAACTATTCTGCTTCTAAGTAACTAACAAAATACACAGGCTGGATCTAGGCCTCTCAGCTTAAAGGTAATAGATGCACAGCTTGGTCGTCATGCGGGTCCTGAAGAACTAAAGTGGGGGTTATCTCAAAAGAAACAACAATTTGAAAATTCATTGGGAATAACAAAAAACCTAGGATAGTGTAAACTATTCTCAACAATAAAAGAACTTCTGGTGGAACCACATTCCCTGACCTCAAGTTGTATTACAGAGCAATTGTAATTAAAAAACAAAAACAAAAAACAAAAAACTGCATGGTATTGGTACAGAGACAGGCATGTAGACCAGTGGAATGGGATTGAAGAACTAGAAATGAGTCAACACACATATGTTCGCGTGTTCTTTGACAAGGGAGCTAAAAATAATCCAGTAGAAAAATGACAGCATTTTCAACAGATGGTGCTGTTTCAAGTAGAAGTTAGCTTGTAGAAAAATGCAAATTGATCCATTCTTGCCTCCTTGTACAAAGCTCAATTCCAAATGGATCAAGGACCTCCTCATAAAACCAGATACATTGAAACTAATAGAAAAGTAAGTGGGGAAGAGTCTTGGGCACATGGGCACAGGGGAAAATTTCCTAAACAACAAGAGTTAACAAATGGGACCTCATAAAATTGCAAAGCTTCTGTAAGGCAAAGGACACTGTCAATAAGACAAAATGGAAACGAACAGAATGGGAAAAAAATTTTAACAATCCTACATCAAATAGAAACCTAAATTCCAGTATATACAAAGAACTCAAAAAGTTAGATGCCAGAGAAAAAATGACCCTATTAAAAATGGGGTACAGAGCTAAACAAAGAATTCTCAACTAGGGAATATATAGTGGCTGAGAAGCACCAAAAGAAATGTTCAACATCATTAGTCATCAAGGAAATGGAAATCAAAACAACCCTGATATTCCACCTCACACCATTCAGAATGTCTAAGATCAAAAACTCAGGTGACAGCAGATGCTGGCAAGGATGTGGAGAAAGAGGAATACTCCTCCATTGCTGGTGGGGCTGCAAGCTGGTAAAACCACTCTGGGAATCATTTTGGTGGTTCCTCAGAAAATTGGACACAGTACTACCTAAGGACCCAGCTATACCACTACTAGGCATGAACCCAGAAGATGTTCCAATTTGTAATAAGGTCACATGCTCCACTATGTTCATAGCTGTCTTATTTATAATAGTCAGAAACTGGAAAGAACCCAGATGTCCTTCAACAGAGGAATGGATAAAGAAAATGTGGTATATTTATACAATAGAGTACTACTCAACTATTAAAAATTAATTTATTAAATTCTTAGGCAAATGGATGTCTCTGGAGGATAACATCTTGAGGGAGGTAACCCAATCACAAAACACATGATATGCACTCACTGATGAGTAGACATTAGACCAGAAGTTCGGAATGCCCATGAAAAAATTCACAGACCACATAGGTGTAGATTAGAATGAAGAATTTCAACTTAAAGGTCCAGGAAATATCATCAAAAAATATATAAGAAAACTTCCCATACCTTAAGAAAGAGATGGCCATGACCATACAAGAAGCATACAAAACTCCAAATAGACTAGACCAGAAAAGAAATTCCTCCTGACACATAATAATCAGAACAACAAATGCACTAAATAAAGAAAGAATATCAAAAGCAGTAAGGGGAAAAGCTCAAGTAACATATACAGGCAGAACTATTAGAATTACTCCAGAATTCTCACCAGAGACTGTGAGAGCCAGAAGATCATGGACAAATGTTATACAGACACGAAGAGAACACAAATTTTAGCCTAGGCTACTGTACCCAGCAAAACAATCAATTACCATAGATGGATTAACACAAGTATTCCATGACAAAAACAATTTCACACAATATCTTTCCACGAATCTAGTCCTTCAAAGGATAATAATGGGAAAACACCAACACAAAGATGGAAACTACACCCTAGAAAAAGCAAGAAAGTAATCCTTCAACAAACCTAAAAGAAGACAGCTGCAAGAACAAAATCGCAACTTTAACAACAATAATAACAGGAAGCAACAATTACTTTTCTTTAATTTCTCTTAGCATCAATGGACTCACTTCCCCAATAAAAGACATAGACTAATAGACTGGCTACAAAAACAGGACCCAACATTTTGCTGCTTGCAGTAAACCCACCTCAGGGACAAAGACAGACAGTAATTCAGAGTAAAAGCCTGGAAAATAATTTTCTAAGCAAATGGTCCCAAGAAACAAGATGGAGTAGCCATTCTAATATGGAATAATATTGACTTCCAACCCAAAGTTATCAAAAAAGATAAGGTGGTGGGAATCATACTCACAAAAGATAAAATCTACCAAGATGAAATCTCAATTTTAAACTTCTATGCTCCAAATGCAAAGGCATCCACATTCATAAAAGAAATTTTAGTAAAGCTCAAAACACACATTGCACTGCACACTATAATAGTGGAAGACTTCAACAACCCTCTCTCATCAATGGGCAGATTCTAGAAACAAAACCTAAACAGACACACAATAAAAGTAACAGAAATTATGAAACAAATGGATTTAGTTGATGTCTATAGAACATTGTATCATAAACCAAAAGGATATCCCTTCTTCTCAGCACCTCATGATGCCTTCTCCAAAATTGACCATATAATCAATAACAAAACATGCATCAACAGATATAAAAATATTGAAATAATCACATGCATCCTATCAGATCACCACAGACTAAGGCTGATCTTCAATAAAAATATAAATAATAGAAAACTCACATACACGTGGAAGGTGAACAACAATCTACTCTATGATAACCCTGTCAAGTAAGAAATAAAGAAAGCAATTAAAGACATTTTAGAGTTTAAGGAAAATGAAGCTACAACATACCCAAACTTTTGGGAAACAATGAAAGCAGTCCTAAGAGGAGAACCCATAGCTTTGAATGCCTCTAAAAAGAAACTGGAGAGAGGATACAGGAGCAGCTTGACAGCACAACTAAAAGTTCTAGAACAAAAGGAAGCAAATTCTCCCAAGAGGAATAGAAGGCAGGAAACAATCAAACTCAGGACTGAAATCAACCAAGAAGAACAAAAAGAACTATAAAAAGAATCAACCAAACCAGGAGCTGGTTGTTTGAGAAAATCAACATAATAGACAAACCCTTAGCTAGACTAACTACAGGGCACAGGGACAGTATCCAAATTATCAAAACCAGAAATGAAAAGGGAGACATACCAAAAGAAATTTAGGAAATCCAAAAAAAAATCATCAGATCCTACTACAAAAGCCTATACTCAACAAAACTGGAAAATCTGGATAACTTGTACAATTATCTAGACAGATATCAGGTACCAAATTAAAACCAGGATCAGATAAACAATGGAAATACTCCCATAACCCCTAAAGATATAGAAGCAGTCATCAATAGTCTCCCAAACAACAACAACAAAAAAAGCCCAGGATCTGATGAGTTTGTATAAAATTCTATGAGATCTTCAAGAAGACCTAATACCAATACTATTCAAAATATTATGCAAAATCAAAAGAGAAGGAACATTATTCAATTTGTTCTATGATGCCAGAATTACAATTATACTCTAACCATACAAAGACCCAATGAAGAAAGGAAACTTCATACCAATTTCCCTTATGAATATCAATGCAAAAATACTCAATAAAATTCTTGCAAACTGAATCCAAGAATACATCATGATCAAGTAGTAGTCTTCATCCCTGCGATGAGAGGATAGTTAAGTATACAGAAATCCACCAACTTAATCTACTAGAGAAAAAAACTCAAAGACAAATCCACATGATCATCTCATTAGATGCTGAGAAAGCATTTGACAAAATACTACACCATTTATAGTAAAATTTGAGGAAAGATCTGGAATTCAAGGCCCATACCTAACATAATAAAAGCAAGAGACAGCAAACCAGTAGCCAACATCAAACTAAATGGTGAGAAACTTGAAGCAATCCTACTAAAATCAGGGACTAGACTAGGTTGCCCACTTTCTCCCTACTTATTCAACATAGTACTAGAAGTCCTAGCGAGAACAAATCAACAACAAAAGGAGAACAAATAAATATAAATTGGGAAGATGGCAAAATATCACTATTTCCAGAAGATATGATAGCATGTATTAGTGACCCCAAAAATTACACCAGATAAATCCTAAACCTGATATACAACTTCAGTGCAGTAGCTAAATATACAATTAACTCAAACATGTCAGTGGCCTTTCCCTACACAAAGAATAAAGAGGATGAGAAAGAAATTAGGGATACAACACACTTCACAACAGTCAAAAAATATAAAATACATTGGTGTGACTGTAACTAAGGAAGTGAAAAGTCTGTATGACAAGAACTTCAAGTCTCTGAAGAAAGAAATTGAAGAACTCAGAAGATAAAATGATCTCCCATACTCATGGATTGGCAGGGTTAATATAGTAAAAATGTCTATTTGCCGAACAAAATCTACATATTCAATGTAATACCCATCAAAATTCTAACTCAATTCTTAACTGAGTTAGAAAAGGCAATTTTCAAATTCATCTGAAATAACAAAAACAAAAACAAAAAATCAGAAAAAAAAACAAAAACAAAAAACTAGGATAGCAAAAACTATTTTCAATAATAAAAGAACCTCTAGGGGAATCACCATGGCTGACCTCAAGCTGTACCATAGAACAATTGTGATAAAAACTGCATGGTACTGGTACAGCAACAGACAGGTAGATCAATGGAATAGAATTGAAGACACAGAAATGAATCCACCCTGAGATTCTACCTCCCACCAGTCAGAATGGCAAAGATCAAAAATTCAGGTAACAGCAGATGCTGGCAAGGATGTGGAGAAAGAGGAACACTTCTCCATTGTTGGGTTTGCAAGCTTGTACAACTCTGGAAATCAGTCTGGCGGTTCCTCAGAAAATTCGACATAGTACTACCAGACGATCATGCAATTCTTCTCCTGGGCATATATCCAGAAGATGTTCCAACCAATAAGAAGGACACATGCTCCACTATGTTCACAGAAGCCTTATTTATAATAGCCAGAAGCTTGAAAGAACCCAGATGACCCTCAACAGAGGAATGGATACAGAAAATGTGGCACATTTACAAAATGGAGTACTAATCAGCTATTAAAAAGAATGAATTTATGAAATTCCTAGGCAAATGGATAGACCTGGAGGGCATCACCATGATTGAGGTAACCCAATCACAAAAGAACTCACACAATATGTACTCACTGATAAGTGGATATTAGCCCAGAAATTTAGAATACCCAAAATATAAGACAATTTGCGAAACACATGAAACTCAAGAAGAACGAAGACCAAAGTGTGGACATTTTGCCCCTTCTTAGAATTGGGAACAAAACACCCATGGAAGGAGTTACAGACACAAAGTTTGGAGCTGAGATGAAAGGATGGACCATCTAGAGACTGACATACCCGGGGATCCATCCCATAATCAGCCTCCAAACACGGACACCATTGCCTATACCAGCAAGATTTTGCTGAAAGGACCCTGATATAGCTGTCTCTTGTGAGACTATCCCGGGGCCTAGCAAACACATAAGTGGATGCTCACAGTCAACTATTGGATGGATCACAGGGCCCCCAATGGAGGAGCTAGAGAAAGTACCAAAGGAACTGGGAGTATCTGCAACCCTATAAGTGGAACAACAATATGAACTAACCAGTAACCCCCGGAGTTCATGTCTCTAGCTACATATGTATCAGAAGATGACCTATTCGGCCATCAGTGGAAAGAGAGCCCATTGGTCGTGCAAACTTTATATGCCCCAGTACAGGGTAACATCAGGGCCAAAAAGTGGGAGTGGGGGAGGGGAGTGGAGGGGGAGTGGGTCGGGGACCGTGTGGGGGACTGTTGGGATAGCATTGGAAATGTAAATGAAATAAATACCTAATAAAACTTAAAAAAAGAGAAATGAACCCACACACCTATGGTCGCTTGATCTCTGACCAGGGAGCTAATACCATCCAGTGGAAAAAAGACAGCATTTTCAATAAATGGTGCTGGCACAACAGGTGGTTATCATGTACAAGAATGAGAACTGATCCATTCTTATCTCCTTGTACAAAGTTTAAGTCAAGTGGATCAAAGACCTCCACATAAAATCAGAGACACTGAATTTTATATAGGAGAAAGTGAGAAAAAGCCTCGAAGATATGGGCATAGTGGAAAAAATTCCTGAACAGAACAGCAATGGCTTGTGCTGTAAGATCAAGTATCAACAAATGGGACCAGATAAAATTGCAAAGATTCTGTAAGGTAAAAGACACTGTCAATAGGACAAAAAGGCCACCAACAGATCGGGAAAGGATTTTTACCAATCCTAAATCTGATAGGGGATTAATATCCAATATATACAAAGATCTCAAGAAGCTGGACTCCAGAAATTCAAAAAACCCAAAAAAATGGGGTACAGAGCTAAAAAAGAATTCTCAACTGAGGAATATCGAAGGTTTGATATGCACTTGAAAAAATGTTCAGCATCTTTAACCATCAGGGAAATGCAAATAAAAACAACCCTGAGATTCTACCTCACACCAGTCAGAATGGCTAAGATCAAAAATTCGGGTAACCTCAGATGCTGGCGAGGATGTGAAGAAAGAGGAGCACTCCTACTTTGCTCGTGGGATTGCAAGCTTGTACAACCACTCTTGAAATCAGTCTGGCAGTTTCTCAAAAAAATTTGACATAGTAATATCTGAAGATTCAGTAATTCCTTTCCTGGGCATATACCCAGAGAAGGACACCTGCAGTAGTATGTTCATGGCAGCCTTTTTTATAATGGCCAGAAGCTGGAAAGAATCCAGATGTCCCTCAACAGGGGAATGGATACAGAAAATGTGGTACATTTACACAATGGAATACTACTCAGCTATTAAAACAGTGGATTTATGAAATTCCTAAGCAAATGGATGGACCTGGGGGACATCATCATGAGTGAGGTAACCCAATCACAAAGAAGTCACTTGAAATGCACTCACTGATAAGTGGATATTATCCCAGAAACTTACAATACCCAATATACAATTTGCAAAAAAAAAAAAAACCCACAAGAAAATTAAGAAGGAAAACAACGCATGGACACTTCATACTACCTTAGAATAGGGAACAAAATACCCATGGAAGGAGTTACAGAGACAAAGTTTGGAGCTAAGTCGAAAGGATGGACCATCCAGAGACTACCCCACCCGGGCATCCATTCCATAATTAGCCACCAAATGCAGACACTATTGCACATGCCAGAAAGATATTGCTGAACAGACTCTGACATAGCTGTCTTGTGTGAGGATAAGCCAGTGCCTGGCAAATACAGAAGTGGATGCTCACTGTCATCTATTGGATGGAACACAGGGTCCTAATGGAGGAGCTAGAGAAAGTATTCAAGGAGCAGAAGGGGTCTGCAACCCTATAGGTGGAACAAAAATATGAACTAACCAGTATCCCCAGAGCTTGTTTCTCTAGCTTCATATGTAGCAGAAGATGGCCTAGTCAGCCATCACTGGGAAGAGAGGCCCGTTGGTCTTGCCAACTTTATATGCTGCAGTACAGGGGAGTGCCAGAGCCAAGAAATATGAGTGGATGGGTATGGGAGCAAGACAGGGAGGGGGAGGGTATAGGGGACTTTCAGGATAGCATTTGAAATGTAAATGAAAAAAATATGTAGTAAAAAAATTGAAAACAAACAAAAAACAAAGAAAAGGAATACACCTCACAAGGAAGTTGTACAAGGCGTGAAATAGGACAAAAGGAGTTATAGAGAAATATGCAAATTAAAAAATATCAGTGGGTTTTGTGTGTGTGTGTGTGTGTGTGTGTGTGTGTGTGTGTGTTAGGTCAACATTAATTTAAACACACCAGATGCATGCCTGGTACCTGAAGAAACCATAGGAATGCAAATAAGTGCACAAAACAGTGGTTGGAAAAATGACTCATCTGTTAAAAGCACCTGTTCTATGCAGATGACCAGGCACAAAACACCCACATCGTGGCTCACAATTTATGCACAGCTAAAGTTTCAGAGAATCAGTGCACACTTCCAGCCTCTGTAGGCAACAGAGGCATAAGTGAGAGAGAGGGCCAGAAGGGTCTAGCATGTTCTTGTAATCAAGGTCAGTACTAGGAAGGTGGAGACAGGAGGGTACCAGGGGATATAGGGGATCTGGATGCTCCCTTCTGATCTCTTAGGACAGAATAAACTCTTGTGGTGTGCTTATGTACATTCAGAAAGAGTCCACACACATTCATTGTTACGCATATGAATAAATACAAACCAAAATGGCATGCAAGAGCCTCTACTGTTGAAATAAAGTAGTGCCGTTTGCAGTGTTTCATATGTTTCACATTTGTTCAAGTTTTTCAAGTATGTAAGGGCTTAAAACCTAGAAATTGTCTTAAAGCCAGTAGTAGCTCATTCCCACCTTCTGAAAACTCCCTTTGAAGCAATGGGGCCTGGTACTCCATGTACGCATGAGCAGGATATATTCAGCCAATCAGCACAGACCTGATTTCTCCAGCTTGCATCACAAAGGGTCCTCAGAATCCTCAGTCCAGGAATCTCTGCTGACAACGGTTTTTTACCATTGAGGAGTTGAGCACGGAAGGGTGCAGTTGTGAAGGTGTTCACCTCTGAGATAACCTTTAAGTGATAATCGGCTCTGCTCAGGGTTGTTGGACAGTTAATCGAGGTATGACAGGGTGGGGCATATCAGGCCCAGGTGGCCACTAGGTGAGGGAATGCCTCATGATCGCCATTTCCTATGGCTTCTGATTGTTAACTGAAGGTGGAGGACCATATTCATGGCAGAGGATTGAACAGGTCAGGGCCTTAGAAGATTGTGAACCCTTGGAGGACACAATCATGGGGCCTTGGGATAGGATCAGAGAGCTGGCTGCAGGATTGTGGGTCGGGGGAGCATCGGGCTGTGAGTGAGGAGCCTTGGCGCTTGTCCTGTGTGCTGTAAGGAGCCTTAGGGTCCAACTTGGCGCTTGCCCTGTGTGCTGTCCGGGATCCAATTAAAACACACTAAGGATTCCTCCCTCTTCATTGTCTTCTCTACGGTGTGTTCCTTTGGTATAGACTGTATGGACATTGCAGAGAGGGGAGTGGCGTAGGAAGAATGAATGAAAAGAAGAAGAGGAGACATTACAAGAGATTAATAAGTAATCTGGGAAGGATTCTGAACAGGGATCCTCCTGTCTAATCGCCCATGTATTGGGATTAAAGACTTGGACCACCAAGTTCAGCTTTTTCTCTCAGTTTTAGTTCTGTAGTATGGGATCTTCCTTTGTAGCTCAGACTGGTCTGGCTTGGGCTGGCCTTTAACTTACAATCTTCAGATGTTTGAAATCCTCGGCTTCCCCCAATCCCAAATTTCTCCAATATAAGGATTTTCTGTGTGGGTAGTGGTGGTGAGTGTTTGTTGTAGACTGAGCATTGGGTCTTCTTGACATGAATATATAGTTACCATGTTCATCATCTTTCTGGATAGTACTATGAATTTACTTTAAAACTGAGATATACTGAAAATCAGAATTGCTGATGTTTTGTTTAAAAAGAATCTTTGGGAGATAGTACCAAAATTCAGATGCCTCAAAGTTTAAATGCAAACACATTTTGCTCATCATTTTTGGTGAGAAAGGGAGGACTCACGTATTAAAGGCTGGCCTGTTTTTGCCTTTTTTAAACTGAGAAATGACAGATTGTTAACTTGGGTTCTAAAGAAGGATTTAAAATAAGTAAGTTAAATAAGATTTTAAAACAAAGTTGGGAGGGAGAGAGACATGATAAACGGGATACATGAAGGAAATTTTAAGGGGAAGCATATATATATATATATATGTGTGTGTGTGTGTGTGTGTGTGTGTGTGTGTGTGTGTGTATACATATACACATACACACACACACATACACATATACACGTGTGACCATATTGAATATGTATGCAAAACTCTCTGATAAAAACAAATTATTAAAAATATAAGTGTTAAAAAACAAAAGAAACAATCTTTCAATGAGCTAAGATAATTATATAATTATTTGACTTTTTGACATTTTTAACTATTTAAATGATACCTTTGGATTTAGATAACTACATTTTTTTCTTTTTTCCTTTTTATTTTTATTTTTTAACTAAGAAGACAACTGAGCGCTTAAGAGAAAAATGTCTATTAAGAAACTGTGGGTGATACCAAAGGATGGTTACTTATTACTTCTTGACTATGATTCAGATGAAGAAGAAGAGCAGGCTCATTCTGAAGGTATCCAGTCTTCAGTATTGATTGTGTCCTGAAGTTCATTAGACCTTTCCCAACTCACCTGCAATGGAAGAAGTCTTTTCTAAGTTTTCATATACTTCATTTCTAATTTTACCTATATCTATATATTCCTATACCTGAGTTTTAGCAGTGCATATACCTACTCTTGGCACTGTAGACATAATATGTTGAGAAACGATAACTTGCTATGGTTTTACCCCAGAAAAAGACATGAACGTTGTTCCTATATGTTAGCAAAACATGAATTTATTTCATAATACCTGCAAATAAATTATTTCATTCCTTTTTTCTATTGTATATTTTCTTTATTTACATTTCAAATATTATCCCCTTTTCTATTTCCCCTCTGCAAATCCCCTCTCCTCTTACCTCTCCCCCTGCCCCCAACACACCCACCCCCAATTCCTGGCCCAGGCATCCCTTAATACTGGGGCATAGGACCTTTACAGTACCAAGGGTCTCTCCTCCCGTTGATGACATACTAAGCCATCCTCTCCTACATATGCAGCTGGAGCCATAAGTCCCACCATCTGTTTTATTTGATTGGTGCTTTAGTCCCAGGGAACTCTGGGGGTACTGGTTAGTTCATATTGTTCACCCTCCTATGGGGCAGCAAACCCCTTATGATCCTTGGGAACTTTCTCTAGCTCCATCATTGGGGACCCTGTGCTCAGTACAATGGATGTCTGTGAGCATTCACTTCTGTATTCGTCAGGCACTGACAGATCCTCTCAGGAGACAGCGATATCAGTCTCCTGTCCCCAAGCTCTCGTTGGCATCTGCCATAGTGTCTGGGTTTGTTGGTTATTTATTGGATTGATCCCTGAGTGAGGCAGTCTCTGGATTCATTCAGTCTCAGCTGCAAACTTTGTCTCTATAACTCCTTCCATGGACATTTTGTTTCCCATTCTAAGAAGGAATGACGTATCCACACTTTGGTCTTCCTTATTCTTGAGTTTCATGGGTTTTGCAGATTGTATCTTGGTTATTCTGAGCTTCTGGGATAATATCCACTTATCAGTGAATGCATATCATGTGTGTTCTTTTGTGATTGGGTTATCTCCCTTAGGAAGATATCATCCAGATCCATCCATTTGTCTAAGAATTTCATGAATTCATTGTTTTTAATAGCTGTGTAGTATTTCATTATGTAAATGTACCACATTTTCTGTATCCATTCCACTGAAGAGGGACATCTGGGTTGTTTTCAGCTTCTTGCTATTATAAATAAGGATGCTATGAACATAGTGAAGCATGTCATTATTACAAGTTCGAATATCTTCTGAGAATATGCCCAGGGAGGAGTATTGCTGGATCTTCCAGTAGAACTATGTCCAATTTTCTGAGGAAACACCAGACTGACTTCCAGAGTGGTTTTACCAGCTTGCAATCTCACCAGCAATGGAGGAGTGTTCCTATTTCACCACATTCTCGCCAGCATCTGCTGTCATCTGAGTTTTAGATCTGAGCCATTCTGACTGGTATGAGGTGGAATCTCAGGTTTATTTTGACATGCACTTCCCTCATAATTAAGGATGATGAACATTTTTAGGTGCTTCTCAGCCATTCGGTTTTCTTTAGTTGAGAATTCTTTGTTTATCTCTGTCCCCATTTTTAATGGGGTTATTTTATTTTCTGGAGTCCAGATTCTTGAGCTCTTTATATATATTGGATATTAGTCCCCATCTGATTTAGGATTGGTAAAGTTTTTTTCCCATCTATTGGTTGCTGTTTTGTCCTATTGACAGTGTCCTTTGACTTATAGAAGCTTTGCAATTTTATAAGGTCACATTTGTCTATTCTTAATCTTACAGCACAAGCCATTGCTGTTCTGTTCAGGAATTTTTCCCTTGTGCCCATGTCTTCGAAGCTCTTCCCCACTTCCTCCTCTATAAGTTTCAGTGTCTCTGGTTTTATGTGGAGTTCCTTGATCTACCTAGACTTGAGCATTGTACAATGAGATGAAAATAGATCAATTTGCATTCTTCTACATGCTAACTGCCAATTGAGCCAGCACCATTTGTTGAAAATGTTGTCTTTTTTTCCACTGGATGGTTTTTGCTCCTTTGTCAATGATCAAGTGACAATAGGTGTGTGGGTTCATTTCTGTGTCTTCAGTTCTATTCCATTTATCTACCTGTCTATCAGTATACGTGTACCATGCAGTTTTTATCACAATTGCTCTATAGTACAGCTTGAGATCAGGCACGGTGATTCCAGGAGAGATTCTTTTATTGTTGAGAATAGTTTTTTGTATCCTAGGTTTTGTTCTTATTCCAGATGAATTTGCAAATAGCCCTTTCTAACTCAGTTAAGAATTGTGTTGGAATTTTCGTGGGGATTGCATTAAATCTTTACATTGCTTTCGGCAAGATAGCCATTTTTACTACATTAATCCTGCCAATCAATGAACATGGGAAATCTTTCCAACTTCTGAGATTTTCTTTGATTTTTCTTCAGAGACTTGACATTTTTATCATACAGATCCTTCTTTCACTTACTCAGTTAGAGTCACACCAACGTATTTTATATTATTTGTGACTATTGTGAAGGGTGTTGTTTCCCTAATTTCTATTTCATCCTGTTTATTCTTTTTGTAGAGAAAGGCCACCGATATGTTTGAGTTAATTTTGTATTCAGCTACTGCACTGAAGCTGTGTATCAGATTTAGGATTTCTCTGGTGTAATTTTTGGGGTCACTTATATATACTATCATATCTTCTGGAAATAGTGAGATTTTGCCTTCTACCTTTCCAATTTGTATTCATTTGTTCTCTTTTTGTTGTCTAATTGCTCTGACTAGGACTTCAAGTACTATGTTGAATAGGTAGGGAGAAAGTGGGCAGACTTGTTTAGTCCCTGATTTTAGCGGGATTGCCTCCAGTTTCTCACCATTTAGTTTGATGTTGGCTACTGGTTTGCTGTCTACTGCTTTTATTATGTTTAGGTATAGGATTTGAATTCCTGATCTATCCTGGACTTTTCTATGAATGGGTGCTGTATTTTGTCAAATGTTTTCTCAGCATCTAATGAAATGATCATGTGATTTTTGTCTTTGAGTTTGTTTCTATAGTGGATTATGTTGATGGATTTCTGTATATTAAACCATCCCTCATCACAGGGATCAAGTGTACTTGATCATGATGGATGATCATTTTTATGTATTCTTGGATTCAGTTTGCAAGGCTTTTATTGAATATTTTTGCATCAATTTTCATAAGGGAAATTGGTCTGAAGTTTCCTTTCTTCATTGGATCTTTGTATGGTTTGAGTATAATTGTAATTCTGGCTTCATAGAACAAATTGAATAATGTTCCTTCTCTTTAGATTTTGCATAATGGTTTGAAGAGTATTGGTATTAGGTCTTCATGAAGATCTGATAGAATTCTGTACTAAACCCATCAGATCCTGGGCTTTTTTGTTTGGGAGACTATTAATGACTGCTTCTATTTCTTTAGGTGTTATGGGAGTATTTCTAGGGTTTATCTGATCCTGAATTATATTTGGTACCTGATATCTGTCTAGAAATGTGTCCATTTCATCCAGATTTTCCAGTTTTGTTGAGTATAGGTTTTTGTAGTAGGATCTGATGATTTTTTGGATTTCCTAAGTTTCTGTTGTTATGTCTCCCTTTTCATTTCTGGTTTTGTTAATTAGGATGATGTCTCGGTTTCCTTTAGTGAGTCTGGCTAAGGGTTTACCTATCATGTTGATTTTCTCAAACAACCAGCTCCTGGTTTGGTTGATTCTTTGTATAGTTCCTTTGTTTCCAATTGGTTGATTTCATTCCTGAGTTTGATTGTTTCCTGCCTTCTATTCCTCTTGTGAGAATTTGCTTCCTTTTGTTCTAGAGCTTTTAGTTGTGCTGTCAAGCTGCTCCTGCATCCTCTATCCTGTTTCTTTTTAGAGGCATTCAGAGCTGTGAATTTTAGTCTTATTACTGTTTCCATTGTGTACCATATGTCTGGTTATGTTGTAGCTTCATTTTCATTAAACTCTAAAAAGTCTTTAATTTCCTTCTTTATTCCTTCCTTGACCAAGTTATCATTGAGTAGGTTGTTGTTCACCTTCCACATATATGTGGATTTTCTATTATTTATATTATTATGGAAGATCAGCATTAGTCTGTGGTGATCTGATAGGATGCATGGGATTATTTCAATATTTTTATATCTGTTGAGGCATGTTTTGTGACTGATTATATGGTCAGTTTTGGAGAAGGCCTCATGAGGTACTGAGAAGAAGGGATATCCTTTCGATTTAGGATACAGTGTTCTATAGATATCAACTAAATCCATTTGTTTCATAACTCCTGTTGGTTTCACTGTGTCTGTTTTTAGTTTTTGTTTCCAGGATGTGTCCATTGATGAGAGAGGGGTTTGGAAGTCTTCCACTATTATAGTGTGCAGTGCAATGTGTATTTTGAGGTTTACTAAAGTTTCTTTTATGAATATGGCTGCCCTTGCATTTGGAGCATAGATGTTCAGAATTGGGAGTTCCTCTTGGTAAATTTAATTTTGATGAATATGAAGTGTTCCTCCTTGTCTTTTTTGATAACTTTGGGTTGAAAGTCAATTTTATTTGATATTAGAATGCCTACTCCAGCCTGTTTCTTGTGACCATCTGCTTGGAAAATTGTTTTCTAGACTTTTACTCTGAGGTAATATCTGTCTTTGTCTGTGAGGTTTATTTCTTATATGAAACAAAATGCTGGGTCATGCTTACACATTAAGTCTTTTAGTCTATGTCTTTTTATTGTGGATTTGAGTCCACTGATATTAAGAGATATTAAGAAAAAGTCGTTGTTGGTTCCTGTTATATTTGTTTTTAGAAATGGAATTTTGTTCATGTGGCCATCTTCTTTTAGTTTTACTGCAAGATTACTTTCTTGCTTTTTCTAGAATGTAATTTCCCTCCTTGTTTTGGTGTTTTCCCTTCATTATCCTTTGAAGGGCATGATTTGTTGGAAGATATTGTGTAATTTTGGTTTTGTCATAGAATACCTTGGTTTCACCATCTATGGTAAAAGAGTGTTACTGTGTATAGTAGCCTTGGCTGGCATTTGTGCTCTCTTAGGGTCTGTATGTCAACTGTCCTGGATCGTCTGGCTTTCATAGTCTCTGGGGAGAAGTTAGGTGAAATTCTGATAGGTCTGCCTTTATATGTTACTTGAACTGTTTTCCCTTACTGC
Organism: Mus musculus; assembly: GCF_000001635.26. Taxonomy (NCBI): domain Eukaryota; kingdom Metazoa; phylum Chordata; class Mammalia; order Rodentia; family Muridae; genus Mus; species Mus musculus. The sequence continues at coordinate 26,224,432 of NC_000086.7, read as the reverse complement.
TTTTAATATTCTCTTTTTTGTGTGCATCTGGTGTTTTGATTATTATGTGATGGCAGGAATGTCTTTTGTGGTCTAAAGTATTTGGGTATCTGTAGGCTTCTTTTATGTTCATGGGCATCTCTTTCTTTAGGTTAGGGAAGTTTTCTTCTATAATTTTGTTGAAGATATTCACTGGCCCTTTAAGTCTGAAATCTTACTTCTCATCTATACCTATTATCCTTAAGTTTTGTTTTCTCCTTGTATCCTCAATAACCTTGATGTAATTATTTCATTTATAAAACTGTTTGAAAAACTCACATGGGCAGTTTTTCCAGAGAAATGCAAATTGAAAATACTTTATTAACTATTACTTATATAGCATACTTTCAAATGTTTCCATTTTCTATTGTCAATATAGTAAAGAGGCCAGCATTTGGCAAACATGAGAATATGCCGCCTCACGTAGAAGCAGATGAAGATATAAGGTAATATTTTCAATTTTTCCCAGTTCAATAGAGTACTTCAAAAGTAGTGTTTGTGATCCCTTCACTGGAGGAGTAGATTCAGGAAAATCAACAATTTATGGTCAGATGCAGCTATATATTGAGTTCAAGCCCAGCTTGGGGTCCTTAAGTCCTCGTCATCACAAACACATAGCAACTAGGACAATATACCCACCTGCATGGGATCTTCCCAGATATACACACAAACAAAAGGAGAAACATAATAAAAATAAGAGGGGGACCATCTGGGAAGAAGAAGGGTCTCAGCAAGTGTGGGAGAGTTATGAATAAACTACTGTGTGTTGTAAATGTATGAATTGTTAAAAGTAAGTAATTCAGGTTCACTTTGGTTGTCTGCCATGTATTTTATATGCATATGACATTTGTTCCAAACCAAACATTATATATTTATTCTAAATAATTAAAAGAAGTTCCTGTGTAAAGTTTTGTGTGTGCTAGGCAAATGCTCTACCAGTCCACTATATTTCTAGCTTTAACATTTTATTGTCCTTTCTTCACAGAGATGAACAAGACAGTATGTTGGATAAATCTGGAGGTAGGTGTTTTTGGAGATATTTGCCTGTTGTTTGAAGAGGACATAAGATGGCATCAGATCTCTATAAACCCTACAGCATAAGAGGATAATTTTAGGTTTCACAGTAATTGTAGTTTTCTTTAAAACACATACAGATGACTACTCACCCAACATTCAGAAACAAAGATTAGCTGAAGGTGTACCTCAGTGGTACAGCACCATGTAAAAGCTATGAGTTTCATCTTCAGTGGTGAAAAAACAAAACAAAACAAAACAAAACCCAACCAACACATGAAATTAACAAAACACCCACCAAACAAACAAAACACAGCAATAAGCCTCGCAAATGAAATGTTAGTTTTCCCAGTTTGCCCAATTAACTGTAAAGTGAGCAAGAAATGCAATTGGCTATTATAAGGAAACACACAAAACCAGCATTAAGCATTTTAGGAACCTAAATTTAGGCATGATTAGAGAAATACACCCCCCCCCAAAAAAAAGACAGTGGCTACAGCAACATAACAAACCTTGCAGAGGGGCTAGAATTATGGCTCACTTGGTAAAGTTCTTTCCTTGAAAATATATGGACTTAAGGTGGGGGCCTAGATTCCACTTTAAAAATGCAGGCTGCAGTCCAGTGCTGAGTAGGTAGAGATAGCTAGCTGGCTAGCCAGGCTAGTGACGTTGGTGAGCTGCAGATTCAGAGAGACCCTGTCTCTGAAGATTTAAGTTGGATCAGGCAGTGGTGGCGCATGCCTTTAATCCCAGCGTTTGGGAGGCAGAAGCAGGGGGATTTCTATGTTTGAGGCAACCCTGGTCTACAGGTTGAGTTCCAGGACAACCAGGGCTATACAGAGAAACCCTGTCTGGAAAAACAAACAAACAAAAAATGTAAGTTGGAATATGATTGAGAATAAAGCCTTCTTCTGCACACATATACTGAAATGTATACACATCATTTTTGCTGAATCTCTTTTTATGATTTACAGAATCCTTTAAAATTATGTTTTTTTTCTTTTTCTGGAAATAGACAATATTAGGAAAGTGTCATATTTCTATAATCTCCACTGTATATTAAAAATAAATATCTATCGAGAGAAATGATCCAGCATACCTTAAAACACACACAGGACAGGGATGGAAAGATAGCTTTCAAATTAAGACCACTTGTTGCTCGAAAACCAAGGTTAAGTTCCTAGGACCCATATAATGGCTCACAACCATTTGTAATTCGAGATCCAGGGGAATTGGCATCCTATTCTAGTTTCTATGAGCACCAGACATGCATGTTGAACAAATACAAACATGCAAAACCACGTTAGTTTAATAAATAAAACAAATCCGAAATACACATAACAGCCCCTTCAACTGAAACAAAGTAGGAGAGTCTTCTTTGGGGTTCATTTTATTTTAACTTTCAAGTTAGTATTGCAAACTTGAAAGCTTCTGGGTAGTAGTGGCAGCTAAAATACTACCTCTTTTTTGCTGCTTGGATGACAGATGACTGATAGAGCCTCTCTCACTTTTGTAAGCATGTGCAAACACGGCCAGTCAGCAAGGGGCTTGGCTGAGATTGTTTTACAGCTGCCCAAACCCTGTTACCCAGTATGCTTTGTGGTGGCCACGAAGCTGAGTTCTTGAGGAAGGGAAGTTTCTTGAGGAAGCATGGTAGGGGGAAGTCTCTGTGGAGGTAGTCAGTGACCTGTTAAAAGATGGTTAATAATGGTTCAGGTGGGGGTCCAGGTAGGGTGAAGGTGGCGGGGCGGAGGTGTTACTTCCAGAGTAAGGAGAGGAGGTGACCCTCCCTGGACTCCGGATAGCACTGCTGCTGGGTTCACAATCGACTTTACCCACTTAGACCTCTGCGGTGAAAAACGGAGAACTTCACTAAGGGCAGGAGTTTGAAAAGCCTAGCATCTAGCAGAAAGCAGGAAGGCCAGGGTATTGGAGACCCCGAAAGTCTTCCTTGGGCCTGGGGATGTGAAGTGTGAGTAAACTGGAGGTCAGTTAGTGGCAGAAACAGACTAGAACCTTTTCTGTGCTGCTGCTACCCGACAGAAATTCATTAAAAACAAACTGAAGACAAGTCTTCATTTTCTTCTACCTGGTGTTGAAAGGCCAGATTGCCAAAATTTGTATATATAGGATCCAAACGGCCTCAAAATCCCGAGGCTCCTCTCAGCCTCTGAAGTGCTGGAACTTCAGACATACTTCAGACCAGGCTGTGTTTATTTTTTTTTCCATTTTTTATTAGGTATTTAACTCATTTACATTTCCAATGCTATACCAAAAGTCCCCCATATCCACCCACCCCCACTCCCCTGCCCACCCACTCCCCCTTTTTGGCCCTGGTATTCCCCTGTACTGGGGCATATAAAGTTTGCAAGTCCAATGGGCCTCTCTTTCCAGTGATGGCCGACTAGGCCATCTTTTGATATATATGCAGCTAGAGTCAAGAGCTCCGGGGTACTGGTTAGCTCATAATGTTGTTCCACCTATAGGGTTGCAGATCCCTTTAGCTCCTTGGCTACTTTCTCTAGCTCCTCCATTGGGAGCCCTATGATCCATCCATTAGCTGACTGTGAGCATCCACTTCTGTGTTTGCTGGGCCCCGGCATAGTCTCACAAGAGACAGCTACATCTGCGTCCTTTCAATAAAATCTTGCTAGTGTATGCAATGGTGTCAGCGTTTGGATGCTGATTATGGGGTGGATCCCTGGCTATGGTTATGGCAGTCTCTACATGGTCCATCCTTTCATCTCAGCTCCAAACTCCGTCTCTGTAACTCCTTCCATGGGTGTTTTGTTCCCAAATCTAAGGAGGGGCATAGTGTCCACACTTCAGTCTTCATTCTCCTTGAGTTTCATGTGTTTAGCAAATTATATCTTATATCTTGGGTATCCTAGGTTTGGGGCTAATATCCACTTATCAGTGAATACATATTGTGTGAGTTTCTTTGTGAATGTGTTACCTCACTCAGGATGATGCCCTCCAGGTCCATCCATTTGGCTAGGAATTTCATAAATTCATTCTTTTTAATAGCTGAGTAGTACTCCATTGTGTAGATGTACCACATTTTCTGTATCCATTCCTCTGTTGAGGGGCATCTAGGTTCTTTCCAGCTTCTGGCTATTATAAATAAGGCTGCTATGAACATAGTGGAGCATGGGGCTCAGAACTGAACAAAGAATTCTCACCTGAGGAATACCGAATGGCAGAGAAGCACTTGAAAAAATGTTCAACATCCTTAATCATCAGGGAAATGCAAATCAAAACAACCCTGAGATTCCACCTCACACCAGTCAGAATGGCTAAGATCAAAAATTCAGGTGACAGCAGATGCTGGCGAGGATGTGGAGAAAGAGGAACACTCCTCCATTGTTGGTGGGAGTGCAGGCTTGTACAACCACTCTGGAAATCAGTCTGGCGGTTCCTCAGAAAACTGGACATAGTACTACCGGAGGATCCAGCAATACCTCTCCTGGGCATATATCCAGGCTGTGTTTATTTATGTGTTGTTTTGGTTTAGGGAAGTAAGCTCTAACTCTGTATCTCAGGAGTGTCTGAAACCTCATGTGCAGCTTGAACTGGCCTTGAAACTGAAGTCCTCAGCCTTACAAATGTACTGGGACCTGAGGAAACATGCTTGTTTTATTTTTTACTTTTAAAATTTGTGGGGGTTTTTCATAGTTGAAGATTGAACCCAGAGCTTCTTGCTGTAGCAGTGAAATATATGTCCAGCCAGCCAGATCTTTATAATTTAGATTTGTATTTCGATGAAAAAGATTGAGGAGCTTGGTTGTGATAATAGCAACTATGATTTTATTTGGAGATTGAGATGCAGACACATTTGTTCTAACTTATCAAAAACCTTGCAGGAATGGGACCAAGATGCAGATCCTCCTATGTTTAGATATAAACCCACTTGACGTCACAGTTAAAGCCATCATAGTGTGTGTGTCTGTGTGTGTGTGTGTGTGTGTAAGAGAGAGAGAGAGAGAGAGAGAGAGAGAGAGAGAGAGAGAGAGAGAGAATGAGAGAGAGAGAGAGAGAGAGAGAGAGAGAGAGAGAGGGAGAGTTTTAAACTAAAAAATAACAAACCTCTATTCATTTATAGTAAGGAAGACTAAGATACTTTATTCAACTTAAATAATTCTTTTTAAAAATGTGTACATATTAAAGTTAAGGTTATTAATGGCTATCTTTGAAGCCAACTATTGTGTTCCATGTTTAAATACTAAAGTCTTTAGTATTAAATCAGAGGGTAATAGAAATATGGTTTTATCTTTAAACCCTTCCTGCAATTATGAAGTGCTGTTTTTGTAAAAATCATTCCTTAATGTTATTTTATATTTCAATTTTATTAGTTTAAGTGATTTTTTTATTCAAATGGCTTGAGAAAATTTCTTTTTTTATTTTAAATCAGAAAACGTAAGTTTCTCAGAAAAATGGCAGCGTTTTGCACGTTCTGTAGAGACACCAATGGAAAACTGGAATTTGTTAAGTGGTGAACAGCAAGTTAGGAATGCTTCAGAATTGGACCTTATGGAAGGTACCAGATATTTAATGATGGGCATTGATGTTAAACTTCCTTTTTTTCTCAGTTGTTCTTCTTAGGCTTGTAAAGGAGATCAAAAATCTCATATTGTATCTCTTGTCTTTAATCACAACATATAAATAAATTGCTTAAAACATATTTTTAGATGACAATTAGACATTACTTGATTTTGTTTAACTTCTAGGCAAACAATAGATCTGCTTTAAAACCTAATGTTGGCACTATGCCTGAATGATCACAAAGTATTTCATTAAAATTTGCAAAATAACATAATTGTTTTAATATCTTGATTTATTACGAACCCAGTACAGAATCCAGTAACTCATGATGATGGGAATGCAAATCCTGAAGAAGTAGTTGGAGATACACGGTAATATGTTCAAACTTACTATTTTCTTCTTAGTGTAAGTACTTCCAGAAAAGTTTAATTGATTGTATAGCAAGTAATGTATATTAATAATTGAAATATGATATATAATATAAACAATATTTCTATAAGATTAATCCTTAATTTTAATGGTTTTCTTGGAGGGTGTAATGTTGTGGGTCAAACTCTCATCGTCCTGCTTGTAGGACAAAAGCTGAGCAATCAAACAGTATCCCCAGCATCCTTACTTTTTAACCTTTAATTACTTCACAGATCTCCAGTATAAAATATACTGGGAAATTTTGAAGGTACATTTTTGGATATGTAATTTGTTTAAAACTATATAGTATTAACATAATTTATATATTAGATAATATTGATTAATATACTATATGACATCTTAATGACTTATTTATATGTAGTATTTTGTGAATATTTTTATTTTAATTCAATTTATTTATTATTCGATATTATCTTTATTTACATTTCAAATAATAGCCCTTTCCTGGTTTCACCCCAGAAACTCCCTATTCCATTATCCCTCCCTGTGCTTCCATGAGGTTGTTCCCCCACCCACCCAATCCCACTTCACCACCCTGGCATTTGCCTACACTGGGGCATTGAAACTTCACAGGGCCAAGGACCTCTCCTCCCACTGATGTGTGACAAGGCCATCCTCTGCTATATATGCACTGGAGCCATGGGACCCCCTCTTTTCTTGATGGCTTAGTCCCTGGGTGCTCTGGGAGGTCTGGTTCGTTCATATTGTTGTTCTTCCTATAAGGTTGCAAACCCCTTCAAATCCTTCAGTCCTTCCTCTAACTCCTCCACTGGTAACCCTATGATCAGTCTGATGGTTGGCTGTGAGCATCAGCCTCTGTTCTTGCCATGCTCTGAAAGAGCCTCTCAGGAGAAAGTCATATTAGGCTCCTGTCATCAAGCACTTGTTGGCATCCACAATCGTGACTGGGTGTGGTGTCTGTATATGGGATGGATACACAGTTTGGGCAGACTCTAGATGGTCATTCCTTCAGTCTCCGCTCTGTACTTTATCTCCATGTTTCCTCCCAGGAGTATTTTGTTCCCCATTCTAAGAAGGACTGAAATACCCACACTTTTGTCTTCCTTCTTCTTGAGCTTCATGTGGTCTGTGGATTACATTTTGGGTATTCTGAGCTTTTAGACTAATATCCACTTATCAGTGAGTGCATACCATGTTTGAACTTTTGGGATTGGGTTACCTCACACAGTATTATATAATTTAGGTCCATCCATTTGCCTGTGAATTTCATGAAGTAATTGTATCTGTACCATTAACAAACATTTTTATCATTATTTCTCTATAATACAGCTTGAGTTCGGGAATGATTCCCCCTGAAGTTCTTTTATTGTTGAGAATAGTTTTTTGATATACTGGATTTCTATTATTCCAAATGATTTTTCAAATTGCTCTTTCTATCTCTATGAAGAATTGAGTTTAAATTTTGATGGAGATTGCATTGAATCTGTTGATTGCTTTTGGCAAGATGGCCATTTTTACTAAATTAATTGTGCCAATCTATGAGCATGGGAGATCTTTCCATCTTTTGAGATTTTCAATTTCTTTCTTCAGAGACTTGAAGTTCTTATCATACAGATCTCTTGCTTGCTTTGTTCGAGTCACACCAATGTATTATAATTTGTGACTATTGTGAAGTGTGTTGTATCCATAATTTCTTTTTCAGCCTGTTCATCCTTTGAGTAGGGGAAAGCTACTGATTTGCTTCAGTTAATTTTATATCCAACCACTTTGCTGAATTTGTTTATCAGGTTTAGGAGTTCTCTGTTGGAATTTTGGGGGTCACTTACATATACTATCATATCATCTACAAATAGTGATATTTTGAATTCTTCCTTTCCAATTTTTATCCCTTTGACCTCTTTTTGTTATATAGTTGCTATGGATATAACTTCTAGTACTATAAAATACTACTATATTATATACTACTGTGAATAGGTAGGAAGAGAGTGGTCTTGTCTTGTCTGATATTAGTGGGATTGCATCAAGTTTCTCTCCATTTATTTTGATGTTGGATACTGGTTTGCTCTATATTGCTTTTACTATGTTTAGGTATGGGCATTGACTTCTTGATCTTTCCAATAATTTTATCATGAAGAGTTATTGAATTTTTGCAAATGATTTCTCAGCATCCAATGAGATAATACTTTTTTTTATCTTCAAGATATTTTACATAGTGGATTACGATGATGGATTTCCATATATTGAACCATCCCTGTATCCCTGGGATGAAGAACATTTGATCATGAAGGATGATCATTTTAACGTGTTTTTGATTGGGTTTACCAGAATTTTATTGAGCATTTTTGCATCAATATTCATAAGTGAAACTGGTCTCAAGTTTCCTTTCTTCATTTGGGTCTATTTGATCCTGATTTAAATTGGTACCTGATATCTGTGTAGACACTTGTCCATTTCATCCAAATTTTCCAGTTTTGTTACGTATAGGCTCTTATAGTAGGATCTGATAATTTTTTTTGGGGGGGGGTTCCTAAGTTTCTGTTGTTATGTCTCTCTTTTCATTTCTGGTTTTGTTAATTAGGATACTGACTCTGTGCCCTCTCTTTAGTCTGCCTAAGGGTTTATCTATTTTGTTGATTTTCTCAAAGAACCAGCTCCTGGTTTGGTTGATTCTTTGTATAGTTCTTTTTGTTTCCACTTGTTTGATTTCAGCCCTGAGTTTGATTATTTCCTGCCTTCTACTCCTCTTGGGTGAATTTGCTTCCTTTTGTTCTAGAGCTTTTAACTGTGCTGCCAGGCTGCTAGTGTATGTTCTCTCCAGTTTCTTTTTTGGAGGCACTCAGAGCTATTAGTTTTTCTCTTAGGAATGCTTTCATTGTGTCCCATAAGTTTGGATATGTTGTAGCTTCATTTTCATTAAACTCTAAAAGTCTTTAATTTCTTCCATGACCGAGTTATCGTTGATTAGACTGTTGTTCACCTACCACGTGTATATATATGGGTTTTGTATTATTTATATCATTATTGTTGTTGTTGTTGTTGTTATTATTATTATTATTATTATTATTATTATTTGGGGGGTTAAGACAGGGTTTTTCTGTGTATCCCTGGCTGTCCTGGTACTCACTTTGTAGACCAGGCTGGCCTTGAACTCAGAAATCCACCTGCCTCAGTGTCCCGAGTGCTGGGATTAAAGGCATGTGCCCCCATGCCTGGCTTATTTATATTATTATTGAAGATAAGCCTTAGTCCGTGGTGACTTGATAGGATGCATGGGATTATTTAAATATTTTATATCTGTTGAAGCCTGTTTTGTGACCCATTATACGGTCAGTATTGGAGAAGGCATCACGAGGTGTTGAGAAGAAGGCACATTCTTTTGTTTTATGATAAAATGTTCTATGATATCTATAGATATAGATATCTGTTAAAACCATTTGTTTCATAACTTCTGTTAGTTTCACAGTGTCTCTGTTTTGTTACTGTTTCCAGGATCTGTCTGTTGCTGAGAGTGGGTTGTTGAAGTTTCCCACTATTATGTAGGGTACAATATATACTTTGAGCTTTAGTAAAGTTTCATTTATGAATTTGGTTGCCCATGCATTTGGAGCATGGATGTTCAGAATTGTGAGTTCATCTTTGTTGATTCACCCTTTGACAAGTATAGTGACAGTCCTTATCTTTAAAAAACAAAAACAAAAACAAAAAAAAACAATAACAAAAAAAAACAATAAAAAAAAAACAATAACAAAAACCTTTTGGTTGTAAGTTGATTTTATTCCATAGTAGAATGGCTATTCCATGTTGTTTCCTGGAAATATTTGCTTGCAAATTTTTTTCCAGACTTTTCCTCTGAGGTAGTGTCTGTCTTTGTCACTAAGGAGGGTTTCCTGTATGCAGCAAAATCCTGGGTTCTGTTTATGTATCTAGTCTATTACTCTATGTCTTTTATTGGGGAATTGAATCCATTGCTATGAAGAAATATTAAAGACCAGTGACTGTTGGTTGTTTCCTGTTACTTTTGTTGTTTGAGGTGGAATTGTGTTTATATTGCTATCTTCTTTGGGGTTTCTTGAAAGAAGATTTCTTTCTTGATTTTTGTATGGTGTAGTGTTTCCCTCCTTGTGTTGTAGTTTTCCATCTATTTTTTTTGAAGGTTTGGATTCGTGGAAAGATATTGTGTGAATTTGATTTTATCATGGAATACTTTGGTTTCTCCATCTACGGTAATTGATAGTTTTCCTGGGTATAGTAGCCTGGGCTGGCATTTGTGTTCTCTCAGGGTCTATATAACATCTGTCCAGAATCTTATGGCTTTTATAGTCTCTGGGGAGAAGTCTGGTGTATTTCTAACAGGTCTGCCTTTTTATGTTATTTGACTTTTTTCCCTTACTGCTTTTAATATTTAATCTTTAGTGCATTTGTTGTTCTGATTATTATGTGTCGGCAGGAATTTCTTTTCTGGTCCAGTTTATTTGGAGTTCTGTAGGCTTCTTGTATGCTCATGTGCATCTTTCTTTAGGTTTGGGAAGTTTTCTTCTATAATTTTGTTGAAGATATTTGCTGGCCCTTTGACTTGGGAATCTTCTCTCTCTTCTATACCTATTTTCCTTAGGTTTTGTCTTCTCATTGTGTCCTGGATTTCCTGGATGTTTAGGGTAAGGAGATTTTTGCATTTTGCATTTTCTTTCACAGTTGTGTCAATGTTTTCTATGGTATCTTCTGTACCTGAGATTCTCTATTCTATCTCTTGTATTCTGTTGGAGATGCTTGCATCTATGTCTCCTTGGTTTTCTTTCTCCAGGTTCATCTCTCTTTGTGAGTTTTTATTCTGTATTTCCATTTTTAGATCTAGGTGGTATTTGTTCAATTCCTTCACCTGTTTGATTTTGTTTTCTTTAACTCTTTAAGGGATTTTTGTGTTTCCTCTTTAAGGGCTTCTAGTTGTTTTCCTGTATTTCTTTAATGGAACTATTTTTGTTCTTAAAGACCTCTATCATCATCATGAGATGTGATTTTGAATCTGAATCTTTCTTTTCCAATGTGTTGGGGTATTCAAGACTTGCTCTGGTGGCCAAACTGGTTTCTGATGACGCCGACTAGTCTTGGTTGCTATTGCTTATATTCTTGCACTTACCTCGTGCCATCTCATTTTCTTTGGTGCTATATTCCCTTGCTGTCTCTGTCTGGAGCCTGTCCCTCCTGTAATCCTAGTTGTGTCAGAACTCATAGGAGTCCAGCTATCTCTGAGATCTTGGGATCCTGGGATCCTGATATTTTGGGTGTGTCTGAGCTCCTGGAAGTCATGCTGCCTCTTGGATCTTGAAATCCTGGTGTGACCAATCTCCTGAGATCCTGCTGTGTCAGAGCTCCTGGGGGTTAAGCTTTTTCTTGGTGTTGCAAGATTTGGTGGGGTGCCAGAGCCCTAGGTTTTCTCTAGACACAGTTGCATACTGCAAGGAACCTGTGCCTCTGGCCGGGAGGATGATTTTGTTTCCCTGGTTCTTGTGGGGGTCCCAGATACACAGGGTGTTGGGAAAGATGTTGTGCCCTCAGCTGTGCTCTTCTGTCAGAACTCCAGTGTTCCTGGGTGTGTCTGATCTCCTGGGAGTCGAGCTTCCTCTGTGATCCTGTGATCTTGAGCATTTCAGAATACCTGGGAGTCGTGCTCCTTCTGGGTGTTTTAAGAGTGGGTGCAGAGCCAGTACCCCAGGTCTGATCCAGGTGCAGTTTCAGACCAGAAGGAATCCATGCCACTGGAAAGGCAGGAGTTCCTGTGTCCCTGGATCCTTAGGGACTCAGTTACTCCTGATGTTGGGGCCATTCCTGTGATCCTGGTAGTGTTAGAGCACCTGGGATTTGAGCTTACTCTGGGTATTGTGGGACTAGGTCAGCACCCAAGATCTACTCATGACACGGACTCTTGCAAATATTTTTGATTTAGCATCATGGACTTATTTTTGCCTGTGGTACAGAAGTGAAAATGGTGCTTTTTCAACAGGTGCGACATTAATTAAACTTAATTTTAATTTTTTCGTATATTTGTGTCTGTGTTGCATATATACACATGTGGAGGGCAGAGGAGGATGTTGGGTTTTGCTCTATTTCTTTCCACCTTATTCCCGTAAGACCTGCTCTTTCACTGAACATGTAGCTAGATAAGCAGCCAGCAAGTCCTAGCAATTCTCACTCTGCCTACCACAGTGCTGCTATTGTAGAAGCAATCATCCATGGTTAGTTTTCTAAATGTGTACTAGAATCAAACTTGCGAAAGTCCTCCTTTCACAGTAAACCCTATTTATTACTGAGGCATCTTCATAACTGTATTGAAGGGATTTTTAGAGGAAAAAAATGATGTAAACTTTTCTACATTCCATGTATTCAAAGCTAAGTGATATGTATACAAAATTCTGTACATGCAACAGTATTTCTTTGACCCAGTATTAATTTTATATTAAGTCAGTTTCTTTTCTAAATCTCCTCTGTGCTTTTCTTTATATGACACAATGGAAAAATGAATTCTTTAATATAACCCTTATTACTTATTTTTTTTTAAATTTTATTTTATGGGTATGTTTGTTTTGCTTGATTGTGTGTATGTACACAGCTTGTATGTCTTGTACCTGAGGAGGCCAGATGAAGGCATTGAATTCCCTGGAACTGGAGTTATAGGTTGTGAGCAACCTTGTGGATGCTGGGAATCCATTCTCAGATCTCTGGAAGGGAACCAGTGCTCTTAACTGATGAATCATCTCACCAATCCCCTCACTGATTTTTATAAAATGAATTATGTAACTGAAAGTGAAAGACAAATTTACTAACCAGTGAGGGAATGAAACTCAGATCCCAAAGAATCTATTTTAAATTATATGTAATTGAATGTTGCATGAGCTTTCTTAGATAATAATAATTTGTCTTTGATATATAGTCTCACTATGTATGTCAGGCTGGCTGGAATTTTCCTATGTAACCTATGTTGTCCTTTACACTGGAAATCTCCTGCTAAGCTTCCTAGACTAGGATCATAGACCCAAAACATCTTAAATGGCTTAAGAAACAATGCTCTTAATACCTATTTTTCAGACATATTTGTGTATTAGTGTTTTGCTTACTGTTATATATGTGCACCACATATGTGCCTGTTGCCCGTACATATAAGATGATTATTTCAGACACCTTGGACCTGGAGTCACATAAAGAGAAAACACATGGAAACTTATATCAAAGATTCTTTCAAAAAATGCAACCAGAAATTAGAATGACTTTGGCAAACGAACAAATGGGAGAGGTAGAGTTGTTAGTTTTGTAGGGTCACATTTGTATCATTTTAAAAATTATATGTGGCTGAAGTTAAAAAAAAAAAAACATTACTGAGCTTTTAGTAAAATTGTTTGTCTTTGATTTTGTCTAAGCAGTTAACCCTATAACTTCATGCCTTCAAGGAAACTAAATCTAATTCTTAGAAATCTGTGAAAATTTTTATTTTCTACTTTAAGTACCTGTTAATGAGATTTTAAAATTTGATTTACATTCATTGTGGAAACACAGAAGTCTTGCACCAAATCTTAGAAGTGTAATATGTTGTTTATTATGTTTAACAATATAGAAAAAAATCAATTACATATGCAGAAATTTGTATATTTTAATTGACTTATGTTTTGCACTAAGTCTTTTTTTTTTTTTTTTTTTTTTTTTCCATTTTTTATTAGGTATTTAGCTCATTTACATTTCCAACGCTATACCAAAAGTCCCCCTTACCCACCCACCCCCACTCCCCTACCCACCCACTCCCCCCCTTTGGCCCTGGCGTTCCCCTGTACCGGGGCACACAAAGTCTGCGTGTCCAATGGGCCTCTCTTTCCAGTGATGGCCGACTAGGCCATCTTTTGATACATATGCAGCTAGAGTCAAGAGCTCAGGGGTACTGGTTAGTTCATAATGTTGTTCCACCTATAGGGTTGAAGATCCCTTTAGCTCCTTGGGTACTTTCTCTAGCTCCTCCATTGGGAGCCCTGTGATCCATCCATTAGCTGACTGTGAGCATCCACTTCTGTGTTTGCTAGGCCCCGGCATAGTCTCACAAGAGACAGCTACATCTGGGTCCTTTCGATAAAATCTTGCTAGTATATGCAATGGTGTCAGCGTTTGGATGCTGATTATGGGGTGGATCCCTGGATATGGCAGTCTCTACATGGTCCATCCTTTCATCTCAGCTCCAAACTTTGTTTCTGTAACTCCTTCCATGGGTGTTTTGTTCCCACTTCTAAGGAGGGGCATAGTGTCCACACTTCAGTCTTCATTTTTCTTGAGTTTCATGTGTTTAGGAAATTGTATCTTATATCGTGGGTATCCTAGGTTTTGGGCTAGTATCCACTTATCAGTGAGTACATATTGTGTGAGTTCCTTTGGGATTGTGTTACCTCACTCAGGATGATGCTCTCCAGGTCCATCCATTTGGCTAGGAATTTCATAAATTCATTCTTTTTAATAGCTGAGTAGTACTCCATTGTGTAGATGTACCACATTTTCTGTATCCATTCCTCTGTTGAGGGGCATCTGGGTTCTTTCCAGTTTCTGGCTATTATAAATAAGGCTGCTATGAACATAGTGGAGCATGTGTCCTTCTTACCAGTTGGGGCTTCTTCTGGATATATGCCCAGGAGAGGTATTGCTGGATCCTCCGGTAGTACTATGTCCAATTTTCTGAGGAACCGCCAGACTGATTTCCAGAGTGGTTGTACAAGCCTGCAATTCCACCAACAATGGAGGAGTGTTCCTCTTTCTCCACATCCTCGCCAGCATCTGCTGTCACCTGAATTTTTGATCTTAGCCATTCTCACTGGTGTGAGGTGGAATCTCAGGGTTGTTTTGATTTGCATTTCCCTGATGATTAAGGATGTTGAACATTTTTTTCAGGTGCTTCTCTGCCATTCGGTATTCCTCAGGTGAGAATTCTTTGTTCAGTTCTGAGCCCCATTTTTTAAGGGGGTTATTTGATTTTCTGAAGTCCACCTTCTTGAGTTCTTTATATATGTTGGATATTAGTCCCCTATCTGATTTAGGATAGGTAAAGATCCTTTCCCAGTCTGTTGGTGGTCTTTTTGTCTTATAGACAGTGTCTTTTGCCTTGCAGAAACTTTGGAGTTTCATTAGGTCCCATTTGTCAATTCTCGATCTTACAGCACAAGCCATTGCTGTTCTGTTCAGGAATTTTTCCCCTGTGCCCATATCTTCAAGGCTTTTCCCCACTTTCTCCTCTATAAGTTTCAGTGTCTCTGGTTTTATGTGAAGTTCCTTGATCCACTTAGATTTGACCTTAGTACAAGGAGATAAGTATGGATCGATTCGCATTCTTCTACATGATAACAACCAGTTGTGCCAGCACCAATTGTTGAAAATGCTGTCTTTCTTCCACTGGATGGTTTTGGCTCCCTTGTCGAAGATCAAGTGACCATAGGTGTGTGGGTTCATTTCTGGGTCTTCAATTCTATTCCATTGGTCCACTTGTCTGTCTCTATACCAGTACCATGCAGTTTTTATCACAATTGCTCTGTAGTAAAGCTTTAGGTCAGGCATGGTGATTCCACCAGAGGTTCTTTTATCCTTGAGAAGAGTTTTTGCTATCCTCGGTTTTTTGTTATTCCAGATGAATTTGCAAATTGCTCCTTCTAATTCGTTGAAGAATTGAGTTGGAATTTTAATGGGGATTGCATTGAATCTGTAGATTGCTTTTGGCAAGATAGCCATTTTTACAATGTTGGTCCTGCCAATCCATGAGCATGGGAGATCTTTCCATCTTCTGAGATCTTCTTTAATTTCTTTCTTCAGGGACTTGAAGTTTTTATCATACAGATCTTTCACTTCCTTCGTTAGAGTCACGCCGAGATATTTTATATTATTTGTGGCTATTGAGAAGGGTGTTGTTTCCCTAATTTCTTTCTCAGCCTGTTTATTCTTTGTGTAAAGAAAGGCCATTGACTTGTTTGAGTTAATTTTATATCCAGCTACTTCACCGAAGCTGTTTATCAGGTTTAGGAGTTCTCTGGTGGAATTTTTAGGGTCACTTATATATACTATCATATCATCTGCAAAAAGTGATATTTTGACTACCTCTTTTCCAATTTGTATCCCCTTGATCTCCTTTTGTTGTCGAATTGCTCTGGCTAATACTTCAAGTACTATGTTGAAAAGGTAGGGAGAAAGTGGGCAGCCTTGTCTAGTCCCTGATTTTAGTGGGATTGCTTCCAGCTTCTCTCCATTTACTTTGATGTTGGCTACTGGTTTGCTGTAGATTGCTTTTATCATGTTTAGGTATTGGCCTTGAATTCCTGATCTTTCCAGAACTTTTATCATGAATGGGTGTTGGATCTTGTCAAATGCTTTTTCTGCATCTAACGAGATGATCATGTGGTTTTTGTCTTTGAGTTTGTTTATATAATGGATTACATTGATGGATTTTCGTATATTAAACCATCCCTGCATCCCTGGAATAAAACCTACTTGGTCAGGATGGATGATTGCTTTAATGTGTTCTTGGATTCGGTTAGCGAGAATTTTATTAAGGATTTTTGCATCGATGTTCATAAGAGAAATTGGTCTGAAGTTCTCTATCTTTGTTGGATCTTTCTGTGGTTTAGGTATCAGAGTAATAGTGGCTTCATAAAATGAGTTGGGTAGAATACCTTCTACTTCTATCTTGTGAAAAAGTTTGTGCAGAACTGGAGTTAGATCTTCTTTGAAGGTCTGATAGAACTCTGCACTAAACCCGTCTGGTCCTGGGCTTTTTTTGGCTGGGAGACTATTAATAACTGCTTCTATTTCTTTAGGGGATATGGGACTGTTTAGAAGGTCAACTTGATCCTGATTCAACTTTGGTACCTGGTATCTGTCCAGAAATTTGTCCATTTCGTCCAGGTTTTCCAGTTTTGTTGAGTATAGCCTTTTGTAGAAGGATCTGATGGTGTTTTGGATTTCTTCAGGATCTGTTGTTATGTCTCCCTTTTCATTTCTGATTTTGTTAATTAGGATTTTGTCCCTGTGCCCTTTAGTGAGTCTAGCTAAGGGTTTATCTATCTTGTTGATTTTCTCAAAGAACCAACTCCTCGTTTGGTTAATTCTTTGAATAGTTCTTCTTGTTTCCACTTGGTTGATTTCACCTCTGAGTTTGATTATTTCCTGCCGTCTACTCCTCTTGGGTGAATTTGCTTCCTTTTTTTCTAGAGCTTTTAGATGTGTTGTCAAGCTGCTAGTATGTGCTCTCTCCCGTTTTTTCTTGAAGGCACTCATAGCTATGAGTTTCCCTCTTAGAAATGCTTTCATTGTGTCCCAAAGGTTTGGGTACGTTGTGGCTTCATTTTCATTAAACTCTAAAAAGTCTTTAATTTCTTTCTTTATTCCTTCCTTGACCAAGGTATCATTGAGAAGAGTGTTGTTCAGTTTCCATGTGAATGTTGGCTTTCTGTTATTTATTTTGTTATTGAAGATCAGCCTTAGTGCATGGTGATCTGATAGGATACATGGGACAATTTCAATATTTTTGAATCTGTTGAGGCCTGATTTGTGACCTATTATGTGGTCAATTTTGGAGAAGGTACCATGAGGTGCTGAGAAGAAGGTATATCCTTTTGTTTTAGGGAAAAATGTTCTGTAGATATCTGTCAGATCCATTTGTTTCATCACTTCTGTTAGTTTCAGTGTGTCCCTGTTTAGTTTCTGTTTCCATGATCTGTCCATTGGTGAAAGTGGTGTGTTGAAGTCTCCCACTATTATTGTGTGAGGCGCAATGTGTGCTTTGAGCTTTACTAAAGTTTCTTTAGTGAATGTGGCTGCTCTTGTATTTGGAGCATAGATATTCAGAATTGAGAGTTCCTCTTGGAGGATTTTACCTTTGATGAGAATGAAGTGTCCCTCCTTGTCTTTTTTGATGACTTTGGGTTGGAAGTCAATCTTATCAGATATTAGGATGGCTACTCCTGCTTGTTTCTTCATACCATTTGCTTGGAAAATTGTTTTCCAGCCTTTCATTCTGAGGTAGTGTCTATCTTTTTCTCTGAGATGAGTTTCCTGTAAGCAGCAAAATGTTGGGTCTTGTTTGTGTAGCCAGTTTGTTAGTCTATGTCTTTTTATTGGCGAGTTGAGACCATTGATGTTAAGAGATATTAAGGAAAAGTAATTGTTGCTTCCTGTTATTTTAGTTGTTAAAGGTGGCATTCTGTTCTTGTGGCTGTCTTCTTTTAGGTTTGTTGAGGGATTACCTTCTTGTTTTTTCTAGGGCGTTGTTCCCGTTCTTGTATTGGTTTTTTTCTGTTATTATCCTTTGAAGGGCTGGATTCGTGGAGAGATAATGCGTGAATTTGGTTTTGTCGTGGAATACTTTGGTTTCTCCCTCTATGATAATTGAGAGTTTGGCTGGGTATAGTAGCCTGGGCTGCAGTTTGTGTTCTCTTAGTGTCTGTATAACATCTGTCCAGGCTCTTCTTGCTTTCATAGTCTCTGGTGAAAAATCTGGTGTAATTCTGATAGGCTTGCCTTTATATGTTACTTGACCTTTTTCCCTTACTGCTTTTAGTATTCTATCTTTATTTAATGCATTTGATGTTCTGATTATTATGTGTCGGGAGGAATTTCTTTTCTGGTCCAGTCTATTTGGAGTTCTGTAGGCTTCTTGTATGTTCATATGCATCTCATTCTTTAGATTTGGGAAGTTTTCTTCAATAATTTTGTTGAAGATGTTTGCTGGACCTTTGAGTTGAAAATCTTCATTCTCATCCACTCCTATTATCCGTACGTTTGGTCTTCTTATTGTGTCCTGGATTTCCTGGATATTTTGAGTTAGGATCTTTTTGCATTTTCCATTTTCTTTGATTGTTGTGCCGATGTTCTCTATGGAATCTTCTGCACCTGAGATTCTCTCTTCCATCTCTTGTATTCTGTTGCTGATGCTCAAATCTATGGTTCCAGATTTCTTTCCTAGGGTTTCTATCTCTAGTGTTGCCTCGCTTTGAGTTTTCTTTATTGTGTCTACTTCCCTTTTTAGGTCTAGTATGGTTTTGTTCATTTCCATCACCTGTTTGTATGTTTTTTCCTCTTTTTCTGTAAGGACTTCTACCTGTTTGATTGTGTTTTCCTGTTTTTCTTTAAGGACTTGTAACTCTTTAGCAGTGTTCTCCTGTATTTCTTTAAGTGATTTATTAAAGTCCTTCTTGATGTCCTCTACCATCATCATGAGATATGCTTTTAAATCTAGGTCTAGGTTCTCAGGTGTGTTGGGGTTCCCTGGACTGGGCGAAGTGGGTGTGCTGGGTTCTGGTGATGGTGAGTGGACTTGGTTCCTGTTAGTAAGATTCCTCCGTTTACCTTTCGCCATCTGGTAATCTCTGGAGTTAGTAGTTATAGTTGACTCTGTTTAGAGATTGTTCTTCTGG
Organism: Mus musculus; assembly: GCF_000001635.26. Classification (NCBI taxonomy): domain Eukaryota; kingdom Metazoa; phylum Chordata; class Mammalia; order Rodentia; family Muridae; genus Mus; species Mus musculus. The sequence continues at coordinate 26,205,047 of NC_000086.7, read as the reverse complement.
TGATTCTGTTACCGTCTATCAGCAGACCTGGGAGACAGATTCTCTCCTCTGAGTTTCAGTGCTCAGAGCACTCTCTGCTGGCAAGCTCTCTTACAGGGAAGGTGCGCAGATATCTTGTATTTGGACCTCCTCCTGGCCGAAGAAGAAGGCCCAAAACAGGACCTTTCTCAGACACTGTGTTGCTTTGGCAGTTCCCAGGTAGTACAGACTCTCACCTAAGCAGACTAAATTCCTAAGTTCCTTGGAGTCCCGGGACCAAGATGGCAACCGCTGCTGCTGTGGCTTAGGCCGCCTCCCCAGCCGGGTGGGCACCTGTCCTCTGGTCCGGAAGGTGGCCGGCTGTCCCCGGCCCACGCAGGGTGCTGCCTCAGCGCCTCTGTGCTTCCGCCTGTTCCAGAAGCTGTCAGGTTCTCTGGCGCACCCTCTCACCTGTTCAGACTAATTTCCTAAGTTCGGCGGGTCCCGGACCAAGATGGCGACCGCTGCTGCTGTGGCTTAGGCCGCCTCTCCAGCCGGGCGGGCACCTGTCCTCCGGTCCGGAAGGTGGCCGGCTGTCCCCGGCCCACACAGGGTGCTGCCTCAGCCCCTCTGTGCTTCTGCCTGTTCCAGAGGCTGTCAGGTTCTCTGGCGCACCCTCTCACCTGTTCAGACTAATTTCCTAAGTTCGGCGGGTCCCGGACCAAGATGGCGACCGCTGCTGCTGTTTGCACTAAGTCTTAACTGAATCAATATAGGAAAATAAATTAGACATTATATTTGATAGAAAATAATGAAAAAATACTTTGAAATACAATTAATATTCTAAAATAAGATATATATGTATTAAAACTTCTTTAATTTTGAAAAGCTAAAACATAAAAGAAGACTTCTCTGATAATCTTTCAGGGAAAAAAAAACTATAATGATTTCCCATTAGATAATTTTTTACTGCTGTTTTTCTTTTTATAGTATGAAATGGTCAATTTAATTTGTTTTGAGTGTTCTTTTTCATATTGGTATGAAATGTGACTGCTTTTATTACTGTGCTTTTCAGAAAGAAGATCAACAACAAATTGTGTGAGCAGAAGTGTGATATGGATATACAGAAATTCAATGAAGAACAAGAAAAATCAGTGGTTGGTATCATAACTAACTTTATAATTAACCTAGAATAACTAAGTATCAAATAGGAATGGAGAAACTAGCCTTGTGTTGGGCACATGAAAGGAAGTTAAGTTTCATTATCTATCTATCCTTGGTTCTGTTCTAGTCCTACTGAATTGTAAAGCAGAGAAGTATGATCACATAGTATATCAATGAAAACCACTAGGTATTTTCTGGTAGACCAGATTATAAATTTTCAAGAGGCAGACTTTTGCTGAAAGATGAAGAGAGGATTACCCGTTTCTACAAAAGGAAGCACACTATGTCAGCCTCAGGTACAGTTGAAAGGAGAGAGAAAGCTTACTTACTGGTGTCATCTGGACTCTCTTGTTAATATTCGAAAGCCAACTCAAACTGGCAAATCAGTTCTTACAATCCTAAAATTAGTACAAATTTTGTAACAACAGTGGATAGAAACAACCTTTCTCAACAGCCCTGGCAGAATATTCCTGTGGAAGAATATCACCAAACTATTTTAGATCATCTCTCCATTACTGTACCAATGACTGTAGTCATCACATAGTTTCCAAGTAAGATCTGAGATGATGACCATATTAACTATTTTTTATTTGATTGGTTAATAGTTTGAGAAGTATTCAATTTGAAATGAACAGGAGATCCATTCCTGCCTGGGAAGGCATTGAGGAAGCCGCCATTATGAGTCAGTTCTGGAAAGAGATTGGGACTAAAGATAAAAAGTAAATGAATACTCCAATTGAAGGCAATTTTTAAACCTTGAACCCTGGATGAAATTTCAAGGGGGAGTAATCATCCATGTATATGAGGAGTCTAAAGACAGACTCCCAGAGTACTTCAATATTTGTAATTCTGCATGAGGTGGGGGTGGGGGTGAGAGTGAACCAGTAAGGGAAGAGAACAATTGGTACAAATAAAACTACCATGAGTGAAGGAAAACATTTAAGGAAGAAAAGTTCACTAACTTTGTCATATGCTGCTAATTGGCCAAATAAAATAGATTTGCAAGGCTGGAAGATGGTTTATTTGGTAATCTTTCTCACTGTAGGCATGGAGACTCGAGTTTATATTCCCTGAGTAAGCATGCACGCACACACCTCCACCACCACCACTACCACCAACACCACCACCAACAAAACAAACTAGCAAAACTAAAAACAAACCACCACAAAAATAAAAGTTGGTGTGGTGGTGAGCATTTTAGAACCACCAAACTCAGATTTAGTTCAGAGATAAGAAGATTCCCAGAGCTTCCTAGCCACCAGTTGTAGCCTAATGGATGAGCTCTAGGTTCATTGAGACCCTGTCTCCCAAACAGTGGGATGCAACCAAAGAAGACACCCAATATTAATCCTTTGTCTCCATATGTATGCACGTGTACATTTTTTAAAGGGAAACTTCACAAAGTGCAGGTCATTGTACTTAATCAGGATGATTTGAGTGGAAATGTGAGGTACAAAACTGATCACAGTGAATAAAGGACAAAATAGGAATCTAGTAGCACAAGGAGAAAAGGTGGAAATGACTTGTCTTAATTTTTTTAAATGCAAATTACCATGGTTGTCTGCCAACATAAAGAATACAAAGAGAAATTTATATTACTTCTTACATGTGTTACTTGAGATTGGAACCTAGAGAAAACAAATCTACCACTAAACTTTGTCCCCAGACATCTTTTTACACTTTATTTTGAGGCAGGGTATCTTTAAGTGATCAAGATTATTCATGATCTTGTGATCATTCTAACTCAAACTTTATAAAAGTTAGTTTTATAGGCATTACACTGACAACCAGCTAAAGTCATGAATTTAAAATAACAGTTACAATTGCTGAAACTCTTGACAATAGTTGAGAAAAGTGAAGATGTTGGACTTAGTAAAGAATAAGTATAAGGCATCCTTAAGAAAGGAAGAAAAAGTAGAAGACATGGCACATACACCTTAGGTGGGGGCTAGATATAAAGATGAGGTAGTGAACCACCTCCTGGGATTACTTCTGCTAGTTAGAAAAAGGAGGCCACCATATGGTAAAAGCATTAACACTAGCTAGAGTTAAGTTTCCAGGGCTAGGATTTTACCAAGTTCATGTTTACATGGTGCATGCCTATAAACTTAAGTACTTGAGAGGCTAAGGCCAGTCTCTGCAGCATGGCAAACAATTTCTCATAAAAAATTTTTATTAACCCACAATTGGTAGTATAATTGTATTTCATGTTACTTTAAAATATAAGTATATTTAGTCATAATAGTTGTTAAAATGTTAAATCACTTGGAAAACTATTCCTTTTACCTTTCATATGGAATTATTTTTGCTCACGTAAACATTTTAGTATTGGAAATACATTAAGTGGTTGGTTGTTAGCCTAGCATTCATGCTGCATGGCAGTAACAACAAAAATGAACAGAATTGTTACAGTAATGTTTTCATTTTACATTTGTAGAACAATTATCAAAAAGAACAACAAGCATTAAATCTGTCCGAATGTAGTCAGAGTCAGACCCTGGAAGCAATTGAAGACATGCATGAGAAGTCCATGGAGGTATGTTGCACATGGTCCATAAAATGTCCTCAGGAAACGAAATATGTTTTAGGAATCAAAAAGTTTAACTACTTGCTATTTTGAATTATTTCTTACTGAAGTGACTGATATTATCTGTAAAATCCTAATGCCTTGTAGGAATTATTCAAGACATGAAATGATAAATTGGAAATTTGACCTCAGATGTACCTCATAGTTTATTAACACTATAATTATCCTGCTTAACTAAACATAGCACATCTATACATCATTTGCACAGAATCTTTCATATTTGTATCCTTGGGAGTTTGTTTAGTAAGAAGTGCTGTTCTGTTTTAGGGTTTGATGAACATGGAGACCAACAACTACGATATGCTTTTTGATGTAGATGGTGAAGAGACATTATGAAGCATACTCTGAAGTACTCTTCTCCTTTCCCATCTTCAGACTAATGAAGCATACATATTTCTCACTTGCTGGTACATTGTAACCAAATAAAATTTCACTAACATTTTTGTCTCCTATGAAACAGAGTTTGAAAGGCTCTTTAATCCTTGTAATTCTGATGATTCTAAGAAGGAAGTTAACCCCCGTGAAGTGATTACAAAGTTAACTAGGAGGTATACCTTCAGAGTCAAAATAGAACTCCTTTATTTTTAAACATCTTTAATCATTTTCTCGTTTAAGTGTAAGAGCCTCTTTATATTAACTTCCAAACAAAATCTAAATGAATAAGTGAGTGGCAAATAGTCCTTTGTACCGAAATTCCACACACTAATGTAGTGAATTATTTAAAATTTATTCCTTAATCTTTTTTTAAAGTCCAGACTTTATCCCCCTCCTTGTCCACCCTCTGATTGTTCCACATCCCATACCTCCTTGCCTCATGCTCCCACATCCCCACTCCTCATCTCTAAGAGGATATCCCCACCATCCTACCCCCACCCCACCAGACCTCCCTACTCCCTGTGGCCTCAAGTCTCTTGAGAGTTAAATGCAGCTTCTCTAACTGAGTCCAGACCTGGCAGTCCTCTGCTGTATATGTGTTGGGGGCTTCATATCAGCTGGTGTATGCTGCCTGGTTGGTGGCTCAGTGTCTGAGAGATCCTGGGAGTTCCAGGTTATTTGAGACTGTTGGTCCTCCTCCTTCAACTCCTCTTCCTCAGCTTCTTCTAGCTTTTCCCTAATTCAACCACAGGGGTTCTCAGCTTCTGTCCATTGGTTGCACGTAAATTTCTGCATCTGACTCTTTCACCTGCTGGTTGGGTCTTTAAGAGGGCAGTCATGATAGGCCCATTTTTGTGAGCACACCATAGCATCAGTAATAGTGTCAGGCCTTGATGCCTCTTATTGAGCTGGATCCCAATTTGCGCCTGTCACTGGATCTCCTTTTCCTTAGGCTTTTCTCCATTTTTTTCCAGTAGTTCTTTCAGACAGAAACAATTCTGGGTTAGAGCTTTTTACTGTGGGATGGCAACCCCATCTTTCCACTTGATGACCTGTCTCTCCACTGGAGGAGGACTCTACAAGTTCCCTCTCCCAACTGCAGGGCATTTCATCTAGGGTCCCTCCCTTTGAGTCCTGAGAGTCTCTCACCTCCCAGGTCTGTGGTATATTCTAGAGGGTTTTCTAACCTCCTACATATCAAAGATGCCTGTTTCCATTCTTTTTGCTGGTCCTCAGTGCTTCAGTCCTTTTCCCCACCCCCACAATACCTGATCATGTTCCTCTCCTCTTCTCCTTGTCTGCTTTCCCACCCAGGACCCCTCCACCCTCCCTGTAGTGATTTTTTTAACCTTCTTAACATTTCTAATTATTTTTATTCATAAGGATAGTTGAAATTTATTTTTGATTCATTATCTTATTAGTTCCCGAAGGTACAAGATACAAATATAGAAGGCACATTGGTTTGGTTTTATTTCATTTATTTTATTTTTGAGATAGGCACTTAGTATTTTTTGTATGTCTAGTAAGGTCTAGAATGTTTTGGTTCAGCATTCCATGTAGGTGCTATACAGGAATGTGACAACATACCTGGCTTACACTGTTCTTAAGAAAATAGTCCCAAAAAAATCTCCTATAAACACTATAAAATTAACACTGTCAGCTCTGAGAGATGAAAATATTTCCTGTTCACTTACAAAATTCATTGACAGAATGTATATTTGTTTCTTGAAACAAACTAAACTGCTAACTGTGAGGCAGGATAAAAGAACTGATTAGCCCCATCTCACTGTTCCAGGCCCAGCCCCTTCTCTCTGTTCCCATTGTTCTTGTTTCTGAGCTCTCTGTCTCTGTTTTTGTTCTCAGCTTCCCCTCTATCTGTTCTCTGCCCTACTTTTTCTGACCTAATGACTTTGCTTCTTCTGTCTGTCTGCCTCTATCATTTCCCCATTTCCTCACTCTTCTCCCCTCCCCCAATAAATCCATTTTATACCAGGTCTGTTGCATGGTATAATTTCTCAGGGCCACACCTTGCATGAGCCCACCAAAGGTACTCCCTTGCCATGTTATATTTCATAACACTAACACATTAAATGCAACTGACAAAATCTATAAATATTAGTTTGAGACATGGATTTTTGTATTCTCATAAAGGCATCAAAACATCATTTCATTGTGCTTGGCCTTCAGATAAATGACATATAACCTTACCTAATGCTTAAGAATGCTTCACATATGTCTTCAAACATAAGTAATCAAGAATGCCTTCTATTTTCAGGTTCAGCAAACATATAGAAGTTTGATTTTTAGATTCATTCTTTTTTTAGTATTAGTATTTTATTTATTTATGCAGATTCAACATCTTGCAAACTTTATATGTTTCAGTATGGGGGAACGCCAGGGCCAAGAAGTGGGAGTAGGTGGGTAGGGGAGTAGGGGGAGTGTCTAGGATGTTTTGGGGATAGCATTTGAAATGTAAATGAAAAAAAAACCTAATTTTAAAAAAGAAATAATTCTGATAGGCCTGAATTTATGTGTTACTTGACCTTTCTCCCTTACTGCTTTTAATATTCTATCTTTATTTAGTGCATTTGTTTTTCTGATTATTATGTGTCAGAAGGAATTTCTTTTCTGGTCCAGTCTATTTGGAGTTCTGTAGGCTTCTTGTATGATCATGGGCATCTCTTTCTATAGGTTTGGGAAGTTTTCTTCTATAATTTTGTTGAAGATATTTTCTGGCCCTTGGGTAATTTCTCTAGCTCCTCCATTAGGGGCCATCTGACCCATCCAATAGCTGACTGTGATCATCCACTTCTGTGTTTGCTAGGCCCAGGCATAGTCTCACAAGAGAGAGCTATATCTGGGTCCTTTCAGCGAAATCTTGATAGTGTATGCAATGGTGTCAGCATTTGGAAGCTGATTATGGGATGGATCCCTGCATATGGTAATCACTAGATGGTCTATCCTTTTGTCACAGCTCCAAATTTTGTCTCTGTAACTCCTTCTATAGGTGTTTTCTTCCCATTTCTAAGAAAGGGTAAAGTGTCCACGCTTTGGTCTTCATTCTTCTTGAATTTCATGTGTTTGGCAAGTTTTATATTATATCTTGGGTATACTAAGTTTCTGGGCTAATATCCACTTATCAGTGAGTACATATTATGCGAGTTCCTTTGTGATTGGCTTACTTCACTCAGGATGATACCCTCCAGGTCCATCCATTTGCCTAGAAATTTAATAAATTCATTTTTTAAATAGCTTAGTAGTATTCCATTGTGTAAATATACCACATTTTCTGTATCCATTCCTCTGTTGAGGGGCATCTCGGTTCTTTCCATTTTCTGGCTATAATAAATAAGGCTGCTATGAACATAGTGGAGCATGTGTTCTTCTTACCGGTTGGGACATCTTCTGGATATATGCCCAGAAGAGATGTATTGCGGGATCGTCCTGTAGTACTATGTCCAATTTTCTGAGGAACCGCCAGATTGATTTCCAGAGTGGTTGTACAAGCTTGCAATCCCACCAACAATGGAGGAGTGTTCCCCTTTCTCCACATCCTCCCCAGTATATGCTGTCACCTGAGTTTTTGATCTTAGCCATTCTGACTGGAGTGAAGTGGAATCTCAGAGTTGTTTTGATTTGCATTTCCCGGATGATTAAGGTTGTTGAACATTTTTTCAGGTGCTTCTCTGCCATTCGGTATTCCTCAGGTGAGAATTCTTTGTTCAGCTCTGAGCCCCATTTTTAAATGGGGTTATTTGATTTTCTGGAGTCCACCTTCTTGAGTTCTTTATATATATTGGATATTAGTCCCCTATCTGATTTGGGATAGGTAAAGATCCTTTCCCAATCAGTTGGTGGCCTTTTTGTCTTATTGACGGTGTCTTTTGCTTTGCAGAAGCTTTGCAATTTTATGAGGTCCCCTTTATCGATTCTTGATCTTACAGCACAAGCCATTGCTGTTCTATTCAGGAATTTTTCCCCTGTACCCATATCTTCAAGGCTTTTCCCTACTTTATCCTGTATAAGTTTCAGTGTCTCTAGTTTTATGTGGAGTTCCTTAATCCACTTAGATTTGACCTTAGTACAAGGAGATGGAAATGGATCAATTCGCATTCTTCTACATGAAAACTGCCAGTTGTGCCAGCACCATTTGTTGAAAATGTTGTCTTTTTTCCACTAGATGGTTTTAGCTCCCTTGTCAAAGATCAAGTGACCATAGCTGTGTGGGTTCATTTTTGGGTCTTCAATTCTGTTTTATTGGTCTACTTGTCTGTCACTATACCAGTACCATGCAGTTTTGATCACAATTGCTCTGTAGTAGAGTTTTAGGTCCGGCATGGTGATTCCACCAGAGGTTCTTTTATCCTTGAGTAGCGTTTTTGCTATCCTAGGTTTTTTGTTATTCCAGATGAATTTGCCGATTGCCCTTTCCAATTCGTTGAAGAATTGAGTTGGAATTTTGATGGGGATTGCATTGAATCTGTAGATTGCTTTTGGCAAGATAGCCATTTTTACAATGTTGATCCTGCCAATCCATGAGCATGGGAGATCTTTCCATCTTCTGAGATCTTCTTTAATTTCTTTCTTTAGAGACTTGAAGTTCTTATCATACAGATTTTTCACTTCATTAGTTAGAGTCACGCCAAGGTATTTTATTTATATTATTTGTGAGTATTGAGAAGGGTGTTGTTTCCCTAATTTCTTTCTCAGCCTGTTTATCCTCTGTGTACAGAAAGTCCATTGACTTGATTGAGTTAATTTTATATCCAGCTACTTCATTGAAGCTGTTTATCAGGCTTAGGAGTTCTCTGGTGGAATTTTTAGGGTCACTTATATATACTATCATATCATCTGCAAAAAGTGATATTTTGACTTCTTCCTTTCCAATTTGTATCCCCGTGATCTCCTTTTGTTGTCTAATTGCTCTGGCTAGGACTTCAAGTACAATGTTGAATAGGTAGGGCGAGAGTGGACAGCCTTGTCTAGTGCATGATTTTAGTGGGATTGCTTCCAGCTTCTCACCATTTACTTTGATTTTGGTTATTAGTTTGCTGTAGATTGCTTTTAACATGTTTAGGTATGGTCCTTGAATTCCTGATCTTTCTAAGACTTTTATCATGAATGGGTGTTGGATTTTGTCAAATGCTTTCTCAGCATCTAAGGAGATGATCATGTGGTTCTTGTCTTTGAGTTTGTTTATATACTGGATTACATTGATGGATTTCCGTATATTAAACCATCACTGCTTCCCTGGGATGAAACCTACTTGGTCAGGATGGATGATTGTTTTGATGTGTTCTTGGATTCGGTTAGCAAGAACTTTATTGAGGATTTTTGCATCGATATTCATAAGGGAAATTGGTCTGAAATACTTTATCTTTGTTGGGTCTTTTTGTGATTTAGGTATCAGAGTAATTGTGGCTTCATAGAATGAATTGGGTAGAGTACCTTCCGTTTCTATTTTGTGGAATAGTTTGTGAAGAACTGGAATTAGATCTTCTTTGAAGGTCTGATAGAAGTCTTCATTAAACCCGTCTGGTCCTGGAATTTTTTTTGGCTGGGAGACTATTAATAACTGCTTCTATATCTTTAAGGGATATGGGACTGTTTAGATGGTCAACGTGATCCTGATTCAACTTTGGTACCTGGTATCTGTCCAGAAATTTGTCCATTTCGTCCAGGTTTTCCAGTTTTGTTGAGTATAGCCTTTTGTAGAAGGATCTGATGGTGTTTTGGATTTCTTCAGGATCTGTTGTTATGTGTCCTTTTTCATTTCTGATTTTGTTAATTAGGATTTTGTCCCTGTGCCCTCTAGCGATTATATCTAAGGGTTTATCTATCTTGTTGATTTTCTCAAAGAATCAACTCCTCGTTTGGTTAATTCTTTGAATAGTTCTTCTTGTTTCCAATTGGGTGATTTCACCCCTGAGTTTGATTATTTCCTGTCGTCTACTCCTCTTGGGTGAATTTGCTTCCTTTTCTACTAGACCTTTTAGGTGTGTTGTCAAGCTGCTAATGTGTGCTCTCTCTAGTTTCTTTTTGTAGGCACTCAGAGCTATGATTTTTCCTCTTTGGAATGCTTTCATTGTGTCTCACAAGTTTGGGTATGTTGTGGCTTCATTTTCATTACACTCCAAAAAGTCCTTAATTTCTTTCTTTATTCCTTCCTTGACCAAGGTATCATTGAGTGGAACACAAAAGTGCCCCTCCTTGTCTTTTTTTGATGACTTTGGGTTGGAAGTCAATCTTATCAAATATTAGGATGGCTACTCCAGCTTGTTTCTTCATACCATTTGCTTGGAAAATTGTTTTCCAGCCTTTCAATCTGAGGTAGTGTCTATCTTTTTCTCTGAGATGAGTTTCCTGTAAGCAGCAAAATGTTGGGTCTTGTTTGTGTAGCCAATTTGTTAGTCTATGTCTTTTTATTGGGGAGTTGAGACCATTGATATTAAGAGATATTAAGGAAAAGTATTTGTTGCTTCCTGTTATTTTTGTTGTTAAAGTTGGCATTCTGTTCTTGTGGCTGTCTTCTTTTAGTTTTGTTGAGGGATTATCTTCCTGTTTTTTCTAGGGCGTGATTCCCATACTTGTATCATGAGATATGCTTTTAAATCTGGGTCTAGCTTTTCTGTTGGGTTGGGGTGCCCAGGACTAGGTGGGGTGGGAGTTCTGCATTCTGATGATGGTGAGTGGTCTTGATTTCTGTTAGTAGGATTCTTACGTTTGCCTTTCGCCATCTGGTAACCTCTGAGGCTAGCTGTGATAGTTGTCTCTGGTTAGAGCTTGTTCCTCAGGTGACTCTGTTAGCCTCTATCAGCAGACCTGGAAGGCTAGTTCTCTCCTTAGTTTCAGTGGTTAGAGTATTCTCTGCAGGCCAGCTCTCTTCTTGCAGGGAAGGTGCCCAGGTATCAGGGGTTCGAACCTGCCTCCTGACAGAAGTTGTGTTCTACTCACCAAAGGTCTTAAGATCCCATGGAGGGTCCTGTGCGGACCTTGGTGATCTCCAGAAACTCTGCGCACAAGGAACTCCGGTGCTGGTATGGACTGGAAGGGAATTGTGACCCTAATCAGGCTGGTATATCTGCTTCCCTAATTAAGGCAGTCTCAGGTTCTCCGTGATTGGATTGGAGTAGATGGTGTGTTCCACTCACCAGAGGTCTTAAGATCCCATAGGGGATCCTGTTGGGGTCCTTGCAGGTGTCCGAAGACTCTGTGGGCAAGGAACCCCGGTGCTGGAGTGGACCAGCAAGGCCACCAGTAGCTTTCTTGAAACATATAACCTACGTTGCTTCTGGAGGTATTATTAATGCTAAGGGTCCCTGAGACCATCAGAATAATGTGAAGTTCAAGTTCAATAGTGTTGCCTATTTTCATGTTGAATTACATATTCTGGCATGTGCTATGTTGAAAACATTATCAATTGTGGTACCAGACACCAGTATATGTCCATGTTACTTCAGGCCTCCAGCATTCTTGATGCCAATTGGCACAATATTGATATGAGGGTGTCCGACAGTCAATGGAATTATGACAGATGTATGTTATCCATTTTTCTGCTCAATTTGTGTGAAGAATCTTACCATCTATAATAATTTTGATGTCACTATGGATCCTGCCTCTTGAATTACCTTGATGTCCCTTATTCTTCTTGGCAACAGACTTTACTTTGTATGCCAGATGCCTGGTGTCATAGGCATCCAGGTCAGGGGTGAATCTTACTCCCACTTTAGACTAATTAATGACACCAGAGACCCCAAAGCAAAGTGAAGCTTGCTCTTAGTTTGGACTAAGTAATGACATCAGAGATCCCAATTGCCATATAGTCATTCATCCATGATGTCACTGGTAACCATGTTGAGATTTATAGTCAGAGTTTGTAGCAGGCATGGTGTTTCAACAAGTTTTAACTTTGAAGGGGTCCATGACACCTGAGATGCCCCAATTATAAATATCTATTGTGAACATCATTGTCAGTACTGCTGCCTAAGTTTATAATGACAAAAGAGCTGTGTACTGTTATTGAAGTTCCCTTTGATGTCAATGATCACATCTGAATGCTGAAGCTATGCTGATATCATTGCTGTTTGCTGTGATAAGCATGCGTAATGGTATCTATTACATGAATTTCATATTATTAATGGAGACCCTGGTAATGGTTATGAGCAGTGTTGTTTCTGGACAAACTGCTGAATGCCAAGGTAAATGCTGATACACAATGCCATATTGAGGTAAGTGTTGTTATCTGACACTGGATAGAAAATTGATGTCTGAGATCCTACCCACCACAGGAAGTTCTTTTGATGTCCCTGATGCATTCATGTAGCTCCTGTTGTGAAACATGTATGGTATTTTCATTATTATGATTCTACGTGTAAAAAAAAAAAAAAGAAAACTATGTTGATGCCAGTGATGTATGCTGTGATCAGCAATTTTGATGGAGTCTAAGTTTGATTTTATTCCCATTGCTAATGGAAACCCTAGTGGTGGCTATGATCTGTGCTACTGCTTGAAAATATAATGAACCTCAAGGTCCACAATAATGCCCAAGTTTATTTTGAGGGAAGTATTCTTATCTGGTTCTGGAGATCAGATTAAAATCTGGAAACCTACCTGCAACAGGATCATCAGTTGGTATTTCTCATGTATATGTGTAGTTCACAATATCTAACATGTGATAAATATTGATACTTGTGATCATGCTGGAAACCTGAAGCTATTTTGAAGTCAGTGATGCAGCTATGACCAGCAATCATGATGGGGTCTTTTATTCCTGTTGCTAATTGAGACCCTGGTGATGGCTATGATCTGTGTTGTTTCTTGAGATCCTGATGAATTCAAAGGCCCATAGTGAAGTGATAGGTTATATTGAGGTAAGTGTTCTCAGTAATGGAGATCAGATTGATATCTAAGATCCTAACAGCCACTACAAATTCTGATGATGTCACTGATACATGAATACATTGCATGATGTTGACTAAGTAATGTGCATGATCCTTACTGCCACCTGAAATAATGTGGATATCAGTGATTTATCCTGCAACTAAATGAGGCAATCATGACAATGATTTATTCTGCTCTGTGATTTGAGGTTGATATCATTAATATATAACTGTCTACACACCCCATGGGATTGCCCTTGGTCCATGCTACCATTCGCAACCTGGTTGCCAGTGATCCCTGCTGTCCCTGGTTACCATGTTAATATCACTATTACATAGTTCCTGTAGAAACTATGGTGATATCAATCATCCATTCTGCCTCAAGTAGCCACGTTTAAACCCAAAGTCCATGATGATTCTTGGATTATTGTTAATGTCAAGGATCCCTGAGGCTAGCAGAGACTTAGGTGAAATTTTAGATAAATTCTGCTGAGTCACATCATGTTGAATTACATGTTCAGAGATATATTATGTGGAGGTCACATATAGTGTGGCAATGGACACTGTTGCTTGTTACATGTACTTCAAGCATCCAGCAGCCATGGCAGTGATACCTTCTGCCTTATGGGACCACATTAATATCACTGTCTCCTACTGCCAATGGAATCATTGTTGATGTCTGCTATCAATGCTTCTGTCAAATTTATGTCAAGTATCCTGCTACCTGTAAACATTTTGATATCATGATTCAAAGTGCCACTAGGGGAGTTTCTTTACATGGTCATATCTACATTTGAAACTCTCTTGATATCCCTGGAACCTGATACAATGGTATATTTCTGATTCCTACTCACACAGGCAACCAGGCAGTGAGTGATCACTACTAACACTTTGGAACAAATTGATATCAGTGATCCCAAATGCTAGGGAAACTGGCCAAGGGAATTGGGAAATTGATGTCACTCATCCATGCTGCCACTGGTAACCATGTTGAGATCCTCAGTCAGTGTCTTTTAAGATGTCGTGATGTCTGTGATAAATCAACAAAAATAATGTGTTCTGAAGTTCATTGTCAGTACTGGTGCCTAAGGTCATAATGATATAAGTGCTGTGTGCTGCTACTGGACACATGTTTGATGCCACTGAACATATTTGCAACCTGAAGCTATTTTGAGGTCAGTGTTGTATTCTGCAATCAGAAATCATGATGAACTCAATTCTTATTGCTTATGGAAACCTTGGTGATGTCTATGATCTGTGCTTTTTCTAGAGAACATACTGAATTCCAAAATTCATACTGACACTTGATGTCATGTTTAGGTAAGTGCTCCTATGTAGCACTGGAGATCAGATTGATGCCTGAGATCCAACCTGCCACAGGTAATTTTGTTGATGTCCCTGATACTTTCATGGAGCACCTGCTATCATCCACGAAATGTACAATATTCTTACTACCACCAAAAGACGTAGTGATGTCAGTGATCTATCTTGTTCCTGGAAAAGCGTTTTATGACCCTAATTTTTTTATGCCCTCTGAATCAATGCTGATGTCACTAATATATACCTGGCAACAGACCCCATGGTATTGTCTGAGAATATTGTTGGCAATGGCAAAATTATTGTCAGTGATCCTAGTTGACACTGGAACCATGTTGACTTCACTAATGCACAGGTACCACAGAAATGTGGATGATGTGAATCATGCATCCTGCCTCTAGTAGCCATGTTGAAATCCATTGTTTGTGTTGCTCCTGAAGGGATTGTAAATGTGAAAAATCCCTGAGACCATCAGAATCTTCAATGAAGTTCAGTCAATAATGCTATCTTAGGTCATGTGGAGTTACATGTTCTGAGGTATGTTATGATGAAGTATATATATATATATATATATATATATATATATATATATATATATATATATATATATGTGTGTGTGTGTGTGTGTGTGTGTGATCAGATACCACTGTATGTCCATGATATCAGGCCTCTAGCAGAAAATATGTCAGTGATCCCTGATGACTCTTCTGCCCAAATTATGACTTTCATTAACTAAAAATGGAATTACTACTGATGACTGTTATCTATTCTTCTGTATAAAATCTCAGAAGTATCTTGCCATCCATAAGCAATTTGATGTAACAATGCACCTGGCAATTGGAAAAGAGATTTGTTTACATGAAACCCTCTGAAAGTATTTTTATGTCCCTTGTACTTACTGGCAATGGACATTATGTTATATCAGAGATCCCTGCTGCCATAGACAAACAGATTAGGAGTGTTTTCTACTCCCACTTTGGACAATATTGATGATATCTGTGATCCTGACTACCAAGGAAAATATATTGGCATTACTGATTCATGCTGTCACTGGTAACTATTTTGACACCCATAGTCTGTGTGGTCATTGAAAAGCTACATGATGTCTATGATAAATCAACCATAAGAATCTGTTGTAAATTCTATGGTAATTATTGCTGCCTAAGTTCATAATGAGGTAAGTGCTGTTCGCTGTTACTGGAGACTATTTTGATGCCTGTAATCCTAACTGAAACCTAAAAATACCTAGATGTGAATGCTGCATGCTGTGACCAGCAATAATGATGGAGTCCATTTATTTTTCTATTGCTGATGAAAAACCTGGTGATGGCCATGATCTCTCCTGTTGTTTGAGAACCTTCTGACTTACAAGGTTCATGTTAATGGTAGAGGTCGTATTGAGGTAAGTGTTCTGAGGTGACACAGTAGATCAGATTGATGTCTGAGATTCTATCTTCCATAAGAAATTCTGTTGATGTTCCTGCCTGCTATCAACCATGGAATGTACATGGTTGTTACTGCCCCTGGAATTGCGCTGTCAAGATAAATATTGCCACCTAATAAGAGGTTTATGATCATAATTTTTCTTCCCTTTTGAGAAAGGTCAAGTAACATATAAAGGAAGGCCTATCAGAATTACACCAGACTTTTCACCAGAGACTATGAAAGCCAGAAGAGCCTGGACAGATGTTATACAGACACTAAGAGAACACAAATGACAGCCCAGGCTACTAAACCCGGCCAAACTCTCAATTACCATAGATGGAGAAACCAAAGTATTCCACGACAAAAACAAATTCACACAATATCTTTCCACAAATCCAGCCCTTCAAAGGATAATAACAGAAAAGTAGCAATACAAGGACAGAAATCATGCCCTAGAACAACCAAGAAATTAATCATTCAACAAACCAAAAAGAAGACAGCCACAAGAACAGAATGCCAACTCTAACAACAAAAATAAAAGGAAGCAACAATTACTTTTCCTTAATATCTTTTAATATCAATGGACTCAATTCCCCAATAAAAAGACATAGACTAACAGACTGGCTACACAAACAGGACCCAACATTCTGCTGCTTACAGGAAACCCATCTCAGGGAAAAAGACAGACACTACCTCAGAGTGAAAGGCTGGAAAACAATTTTCCAAGCAAATGGACTGAAGAAACAAACTGGAGTAGCCATTTTAATATCGGATAAAATTGACTTCCAACCCAAAGTTATCAAAAAAGACAAGGAGGGACACTTCATACTCATCAAAGGTAAAATCCTCCAAGAGGAACTTTCAATTCTGAATATCTACGCACCAAATGCAAGGGCAGCCACATTCATTAGAGACACTTTAGTAAAGCTCAAAGCATACATTGCACCTCACACAATAATAGTGGGAGACTTCAACACACCACTTTCTTCAAAGGACAGATCATGGAAACAGAAACTAAACAGGGACACAGTGAAACTATCAGAAGTTATGAAACAAATGGACCTGACAGATATCTACATAACATTTTATCCTAAAACAAAAGGATATAACTTCTTCTCAGCACCTCATGGGACCTTCTCCAAAATTGACCATATAATTGGTCACAAAAAGGCCTCAATAGATACAAAAATATTGAAATTGTCCCATGTATCCTATCAGACCACCATGGCCTAAGACTGATCTTCAATAACAACATAAATAATGGAAAGCCAACATTCACGTGGAAACTGAATAACACTCTTCTCAATGATACCTTGGTCAAGAAAGGAATAAGGAAAGAAATTAAAGACTTTTTAGAGTTTAATGAAAATGAAGCCACAACGTACCCAAACCTATGGGACACAATGAAAGCATTTCTAAGAGGGAAACTCATAGCTCTGAGTGCCTCCAAGAAGAAACGGGAGACAGCACATACTAGCAGCTTGACAACACATCTAAAAGCCCTAGAAAAAAAGGAAGCAAATTCAGCCAAGAGGAGTAGACGGCAGGAAATAATCAAACTCAGGGGTGAAATCAACCAAGTGGAAACAAGAAGAACTATTCAAAGAATTAACCAAACGAGGAGTTGGTTCTTTGAGAAAATCAACAAGATAGATAAACCCTTAGATATACTGGCTAGAGGGCACAGGGACAAAATCCTAATTAACAAAATCAGAAATGAAAAAAGAGACATAACAACAGATCCTGAAGAAATCCAAAACACCATCAGATCCTTCTACAAAAGGCTATACTCAACAAAACTGGAAAACCTGGACGAAATGGACAAATTTCTGGACATATACCAGGTATCAAAGTTGAATCAGGATCAAGTTGATCATCTAAACAGTCCCATATCTCCTCAAGAAATAGAAGCAGTTATTAATAGTCTCCCAACCAAAAAAAGCCCAGCACCAGATGGGTTTAGTGCAGAGTTCTATCAGACCTTCAAAGATGATCTAATTCCAGTTCTGCACAAACTATTTCACAAAATAGAAGTAGAAGGTACTCTACCCAACCCATTTTATGAAGCCACTATTACTCTGATACCTAAACCACAGAAAGACCCAACAAAGATAGAGAACTTCAGACCAATTTCTCTTATGAATATCGATGCAAAAATCCTCAATAAAATTCTCGCTAACCGAATCCAAGAACACATTAAAGCAATCATCCATCCTGACCAAGTAGGTTTTATTCCAGGGATGCAGGGATGGTTTAATATATGAAAATCCATCAATGTAATCCATTATATAAACAAACTCAAAGACAAAAACCACATGATCATCTCGTTAGATGCAGAAAAATCATTTGACAGATTCCAACACCAATTCATGATAAAAGTTTTGGAAAGATCAGGAATTCAAGGCCCATACCTAAACATGATAAAAGCAATCTACAACAAACCAGTAGCCAACATCAAAGTAAATGGAGAGAAGCTGGAAGCAATCCCACTAAAATCAGGGACTAGACAAGGCTGCCCACTTTCTCCCTACCTTTTCAACATTGTACTTGAAGTATTAGCCAGAGCAATTCGACAACAAAAGGAGATCAAGGGGATACTAATTGGAAAAGAGGAAGTCAAAATATCACTTTTTGCAGATGATATGATAGTATATATAAGTGACCCTAAAAATTCTACCAGAGAACTCCTAAACCTGATAAACAGCTTCGGTGAAGTAGCTGGATATAAAATAAACTCAAACAAGTCAATCGCCTATCTCTATACAAAGAATAAACAGGCTGAGAAAGAAATTAGGGAAACAACACCCTTCTCAATAGTCACAAATAATATAAACTATCTTGGTGTGACTCTAACTAAGGAAGTGAAAGATCTGTATGATAAAAACTTCAAATCTCTGAAGAAAGAAATTAAGGAAGATCTCAGAAGATGGAAAGATCTCCCATGCTCATGGATATGCAGGATCAACATTGTAAAAATGGCTATCTTGCAAAAAGCAATCTACAGATTCAATGCAATCCCCATCAAAATTCCAACTCAATTCTTCAACGAATTGGAAGGAGCAATTTGCAAATTTGTCTGGAATAACAAAAAACCTAGGATAGCAAAAAGTCTTCTCAAGGATAAAAGAACTTCTGGCGGAATCACCATGCCAGACCTAAAGTTTTACTACAGAGCAATTGTGATAAAAACTGCATCGTACTGGTATAGAGACAGACAAGTAGAACAATGGAATAGAATTGAAGACCCAGAAATGAACCCACACACCTATGGTCACTTGATCTTCGACAAGGGAGCTAAAACCATCCAGTGGAAGAAAGACAGCATTTTCAACAATTGGTGCTGGCACAACTGGTTGTTATCATGTAGAAGAATGTGAATCGATCCATACTTATCTCCTTGTACTAAGGTCAAATCTAAGTGGATCAAGGAACTTCACATAAAACCAGAGACACTGAAACTTATAGAGGAGAAAGTGGGGAAAAGCCTTGAAGATATGGGCACAGGGGAAAAATTCCTGAACAGAACAGCAATGGCTTGTGCTGTAAGATCGAGAATTAACAAATGGGACATAATGAAACTCCAAAGTTTCTGCAAGGCAAAAGACACCGTCAATAAGACAAAAAGACCACCAACAGATTGGGAAAGGATCTTTACCTATCCTAAATCAGATAGGGGACTAATATCCAACATATATAAAGAACTCAAGAAGGTGGACTTCAGAAAAATCAAATAACCCCATTAAAAAATGGGGCTGAGAACTGAACAAAGAATTCTCACCTGAGGAATACCGAATGGCAGAGAAGCACCTGAAAAAATGTTCAACATCCTTAATCATCAGGGAAATGCAATTCAAAACAACCCTGAGATTCCACCTCACACCAGTCAGAATGGCTAAGATCAAAAATTCAGGTGACAGCAGATGCTGGCGTGAATGTGGAGAAAAAGGAACACTCCTCCATTGTTGGTGGGAGTGCAGGCTTGTACAACCACTCTGGAAATCAGTCTGGCGGTTCCTCAGAAAATTGGACATAGTACTACCGGAGGATCCAGCAATACCTCTCCTGGGCATATATTCAGAAGATGCCCCAACTGTTAAGAAGGACACATGCTCCACTATGTTCATAGCAGCCTTATTTATAATAGCCAAAAGCTGGAAAGAACCTAGATGCCCCTCAACAGAGGAATGGATACAGAAAATGTGGTACATCTACACAATGGAGTAGTACTCAGCTATTAAAAAGAATGAATTTATGAAATTCCTAGCCAATTGGATGGACCTAGAGGGCATCATCCTGAGTGAGGTAACACATTCACAAAGAAACTCACACAATATGTACTCACTGATAAGTGGATATTAGCCCCAAACCTAGGATACCCAAGATATAAGATATAATTTGCTAAACACATGAAACTCAAGAAGAATGAAGACTGAATTGTAGACACTATGCCCCTCCTTAGATTTGGGAACAAAACACCCATGGAAGGAGTTACAGAGACAAAGTTTGGAGCTGAGATGAAAGGATGGACCATGTAGAGACTGCCATATCCAGGGATCCTCCCCATAATCAGCATCCAAAGGCTGACACCATTGCATACACTAGCAAGATTTAATTGAAAGGACCCAGATGTAGCTGTCTCTTGTGAGACTATGCCGGGGCCTAGCAAAAACAGAAGTGGATGCTCACAGTCAGCTAATTGATGGATCATAGGGCTCCCAATGGAGGAGCTAGAGAAAGTAGCCAAGGAGCTAAAGGGATCTGCAACCCTATAGGTGGAACAACATTATGAACTAACCAGTACCCCGGAGCTCTTGACTCTAGCTGCATATATATCAAAAGATGGCCTAGTCGGCCATCACTGGAAAGAGAGGCCCATTGGACTTGCAAACTTTATATGCCCCAGTACAGGGGAACACCAGGGCCAAAAAGGGGGAGTGGGTGGGCAGGGGAGTGGGGGTGGGTGGATATGGGGGACTTTTGGTATAGCATTGGAAATGTAAATGAGCTAAATACCTAATAAAAAATGGAAAAAAATTTTTTTCTTCCCTTTTAATCTATGCTAATGCCATTGACATATAAATGGCAATAGATTCCATGGTATGGCCTTTGTTACTTGCTGTCATTGGCCACCTTGTCATTAGTGATCTCTGCTACCACTGAGAACTATATTAATGTCACTCACTCAAAGTGCCTACAGAAAATATGATGATATCCATTATGCTGCCTTCAGTGGCCTTGTTTAAACCCACAGTCCATGATGCTTCTGATGAGATTGTTAATGTCCAGGATCTATGAGACCATCTGAACATAAGGTGAAAATTTAGGTCATACTGTTCCTCCATGTCATGTTCAGTTTCATATTCTGTTACACTGAGGACACATAATGACAAAAGATACCACTATTATATTCATGACATTTCAGGCCTCAAGTAGCAGTGATCACAATAATCTCTGCTAACTTATGGGGCAACATAAATATGAGCGTCTCCAACTGCCTATAGAATCTCTACTGATATCAGCTATCCAAATTTTTCTGCTGTTATTTATGAGAAGTATGTTTTCAGCTGCAACAATTTTTACATCAAAGATCCATCCTACCATCAGAGAAGAAGATTCTGTACATAGTTATTCATGCCCTCTTAAATATTTTGATGGCCTTGCTACTTCCTGACATCAAACAAGGTGGTATATACCAGTTCTAAGCTGCCACTGGCAACCAGGTCCTGAGGGATTCTTACTGCCTCTTTGGAACAGGTAATGACATCAGAGATCCCAACTTCCCAATTGCCAAGTTAAAAGTATTGACATTACTTATCGATAAAGCATCTGGTAAACATGTTGAGATTCATAGATAGTCTTGACTTTGAAGAGTCTGACTTTGAATACTGTCCTGTTTATGACCCTTTAGTCAAAGAGTCGATTGTAAAGTTCATGATCACTATTGCTGCCTAATGTCATAATGAGGTAAGTGCTGTGTGCTGCTACTGGAGATACTTTTGACACCTGGAATGGTACTTGAAACCTGAAACTATGTTGATTTGGGTAATGAATGGTTTGACAAGCAATCATGATGGATTCCATTGTTTCTATTACTGAAGATGATGGAGACCATGATCATAAGGATGCTCTCTGCTGCTGTTTAAGGTAATTCCATATTTTATGGTCCATACTGACACTGGATATCATATTGAGGTACAGGATCTGAGGTGCAATGGAGATCACATTGATATCTGAGATCCTATTGGCCACAGGAAATTCTGTTGATATCTCTGATATATGCATGTAGCCCCTGCTCTGGACCATGAGTTCACTAATATATACATCATGGGAAGACAAATCATTCTATGTCTATACTCCCATTTAGGGCCACATTAATATGAGTGATTCCAACTGTCATTGGAATCTATACTGATGTCAGTGATACATGCTTCTCTCACCTGTGGGAATGGCTTTTATGAGATATATATATATATATACTCTTAGCTGTGATAATTTTGAAGTCAATGCTCCATTCTGACACTATAGATGTGATTTCTGTTCATGGTTCTCCCTGCTCTCTGAAACAATCACGATGTTCTGATTCTTCCTGGCAATAGACGCCATGGTATATCCAAGAACTTTGATGCCAGAGGCAACCAGGATGTTAATGATACCTACTGACAGTTTGGACCAGATTGTGATACCAATTGTCCTATTTGCTAAGATGAATATGTTGATTTTACTCTCCCATTGTACCATTTGTAACCACTTGTGCTGACTCTGAAGATCTTGGTAATGTCTATGATCACTGTGGACAAAAGCATCAATTATGAAATGCATGGTCAGAACTTCTGCCCAAGATCCCAGTGAGGTTAGTAGTGTGTTTTCCTATAGGAAACTTGTTTCAAGCCTCTGATGTGACTTACAACCTGAACCTATGTTGCTGTCACTGCTATATGCTGAACCCAGGAAACATGATGGTATCCATAGTTTCTATTCCTTGGAAGACCCTATTGATGTCAATGATCTGTTTTGTTGCATGAGAACAGACTGAATTCCAAGGTTCATATTGATGTACAAGTTATACATTGAGGTGAATGTTCTGAGCTGGCATTGGGGATAAGCTTGATGTCTGAGAGCTTACCTGCTGCTGAAAACTGTGCTGATATATCTGATACATGAATGTATTTTCTTTTGTAGACCTTGTTGTGGGTAATATCCTTGCTGCTGCAAGAAGAGATTTGATGTAATTGATCCCTCCTGCCACCAGAGAAAAGATTTATGTCCATAATTGAATCTTTTCAATATCAGTGATACACTTGTAAGCAGACACCATACTATATCTACAATTCTTACCCCCATTAGCAAACATCATATTAGAGATTTGTGCTGCCACTTTGGACCATGATGATATCAGTGATTCCCAACTACCTATAGTAAAATTGTGATGATAGCCATCCATATTGCTGCATGTAACTCTGTTCATATCTATAGACAGTGCTGCCTCTGAAGATCTTGCTAAAATCTATTATCCCTACTGCTAGAAGACTCTGTCTTGAAATTCTTGGTAAATACTGTTGCCTAAGTCATGTTTACTTAAGTGTACTGTGTTACAATCAGTTATGATTTTCATGCCTGTGACCTGACTGCCTTCTGAGATCAGTAATCACGACAGTGATTATTGTTCCTCTCAAGATATTATGGGGCACAGGAATCTATGAAATGTCCATGATTTATGCATATAGCCCCTCCTGGTTTTTTTTAATAATTTATACGCTCTTTACTGCAACCAGAAGAACTGATCACAGTATCATTGATCCATCCTGGCAATGGAGAAGACACTTATGTTAATACTATTCCCAGGTTCTGAATCTATGCTAATGTCAAAGATACACCTGGAAACATTAACCATTTTTTATTTCCTCCAAGATCTGTGCTACCACAGGCAACCTTGATTTCAGTGACCCCTGTTGCAAATGAGTACCATATTATAATCAATAATTCAAAGTGCTGTCAGAAAGTATTTTGATATCCATAACCAATGATTGAACAAGCATCTATATTGAAATGTATGGTCTGTGTTGCTTCTGATGGAATTGTTTATATCAAGGAGCCCTGTGGCCACCAGAGTCTATTCTGAACTTTAAGGTCAATACTGCTGCTTGAGGTCATGTGAAGTGTTCTAAGATATGTTATATTGATTTCATTGATATAATTTGGGAAAAGATACCATTGTTGTATGTCCACAATCCTTGATACCAGGATCATCCAGGATCATCCAGGATGTCCATGTTCTCTGCTGCCACTTGGAACATTAATACAAGCTACTCCAAATGCCACCAAAATATATACTGATATCATCAATCCACACTTCTGCCAACTGACACCATGTAAGGTATATGATGTGTACTGCCAGCTCTAACCAATTTGATGTCAAAGGTCTATCCTGCCACTAGAGTGGACATTACTGTCTATGGTCTTATATGTCCTCTGAAACTGTGTACATGCCAATGATACCTCCTGGCAACAAACAACATGGTTCATCTCAGATGATGGCTGCCATTAGCCACAAGAAGATGAGGGATTCTTGCTGTCAGTTTGGACCCTATTGATTATATCATTGATCTCAGTTGCATAGGAAAATATCTTGATGTCACTTAATCCTGCTGCCTTTGGTAACCATGTTGATATCCCTAGTCAGTTTTTGCTCTCAAGAGCTTGGTGATGTCTGTGAGCCCTACTGCCAGAAGAATCTATCTTGAAGTTCATGGACAGTACTGCTACCTACTTCATGTGGTGTGTTCTGACTTCCACCTCAGATATGTGTGTGTTCCTACTTACAATTGGAAGCTATACTAATATTAATAATACTTGATTTTACCAGCAAAAAAGATGGTATACATAGGTATTATTGAGATCCTACCTGACACAAGTAACTATAGTGAATTCCTTGATGCATGTATGCAGCCCTCAATGCAGATCATATTAATTAAATACCCTTTTTGACACCAGATTCGCAATTGATGTCAATGATCCATCCTGCCACTGGAGAAGAAATTTATTTGCATGATCTCTTCTTTCCTCTGAGTCTACGATGATATCACTGATTTTTCTTGCAATAAACATCATGGAATCTATACTGATGTTGGACCTGCACTCTTCAACAAATATGTACGAGCCCAAGCTTCAGCCTGTATATGCTCCTTGGTTGCTAGTTCAGTATCTGAGAGCCTCAGTGATCCAAGTTGTTTGATTGTGTTCGTATTCCTTTGGAGCTCTTATCCCCCTTGGGGCCCTCAATTTTCTGTCCAACACTACCATAAGAGACCCAAGCTCCATTCAATATTTGGCTGTGGGTGTCTGTGTCTGTCTGAGTCAGCTGCTGAGTAGAACCTCCTAGAGGTCAACATGCTTCTGTCTGCAGTCCTATCACTGTATCATTAATGCTGTCAGGGATTGTTTGTTGCCCATGGGATGGGTCACTAGTTTGGCCAGTTATTGATTTGCCATTGCATTACTGTTTTTTCTATCCCTTGTCAATGTATTTCTCATAGACAGAATAAAATTTAGGTACAAAGTTTGAAGATGTGTTGGTGTGACGATAGCTTCACTGGAGTTCCTACATAGACACAAGAGGTGGACCATTCAGATTCCATAGCACAATATTGTAAGTCACAGTTAAGATCATCGACATTGATATTTGAGTGCCTTCCCTTTCCCAGGTCTCAGTCTCATCCTCAACATGCCACACCCCTAAACTCTATACCCCTGCAAATTACAGTTTCCTTCATTCTCATGGTCATCTAGACATCTACCCTGCCCCTACCCACACTGGATTCTGAACACTGCCATGTCATTACCCATTCTTTCTCTCACTCACTTAATTTTGCCCATCTGCTGCCCATGATTTTTTAAAGTGAGATTCAAGCATCCTCACTTTGTCCTTTCTTCTTGTTTAGCTTCCTTGGGTCTGTGGAGTACAGCATGTTTATCCTGTATTTTAATACTAATTTCAACTTATAAGTGACTACATGCCATACATGTCCTTTGGGGTCTGGGTTAATTAGCTCAGGATGATATTCTCCATTCCATCTATTTTCCTACAAAATCAATGATGTGTTTGTTTTTAATAGCTCTATAGTACTCCACTGTGTAGATGTGTCACATTTTCTTTATCCATCTGTCAGTTGAGGGACATCTAGGCTGTTTCCAGTTTCTGGCTATTATGAATAAAGCTATGGACATGGTTGAGCAAGTGTCCTTTTCGGGACAGTGGAATATCTTTTGGGTATATGCACAGGAGTGGTATAGCTGGCTCTTGAATAGAACTTAAATAGAATATTTACAGTTTTCTAAGAAACACCAAATAGAATTCCAAAGTTGATGCAGAAGTTTGCAGTTCCACCAGCAATTGAGGTTTGTTCCCCTTGATCCACATCCTAACTAACATGCATTACCACTTAAATTTGTGATGTTAGCCAATATGACTATAGTATGATAGAATCTCAGAGATGTTTTGATTTGCATTTCCCTAATGACAAAGCACATTGAACATTCCTTTAAGTGCTTCTTGGCCATTCAAGATTCTTCTGCTGAGAATTATCTGTACCTAATTTTTCACCTAGGTTATTTGGTGTTTTGGAGGTTAACTTCTTGAGTTTTTGGTAAATTTTGTACATTAGTCCTCTATGGAATGTCTGTTAAGTGAAAAATTTTCATAATGTGTAGGTTGCTGATTTGTACTATGGGCTATGTCCTTTGGTTTACAGAAGCATTCCAGTTTCATGAGGTCCCATTTATCAGTTCTTGATCTTAGAGCATGAAGTATTAGTGTTCTGTTCAGGAACTTGTTTCCTGTACCAATGTGTTGAACCTATTTCCTACTATCTCTTCTATGAAATTTAGTGTATCTGATTTATGTTGAGGTCTTTGGTCCATTTGGACTTCAGTTTTGTGCATGATAGATGTGGATCTATTTGCATTCTTCTATATGCAAACATCCAGTTAGACCAGCAATATTTGTTGAAGATGCCTCCTTTTTCCATGTATTGTTTTATCTTCTTTGTCAAAAATAAAATGTCCATAGGTTTGTGGGGCCATCTCAGGATCGTCCATTCAATTTAATTGATCCACCAGTTTGTTCCTATAGTAATAGAATGCAGCTTTTAATATTATTTCTCTGTATTATAAATCAAGGACAGGTATGGTGGTACCTCTGGAAGTTCTTTTATTGGTTAAGATTGTTTTAGCTATCCTGGATTGTTTTTTTTTTATCTGTATGAATCTTAGAATTGTTCTTTCAATGTGTGGAAAAAATTGTGTTAGAATTTTGATAGGGATTGCATTAAATCTATAAATTGCTTTTGGTCAGATGATCATTTTCAATATGTTAGTCCTAATGCCCAATGAGCATTGAAGATCTTTCCATTTCTGATATGTTCATCAGTTTCTTTCTTCAGAGAATTGAAGTTCTTCTCATTTAAGTCCTTATACATGCTTGATTAGAGTTACACAAAGATATTTTATATTGTTCGTGTCTATTGTAAAGAGTTGATTTCCTAATTTATTTGTTGGCCCATTTATCATTTATCAAAGGAGGGCAGGCTATGTATTATTTCCTAAATAACTTTATATTCAGCTGTTTTGCTGGAGGTGTTTATCAGCTTGCTTATGTTTACTATAATATCATCTGCAAATAGTGATACATTGACCTCTTCCTTTCTACTTTGTATCTCTGTGAACTCCATCAGTTAACTTATTGCTCTGGGTAGAACGTTTAATACTATATTAAATAAATAGTGAGAGAGTGGGGTGCATTCACTTGTCTCCAATTTAGTGGAACTGTTTTAAGTTTCTCTACATTTAATTTTATGTTGTCCATTGGCTTTCCATGTACTGCTTTGATTATGTTTATGTATGTGCCTTATATCCCTGATCTCAATCTTTTGACATGAAGGGGTGGTGAATTTTGTTGAAGGCCTTTTCATCATATTATGAGATGGTCATGTGAATATTTTCTTTCAATTTGTTGATATTGTGGATTATGTGGATTGGTTTTCATATATTGAGCCATCCCCACATCCCTGGGATGAAGCCTACTTGATCATCATGGATGATAGTCTTGATGTATTTCTGAATGGAGTCAAAGTCACACTTAAAGAAATGTTCAAAGTTCTTAGTTATATGGGACTGCAAATCAAAACAACCCTGAGATTCCACCCAAAAACCAATCAGAATGCCTAAGAACAAGAGCTCATGTGACAGCACATGCTGGTGAGTATGTGGAACCCGAGGTACACTCCCTTACTGCTGGTGGGATTGCAGGTTGGTACAACCACTATGGGAAACAATCTGGCTATTCTTCAGAAAATTGGAAATAGTTCTACCTGAAGAATCAGCTCGACTAATTTGGGCATATATCCAAAATATGCCCCAACATTCCAAAGGGCCATGTGCTCCACTATGTTCATAGTAGCCTTACATGTAATAACTGGAAACAACCCAGATGTCCCTCAATAGAAGAGTAGAGACAGAAAATGTGGTTTCTTTACATAATGGAATATTATTCAGCTATTAAGAATGAGGAAATCATGAGTTTTTCTGGAAAATGGTTAGAACTGGAAATTATCATCATGAGTTAAGTATCTCAGACACAAAAGGACACTCATTGTATGTGCTCACTAGTAAGTGGATATTAGCCAAAAAGTACAGAATACCTTGGATACAACCTACTGAACTTAAGAAATTTAACAACAGAAAGGCACAAGTGAGGATACTTCAGTAACATTTGAGGGTGAAAAAAATAATCATAGGAGTCAGGGGGAAGGAGGAACCTGGGTGTGAGTGGGGAGATGGAACAGAAATGGGAAGAGGATCAGTTAGTTGGGACAGGAAAGAAGCCCAGAGTGGTAGAAGAATGAGTGGAAATATACAGGTTTCAGGGTGGGGTTGAGGTACCATGGAACTCTAGAAAGTACCATGGATCTTGGAGTTAAGACTCTCAGGAATTAGTGATATGCTCAACAGTGGGGAAAGTGAACTTAAATAGCATCCACCTCCAGTAGATAGACAGGGCTTCAGATAGTGGAATGCGGTTACCAAAACAAAGTTAAAATTTCTGACCCAGAATTGTTCCTGTGTATAAGTACAAAAATGGAGAAGAGATGAAGGGAAAGGTGGTCCAGTAAAGACCCAACTTGGAATTCCTCTCAAGGGCCAGATCAAAGAACTGACATTATTACTGATGCAATGGTGTGCTGACAGACAGGTGTGCCTAGCATTTTTTGGCCTCCTAGAGGCCCAAAAAGCAGCTGAATGATTCAGTTGCAGATACTTATACCTAGAAATTGGACTGAAGTCGAGGCCCCTATGGTGGAATTAGAGGAAGGATGGAAGAAGCTGAAGGGAAGAGTGACCCCATAGGAATACTAGTAGTATCAAATAATAAGGATGCCTAGAAGCTCCCAGACACAGAGCCACCAGCAAGGCAGCATGCCAGAGCTGGCTGGAGTACCCTGACACACATATAGCATAGGATTGCCTAGTCTGGTCTTACTGGGAGAATATGTGCCTAATCTTCAAGTGACTTGAGACCACATGGAGGGTGAAGGTCCAGTATATGTGTGAGAGCATCCTCTTGGAAGAGGGGCAAGGGGGAGGAGGAATGTGATGAGGAACTGTGAAGGGGGGGACCAGGAGCAGAAGCGAAGGTCATCTTCAGCTCCATAGTTAGTTTGAAGCCTACTCTGATATACATAAGACCCTGTCTCATAAAAATAATATTAACTATACTCATGCTAATAGAAATATAATTCCATTTAGAATTGTCCCACTTAAATCTAGGATAACTAAGACCTTTGCTGGCTTCTATTTGCCCTCAACTTATAATAACTATTGTTTTTCAACCTGTCAAGAAAAAATGAGACCTCAAATGTCCTACAATCAAAAGGTGTTCCTATGACATGGACACAGAGCAAGTAAACCTATGATAAGCAGACTGGAGTTAAAATGCTTAAACCGGCTCCCAGTGTGGAGACAGTGTCTTTTTGTGTCATTCTGATTTTCTTAAAAATTTGATATTTTATTCACTTACATTTCAAATGTTATCCCTTTCCAGATTTCCCCTCTGCAAATAATCTTTTCCAACTCCCTTTACCCTACTTCCATGAGGATGCTCCCCTCTGACCTATCTACTCCTGCCTCACTGCCGTAGCATTCCTCTACACTGGGACAGCAAACCTTCACAGGACCAAGGGCCTCTTCTCCCATTGATGCCAGATAAGGCTCCTTCAGCTTCTTGAGTACTTCCCCTTACTCCTCCACTGGCGTCCCTTTGCTCAGTCCAATTGTTGGCTGTGAGCATCCACATCTGTATTGGTCAGGATATAGAAGACCCTCTCAGAAGACAGCTGTATGAGGCTCCTGTCAGCAAGCACTTCTTGGAATCAGCTATAGTGTCTGGGTTTGGTGTCTGCATTTGGGATGGATCCCCAGGTAGGGTAGTCTCTGGATAACCTTTCCTTCAGTCTTTGATCCTCTCTTTTTTCCTATATTTCCTATAGAAAGGAGTAATTATGAATTAAAATTTTGGAACTGAGTGTGGGGCCCCATCCCTCAACCATGCTAATCTCTGGATATGGTCTTTACAGGTTCTCTCTCCCCTTTCGTGGTGTATTTTTTTGCTAATGTAATCCTTTTGGAGTCCTGTGAGTTCCTTGCTTTTTGGCATTGGGGACTTTCTGGTTGCTACACCCAGTTCCCCATCCCTTATTGCTATACACTGCTATTCAGGTTCCTGACCCACATTACATCTCCTCCATCTCCTCTGATATATGATTCTTCCCTCTTTTTCACCTACCCCTCTTCTCTTACATCCCAGTCCCTTTCACCCTCTATTTCCCATGAGTATTTTGTTCCCCTTTCTAAGTAGGGCTGAAGCATTCACACTGGTCTTCCTTCTGCTTGAGCTTCATTTGCTCCATGAGTTGTATCTTGGGTATTCTATGTCTTTTGAGTAATATTCACTTATCAGTGAGCACATACCATGTATGGTCTTTTGTGACTGAGTTACCTCACTCAAGACAACAGTTTTTATTTTATTTTTTTTTCAATTTTTAATTAGCTATTTTCTTCATTTACATTTCAAATGCTATCCTGAAAGTCCCCTATATCCTCCCCTGTGCACTGCTCCACAATCCACCCACTCCCACTTCTGGGCCCTGCATTCCCATGTACTGGAGCATATAAAGTTTGCAAGACCAAGGGGACTCTCTCTTCCCAATGATGGCTGACTAGGCCATCTTCTGCTACATATGTAGATAGAGAAAGAAGATCTGAGGGCGCTGGTTAGTTAAATTTTTGTTCCACCTATAGGGTTGCAGAACCCTTTAGCTCCTTGGATATATTCTCTAGCTCCACCATTGGTGCCCTGAGTTCTATCCAATAAATGACTATGAGCATCCACTTCTGTATTTGCCAGGCACTGGAATATCCTCACAAGAGACAGCTATATCAGGGTCCTTTCAGCAAAATCTTGCTGGCATGTACAATAGTGTCTGTGTTTGTTGGCTGATTATAGGATGGATCCCTGGATGGGGTAGTCTCTAGATGGTCCATCCTTTCATCTTAGCTCCAAACTTTGTCTCTGTAACTCCTTCCATGTGTGTTTCGCTCCCTATTCTAAGGAGAAATGAAGTATCCACCCATTGGTCTTCTTGCTTCTTGATTTTCTTGTGCTTTGCAAATTGTATCTTGGATATTCCAAGTTTCTTGGCTAATATCCACTTATCAGTGAGTGCATATCAAGTGACTTCTTTTGTGATTGGGTTACCTCACTTAAGATAATATCCTCCAGACACATCGATTTGCCCAAGAATTTCATAAATCCATTATTTTTAATAGCTGAGTAGTATTCCCTTGTGTAAATGTACCACATTTTCTGTATCCATTCCTCTGTTGAGGGACATCTGGGTTGTTTCCAGCTTCTGGCTATTATAAATAAGACTGCTATGAACATAGTGGAGCATGTGTCCTTCTTACCAGTTGGAACAGCTTCTGGGTATATGCCCAGGAGAGGTATTGCTGCATCTTCAAGTAATACAATGTCCAATGTTCTCAGGAACTGCCAGACTGATTTCCAGAGTGGTTGTAGAAGCTTGCAATGCCACCAGCAATGGAGGAGTGTTCCTCTTTCTTCACATCCTTGCCAGCATCTGCTGTCACCTGAATTTTCAAACTTAGCCATTCTGACTGTTGTGAGGTGGAATCTCAGGGTTGTTTTGATTTGCATTTCACTGATGATTAAGGATGTTGAACATTTTTTCAGGTGCTTGTCAGCCCTTCAGTATTCCTCACTTGGGAATTCATTGTTTAGCTCTGTACCAAATTTTTAATGGGGTTACTTGAATTTCTGTGGTTCAGCTTCTTGAGCTCCTTATATATATTGAATATTAGTTTCCTATCAGATTTAGAATTAGAAAAAAATCCTTTCCCAATCTGTTGGTGGCCTTTTTTGTCTTATTGACAGTGTCTTTTGCCTTACAGAAATTTTGCAATTTTATGAGGTCCCATTTGTCAATTCTTGATCTTACTGCACAAGCCATTGCTGTTCTGTTCAGGAATTGTTCCTTTTTGCCTATAACTTCGAGGCTTTTACCCACTTTGTCTTCTATAAATTTCAGTCTGGTTTTATGTGGAGTTCTTTGATGTACTTAGACTTGAACCTTGTACAAGAAGATAAGTATGGATTAATTTGCATTCTTCTAAATGATAACCTCCCATTGTGCCAGCACCATTTGTTGAAAATGCTTTTTTACCAATGGATGGTTTTATCTCCCTTGTCAAAGTTCAAGTGAACACATGTGTGTGAGTTCATTGCTGGGTCTTCAATTCTATTACATTGATCTCCCCCTCTCGCTGTACTAGTACAATGCAGTTTTTATCAAAATTGCTCTGTAGTACAGCTTGAGATCAGGCATGGTAATTCCACCATAGTTTCTTTTATTTTTGAGAATAGTTTTTGCTCTCTTAGCTTTCTTGTCATCCAGATGAATATGCAAATTGACCTTTCTAACTCAGTGAAGAATTGATTTGGATTTTTGATGGGAATTGCATTGAATCTGTAGATTTCTGTTGGCAGGATAGCCATTTTTCTATATTAATCCTGCCAATCCATGAACATGGGATATCTTTCCTTCTGAGATCTTCAATTTCTTTTGTCAGAGACTTGAAATTCTTGTCATACAGATCTTTCACTTCCTTAGAATCACACCAAGGTAGTTTATATTTTTTGTAACTATTGTGAAGGGTGTTGTTTCACAAATTTCTTTCTCAGCCTGTTTAGCCTTTGAGTAGAGAAAGGCCACTGATTTGTTTGAGTTAATTTTATATCCAGATACTGTACTGAAGCCATTTATCAGGTTCAGGAATTCTCTGGTGTAATTTTTAGGGTCACTTATATATACAATCATATCATCTGCAAATAGTGATATTTTGACTTCTTTCCAATTTTTATCCCCTTGATCTCATTTTGTTGTAGTATTGCTCTGGCTAGGACTTCAAATACTATAATGAATAGGTAGGTAGAAAGTGGGCAGCCTTGTCTATTCCCTGATTTTAGTGGGATTGCTTCCAGTTTCACTCCATTTGGTTTGATATTGGCTACTGGTTTGCTGTATATTGCTTTTATTTTGTTTAGGTATGGGCCTTCAATTCCTGATTTTCTATGCCTTTTATCATGAAGGGTTGTTGGATTTTGTCAAATGCTTTCTCAGCATCTAATGATATTATCATTTGATTTTTGTTTTTGAGATTGTTTATGTAGTGGATTATTTTTTAAAGTGTTGCTGTAGGAGTGATATGATACGGGCTAAATTGCAATAGTGTTGACCTGGCGCTGATTCCACTAGGGGTTGACAGAGGAAAATGGGATTAGTAAATTCTAAACAGGCATTTGTCTGAAATCTTCAAGAGCTGCTTCAGGCTAGAGGAGTAGGGATTGAAGAACAATTGTTAGAATATTTTTCAGATTACATTGATAGCTTTCCGTATATTAAAACATCCCTGCATCGCTGGGATGTAGCCTTCTTGGTCTTGATGGATGATCGTTTTGATGTGTTCTTGGATTTGGTATTCGAGGATTTTATTGATAATATTTTCATCGATATCCGTAAGGAAAATTGATCTGAAGTTTTCTTTCTTAGATGGATCTTTGTGTGGTTTAGGTATTAGAGTATTTGTGGCTTCATATAATGAATTGGGTAGAGTACCTTCTGATTCTATTTTGTGGACTAGTATGAGGAGAGTTGGAATTAGGTCTTCTTTGAAGGTCTGATAGAACCTAAACGCATCTGGTCCTGGGCAATTTTTTTTTTTTTTTTGGTTGGGAGACTATTAATGAGTGCTTCTATTTCTTTAGGGAAGATGGGACTGTTCAGATTTTAATCTGATCCTGATTTAACTTTGGCACCTGGTATCTGTCTGAGAAATTGTCCATTTCATCCAGGTTTTCTAGTTTTGTTGAATATAGCCTTTTGTAGTAGGATCTGATGATGTTTTGGATTTCCTCAGGTTTTGTTGTTATGTCTCTGGTATCTGTCTGGGAAGTTGTCCATTTCATCCAGGTTTTCCAGTTGCGTTGAATATAGCCTTTTATAGTAGGATCTGATGATGTTTTGGATTTCTTTAGGTTCCGTTGTTATATCTCCGTTTTAATTTTTGATTTTGTTAATTAGGATACTTTCCCTGTGCCCTCTCCTTAGTCTGGTTAAGGGTTTATCTAACTTGTTGATTTTCTCAAAGAACCAGCTCCTGGTTTGGTTGAATCCTTGAATAGATCTTTTTGTTTCCACTTGGTTGATTTCTGCTCTAAGTTTGATTATTTCCTACTGTCTACTCCTCTTGGGAGAATTTGCTTCCTTTAGTTCTAGAGCTTCTAGGTCTGTTGTCAGGCTGCTAGTGTGTGCTCCCTCTAGTTTAATTTTGGAGGCACTCAGGGCTGTGAGTTTTCCTCTTAGGTCTGCTTTCATTATGTCCCATATATGTGGGTATGTTGTGGTGTCATTTTCATTAAATGTTAAAAAGTCTTTAATCTCTTTCTTTATTTCTTCCTTGACCAAGATATCATTGAGTAGACTGTTGTTCAGTCTCCACATGAATGTTGGTGTTCTCTTATTTATGTTGTTATTGAAGTTCAGCCTTAGTCCATCGTGACCTTTTGTGTCTATTGAGGCCTGTTTTGTGACCCATTATATGGTCAATTTTGGAGAAGGTACCATGAGGTGCTGACAAGAAGTTATATCCTTTTGTTTTAGGATAAAATGTTGTGTAGATGTCTGTTAAATTCATTTGTATCATAACTTCTGTTAGTGTCCATGAGTCTCTGTTTAGTTTATGTTTCTAGGATCTGTCCATTGGTGAGAGTGAGGTGTTGAAATCTCCCACTATTTTTGTGTGAGGTACAATGTGTGCTTTGAGCTTTACTAAAGTTTCTTTAATGAATGTGGCTGCCCTTGCATTTGGAGCATAGATATTTAGAACTGATAGTTCCTTTTGGAGGATTTTACCTTTATGAGTATGAAGCACCCCTCCTTGTCTTTTTTGATATCTTTGGGTTGGAGGTCAATTTTATTCGATATTTGAATGGCTAGTCCAGCTTGTTTCTTCAGACCATTTGCTTAGAAAATTGTTTTTCAGCCTTTCACTCTGATATAGAATCTGTCTTTCTTCTCGGGGTGGGTTATCTGCAAGTAGCAAAATGCTGGGTCCAGTTTGTGTAGTCAGGCTATTAGTCTAGGTTTTTTAATTGCGGAATTTAGTCTATTGATGTTAAGAGAAATTAAAGAAAAGTAGTTGTTGCTTCCTGTTATTTTTGTTGTTAAAGTTGGAATTCTGTTCTTGTGGCTGTCTTATTTTAGGTTTGTTGAAGGATTACTTTCTTGTTTTTTCTCAGGTGTAGTTTCCATCTATGTGTTGGTGTTTTCCCTTTATTATCCTTTGAAGGGCTAGATTCATGGAAAGATATTGTGTGCATTTGTTTTTATCATGGAATTCTTTGGTTTCTCCATCTATTGTAATTGAGATTTTTGCTGGTGTATATTAGCCTGGGCTGGCATTTGTGTTCTCTTAGGGACTGTATAACATCCGTCCAGGATCTTCTGGCTTTCATAGACTCTGCTGATAAGTCTGGTGTAATTCTAATAGGTCTGACTTTATATGTTACTTGAGTGTTTTCCCTTACTGATTTTAATATTCTATCTTTATTTAGTGCACTTGTTGTTCTGAATATTACATGTCAGGAGAAATTTCTTTTCTGGTCCAGCCTATTTGGAATTCTCTGGGCTTCTTATATGTTCATGGGAATCTCTTTCTTTAGGTATTGGAAGTTTTCTTCTATAACTTTGTTAAAGATATTTGCTGGCCTTTTAAGTTGAGAATCTTCATTCTCATCTACTATTATCCATAGGTTTGGTCTTCTCATTGTGTCCTGGATTTCCTGAATGTTTTGAGTTGGGATCTTTTTGCATTTTCCATTTTCTTTGATTGTTGTGTTCATGTTACCTATGGAATCTTCTGCATCTGAGATTCTCTCTTCTATCTCTTGTATTCTCTTGATGATGCTCACATCTATGTTTCCTGATATCTTTCCTAGGATTTTTATCTCCAGAGTTGTTTCCCTTTAGGTTTTCTTCATTGTTTCTACTTCTATTTTTACAACTTGGATTTTTTTTATTCAATTCCATCATCTGTTTGATTCTGTTTTCCTGTAATTCTTTAAGGGATTTTTGTGTTTCTTCTACCAGTTTAGCAGTGTTTACCTGTAGTTCTTTAAAGACTTGTACTTATTTAGCAGTGTTCTCCTGTAATTCCTTGAGGGATTTCTGTGCTTGCTCTTTAAGGGCTTCTACCTGTTTAGCAGTGTTCCCTGTAATTCTTTGAGGGATTTCTGTGCTTCCTCTTTAAGGGCTTCTACCTGTTTAGCCGTGTTCTCCTGTATTTCTTTAAGTAAGTTATTAATGTACATCCTAAAATCTTCTACCACCATCAAGAGATATGATTTTAAATCTGAGTCTTGCTTGTCAGGTGTGTTGGGGTATCCA
Source organism: Mus musculus (assembly GCF_000001635.26). Taxonomy (NCBI): domain Eukaryota; kingdom Metazoa; phylum Chordata; class Mammalia; order Rodentia; family Muridae; genus Mus; species Mus musculus. The sequence goes on along the minus strand of NC_000086.7, from coordinate 26,168,268 downwards.
GGACTTTCTGTGGTGGGCTTACTGGATTCTGATGATGCCCATTGTTCTTGGTTTATGTTAGTAAGATTTTTACCATTGCCTCTCGCCATCTGGTAATCTCTGGTGTTAATGTTCAAGCTGTCTCTGGCTGGAGCTTGGTCCTCCTGTGATTCTGTTAACCTCTGTCAGCACTCCTGAGAATCCAACTGTCACCTGAGTCCCAGTCTCAGATTACTCTCTGCAGGCAAGTTCTCCTCTTGCAGGCAGGTGTCCAGAGGTCTGGAGCTCTCATCCACCTCCTGAATCCAGGTGTCAGAGCCCTCCCTGTAAGCAGACTCTCCTCTGACAAGGAAGTTGCCCAGTGTCAGGGTCTCAGCTCGGCTTCCTGGCTGAGGATGAAGGCCCAAAGGGACCCTGTCCAATAAGCTCTGTTGCTTCTGTTGCCCACATGCCCTCCAGTGCTCAAGAGGTCTTGGGTGTGCTAGAGGTCCTGCAGAGTGGAGAGTTCTCTGGGGCCCTCAACACCCTTGGCCGTGTTAACACAGAAGATGGTAGGGCTGGCCCCGACTGGAAAGAATCCCAGCCTCTTGTTGGGCAGGTTTCCTTTGTCCCTGTTCCTGCTGGCAAAAGACCCTTCTCGACTCTTTGGAGCTGATGTTGTGTTCCACTCACCTGTGATCCAGAGGTCCCAGGTGTGCTAGGGGTCCTGTGGCATGGAGAGTCCTCTGGGGCTCTTGGCGCCCTCTGGTAGGTTCAGTCGGAAGATGGCAGGGCTGGCCTGACCAGAATGGATCTCATCCTCTATTCAGGTGGTGTTCCTTTGTCCCTGTTCATACTGACACAAGACCCTCTGTGATTCTTTGGACCTGATGTTGCATTCTACTCACTCATGATCCCAAGGTGATCCCGAGTTACTGTGGCGTGGAGAATACTCTAGGGCCCTTGGCAGCCTCTGGCAGATTCAGTTAGAAGATAGTGGGGCAGGATGACAGTTTTTGATCTTAGCCATTCCCACTGGTATGAGGTGGAGTCTCAGGGTTGTTTTGATATGCATTTCTCTAATGACTACAGATGTTTATTTAGGTGCTACTTGGCCATTCATGTTTCCTCAGTTGAGAAATCTGTGTAGCTTTGTTCATTAATTTTAACTAGGGTTATTTGGTTCTCTGGAGTCTAACATCTTTTGTTCTTTATATATATTTTCCAAATAACACTTGCAAGGGAGTTGTTTGTTTGCTCCCCAACAATGTCAAGCTTGGGCACATTCCCTCCAGCTACACTATCAGGGTTCATGGGTATGGGTTTTCCTATTTTACCCCAATTTCAATGCTATATACATTGGGAAACATGGCTTTTGAGACACACTGTCCCTCAGTATGTGAGTTTCACACATATTTAACCAATTACACACAGGAAATATCTGTAAGAAAATAAGTCATCTGTATTGAACATTTCTTGACTTTTTTCTTTCATTCCCTAAATAATATGATACAACCATTTATATAGAATGTACATTTTATTATGTATTATAAATCTCCAAGAGGTGGTTTAGAGTATGTGGGAGGATTTTCTTGATTTGAAGCCCAATCTGAAACCAAGAGAGGTATCTATACTCAAGAGAACCTTTCTGTGTTTGCTTGCCTGTATCCTTCCTTTCCCTCCCTGCCTCCCCCACCTCCAAACAGGGACACAGACAACACAGGTCTTTTTACACTCAGCTTCTCCCTGTGAATAAAGAATTGGGAGACAAAGTTACAAAGGGCTCCAGACCAGGTAATTCATTGATATAAAGAGAGAAATATACCCTCTTGATACTTAAAGATGGCATAAAGATATTCTCCTCTAATAATTCTTACAGGATATTCATATTTTGTCTAAAGTGGGCGCAAAAGGAATTTTGGGTTTAAATACTGGTTTGACAGGCTGCCCCTTATAAGCTAGTGTAGCACTTATAGATGGGAAATTTCACCTGTGGTTTGGGACTAGCTAGGGAGTATTAGTTACGGACTCCAAGTAGTGAGAACAGTTATAATCACCTGCTATGAATAGGGATTAATAATAAAGTCTGTGTCTCTAGGTAAAGAGCATAACAGATATTATAATAGGTATTAATTAAATAGATGTCTGTGTCTCCTGGTAGAGAGCACAACAAATAGAAGGTTTAAATAAATGTCTGTAGCTCTTGGTAGAGACCACAACAGAAAACAGAAAAGATAACTAGCTGCTCTAGGAGGAAAGTGTATTATTCATGGGAAATTTCACCTGTGGTTCAGAACTAGATAGGGAATATTAGTCACTGACTCCAAGTAGAGCAGTGATAATCACCTGCTATGAACAGGTATTAATTAATAGAAGTCTGTAGCTCCAGGTAGAGAACGTAACAGATAGCTGGTATAACAGGTATTAGGGGAAGGTTGAATTAATTCCTTTAAATATGGTATAAAGATATACTGCTCTAATAAGTATTACAGGGTACTCATATTCTTTGTAACGTGTGTTTCTAGAGAATTTTGGGGTAAAATCCTGATTTGATAAGCTACTCCTTATAAGCAAATATAGAAATGAAAGGAAAGGGGAAAAGGGAAAAGGGAAAAGGGGAAAAGGGAAAAGGGAAAAATGGAAAGGGAAAGGAAAAGAAAGGAAAGAAAGGGAAGAGGAAAGGAAAGTGAAAAGGATAGGAAAGAAGAAATGAAAGGTAAGGAGAAAGGAAAGGGGTAAAGAAAGAAGATGAAAGAGGAAAGGAAAAGGAAAGAATATAGAAGTGTGAATCATTTATTTTAAAGATAGTATAATAAAGTTTGAAGGAGAGTCATATTCTGTCTAATGTGGGCTCCATGGGAATTTTGGGATAATATCCTGACATGACAAATTAGAAAGACCTAAATAGGCTAAAATGAGTGTGGTTTTGTGTATTGTGGTTGTTTAATTGTTCCTATGGGACAGAGGGCAACCTAAAGGTTTTCTTGGTTCCCAGCTGAAGGACATGCTAATTTGTGGAACAGGTTTAGTCATCTGTTTTTGGAAAAGGTGATGAAAGTACTTACACCTTCCAGAGTTATATGGATCAGATTTGGTAGAGGGAGACACTTAAAAATTAGATTCCAGAAAATCAAATTACAAGTTTGCCTTAGTCAGGGTTTCTATTCCTGCACAAACCTCATGACTAAGAAGCAAGTTGGGGAGGAAAGGGTTTCTTCAGCTTAAAATTCCATACTGCTGTTTATCACCAAGGAAATCAGCCCTGGAACTCAAGTAGGTCAGGAAAAAGGAGCTGATACAGAGGCCATGGAGGGATGTTCTTTACTGGCTTGCTTCCCCTGGCTTGCTCAGCCTGCTCTCTTATAGAACCCAAGACTAACAGCCCAGAGATGGTCCCACCGACAAGGGGCCTTTCCCCCTTGATCACTAATTGAGAAAATGCCTTACAGTTGTATCTCATGGAGGCATTTCCCCAACTGAAGCTCCTTTCTCTGTGATAACTCCAGCTGTGTCAAGTTGACACAAAACTAGCCAGCACAAAGTTTATCTTGATGATACTAAAATTTTGTTTTGAGATTTATATATTACAGAATATACAGCCTTGGTGAATTTCATCATCAGACATGCTGAACTGACTTCCCTGAACTGCTGATGTCTTGGATTTTCATCTGGATCCAGTCAGGACACAGACATCAGAGATGAATACAATCATTGGTATGTCCTTCATAAGGCCAACTAACTCTCACATTTCCCTACTCTTCCCCCTACATTCAAACGTAACTCAACACCCATATTCAGCTTGATGAAGTCATGAAGAGTTTTCATCCAAGTTCCCTAAGCTTCAGGGCTGGGGGTGGTTATTATAGGTTGTCTTAGATACTAAAAAAATTTGAAGTTCAGGGCTTAGACCCAGTCCTTCTATTGCTGCTATTATAATCAGATCTGAGATGTTTAAGCAGGTGAGTTAAGGGCCAAATAGGAAATTCAAGGCTATGAGGTTATTGTTTGGGTGTTTTCAGTTAATTTAATTAGAAATGGCTGAGAGTAGTTAACAGACAACAGTCTAGATTACTTCACATAGATAGCTGGTTTTCAAAACATTAGAAGTCCACAGAATTTGAGCTTTAATATTATTTGTTCACATGTTGTTAAGATACGTCTGCTCCTGACAGGTTTCCCTTCTTTGATTCAAAGAAGAAACTGAGTATCTTTGAGGTACTCCATTTGTGACAAAATAACCACTAGGCAAGAATTGCCTCCTTTCATCTACAGACATAATACAGTTCAAGGAAAAGATACAATTACAGGCTAGGACAGCTTGATACTGATGAGCCAGAGTAGGCTAGTCCTTAATATTACTGTATCTGAAAGTCTGTCAGATGACCCTGGCCAGTAGGCTGAATACCGATGCTCCAATGTGTTGAAGTAAGGGACTATCCAGGTGATCAGTTGTCTCTGTAAATTGGCTAAGTTTTGGAAGCTGTTTTAGGCTTCCTATATATTTTCAGTTAATATCAGTGGTTCTTGAATTTCTGATGGGTTTAAAAAACTACATAATCTCCTAGAGAACTGAGGCTTTTTACTTTAAGAGGAACAGATTTGAGAGGATGTTTTTCAGATGGCATTGTATCTAAAGCCCAGTGATAGCCAGGTGCAGAACATGTAAGGATAGATGACAGAGGTTCTATTTAATTAACAACCATAATGAACTGGGTGTTAGGTCTCTTGTAAACAAAGAGTTAGTCAGCACTCAGGTGATTTCCTAAAAACCTGCTTCCCACCTTAATTTGTAAAATAAAGGAAAGCTGATGATTGGGCAGGTAAAAGGGAAGTTGGAGTGGAAGGTGGGAGAGAGAAGAAGGAGAAAATGGAAGAGGGAGAGGATGCAGAGGTGGAGGAAAACAAAGAAAAGCAGAGCAGAAGCCCATCGCCTGGGGAAACTGTAAGTTCTAAGGGGTCTCATAAGTTGTGGAAGATGGTAGCATAGTGGTAGAACTGTCCAATCTTGGAGCATAGCATGTATTCATATTAACTGAGTTGTGTTTTCATTGCTGGGGCATATTTGGGAGGATATTTACCTCAACACCATGGTATTACCACAATGCTGGTAAGAATGACGGCCTTGGGTTTTCCTTATACTCGGTGGTCATCCTGATAGCTGAGGGTACCAGGCCAATATCCAGTTCTGGATGTTGTAATCCCGTAATGAAGCATAATGCAACTATAACCCTGTTTTCAGTGCCCATGATATTATTTCTGACATATTTACACACTTGGTGAAAAAGCAAGCTTTAAGAATCACAAGCAATTTTACATGTATATTTTGATGGATAGAGCAAAGCATCAACCACTTTACATATATAGTCATATTTGATATGGAACACAGCTCCAACTTTACTTTTCTCACACTGCTTACTTATCTGTGTAAAATCTTTCAGGTAGTATAAAATGCAAGGTGATTACTTTTTGTTTTCTTCTCGTGAATAATTATGAGTATATGTAAGGAAAAACATCTTCAAAATATACACCCACAATGAGCTGTTTATAAATTATTAATAAAAACACAATTTTCCTCCTAGAATCCACATATATTTATATCTAAGCAAGTTGTTATAGATTAAACATGTGCAAGCAAGCAAGGTAACATTTTTTTTCAGCCAGTTACTCTTACAGGAAGACTTCTATTTGCTGTTATAAAAAAGGGTCAATTACTTTATTATTTATCTCAAAAATTAATGCTATAAAAATCTTTTTTTAATTAGGCATTTTCCTCATTTACATTTACAATGCTATCCCATACCCTACCCCCACTCACCTACCCACCCATTTTGGTCCTGGCGTTCCCCTGTACTGGGGCATATAGAGTTTGCAAGTACAATGGGACTCTCTTTCCAGTGATGGCCGACTAGGCCATCTTTTGATATATATGCAGCTAGAGTCAAGAGCTCCGCGGTACTGGTTAGTTCATAATGTAGTTCCACCTATAGGGTTGCAGATCCCTTTAGTTCCTTGGGTATTTTCTCTAGCTCCTCCATTGGGGAACCTGTGATCCATCCAATAGCTGGCTGTGAGCATCCACTTATGTGTTTGCTAGGCCCCGGCATAGTCTCACAAGAGACAGCTATATTAGGGTTATTTCAGCAAAATCTTGCTAGTGTATACAATTGTGTCAGCGTTTGGAGGCTGATTATGGGATGGATCCCTGGATATGGCAGTCTCTAGATGGTCCATTCTTTTGTCTCTGCTCCAAACTTTGTTTCTGTAACTCCTTTTAAGGGTGTTTTGTTCCCAAATCTAAGAAGGGGGAAAGTGTCCACACTTTGGTCTTTGTTCTTCTTGAGTTTCATGTGTTTTGCAAATTGTAACTTATATCTTGGTTATTCTAAGTTTCTGGGCTAATATTCACTTATTAGTGAGGACATATCATTTGAGTTCTTTTGTGATTGGGTGACCTCACTCAGGATAATGCCCTCCAGGTCCAACCATTTGCCTAGGAATTTCGTGAATTCATTGTTTTTAATACCTGGGTAGTACACCATTGTGTAAATGTACCACATTTTTTGTATCCATTCCTCTGTTGAGGGACATCTGGGTTCTTTCCAGCTTCTGGCTATTATAAATAAGGCTGCTATGAACATAGTGGAGTATGTGTCCTTCTTACCGGTTGGGACATCTTCTGGATATATGCCCAGGAGAGGTATTGCGGGATACTCCGGTAGTACTATGTCCAATTTTTGGAGGAACCGCCAGACTGATTTCCAGAGAGGTTGTACAAGCTTGCAATCCCACCAACAATGGAGGAGTGTTCCTCTTTCCCCACATCCTCGCCAGCATCTGATGTCACCTGAATTTTTGAACTTAGCCATTCTGACTGGTGTGAGATGGAATCTCAGGGTTGTTTTGATTTGCATTTCCCTGTTGATTAAAGATGTTGAACATTTTTCAGGTGTTTCTCAGCCTTTCGGTATTCCTCGGGTGAGAATTCTTTGTTCAGCTCTGAGCCCCATCTTTTAAGGGAGCTATTTGATTTTCTGGAGTCCACCCTCTTAAGTTCTTAATATATATTGGATATTAGTCACCTATCTGATTTAAGATAGGTAAAGATCCTCTCCCAATCTGTTGGTGGTCTTTTTGTCTTATTGATGGTGTCTTTTGCCTTGCAGAAGCTTTGCAGTTTCATGAGGTCCCATTTGTCAATCCTCGATCTTAAAGCACAAGCCATTGCTGTTCTATTAAGGAATTTTTTCCCTGTGCCCATATCTTTGAGACTTTTCCCCACTTTCTCCTCTATAAGAAGCAGTGTCTCTGGTTTTATGTGAAGTTCCTTGATCCACTTAGATTTGACCTTAGTACAAGGAGATAAGTATGTATCGATTCACATTCTACTACACGATAACAGCCAGTTGTGCCAGCACCAATTGTTGAAAATGCTGTCTTTTTTCCACTAGATGATTTTAGCTGCCTTGTTGAAGATCAAGTGACCATAGGTGTGTGGGTTCATTTCTGGGTCTTCGATTCTATTCCATTGGTCTACTTGTCTGTCACTATACCAGTACCATGCAGTTTTTATCACAAATGCTCTGTAGTAAAGCTTTAGGTCAGGCATGGTGATTCCACCAGAAGGACTTTTATCCTTGAGAAGAGTTTTTGCTATCCTAGGTTTTTTGTTATTCCACATGAATTTGCAGATTGCTCTTTCTAATTCGTTGAAGAATTGAGTTGGAATTTTGATGGGGATTGCATTGAATCTGTAGATTGCTTTTGGCAAGATAGCCATTTTTACAATGTTGATCCTGCAAGTTCATGAGCATGGGAGATCTTTCCATCTTCTGAGATCTTCTTTAATTTCTTTCTTCAGGGACATGAAGGTTTATCATACAGATCTTTCACTTCCTTAGTTAGAGTCACACCAAGATATATTATATTATTTGTGACTATTAAGAAGGGTGTTGTTTCCTTAATTTCTTTCTCAGCCTGTTTATTCTTTGCATAGAGAAAGGCCATTGACTTGTTTGAGTTTATTTTATATCCAGCTACTTTACCGAAGCTGTTTATCAGGTTTAGGAGTTCTATGGTGGAATTTTTAGGGTCACTTATATATACTATCATATCATCTGCAAAAAGTGATATTTTGACTTCATATTTTCCAATTTGTATCCCCTTGATCTCCTTTTGTTGTCGAATTGCTCTGGTTAGGACTTCAAGTACTATGTTGAAGAGGTAGGGAAAAAGTGGGCAGCCTTGTTTCGTCCCTGATTTTAGTGGGACTGCTTTCAGCTTCTCACCATTTACTTTGATATTGGCTACTGGTTTGCTGTAGATTGCTTGTATCATGTTTACGTATGGGCCTTGAATTCCTGACCTTTCCAAGACTTTTATCATGAAAGGGTGTTGGATCTTGTCGAATGCTTTTTCTGCATCTAAAGAGTTGATCATGTGGTTTTTGTCTTTGAGTTTGTTTATATAATGGATTACATTGATGGATTTTCATATATTAAACCATCCCTGAATCCCTGGAATAAAACCTACTTGGTCAGGATGGATGATTGCTTTAATGTGTTCTTGGATTCGGTTAGCGAGAATTTTATTGAGGATTTTTGCATCGATATTCATAAGAGAAATTGGTCTGAAGTTCTCTATCTTTGTTGGGTCTTTCTGTGGTTTAGGTATCAGAGTAATAGTGGCTTCATAAAATGAATTGGGTAGAGTACCATCCATTTCTGCCCCGGACTGGGTGAGGTGGGAGTGCTGCATTCTGATGATGGTGAGTAGTTTTGATTTCTGTTAATAGGATTCTTACGTTTGCCTTTCGTCATCTGGTATTCTCTGGAGCTGTGCAGGATACACTGGGCAGGGTCATGGAACCAAGATGTCTGTGCAGGGTACACTCGGCAGGGTCCTGGACTAAGATGTCTGCTGTCAATGCTCAGGCAAAATGCTCCCACACCGGGCAGATCCCTATCCTCTGGCCGGGAAAATGGCCAGCTGTCTGTGCAGGATACACTTGGCGGGGTCCAGTAACCGAGATTTCTGCTGCCAATGCTCAGGTGAAGCACTCCCGCGCAGGACAGATCCCAATCCTCAGAATTCTTAATATCGCGTGGCTGGTGTTGTGGGTATCTGGCGGTAGTCAGCCAACTGTGCAACCTAGCTACCTGGTGCTGCTCAGACCAAAAGGGGCTTGTGCCCCTACTCAGACCGGGTTTTTGCTTCCCTGACTAATGCAGTCTCAAGTCCCTTGCGATTGGATTGGAGTAGATGAGGTGGTCCACTCACCAGAAGACTTAAGATCGCTTGGCAGGTGTTATGGGTAGCTGGCGGTAGTCAGCAGACTGTGCGCCCTAGTTACCCCAGTGCTGCTCAGACAGAAAGGGGCTTGTGTCAGCAGGTCTCATTTCAACAACAAACTAGTCCAAGACAATTACAAATGAGAGAGGATTTTTGTTTCTTTGTTTTATTTTGTTATGTTTTTCAAGACAGGGTGTCTCTGTAGAACTTGGCAACTTGGCTGTCCCAGAACTCACTCTGTAGACCAGGCTTGCCTTGAACTCAGAAATCTGCCTGCATCTACCTCCCAAGTGGTGGGATTAAAGTCATGTGCCAGAACTGCAGGCAGTCTGGAAGAGGTTTTATTGAGAGGGAGAGACAAGGTGGTGGCAGACAGAGAAGAGGGGGAAAAGAAAGAGAGGGGGGGTGTTCCCCTTATTTATATGGAAAATGATGTAATACAGGTAAAGGTGGGAGGTGAGCCAAGTGTATTCTGGGAACATGGTAGCTTTCATCTTGGCAACAGTTCTGTAGGTCGCTCTATCACCTATGTGATGTCATTGGTTTGAGAGGTCCTGATGCCAAAATAACTCCCTTCTTGTTATAACGAAAAGGAAAGAAAAAGGGAAAGGCAATGATGAAAAGGGAATGACGGCATCATGTATTTTAAGCTGCTTCCTGCTGTGTATGAGCATTGCTCATTTTGTGGTGTAGCTGACTTTAAACATCTAGATCCTCTTGGTAAACGTTCACATCAGGTTCCTCTGTGGACAGCAGCTCTTCTGTGGGCAGTGGCTGGTAATCCTCTAACTCAAACTGATTAGTAGTTTGGCTAGAAACTTTCTGTATTTGTTATTGAGGAAATATGGAAAGAAGATGAATGAGGCAGCGAGAAAATAATAATGCCAAGAAGATGACTAGGAATGGTGTTATGAAAGGGAGTATTCACTTCCATATAGGATTTTCAAAAATCCTAGAACTGGAGGTCTCATGGTCTCTGAAGTTCTCGATGTCATACTGTAGCTCCTGGATTTTATCACTATCCAGGACTGGTTGACATAGAAACAGCATTCTTCTTGGATTGTAGCCACATGCGCCCACACTAACTGGGTTCCTGAGTGGGAGGCCGGAGCTGTAATTGAGAGAATGTTGAGAGAAGTAATGGAGACCAAGACATATTTTCTGATCAAGGCCCAAAGTTTCATGCGCCTACACTAACTGGGTTCCTGAGTGGGAGGCCGGAGCTGTAATTGAGAGAATGTTGAGAGAAGTAATGGAGACCAAGACATATTTTCTGATTAAGGCCCAAAGTTTAGTAAGAGTCTGTGCTTATAAAGGGGGGATGGGAGGCCCATCCTCCCCCAATCCATTCTTGATGCCTGTCACCAGCCTGTAGGCAATCTGCTGGACAGAACTGGTTTGGCAAGTAGGTGTAAATTACTGGATTGTTTGTTGTCTCTGGAATATCTAAAGAACCTCTCAGCAGGTAGCAGTGTCTTGGAGAAGAGCAGGCAGGTGACAGAACAATAGAGCCATCTAAGTGAGAAGGCTCCACCCAGGTGTTATTATTCTCAGTGGCAGTGAAGTCTGAATCAGCCTGCTTCAAGGCTGGTGGAGGCTAAAGTGGAGGAACAGGCAAAGACCACCTTCTTTAGCTTCAGAATATCTAGCCCCTGTAGATTCTGAAGTACCACGACTGCCAAAGAATCTATCTGTTTCTGGATACTGAGCACATTTTCAGACATTTTTTGTAGATAGCTTTTTAACTGGGAAGTGAACTTATTATATTGGGTCATGGAAGTCATTATCCCTGCAATTCCAGTACCAGCACCTATTGCTATTCCCATAGCAACCAAGAGTGAAATGACTTGAATCGCCCTCTTATGTTGACCAGCTATCATATTTTCAACTGGGATTGGCAGGGGCTCCTTTCCCTGGATTACTCCCTGTTCAGGGAACAGGAGTACCATTGTTCAAAGTCCTGACCAGCTGATGGGTAGGCAATGATATTCCTGACTGCCACAAAGAATTGACATGTTCAGGACTACATTGCATTATGGCAGGGATGATATATTTAGGGATATGATTTTATTGAAGTATAGGAAACATAGTGTTCCTACAGGACGTGTCCCAGAGGTCTTAATACAGTTTGCCATGCCAAAGAGAGGGATAGAGGTAAGGTATGGAGTCATGGCAACTTTGGAGTCAAGGCAACTGACAAAGACTAAGGTAAAGTTACTTGGCAATATCACTGGAGAGGCTGTAAGTGACAATTGTGAGTTAGCTCCAGGGGGTACACATAATCAGCAGTCTTTAAAGTGTTGAGGCTGGTGACATTAAGGAGTTGGTATGCTGAGGTCAAGTTTGAAGCAAAAGGCAAAATGACAAGTTAGTGCCATTTATGAGGGGCGATATCAAAGAGGTAAGGACCTCACAGGAGTGTTTGATTATCTCCCCTACTTTTCAGATATCTAGGGGTTGGGCATTTGAGACATATTTTCTTTGGATATGGTTAGTACTTACTAGGGAACTGGGTTGATTTTTACTGTAGAGCTTACCAATAACTCCTACCTCCCACCTGGAATCCCATGAGTCTTATATGTAGAAAAAGATTGTCTTGTGGTGTTGATAGAAGAAATGATTGGTTCATGATCCTAGCATATGTATCTGACAAGACCAATATGGGCAGCCCCCATATTCATCTGGCAGTTTTCTACAATAATCTTTTGTCTGGTTAAAGAAAAAGCAAGTATAGAGATCATAATATTTAGATGGGATAACAGATACAGGGATGATAGCAATTTGGATCAGTTCCTGGCATCCAGCTATGGAGGAGTTTCCTGACCCTATTTGGAAAGAATGTTTGTTATTTGTGGGGATTTCTTGGACTTTGACCCTCCAGATGTCAGGGCTACCCAGATGGAAATGAACATCAGGGGGAGGATAAGAAACCCATATCTCATCCAGTGATGTCAAGCTTGACTGCCAGAGTAGAGTCTCATTTTTTGGAACTGGGGACATGTAGGGTGGTCTCAATGTCTTCTGGAACTTAATAGATAGAGAACGGTCCTGTTAGGGTGAATGTATATGAAGAAGTGTCATTTTTAGATGGAGGAATGACAGTTTTGAGGTGAGACAAATGGATCCAATGAGAGAGTCCCTTGGGTTTAGCAGCTGTAGGGGTCACAAGGATTACCTTAAAAGGGCCCTGCCATTTAGGAGAGAGATGTGATGCCAATGATCTGTAGGGGATAGAAGGACTTGAAAAGAAATGGACAGGAGACAGTTTATGGCCGTAGTAGATGGTGGTCAGCAAAGTTCCATAGGAGAGAACAGAGATGGCAAAGTATGGGGTGAATATATGATCTGGGAATGGAGAATATATAGGTGAAAGACCAGGCATTAGGAATGAATGTCCACACATGAGTTCAAAGGGTAAGTTGAGGAGAAGGCACTTGTGGAGAGCTCGTAGCCTAGAAAGAACCAATGGTTGGAGTTTTACCCAATAAAGGTGAAGTTCTCGTGACAGGTTAACAAGAGTGTATTTTTTTAAAGAGCAGTTAGTTCTTTATACATTACCTGAAGATTGAGGGTGGTAGGGAATATGAAAATGTCAGGGGATGTCTAGGGACTTAGATATGATTGGAGAAACTTTGCAAGTAAATTCAGGATTATTGTCTGATTAGAGAGAGGCTGGGACATCAAACTGGGGGATGGTCTCTCAGAGGAAGAGGAGATCAGAGCACTTTTGTCATAGAACTAGAAAAAATAAACCTCTGACTCAGTACAGCCCTTATCAGCCTGTTCTAATTTTTGATATTGTTGGAGCAACATAACCTGTACAGCACTGACCCGCTGTCTGTTGAAAGCCACTAACTTGTGAATTATGCAGGGGCCTATGGTAAATAAACAAAACAAGATTAATAAGGGGCCCATGAGGGCAGATAGTAAAGTAGTCATCCATGGGGATTTTGTGAACCAACCTTCAAATCATCCTTCATTAGCTTCTCACTCTCGTTTTCAGTTTTCTAACCTTTCTCTGAGTTTGGCCATAGAGTCTCTCTAATTGCCCCTGAATGGTCAATATAGAAGCAAAACTCTTCCTTTAGGGCATGGTGCTGTTGTCTCAAAACTAAAAGCTGCAATGTACTAAATCTTGCTCTAATAAAGGGGACTAGCCTTTCTAACACACATGGAACTATAATTAAAAAGCAGAAGCAAAATCAAAAGGAGTCCCATAAGGGTAGAAAGTAGGGTGGTCAAGAGTACAAGATAAGGTCCTTTCCACCGAGTATCAAGGTTTCTGCATGGAGACATCTAACGTAGACAGTATCTCTAACTTGGAAGAGATGTGGGGCTTGCAGGTCTCCTTCTCATGAGTAGGCCTCGTGGAGCTACTTCTATGCTCGCTGTCTCACCCACTTGAGTGCCTTGAGCCTAGAGGACAAAGCCTTGGGATGCAGCACATCAGCACTATATACAGAGGCTATTTTTACCAGTGGAGGGGATTCCCCATAGAGTGATCCATAGGGGGTCAGTCCAAACTGTCCAGGAGTGTTTCTAACCTTGAAGAGCACAAAGGGTATGAGAGCTATCCAATTATTAGTGCCAGTCTCTGTTGTCAATTTGGTAAGGGTCTCTTTAATGGTTTTATTCATCCTCTCTACCGGCTTCGAGGCCTGTATGCACAATGTAACTTTTAATCAATCCCCAGTATCTTGGCCAGTCCCTGACTTACCTGGGCAACAAAGGCAGGTCCATTATCAGACCTGATTACCTTGGGTATCCCAAACCTCAGGAAGATTTCTTCTAGGATCTTCTTGGCCATCACATTGGCCATCTCAATCCTGGTAGGAAAATCTTCTATCCAGCTCAGAAAGGTATCTATAAAGACTAATAAGTACTTGTTGCCATTTCTAGCTGGCTTAATATCTGTAAAATCTCCCTCCCAGTAGGCCTCAGGCCGGTTGCCCCTGAACCTCTTATCAGGAGTATACATGGAGTTCCCTGTTTTAGTCATAGCACAGACCTTGGAGCTTTTGACTATTTCTTCTGCCATGTCAGGGAGTCCTATAACATAGTAGTCAGAGGACCTAACCATACCTTTTAATTTCTTGGACCCCAAGTGTGTCAAGTAATGTAAGATGGCACCAGTCCTAATTTGTCCATAACTTCATAGTCCTCAAGGGTGTATCTAAAGCTGGTCTCTCTGATATCATAATAATCTTTATGCTCATTGACTGCCAGGGTCATTGCTCCTTTGGCTGCCTCTTTGGCGGTTAGATCTGCCATCCGGTTCCCTTTAGCCACAGCATCTTAGGCCTTTATCTGCAGATGTCAACATCCATCTTTGTCTGAATATTGCTCCATTCAGTGGCAAAAGCATACCTGCTGTCAGTGTACTTTCCTTTTGCCATTTGTAGAGCTTGTATCAAAGCCACAAGTTCGGCTTTCTGGGCCGATGTTCCTTCAGGGAGACTGCTGGCCTACATCACTTGCTTTCCATCCACCACTGCTGCTCCTGCCTTCCACTTTCCTTCAACCATGAAGCTACTGCCATCCCTGTATCAGCTCAGACTCCCAGGCAAAGGCTGATCCTTCAGATCATTTCGAGTACCAGTTTATTCTGCCAGAATGTCAGCGCAGTGATGAGTAGGTGAAGAGTCATCAGTCTCTGGCAGTAGGGTAGCGGGATTGAGGACAACAGGGGGAGCGAAGATCGCTCATTTAGTCAACAAAATGCTCTGATAATGTGTCATACGTGTGTAGGTCATCCATCGGTCAGGAGGCTATTAGATAATGCTTTCAAGTGTGTGGGGTGCCACTAAAGTTATTTGCTGTCCCAGAGTGAGCTTATCAGCATCCTTGACAAGCAGAGCTATAGCAGCGATAGCTTTCAGGCCAGAAAACCACCACCTGGCAACAGGGTCTAACTTCTTGGATAAGTAAGCCACTGGCCTTTTCCAAGGTCCCAAAGTCTGATTAAGGACTCCTCTGGTGGCCCTTGTTCAGTAGGGCCTTTTTAATTTCTTCAAAGGCTTTGATCTGGAGTCCTCACAAACATCTCCCCTTCCTTGGTTAGGGGGGTACAACAGGGCAGTTAAGGTCACAAACCCAGGTATCCAGATACTGCAGAAGCCAGCAGTGTCCAAGAATTCTCTTACTTGTCTTGGTGTAGTTATGGTGGGGATCTAAGTTTCAGTCTTTTTTCTGGCTTCCTTTAGCTACTGCTTACCGTCTCAAAGGGTATATCCCAAATAAGTAACTTCAGTCCGACACAGCTGAGCCTTTTTAGCTGAGGCTCGGTACCCCAACTCACTCAATTCTGTTAAGCACACTGGCCTTCTGTTGCCCAGGTTCCCTTTCTGTCTAGGTCCTTTCTTTTCTTTCTCTCCTACCACTGTGGCCAACATTCTAGTCAAATTTCTTTCTTGTTTATGATCCCTCCTGTTTTTTTCTTTCTTCTGCCTCCCACCTCTCTCTCAATCTCTCTCTTTCTCTCTCTCTCTCTCTCTCTCTCTCTCTCTCTCTCTCTCTCTCTCTCTCTCTCGTATTACACCTTCTCTGCCCCTTTCATTAGATCATGTAACTGTCTCTCTCTTGTAATACACCTTCTCTTACTTAGCCAAATTAGTGGGCCATTTTGAAGCACCTCTGAGACCAGAGCCTGGTGATAGTATTTCAAGCTCTCCATACCTTTAGCCATGTTGTAGTCCCAACCAGGGCAAATCAAATGGAATCCCGTGTTAATCTCATTTTGTAGCTGTGTAGGCCACCTGTCGGCTCCTGAGATATTTTTTCTAGTCTCTAACAGAATTCTCTCTTGTTCTTCAGTTAGGGTTAGGCTGCAGCATCTGCTGAAAATCATCCCAAGTAGGCTGATGAGAGAACATAAGGGACTCCACCAACACGGTGAGGCATTGGGGATCCTCTGAGAAGAGGGGGTGTTTAGTTTCCCAGTTATAAAAATCAGCAGAGGAAAATGACCAGTACTGATGGGGTTGAAGATTGGGCGGGTCCACTGGATTCCATTCGGACTCTGCACTCTCCAACTCAGTGTACTCGGAGCAGGTCTGTAGGCCTGGACACTTGGGGGGGGGGTTGGTGGTGGCGAATCTGGACAGTGGGCCCTTCCTGTGGCACAGCTGCTCCTGGGGTGCCCAGCTGGTGCCGCGCAGGCCCCAAGGCCTGACCCTCTGCCCTCAACTCTGCCCATCCTGTGGGCACAAGGTACATGGCAGGGGGGTGTCCTGGGACCTCCGTGTCAGTGTTCCCCAAAAAACTGGGATTCCTAAGATACATTTAACTGAGATAATATTTAATGTGATTGTTATCCTAGAAAGTAAGATTAAGATAAAATTTAAAGCAATGTCTCTTTAATGAAGCGTTAAAGCTTACATTGTCATGCATTCATAGATATAAATTGTCAGCCAAATTTTGCAATGTAGTAGTGAAGTTTTAATGTTGATTCTTAAAGTGATAAATTGTTTTGAAATTGGGTTTTGCTTTCCTAAAGTTATAGTTATAATCTAATGTTGCAAAAGAAACTTAGTAATTCTAATATCATCCTCATGGCAAGAGGAACTAAGCTCAGAGCAGCTTTTGATTGGTTTCTGTGACTTTCTTTGTCTTGCAAACAGTGCCTAGGGAAGCTCTGGAGATTTGCCTCCAGGGGAAATTCCTTTTAGCTGAAAGAGCACCTTTACAGATCTAGCCAGATGCTGTTTTAATAAAGTTCAAATCCATAGTTTATAAAGGGTCAATCAGACTGTAAAATTTATAAAGGCATTACTATCTGGCTTTCCTACCTTTTATATAGTTATTATAGATATAAAAGTTTGTTTATTTTTTCTCTCTCTCCTTTGCATCTTAATGATTGTAAAGGTTTTGCTTCAAGTAAGTTTATAATAACTGGAATATTTTGCCTCTAGATATGGCTAAATATGAATCTACATTATGTGAGATTTTTTTTTATCATTTCTGCTTCTAGACAAGAAGCCAAGAGTTTGAATCTTCCAGTGTATATTATTTTCTTAGTAGAAATATTTTATTAGCTAATGCCTTTCAAGGGAAGTTTACTTTAAACCCTTGTTCTCACACAAGGAGCTTTTAAGTTCTGGGGAGTAGATGTTGCTCCTAAAAAGATTCAGAGGCAATATCTTTTTATTACTTAGGGTTTTAGTTTACTACAGAAGGCTTAGCAGAAAATAAAGAAAGCTTTTATAAGTGTTATTAATTATTTTTATTAGGTATTTTCCTCATTTACATTTCCAATGCTATCCCAAAAGTCCACCATACCCTCCCCCCACCACTCCCCTACACACCCACTCCCACTTTTTGGCTCTGGTATTCCCCTGTACTGGGGCATATAAACTTTGCAAGTCCAATGGGCCTCTCCTTCCAGTGATGGCCGACTAGGCCATCTTTTGATATATATGCAGCTAGAGTCAAGAGCTCCATGGTACTGGTTAGTTCATAATGTTGTTCCACCTATAGGGTTGCAGATCCCTTTAGCTCCTTGGGTATTTTCTCTAGCTACTCCATTGGAGGCCCTGTGATCCATCCAACAGCTGACTGTGAGCATCCACTTATGTGTTTGCTAGAACCCGGCATAGTCTCACAACAGACAGCTATATCAGGGTCTTTTCAGCAAAATCTTGCTAGTGTATGCAATGGTGTCAGCGTTTGGAAGGTGATTATGGGATGGATCCCTGGATATGGCAATCTCTAGATGGTCCATTCTTTTGTCTCTGCTCCAAACTTTGTCTCTGTAACTCCTTTTATGGGTGTTTTGTTCCCAATTCTAAGAAGGGGCAAAGTGTCCACACTTTGGTCTTCGTTCTTCTTGAGTTTCTCGAGTTTTGCAAATTGTAACTTATATCTTGGGTATTCTAAGTTTCTGGGCTAATATCCACTTATCAGAAGTACATATCACTTGAGTTCTTTTGTGATTGGTTTACCTCACTCACGATAATGTCCTCCAGGTCCAACCATTTGCCTAGGTATTTCATAAATTCATTCTTTTTCATAGCTGAGTACTACTCCATTGTGTAAATGTACCACATTTTTTGTATCCATTCCTCTGTTGAGAGGCATCTGGGTTCTTTCCAGCTTCTGGCTATTATAAATAAGGCTGCTATGAACATAGTGGAGCATGTTTCTTTCTTACTGGTTGCAACATCTTCTGGATATATGCCCAGGAGTGGTATTGCGGGATCCTTCAGTAGTACCATGTCCAATTTTCTGAGAAACCGCCAGACTGATTTCCAGAGTGGTTGTACAAGCTTGCAATCCTAATTGTTATTAATTATAATCAATGTTAATTAAATATTTGCTCTGCCAACAACAATTCTTTGGCAAGAGAAAACATTATTGTAAAGTCATTTTCTCATCCTCCCAGCCAGTTCTTGGCCCACGTGGAGCCAGCTAGCTGCTGGCTGCTGTGGGGCGGCACCATAGGCTACACAGCTTTCCCTGAGCTGTAGTGGTGCGGGAGGCCGCCAGAAAGTGGGAGGCTTTGTAACAAACTCAAGAGAGGGCTGCCCTGGCCATTGCCCCATGAGCCTCCACCTGTCCAGACCAGGGTAGCCGTATTTTTTGCACTAAGACTCAGGGTGGGTTTTCTGGCCTACAACAGATTGGGCTGCCTTCAGCTTCTTCTGCCTGAGAGGAAGGCCAAGGGTGGGGAAGGCCGAGGTGTCATTCACCTCCAAACACAGTTTCTCTATCCTATTAAAACTACTGTGGTACTAATAAAGAATTGTAAGATATACTTGTGTATTTTAGAAAACCTATAACAAACTTGTGTCTTAAAACCCTGACTAAGTGTCTGTTCTGTGTTCAAAACAGCAATTAATTTGGTTTTTACAAAATGTTAATAATTGATCTATTGCATACCATCATTTTAAATAAGACTGACAATCAATATGCCAAAGATAAGTTAAAAATTGCTTTATGCATGCTTCTGTAGTTTCTATAAATCCATGCATGAATACCTCCCAATTATTTTGTTTAAAACAACCCCTCTATGGGAAGTAAGTAGATATAAATTCCCAATTCTAAGAAGGGGCAAAGTGTCCACACTTTGGTCTTCGTTCTTCTTGAGTTTCATGCGTTTAGCAAATTGTATCTTATATCTTGGGTATCCTAAGTTTCTGGGCTAATATCCACTTATCAGTGAGTACATGTTCTGTGAGTTCCTTTGTGATTGGGTTACCTCACTCAGGATAATGCCCTCCAGGTCCATCCATTTACCTAGGGATTTCATAAAATCATTCCTTTCAATAGCTGAGTAGTACTACATTGTGTAAATGTGCAACATTTTCTGTATTCATTCCTCTGTTGAGGGGTTCCTCTATGAGGAACCTACAGACTGATTCCAGAGAGGTTGTACAAGCTTGCAATCACACCAACAATGGAGGAGTGTTCCTCTTTCCAGCTTCTGGCTATTATAAATAAGGCTGCTATGAACATAGTGGAGTATGTGTCCTTCTTACTGGTTGGTACATCTTCTGGATATATGCCCAGGAGAGGTATTGCTGGATCCTCTGGTAGTACTATGTCCAATTTTCTGAGACTGATTCCAGAGTGGTTGTACAAGTTTGCAATCACACCAAAAATGAAGGACTGTTCCTCTTTCTCCACATCCTCACCAGCATCTGCTGTAACCTGAATTTTTCATCTTAGCCATTCTGATTGGTGTGAGGTGGAATCTCAGGGGTGTTTTGATATGCATTTCCCTGTTGATTAAGGATGTTGAACATTTTTTCAGGTGCTTCTCTGCCATTCAGTATTCCTCAGGTGAGAATTCTTTTTTCAGTTCTGAGCCCCATTTTTAATGGGGTTATTTGATTTTATGAAGTCCACCTTCTTGAGTTCTTCATATATATTAGATATTAGTCCCCCTATCCGATTTGGGATAGGTAAAGATCCTTTCCCAATCTCTTGGTGTTCTTTTTGTCTTATTGACAGTGTCTTTTGCCTTGCAAAAGCTCTTCAATTTTATGAGGTCCCATTTATTGATTCTCAATCTTACAGCACAAGCCATTGCTTTTCTTTTCAGGAATTTTTCCCCTGTGCCCAGATCTTCGAGGCTTTTCCACACTTTCTCCTATATAAGTTTCAGTGTCTCTGGTTTTATGTGGAGTTCCTTAATCCACTTAGATTTGACCTTAGCACAAGGAGATAAAAATGCATCAATGCGTAATCTTCTACATGATAACAGCCAGTTGTGCCAGCACCATTTGTTGAAAATGCTGTCTTTTTTCCACTGGATGGTTTAAGCTCTCTTGTGAAAGATCAAGTGACCATAGGTGTGTGGGTTCATCTCTGGGTCTTCAATTCTGTTCCATTGGTCTACTTGTCTGTCACTATACCAGCACCATGCAGTTTTTATCACAATTGCTCTGTAGTACAGCTTGAGGTCGGGCATGGTGATTCCACCAGAGGTTCTTTTATCCTTGAGAAGAGTTTTTGCTCTCCTAGGTTTTTTGTTATTCCAGATGAATCTGCCGATTACTCTTTCTAATTCGTTGAAAAATTGAGTTGGAATTTTGATGGGGATTGCATTGAATCTGTAGATTGTTTTTGGCAAGATACCCATTTTTGCTATATTGATCTGCTAGTCCATGAGCATGGGAGATCTTTCCATCTTCTGAGATCTTCTTTAATTTCTTTTTTCAGAGACATGAATTTCTTATCATATAGATCTTTCACTTCCTTAGTTAGAGTCACACCAAGGTATTTTATATTATTTGTGACTATTCAGAAGGGTGTTGTTTCCCTAATTTCTTTCTCAGCCTGTTTATCCTTTGTGTACAGAAATGCCATTGACTTGTTTGAGTTAATTTTATATCTTGCTACTTCACTGAAGCTGTTTATCAGGCTTAGGAGTTCTCTGGTGAAATTTTTAGGGTCACTTATATATATTATGATATCATCTGCAAAAAGTGATATTTTGACTTCATCTTTTTCCAATTTGTATCCCCTTGATCTCCTGTTGTTGTCTAATTGCACTGGCTAGGACTTCAAGTACAATGTTGAATTGTTCTGGCTAATACTTCAAGTACTATGTTGAAAAGGTAGGGAGAAAGTGGGCAGCCTTGTCTAGTCCCTGATTTTAGTGGGATTGCTTCCAGATTCTCACCATTTACTTTGATGTTGGCTACTGGTTTCCTGTAGATTGTTTTTATCATGTTTAGGTATGGGCCTCGAATTCCTGATATTTTTAAGACTTTTATCATGAATGGGTGTTGGATTTTGTCAAATGCTTTCTCCACATCTAACAAGATGATCATCTGTTTTTTGTCTCTCCGTTTGTTTATATAGTGGATTACATTGACAGATTTCTGTATATTAAACCATCCCTGCATCCCTGGAATGAAACCTACTTGGAATGAATGAATGATTGTATCGATGTGTTCTTTGATTTGGTTAGGAGAATTTTATTGGGTATTTTTGCATCAATTTTCATAATTGAAATTGGTCTCAAGTTCTCTTTGCTGGGTCTATCTGTGGTTTAGGTATCAGAGTAATTTTGTCTTCATAGAATGAATTGGGTAGAGTACCTTCTGCTTCTATTTTGTAGTATGGTTTGTGAAGAACTGAAATTAGATCTTCTTTGAAGGTCTGATGGAACTCTGCACTAAACCCATCTGGTCCTGGGCTTTTTTTGGTTGGGAGACTACTAATGACTGCTTCTATTTCTTTTTTTTTAAAAGATGTATTTATTTATTTTATGTAAGTAGCTGTCTTCAGACACTCCAGAAGAGGGCACCACATCTCATTACAGACGGTTGTGCGCCACCATGTGGTTGCTGGGATTTGAGCTCAGGACCTCCGAAAGAGCAGTCAGTGATCTTAAGCACTGAGCCAACTCTCCAGCACTGCTTCTATTTCTTTAGGGGTTATAGGATGGTTTAGATCATTAACCTGATCCTGATTTAAGTTTGGTACCTGGTACCTGTGTAAAAATTTGTCCATTTCATCCAGGTTTTCAGGTTTTGTTGAGTATAATCTTTTGTAGAAGGATCTGATGGTGTTTTGGATTACTTCAGGATCTGTTGTTATGTCTCCCTTTTCATT
The DNA here is from genome assembly GCF_000001635.26 of Mus musculus. Taxonomy (NCBI): domain Eukaryota; kingdom Metazoa; phylum Chordata; class Mammalia; order Rodentia; family Muridae; genus Mus; species Mus musculus. The sequence continues at coordinate 26,145,960 of NC_000086.7, read as the reverse complement.
TCTGATTTTGTTAATTAGGATGCTATCCCTTTGCCCTCTAGTGAGTCTGGATAAGGGTTTATCTATCTTGCTGATTTTCCCAAAGTACCTGCTCCTCCATTGGTTGATTCTTTCAATAGTTCTTCTTGTTTCTACTTGGTTGATTACTTGCCCCTGAGTTTGATTGTTTCCTGCTGTCTACTCCTCTTAGGTGAATTTGCTTCCTTTTGTTCTAGAGCTTTTAGGTATGTTGTCAAGCTGCTAGTGTTTGCTCTCTCCAGTTTCTTTTTGGAGGCACTCAGAGCTATGAGTTTTCCTCTTAGAAATGCTTTTGTTGTGTCCCATACGTTTGGGTATGTTGGCACTTCATTTTCATTAAACTCAAAAAAGTCTTTAATTTCTTTCTTTATTCCTTCCTTGACCAAGGTATCATTGAGAAGAGTGTTGTTCAGTCTCCACATGAATGTTGACGTTCTGTTATTTATGTTGTTATTGAAGATCAGCCTTAGTCCATGGTGATGTTATAGGATGCATGGGATAATTTCAATGTTTTTGTATCTGTTGAGGCCTGTTTTGTGACCAATTATTTGGTCAATTTTGGAGAAGGTACCAGACAATCTGAAAAGAAGATATATCCTTTTGTTTTAGGATAAAATGTTCTTTAGATGTCTGTTAAATTCATTTGTTTCATAACTTCTGTTAGTTTCAATGTGTCCTTATTTAGTTTCTGTTTCCAAGATCTGTCCATTGATGAAAGTGGTATGTTGAAGTCTCCCACTATTATTGTGTGAGGTGCAATGTGTGTTTTGAGCTTTACTAAAGGTTCTTTAACGAATGTGGCTGCGCTGGCATTTGTAGCACACATATTCAAAATTTGAAGTTCCTCTTGGAAGATTTACCTTTGATGAGTATGAAGTGTCCCTCCTTGTCTTTTTTGATAACTTTGGGTTGGAAGTTGATTTTATTCGGTATTAGAATGGCTATTCCAGCTTGTTTCTTCAGACCATCTGCTTGGAAATTTGTTTTCAAGCCTTTCATTCTGAGGTAGTGTCTGTCTTTTTCCCTGAGATGGGTTTTCTGTAAGCAGCTAAATGTTGGGTCCTGTTTGTGTAGCCTGTCTGTTAGTCTATATCTTTTTATTGGTGAATTGAGTCCGTTGGTATTAAAAGATAATGAGGAAAAATAATTGTTGCTTCCAAATATTTTTGTCATTAAAGTTGGGATTCTGTTCTTGTGGCTTTCTTCTTTTAGGTTTGTTGATGGATTACCTTCTTGCTTTTTCTAGGACGTGTTTTCCATTTTTTTTCCATTTTTATTAGGTATTTAGCTCATTTACATTTCCAATGCTATACCAAAAGTCCCCCATACCCACCCACCCCCACTCCCCTACCCACCCACTCCCCCTTTTTGGCCCTGGCGTTCCCCTGTACTGGGGCATATAAAGTTTGCAAGTCCAATGGGCCTCTCTTTCCAGTGATGGCCAACTAGGCCATCTTTTGATACATATGCAGCTAGAGTCAAGAGCTCCGGGGTACTGGTTAGTTCATAATGTTGTTCCACCTATAGGGTTGCAGATCCCTTTAGCTCCTTGGGTACTTTCTCTAGCTCCTCCATTGGGAGCCCTGTGATCTGCTAGGGCCCGGCATAGTCTCACAAGAGAAAGCTACATCTGGGTCCTTTCGATAAAATCTTGCTAGTATATGCAATTTTGTCAGCGTTTGGATGCTGATTATGGGGTGGATCCCTGGATATGGCAGTCTCTACATGGTCCATCCTTTCATCTCAGCTCCAAACTTTGTTTTTGTAACTCCTTCCATGGGTGTTTTGTTCCCAATTCTAAGGAGGGGCATAGTGTCCACTCTTCAGTCTTCATTCTTCTTGAGTTTCATGTGTTTAGCAAATTGTATCTTATATCTTGGGTATCCTAGGTTTGGAGCTAATATCCACTTATCACTGAGTACATATTGTGTGAGTTCCTTTGTGAATGCGTTACCTCACTCAGGATGATGCCCTTCAGATCCATCCATTTGGCTAGGAATTCCATAAATTCATTCTTTTTAATTGCTGAGTAGTACTCCATTGTGTAGATGTACCACAATTTCTGTATCCATTCCTCTGTTGAGGGGCATCTGGGTTCTTTCCAGCCTCTGGCTATTATAAATAAGGCTGCTATGAACATAGTGGAGCATGTGTCCTTCTTACCAGTAGGGGCTTCTTCTGGATATATACCCAGGAGTGGTATTGCTGGATCCTACGGTAGTACTATGTCCAATTTTCTGAGGAACCGCCAGACTGATTTCCAGAGTGGTTGTACAAGCCTGCAATCCCACCAACAATGGAAGAGTGTTCCTCTTTCTCCACATCCACGCCAGCATCTGCTGTCACTTGAATTTTTGGTCTTAGCCATTCTGACTGGTGTGAGGTGGAATCTCAGGAGTGTTTTGATTTGCATTTCCCTGATGATTAAGGATGTTGAACATTTATTCAGGTGCTTCTCTGCCATTCGGTATTCCTCAGGTGAGATTTCTTTGTTCAGTTCTGAGCCCCATTTTTTAATGGGGTTATTCGATTTTCTGAAGTCCACCTTCTTGAGTTCTTTATATATGTTGGATATTAGTCCCCTATCTGATTTAGGATAGGTAAAGATCCTTTCCCAATCTGTTGGTGGTCTTTTTGTCTTATTGACGGTGTCTTTTGTCTTGCAGAAACTTTGGAGTTTCATTAGGTCCCATTTGTCAATTCTCAATCTTACAGCACAAGCCATTGCTGTTCTGTTCAGGAATTTTTCCCCTGTGCCCATATCTTCAAGGCTTTTCCCCACTTTCTCCTCTATAAGTTTCAGTGTCTCTGGTTTTATGTGAAGTTCCTTGATCCACTTAGATTTGACCTTAGTACAAGGAGATAAGTATGTATCGATTCACATTCTACTACACGATAACAACCAGTTGTGCCAGCACCAATTGTTGAAAATGCTGTCTTTCTTCCACTGTATGGTTTTAGCTCCCTTGTCGAAGATCAAGTGACCATAGGTGTGTGGGTTCATTTCTGGGTCTTCAATTCTATTCCATTGGTCTACTTGTCTGTCTCTATACCAGTACCAAGCAGTTTTTTATCACAATTGCTCTGTAGTAAAGCTTTAGGTCTGGCATGGTGATTCCACCAGAAGTTCTTTTAACCTTGAGAAGACTTTTTGCTATTCTAGGTTTTTTGTTATTCCAGACGAATTTGCAAATTGCTCCTTCCAATTAGTTGAAGAATTGAGTTGGAATTTTGATGGGGATTGCATTGAATCTGTAGATTGCTTTTGGCAAGATAGCCATTTTTACAATGTTGATCCTGCTAATCCATGAGCATGGGAGATCTTTCCATCTTCTGAGATCTTCTTTAATTTCTTTCTTCAGAGATTTGAAGTTTTTATCATACAGATCTTTCACTTCCTTAGTTAGAGTCACGCCAAGATATTTTATATTATTTGTGACTATTGAGAAGGGTGTTGTTTCCCTAATTTCTTTCTCAGCCTGTTTATTCTTTGCATAGAGAAAGGCCATTGACTTGTTTGAGTTTATTTTATATCCAGCTACTTCACCAAAGCTGTTTACCAGGTTTAGATGTTCTCTGGTAGAATTTTTAGGGTCACTTATGTATACTATCATATCATCTGCAAAATGTGATATTTTGACTTCCTTTTTTCCAAATTATATCCCCTTGATCTCCTTTTGTTGTCGAATTGCTCTGGCTAATATTTCAAGTACTATGTTGAAAAGGGAGGGAGAAAGTGGGCAGCCTTGTCTAGGCCCTGATTTTACTGGGATTGCTTCCAGCTTCTCTCCATTTACTTTGATGTTGGCTACTGGTTTGCTGTATATTGCTTTTATCATGTTTAGTTATGGGCCTTGAATTCCTGATCTTTCCAAAACTTTTATCATGAATGGGTGTTGGATCTTGTAAAATGCTTTTTCTGCATCTAACGAGATGATCATGTGGTTTTTGTCTTTGAATTTGTTTATATAATGGATTACATTGATGGATTTTCGTATATTAAACCATCCCTGCATCCCTGGAATAAAACCTACTTGGTCAGGATGGATGATTGCTTTACTGTGTTCTTGGATTCGGTTAGCGAGAATTTATGAGGATTTTTGCATCAATATTCATAAGAGAAATTGGTCTGAAGTGTTTTATCTTTGTTGGATCTTTCTGTGGTTTAGGTATCAGAGTAATAGTGGCTTCATAAAATGAGTTGGGTAGAGTACCTTCTACTTCTATTTTGTGAAATAGTTTGTGCAGAACTGGAATTAGATCTTCTTTGAAGGTCTGATAGAACTCTGCACTAAACCTGTCTGGTCCTGGGCTTTTTTTGTTTGGGAGACTATTAATAACTGCTTCCATTTCTTTAGGTGATATGGGACTGTTTAGATGGTCAACTTGATCCTGATTCAACTTTGGTACCTGGTATCTGTCCAGAAATTTGTCCATTTCGTCCATGTTTTCCAGTTTTGTTGAGTATAGCCTTTTGTAGAAGGATCTGATGGTGTTTTGGATTTCTTCAGGATCTGTTGTTATGTCTCCCTTTTCATTTTTGATTTTGTTAATTAGTATTTTGTCCCTTTGCCCTCTAGTGAGTCTGGATAAGGGTTTATCTATCTTGCTGATTTTCTCAAAGTACCTGCTACTCCATTGGTTGATTCTTTCAATAGTTCTTCTTGTTTCCACTTGGTTGATTTAACCCCTGAGTTTGATTATTTCCTGCCGTCTACTCCTCTTGGGTGAATTTGCTTCCTTTTTTTCTAGGGCTTTTAGATGTGTTGTCAAGCTGCTAGTATGTGCTCCCTCCCGTTTCTTCATGGAGGCACTCAGAGCTATGAGTTTCCCTCTTAGAAATGCTTTCATTGTGTCCCATAGGTTTGGGTACGTTGTGGCTTCTTTTTCATTAAACTCTAAAAAGTCTTTAATTTCTTTCTTTATTCCTTCCTTAACCAAGGTATCATTGAGAAGAGTGTTATTCAGTTTCCACGTGAATGTTGGCTTTCCATTATTTATGTTGTTATTGAAGATCAGTCTTAGGCCATGTGGTCTGATAGGATACATGGGACAATTTCAATATTTTTGTATCTGTTGAGGCCTGTTTTGTGATGAATTATATGGTCAATTTTGGAGAAGGTCCCCTGAGGTGCTGAGAAGAAGGCATATCCTTTTGTTTAGGATAAAATGTTATATAGATATCTGTCAGGTCCATTTGTTTCATAACTTCTGTTAGTTTCACTGTGTCCCTTTTTAGTTTCTGTTTCCATGATCTGTCCATTGAAGAAAGTGGTATGTTGATGTCTCACACTATTATTGTCTGAGGTGCAATGTGTGCTTTGAGCTTTATTAAAGTGTCTTTAATGAATGTGGCTGCCCTTGCATTTGGTGCGTAGATATTCAGAATTGAGTGTTCCTCTTGGAGGATTTTACCTTTGATGAGTATGAAGTGTCCCTCCTTGTCTTTTTTGATAACTTTGGGTTGGAAGTCGATTTTATCCGATACTAAAATAGCTACTCCAGCTTGTTTCTTCAGTCCATTTGCTTGGAAAATTGTTTTCCAGCCTTTCACTCTGAGGTAGTGTCTGTCTTTTTCCCTGAGATGGGTTTCCTGTAAGCAGCAGAATGTTGGGTCCTGTTTGTGTAGCCAGTCTGTTAGTCTATGTCTTTTTATTGGTGAATTGAGTCCATTGATATTAAGAGATATTAAGGAAAAGTAATTGTTGCTTCCTTTTATTTTTGTTGTTAGAGTTGGCATTCTGTTCTTGTGGCTGTCTTCTTTTTGGTTTGTTGAGTGATTACTTTCTTGCTTGTTCTAGGGCGTGATTTCCGTCCTTGTATTGCTTCTTTTCTGTAGTCTGGGCTGGCATTTGTGTTCTCTTAGTGTCTGTATAACATCTGTCCAGGTTCTTCTGGCTTTCATAATCTCTGGTGAAAAGTCTGGTGTAATTCTGATAGGCCTTCCTTTATATGTTACTTGACCTTTCTCCCTTACTGCTTTTAATATTCTATCTTTCTTTAGTGCATTTGTTGTTCTGATTATTATGTGTCGGGAGGAATTTCTTTTATGGTCCAGTCTATTTGGAGTTCTGTAGGCTTCTTATATGATAATGGGCATCTCTTTCTTTATGTTTGGGAAGTTTTCTTCTATTATTTTGTTGAAGATATTAGCTGGCCCTTTAAGTTGAAAATCTTCATTCTCGTCAATTCCTATTATTCGTAGGTTTGGTCTTCTCATTGTGTCCTGGATTTCCTGGATGTTTTGAGTTAGGATCCTTTTGCATTTTGTATTTTCTTTGACTGTTGTGTCGATGTTCTCTATGGAATCTTCTGCACCTGAGATTCTCTCTTCCATTTCTTGTATTCTGTTGCTGATGCTCGCATCTATGGTTCCAGATCTCTTTCCTAGGATTTCTATATCCAGTGTTTCCTCGCTTTGGGTTTTCTTTATTGTGTCTACTTCCCTTTTTAGTTCTAGTATGGTTTTGTTCATTTCCATTACCTGTTTGGATGTGTTTTCCTGTTTTTCTTTAATGATTTCTACCTGTTTGGCTGTGTTTTCCTGCTTTTCTTTAAGGGCCTGTAACTTTTTAGCAGTGCTCTCCTGTAATTCTTTAAGTGACTTATGAAAGTCCTTCTTTATGTCCTCTATCATCATCATGAGAAATGTTTTTAAATCTGTGTCTTGATTTTCGGTTGTGTTGGGGTGCCCAGGACTAGGTGGGGTGGGAGTTCTGCGTTCTGATGATGGTGAGTGGTCTTGATTTCTGTTAGTAGGATTCTTACGTTTGCCTTTCACCATCTGGTAATCTCTGAAGCTAGCTCTTTTAGTTGTCACTTTTAAGTGCTTGTTCTTCAGGTGACTCTGTTAGCCTCTATAAGCAGACCGGGAGGGTAGCACTCTCCTTAGTTTCAGTGGGCAGAGTATTCTCTGCAGGCAAACTCTCTTCTTGCAGGGAAGGTACCCAGATATCTGGTGTTTGAACCAGACTCCTGGCAGAAGTTGTGTTCCACTCACTAGAGTTCTTAGGATCCTGTGTGGAATCCTGTGTGGGCCCTTGCGGGTGTCAGGCGACTCCGCTGGCAAGGTAGCCCAGGGCTCGAGTGGAGCAGAAGGGGCTTGTGCCCCAGGTCAGGCCCGGGTAGCCTGCTTCCCTATGTACCACAGTCCCAGGTACTGCACAATTGGATTGGGGCAGGCGCTGTGTTCCACTCACCAGAGGTCTTAGGATCCGGTGGGGAGTCCTGTGTGGGCCCTTGCGGGTGTCAGGCGACTCTGCTGGCAAGGTAGCCCGGGGCTTGAATGGAACAGAAGGGGCTTGTGCCCCAGATCAGGCCCGGGTAGCCTGCTTCCCTATGTACCGCAGTCTCAGGTTCCGTGCGATTGGATTGGGGCAGGCACTGTGTTCCACTCACCAGAGGTCTTAGGATCCCGTGGGGTGTCCTGTGTGGGCCCTTGCGGGTGTTGGGCAAGACTCTGCTGGCAAGGTAACCCGGGGCTCGAGTGGAGCGGAAGGGGCTTGTGCCCCAGATCAGGCCCGGGCAGCCTGCTTCCCTATGTACCACAGTCTCAGGTTCCGCACGATTGGATTGGGGCAGGCACTGTGTTCCACTCACCAGAGGTCTTAGGATCCCGTGGGGAATCCTGTGTGGGCCCTTGCGGGTGTTGGGCGAGACTCTGCTGGCAAGGTAGCCTGGGGCTCGAGTGGAGCGGAAGGGGCTTGATGTGTTTTCTGTTCTTGTGTTGGTGTTTTTTCTTTATTATCCTTTGAAGGGCTGGATTTGTGGAAAGATATTGTGTGAATTTGGATTTGTCATGGAATACTTTGGTTTCTCCATCTATTGTAATTTTAAGTTTGGGTGGGAATAGTAGCCTGGGCTAGCATTTGTGTTCTCTTAGAGTCTGTATAATAACTATCCAGGCTTTCATAGTGTCTGGTGAAAAGTCTGATGTAATTCTGATAGGCCTGCCTTTATATGTTACTTGACATTTTTCCCTTACTGCTTTTAATATTCTATCTTTATTTAGTGCATTTGTTGTTCTGATTATTATGTGTCAGGAGGAATTTCTTTTCTGGTGCAGTCTATTTGGAGTTCTGTAGGCTTCTTGTGTGTACATGGGCATTTCTTTCTTTAGGTTTGGGAACTTTTCTTCTAGAATTTTGTTGAAGATATTTGCTGGCCCTTTAATTTGAAAATCTTCCTTCTCATCTACCACTATTATCAGTAGGTTTAGTCTTCTAATTAAGTACTGGTTTTCCTGGATGTTTTGAGTTAGGATCGTTTTGCATTTTGCATTTTCTTTGATTGTTGTGCCCATGTTCTCTATGGAATCGTTTGTATCTGAGATTTTTCTCTTCCATCTCTTGTATTCTATTGCTGATGCTCTCATCTATGGTTCCAGATTACTTTCCTAGGGTTTCTATCTCCACCATTGCCTCACTTTGTGTTTTCTTTATTGTGCCTACTTCCCTTTTTAGGTCTAGTATGGTTTTGTTCATTTCTATCACCTGTTGGATGTGTCTTCCTGTTTTTCTTTAAGGAATTCTACCTGTTTGTTTGTGTTTTCCTGTTTTTTCTTTAAGGACTTGCAACTCCTTAACAGTTTTCTCTTGTATTTCTTTAAGTGAGTTATTAAAGTCCTTCTTGATGTCCTCTACCATCATCATGAGATATGCTTTTAAATCCAGGTCTAACTTTTCGGGTGTTTTGGGGTGCCCAGGACTGGGTAAGGTGGGTGTGCTTTATTTTGATAATGGTGAGTGGTCTTGGTTTCTGCTAGTAACATCCTTACGGTTGCTGATCATCTCTGGAGTTAGTTGTTTTAGTTATCTCTGGTTAGACATTGGTCCTCTCATGATTCTGTTAGCCTCTATCAGCGGACCCTGGAGATTAGCTCTCTCCTGATTTTCAGTGTGCAGAGCCCTCTCTGCAGGCAAGATCTCCTCTTTTAGGGAAGGTGCACAGATATCTGCCATTCAGTCCTGCTTCCTGGCAGAAGATGAAGGCCTGAAACAGGGCCTGTCCCTGAAGCTGTTAGCTTCTGTAGTCCACACTCTCATCTGGACAGACTAGTCTCAAAGGAATCCAGGAACCAATATGACTCCCCCAGGTGCTCTGGCAAAGCCCTCGCATGATGGGGGGACACCTCTCCTCTGGCAGGTAAGGTACCCTGATGTCTGGAGCCTGAGGTGGGGTTTTCCTCAAAAGCTGTGTGGCTTCTGCCTGTCCCAGAAGCTATTAGCTTCTGTAGTCCACACTCTCATTTGTGCAGAATAGTCTTAGAGTTTTCCAGGAACCAAGATGGCTCCTCCAGGTCCTCAGACAAAGGCCCTCCCTGGAGGGGTGTACACCTCTCCTCTGGCAGGGAAGGTGTCCTGATGTCTGTAGTCTGAAATGGGTTCTGCCTCAGAAGCTGTCTTCTTGGGACCTTGGGAGTGTCCGCTGACTTCATGCCCATAGTGACCAGGTACTGGAACCAACTGGAAGGGACTTGTGACTGCCTTCTGCTTCCATAATGCTGTCTCATGTCCCATGTGATTGGATTGGAACAGAAGTTGTGTTCCACTCACCAGAGGTCCTAAGATCGAATGGAAAATCCCCTAGGGACCTTGTGGGTGTCTGCTGACTCTGCGCCAAGGTGACTCATTGCTGGCACCAACGGGAAGCGCTGGAGCAGCCATTCTAATATCGAGTAAAATTGACTTCCAACCCAAAGTTATCAAAAAAGACAATGAGGGCCACTTGATAGTCATTAAAGGTAAAATCTATGAAGATGAACTCTCAATTTTGAATATCTATGCTCCAAATGCAAGGGCAGCCACATTCATTAAAGAAAGTTTAGTAAAGATCAAAGCACACATTCCACCTCACACAATAATAGTGGAAGACTTCAAAACCCTGTTCTCACCAATTGACAGATCCTGAAAACAGAAACTAAACAGAGACAGTAGAAACTATCAAAATCTATGAAAGAAATGGTTTTAATATATATCAACAGATTGTTTTATCCTAAAACAAAAGGATATACCATTTTTTCAGCATCTCATGGCACCTCCTCCAAAATTGACCATATAAATGGTCACAAAACAGTCCTCAACAGATAAAAAAAAATATTGATATTATCCCATGAATTCTATCTAATCACCATGGACTAAGGGCCATCTTCAATAACAGCAAAAATAATGGAATGCTAATATTCAGAGGGAAACTGAACAACACTCTACTCAATGATACCTTGGCCAATGATGAAATAAAGAAAGAAATTAAAGACTTTTTAGAGTTTAATGAAAATGAAGCCACAACATACCCATACTTATGGGACACAATGAAGACAGTACTAAGAGAAAAACTCATAGCACTGAGTGCCTCCATAAAGAAACTAGAGAGAGCATACATTAACAGCCTGACAGCACACCTAGAAACTCTAAAACTAAAGGAAGTAAATTCACCCAAGAGGAGTAGACAACAGGAAATAATCAAACACCAGGCTGAAATCATCCAAGGGGAAACAAACAAACAAACAAACAAAACCTATTCAATGAATCAACCAAATAAAGAGCTGGTTCTTTGAGAAAATCAACAAGATAGAAAAACCCTTAGCCAGACTAACTAGAGGGCACAGGGACAGTATCCCAATTAACAAAATCAGAAATGAAAAAGGAGAAATAACAACAGAAACAGAGGATATCCAAAACATCATCAGATCCTATGACAAAAGGCTTTACTCAACAAAACTAAAAAACCTGGATGAAATGGACAACTTCCTAGACAGATACCTGGTGCCAAAGTTAAATCAGGATCAGAATAATGATCTAAACAGTCCCATTTCTCCAAAGAAATAGAAGTAGCCATCAATAGTATCCCAACCAAAAAAGCACATGACAAAATGGGTTTAATGCAGAGTTCCATCACACCTTCAAAGAAGATCTAATTCCAATTCCTTAAACTATTCCACAAAACAGAAATGGAAGGTACTCTACCCAATTCATTTTATGAAGTCACAATTACTCTGATACCTAAACCACAGAAAGATCCAACAAAGAAAAAGTACTCCGGACCAATTTCACTTTTGAATATCGATGCAAAAATAATCTATAAAATCCTGGCAAACCGAATCCAAGAACACATCAAAATGACCATCCACCATGACCAAGTAGGATTCCTCCAAGTAACACAGGGATGGTTTGAATCTGGAAATCTATCAACATTATCCACTATATAAACAAAGTCAAAGAAAAAAAGCACACTATCGTCTCCTTAGAGGCTTAGAAAGCATTTGACAAAATGCAACATCCATTCATGATAAAAGTCATGGAAAGATCAGGAATTCAATGCCCAAACCTAAAGATAATAAGAGCAATATACAGCAAACCAGTAGCCAACCTCAAACTAAATGGAGAGAAACTGGAAGCAATCCCACTAAAATCAGGGACTAGACAAAGCTGCCCACTGTCTCCCTTCCTAATCAATATAGTACTTGAAATCCTAGCCAGAGTAATTCATCAACAAAAGGAGATCAAGGGGATACAAATTGGTAAGGAAGAAGTCAAAATATCACTATTTGCAGATGATATGATAGTATATATAAGTGACCCTAAAAATCCCACCAGAGAACCCCTAAACCTGATAAACAGTTTCAGTGCAGTAACTGGATAAAAATTAACTCCAACAAATCAGTGGTCTTTCTCTCCTCAAAGGATAAACAAGCTGAGAAAGAAATTAGGGAAACAATACACTTCACAATAGTCACAAATAATATAAAATACCTTGGTGTGACTTTAACTAAGGAAGTAAAATATCTGTAGGAAGAACTTAAGTCTTTGAAGAAAGAAGTAGAAGAAGATCTCAGAAGATCGAAAGCTCTCCCATGCTCATGGATTGTCACGATTAATATAGTGAAAATAGCTATCCTGCCGAAAGCAATCTACAGATTCAATGCAATCCCCATCAAAATTCCAACTCAATTCTTCACTGAGTTAGAAAGGGCAATTTTCAAATTCATCTGGAATAACAAAAAACCTAGGATAGCAAAGACTATTGTCAATGATAAAAGAACCTCTGGTGGAATCACCATGCCTGATGTCAAGCTGTACTACAGAGCAATTGTGATTAAAAACTGCATGTACAGATACAGTGACAGCCAGGTGTATCAATGCAATAGAATTGAAGACCCAGAAATGAACCCACATGCTGATGGTCACTTGATCTTTGACAAGGGAGCCAAAACTATCCAGTGGAAGAAAGACAGCATTTTCAACAAATGGTGCTGGCACAACTGGTGGTTATCATGTAGAAGAATGCAAATTGATCCATTCTTATCTCATTGTACAAAGCTCAAGTCTCAGTGGATCAAAGAACTCGAATTAAAACCAGAGACATTGAAATTTATAGAGAAGAAAGTAAGAAAAAGCCTTGAAGATATGGGCACAGGGTGTGGTGGGCGTAGGATTCATAAACAGAACAGCAATGGCTTATGCTGTAAGATCAAATATTGACAAATGGGACCTCATAAATTTGCAAAGCTTCTTTAAGGCAAAAGACACTGTCAATATGACAAAAAGACCACCAACAGATTGGGAAAGGATTTTTTCTAATCCTAAATCTGATAGGGGAGTAATATACAATATGTACAAAGAACTCAAGAAGCTGTACTCCAGAAATTCAAATAACCCCATTAAAAATGGGATACAGAGCTAAACAAAATATTATCAACTAAGGAATACTGAAGGACTGAGAAGCACCTGAAAAAATGTTCAACATCCTTGATCATCAGGGAAATGCAAATCAAAACAACCCTATGATTCCACTTCACTCTAGACAGAATGGCTAAGATAAAAAGTTCATGTGAGAGCAGATGCTGGCGAGGAAGTGGAGAAAGAGGAATAATCTTCCGTTGCTGGTGGGTTTTCAAGCTTGTACAACCACTCTGGAAATCAGTATGGAATTTCCTCAGATAATTGGACTTAGTTCTACCACTAGATCCAGCAATTCCTCTTCTGGGCATATACCCAGAATATGTTCCAACTTGTAATAAGGACACATTCTGCACTATGTTCATAGCAGCCTTATTTATAATAGCCAGAAGCTGGAAAGAGCCCAGATGTCCCTCAACAGAGGAATGGGTACAGAAAATGTGGCACATTTACAAAATGAAGTACTACACAGCAATTAAAAACAATGAATTTATGAAATTTTTAGGCAAATGAATGGAGTTGGAGGATATCATCCTGAGTGAGGTAACCCAATAACAATAGAAGTCACTTCACATGCACTCACTGATAAGTGGATATTAACCAAGAAACTTACAATAGCCAAGATATAATTTGCAAAACACAAGAAAATCATGAAAAAGGAAGACCAAAGTGTGGATTATTCATTCCTCCTTAGAATAAGGAACAAATTACCCAATGAAGGAGGTACAGAGGCAAAGATTGGAGCTAGGATGAAAGCATGGACCATCCAGAGACTACCCCACCCGGGCATCCATCCTATAATCTGCCACCAAACTCAGACACTATTGCATAAGGCCCCTTGGTCTTATACACTTTATATGCCCCAGTACAGGGGAACACCAGGGCCAAGAAGAGGGAGTGGGTGGGTAGGGGAGCAGGGCAGGGGGAGGGTATAGGGAACTTTCAGGATAGCATTTGAAATGTAAATAAAGAAAATATCTAAAAAGAAAAAAAAAATCCTGTACTCTGCAAAATTGGAAAATCTTAACGAAAAAAGAGTTTTCTAGAAGATACCAATTATGAATGTTAAATCAATTACACATAAACACTTTACACGGCCCAGTAACACTAAAGAAATAGAAGCAGGCATTAAAAATCTCCCAAACAAATAAATAACTAAAAAGTCAATGGTCAATTCAATTTAACACAGAATTCTACCAGAGTTTCAAAGAACTAACTCAATATATGTTGAATTCTTTCAGAAAATGGAAACATAAGGAACACTGCCAAACTCATTCTCTGACTCGACAGAGACCCTGTGGTGTCATAGTTCTACCACAGTTCATAGTAACACCTAAATCATATAAAGACTCAACAGAGAACTAGAACTTCAGACTTATTTCTCTTATGAACATTGATGCAAAATTACTCAGTAAAATACTCAAACTGAATTTTGGAACATAACAAGATGCAACAAACCCAAACATATACTTTAATAACAAGACAGTATGTAGTAATCCACTAGTAGGAAAATGGTTCCACAAACAGGCAAAAGAGTCTTAGACAACCCCATTCCCACTGGTAGGAGGAGAACACAAACCCCAAGCTTCACAACTATATCATGAATGTAGAGGGCCTAGTACAGACCCACAGGGGCTCTGTGGTTGTTGCTTCCATATTAATGAACACCTAAGAGCCTTGATGAGTTGACTCTGTAGACTGTGATTTCCTGGTATCCTTGATCCCTCTTATTCCTGCAATCTTTTCTCCACATATCCCAAGGAATTCCCTGATCTCCACCTAATACTTGACAGTGGATCTCTGCACCCATCAGCTGCTATAGGAAGCTTCTCTAATTATTAGGCAATTTAGTGATCTAAATATCATCTTCTGGTGTCCTCTTTGATTTATTTCTATAAACATTTAAAATATTTTGGCTTACTCAATTTTATTTGTGTGGGTACGTACCCAAGATGTTTTCTGTGGTTTGTGGCTGTTGTGGATGGTGTTGTTTACCTGCTTCATTGGCTGGGCCATACCCCACAATAAATTTACCCACATCTTTGTATGTTTTCTTGGAGAATAGACCAACACTACCCCAATAGTGATATCCTATCCACATTGCCAGTGATGTCTAACTGCCATTAAAAGCAACTTTTATCTGACTCCACACCCAGTTTGCATCAAGATTTATTAATTCTTCTGCTATATTCAAAATATATTGTCCTTCTATATATTAAGATATACAATTCTACATACTAAATTCAGCTATGTCTTCCATAGAGAGACATGGGGACCCTTAGATAAAATATAAAAATAAAAATATACTCAGTAACCTTGAGGGGATGTGGTGGGGAGAAGTATTAGATTTCAATAGACCAGGGGATCATAATGGATGATGAGCAATCCCAAGGAGATCCCTATGGGTCAGTATGCAGAGCCCAACAAGCAGGAAGAAGCAGAGATGCAGCATTTTTCTTATGAAATATTATTCTCTCAAGATAGGGATCATGCATAACCTGTTATTTCACCACATATTTTGGGGGGATATTCCCTGATGAGCCATGAGCAAGCTGCAAAAGATGGCATTAAGTTGATACTCTAATCCATGCCTAGGGTACCTGATGGCATAGACTGTGGTCTTTGGACAATATGATGAAAGAGATTTGGCAATAAATGTCCTTCTCATAAGAAGCTGAACTCCTATCTGGGAAACACAAGACCTCAGAGGTAAAGACAATGGGGTAAGTTTTCCCCTGTCTCTGCCTGAGACCTGCCTTCACCAAAGTTTGAAGCATTTTCTCACACCATCCCTTATACAATGAAGGTGTCTGTCTCTGCATGTATGAATTTTCCCTTGTCCAGTGATCTCTAAGACCTTGGTTGTGCAGTGTAACCATGGTGTACCACAATGCTGGTAAGACTGCCTTGGGGTTTTTCTTATACCCTGGGGTCAACCTGATAGCTGAGGGTCCTGGGCCAATGTCCAATTCAGGATATTGTAATTTCCTAACGAAGCATAATGGAACTATACACCTGGTTTCAGTGTCCATGGTTTTGTTTCTGAGGCTTTTGTGCAGGATGATCCATGTGTCCACAGGAGACCTGCCTTCAGCAAGTTTTGAAGCCACTTCTTGCTCTAAGCCCTGGTTGATGCAGGTACTTATATATGCAGTGGCACCTTCCCAACTTCATCTATATGCAGTGGTCTCTAAAAGCTTGGTTATAGTTCCAAAGTGTCAGCACAGCACTGATGAGGTATGTTAGTCTACCTTGCTACTGTCAAGATTACAGCTGAGGATGCTACAAAAAGTCGGGATATTGCTGTAGCACAGTGAGAGGACCTGGGCCCAGTATTCATGGTTTGGTGTCTGAGGATTCTGTCTTCTATTTAAACTAAGAGTGGTGTTACTTTTGTCTTATATGTGTATAATCTCTACGTCTTGATGGTGTAATACCCATGACTGGATTGTCTCAGTCCAGTGGAAATGTGAGCCCTGTGTGGTCTTCGACCTAAAGGCCATTTCCCTGACTCACTCTGGGAAATGCACCTGTAGCCTGAAATGCCTAAGATGCTAGGTTGCCACCTAGACGCCTGGTGGCAGTCCACTTTTTAGGGTGTTTTTTCTGAGCAAAGGTCCAAGGACCTAGGTAAAGGAGAGTTTAGCATTCTAGACAAAATACTATCATGAAACCTAATTATCTTGCTGAGGCCCCCAGTGCTTTGCTTTGCTTTGCTTTGCTTGGCATGATTTGAGATTGGCAGAGAGGCAGGGCAAAAGATTCCTTCAGTATTTCAAGTCCAGGGAGAAAGAAGGTTCTAGTGATTCTGGCAGCCAGAGTCAGTACAGGCTCCTCAAACAGACAGGGCTCCAGATCTCTTGGCCTACTAGATACAGACGGCATAGTATACCACTTCCATTTGAGGCCATGTCCATCAGAGATGGCAAACAATAGCAGTCCAGCAGTTTACACATTTCCTCAGAAATATAGGAATATTGCCCTGGCTCCCTCTAAGTCTTTCTGATAGAAAACATAGTGCCCAAGCACGCATATTTTACGACAGGATCCCTAGCTACTTTCTCTTCCCCTACTTGCAGCAAAGTTCATTTCTTATAGCTACAAGCTTCCCTGGATATTCTCACCTCAGCATATGGGATAGAGGAGACATGTCCTTCCCACCAAAGGCCTTTTGTTTTGTTTGTTTGATTGTTTTGTTTTGTGTGTTTCAAGCTTTCTTTTATTTATAAGATGTTTTTTTTTTACATTTCAAATGTTATCCCCTTTTCTAATTTCCCCTCCAAAAACCCCAATCCCATCCCCCTTCTTCTGATCACCAACCCACCCACTCTCGCTTCCCTGTCCTGGCATTCCCCTACAGTAGGGCATCATGCCTTCATAGGACCAAAAGCCTCTCCTCCGATTGATGTCCAATAAGACCATCCTCTACTGCATATTCTTCTGGAGCCCATGTGTCCTAGTTCCAGCTCACAGAAAATTCTTCCCCATTCCCTGTCCCCAGAACCCATCAAGTAATATACTATATAAACAAACTCAAAGGAAAAGAATTATCATCTCAAAGGACCCTGAAAAAGCCTAGGCCAATATCCAAAGCTCCTTCATGATAAAAGTCTTGTAGAGATCAGGAACTCCTGACACACAACTAATATAATATAATAAAACCAATATGAAGGAAACCAGCACCCAGTTACAATACAAGGCTGCCCACTCTCTCCCTATTTATTCAGTGTAGTACTTGAAGTTGTCAGGAGTCATCATATGACAAGTTAATAAGTAATAAGTGATCTTCCTGAGATGGTCTGTCTTGGATTATAATCCACGAGAGATTTGCTCCAATAGGCATGTCCCAGGAGAAAATCATTTCAGGAACGATTCCTCCTAATGCTTTTCTTGTTATTATTGAACATATAAATTGAACATAACACTAGGAATTAGCCCACACTTCTGAGCAGATCTCTGCAGATCTACAAAGATATACTGGCTTGTAGTGATGCTATAAATGAAAATACATGATCTCTTAAATCTTGAAGATGATCCTATCAGATTTCCTAAAGTTATATCAGCGTTTATTAAGCTCTTTTTTAGTGTGTCTGCTACTAGATCCTTTTGTGATAGTCAAAACTGAAATGAGAACTCTGCCAGTCTCCCATGTGTTACCAGTTAATTCCTCTACATAATAACCAGACTTTCTACTACTACTACTACTACTACTACTACTACTACTACTACTACATTGTACTACTACAATGTACTACTACTACATTCCAAATGGTTGTAAAACAATTAACCAAAGGTCGTAAAAATATAACTAACAATTAATTAAAGGCTCTGGTATAGAAAATATAATATTGACTATGTTTACTATACAAAACTTCACTAATAACTTACTTATGGTTTTTACCGTTCAGTGAACCTTCTTAGCTGTGACAGGTGATGAATATTTAGCCAGATAATTACTCCTAGTGTATATGCATGTAAGCATTCTCTGTTGTAAAATTCTATTTCAATTTATGATTTTATGTGTGAACATTTGATGATCTTTTTAACATGTGGTCATGTATTCTGTAAGATGTGTAAGTGCTGAGGATAAAGAGAAGAGAGAAGAAATGAGCTGAGAAATTTTTAGATAGAACAGTTTATGGACATAACAGAGCTGAAGAAGAACTTAGAAGTATAGGAATAGCATTGGAAGAGAAGATGTTGAGAGAAAGGAGGAAAGAGAAGAGAGCAAGATTAGAAAAAATGCAGAGTGGAATAAATTCTAAACTATAAGGAACATTAAAAAAAAAAACTAATAGAGCAATGTGCAGAATGCAGAGGGAAAGAGGAAAAGGAACCTGCAGAGATAGCAGAAGTAGCAGGCAAGTTTCTCCTTACTATGGACAGAACATGTCTTTTCTTACTAAGGCAAGCTTAGCCTTATTAAAGAACAAAGCTTTGTTCTTAAAATCTTGTGTGAAATTCATTCAGCATTAAAAGGGTAGAAACTTTTTTCTTTATGCAATAAAGATTGGAGCACATTTTTCATCCAGAATGATTTAGTTTCCTGCACCAGTGCTTGATCTTTGCGTCATATGCATAGGTCTGTATGGATGTGTGCATGTAAGTATGTAATTGACACAATTCATGCAAGTTGAACCTTACAGTTTTGAATTGGAATGTATGAATTTGCATTTGTGTAACTCTATGTGAATTTATGTGTTTATGCATATTTTCTTATGCAAAATTTTTCCTTCTGTGAGCACTATTCTCTTCTTCTCATTCAATAGAAGATTATTGTTCCATGCTTCCCCCTAGACTGAGAAGTAAGAGGCATCTGGACAAAAGAGAAAAGTCTCTAGCAATTTATTCTTTACTTAATCCCATGCTATTTTAGGATGAGTTGTTAAGTGCCAGAGACCACAGTGTCAGGTCTCAGAGAAACACAGGAGGCAGGTCAGCTACAGCAGCAAAGTAACTTAGACTTAGATAAGTAAACTTTTTATTATTATACAGCAACTCTAGATATCTTGAAAGACAGTCTTACCCCTGTATCTTGTAATATGAAGTCTTACACTCCACTGATGCTCTCCCCACTCTGCTGCCTCATCAAAACAAACAAAAGAGAAGAACCTGGCAGGGCTGGCCACCAGCAAAGTTCTAGCTAGAGCAATAAGACAACAAAAGGAGATCTTAGGATATACAAATTGGAAAGGAAGAAGTCATGGTATGACTATTCATGGGTGATATGATACATAAATGTCCCTCAAAACTCTACCAGAGAACTCCTATGATAGATAAACAACTTCAGCAATGTGGATAGATATTACATTGACTCAAACAAATCAGTTTCCTTCCTTTATACAAATGATAAAGTAGATGAGAAAGAAATTAGGGAACAACACCATTCAAGTAGCCACATATAACATAGAATACCTCAGTGTAACTCACCACTCAAGTGAAAGGCATGTATGAAATGGACTTCAAGTCCCTGGAGAAAGGAAGGAAAGCAGACCTCAGAAGACAGAAAGATCTCCCTTACTCATGAATCAGTAGGATTAACAGTGAAAATGGCCATCTTACCAAAAGTAATCCACTGATTTAATGCAAATACCATCAAAATTCCAAGACAATTCTTCACAAAAACAGAAAGAGCAATTCTTAATTTCAAACAAACAAAAACAGTATACCCAAAACATTATAAACAATAAAAGAACTTTTGGGGGAATCATTGTCACTGACATCAAAGTCTTTTCTAAAATTAAATATTTATATCAAGTGTTCCCTACTGCTTGTCCCCCCTTAGAGAGACCCTACCACTATCTTGTATCTCTTTCTCTGAGAGGGCAGTGGCCTCCTGTGGGTATCCACCCACCCTTGTACATCAAGTCTCTGTAGGGTTAGGCAGAATTTCTCCCACTGTAACCAGACACGTCAAACTGTGTTGAGGAACAGATATCACAGTCAGGCTATAACTTTAGGGAAAGCCTCTGGTCCCCTAAAGGTTTTTTTTCCTTGTTCTACCTTTACTTTTCTGGTATTTCTTTTCTTTTCTTCTTTTCATTCTAATGTTTAATCTTTAATCCCATGTATGGACTGCTGACATTCCATGTAGTAGTATCACAGCTAATAATATTTTTTTGAATTTTATTTTTTTAAACTTTTTAAAGACCAAAAATATATTTCATTAGATATTTACCTTATTTGCATGTCAAATGTTGTTCCCTTTCCTGTATTCCTCTCCCAAAACCCCCTATCTCCTCCCCCTACCCTTGCTCACCAACGTACCCACACCTGCTTCCTGGCCGTGACATTCCTCTACAGTAGGGCATAGAGCCTACATAGAGCCTTTCCTCCCACTGAGGAATGACTAGTATATCTTCTGCTACATATGCAGATAGAGCCATGATTCTCACCATGTGTACTCTTTGGTTGGTGATATAGTCCCTGGGAGCTCTGGGGGTACTTGTTAGTTCATAATGTTATTCCTCTTTTGGGGATGCTAACCCCTTCAGCTCCTAATTTTCTTTCTTTCTTTTTCTTTACTTCTTTTTTTTTTAAGACAGGTTTCAATCTATAGCTTTGGCTTTCCTGGAACTCTTTATGTATAACAGGCTAGCTTCCAACTCTGATCTGTGAATGTCTCTGCCTCCTGAATGCTAGGATTAAAGGTATGAGCCAGCACAACCAACTTCAAAGGTTTCTTTCATTTATTTATTTATTTATTTATTTATTTATTCAATTTACATCGCTTCCCCACTACTCCCTCCCTGTTTTCTCAGAGTAGAGGAAGTCCCCTCAGGTCTCACCCTGCCCTGGAACAGGTAGTCCCAGCCAAACTAAGCACATGCCCTCCCACTGAGGACCAAACAGGAAGTCCAGCCAGAGGAAGGAAATTTCATTCAATTTTTGAGTTTATGCTATAATTACATTGTTTATCGCTTATCATTTTTCCCTTCAGGCCCTCTCATATATCCCTCCTTACTCTCTCTATACTAATCAGGACTCACCAGTATGATAGTTTAAACATGAGATGAAGATGGACAGGATATGTGACAAAGTGGACATAGAACGCCCATGAGGCCTCAACCCTATAAAAACTACAGCTAACTGTTGAATGTTGAGAGTGGGAGCAATATCTGCCCTAGAGAAGAGCACACAGTTTGGTTAGCAATTACTATCATTATTTTTCTTTTGTTAAGGAAACAAAATAACCACAGCATTTCCCCCTTCCAGCATAAGTTGAAATATATCCCCTCCCATCTAGTTTTGAAGCTATTTAGGAGCCTAGTAACTAGTTGAGGAAGGTGATTGTGTCCCCCATGGCAGCGACCCATCTTTTTATGCTGTATGTTCTCTAGGACTTTGGGTGTGGTATGGACCACAGCGATAGCAAATCCTTGGCATGCATGACCACCCTGGGCATCACTCTGCATTTGAGGAGTCAAGATGATAACTGAGGATCCTGTACCAACATCCAAGTGAGAGGGCCTGTGTTCAGCCCCTGGATCCAGTGTCCACACTTTTGTATCTGTGGGTTCTGATCTCTTTTCCAGAAAGGAAAAGATAGTTATATAGTATGGTTCCTGTCCCTTGGGAGAATTTAATTCTCACAGTACAGTGGAAATGGTGACACAACGGGGTCTTTGTCTCCCAGGCTGAGTCATATGACTCATTCTGAGAGGCACATATCTAGCCAGAAGTAGCCAAGATACTGAGTAGCCAATGGTGAGTTTGAAAGGTAATGAGTTGGTGTGTTTTGCTCAGTAGAGGATCAGGTAGTGTGTGGCAATGCATTATTATGAAACAGCCTCTTACATCCCAGTTCTATGATATTAGGGTTGACTCAACAGAAGGTAATATTGCTAAAGAAGCAGACACTGCATCAAGTGTAATAAGCACCTTTCCACTCAACTCCATCCCTAAATCCTAAAACAGTAAGAAATATGATTACTACCACTAAACAAAGTTTGTGATTAGGCTGGAATCTGTAATTTTAATCATAAAATTATACATAATTGAAATAATAAAGATTTCTGACAACTATGTTAACTCCTTCCACATAACCTTGATTTACTTGACAGAATCAAAAATCTGGTTCCCCAGACAGATACTGAACTCAGTTGAATTTTTAAATAAACTTTATATTCGAGTTTCCATCAAACTTGTTCTCAAAAAAGACATTGTAGGCACAGTAGATGATGTTTCTAATTGGTTTACCAATTCCCCAACTTTTGACAGTCAAAGGATTCATGGCAAAGGTAATTCCCCCATCAAAGTACAGAATAAGTGTGTGCAAGCTTTCAAAGCAAAGCTGCCATTTTCAACTCTATATTTCCCCCTTACCTTGCTCTCTTTAGGGTAGAAGTTTCTGTCTCAATGGAGTTGTAAAACTCTGTCCCAGAACATTCTTTCTCAAGGAGCTACTGAAAAACTCCTATCCAATGTTCTTGACTGGAAGGGTTTCTTGTCTCAGCACACTAATGAGTAATTAAGGGGACAAACATAAACATTTGTATTAGCTAATCCAAGAAAAACTTCAGGAAGATCATATAGAGTTATACTTCAGCACCTGGAATACTCCTATCTCCTGTATTCCTGAGAGTCTGGTAAATAGTTGACATGACCTCCTCTCTGTCAATGCCCATCCCCATTACTTTGATGCTCTTTAGCCTGGAGTTTTGTCTCCTTAAATGGTCACTCAAAAATGCCTTATAATTATTATTATTATTATTATTATTATTATTATTATTATTATTGATTTACCGGACCACATTACTATTATTTTACATCCTATTGATAAAGTTGTGCTTTTTCAGGGACTACTTGGCAATCAAGTGCTGACATCTGGCTTTCAAAATATATTCAAGGTCTCCACCTTCTGACAACTCTAGGTAATACAGCAATGTTCCCTAAAACAGAAAAATATCCCCCATATTGAATACCAAAATGCAATTGTTTGAATGTAGAAATGATTTTAGAGTACCCAAAACCCATCAGTGTTATATTATGTGCCACACGCTCTGGTCGAGTCAGCTTAAGCTGAGAGGCTTGAAAGTCACTCATGAGGCAAAGAGCTTCAAGGAAGCTCTCCTCCTGGAGTCTGGCGTTCCCTCTTACCCATACATTAATTTTCCATTCCCGAGTTAGTCTAGTATATGGATCAACGTGCTCCCTTTCAGTATTTTCTTATTATAAGTGCCTTTTAAGATTTAAGCCTTCTGCCAGTGTTCCAACAGTTCTAGAACGTCCTTGAGCAAGACCATGGGCTTGAAATTCAGCAAGAATGTTGCTGATAAGAATAGCCTCTGGTACTACACTATCACTTTGAATAAAAGCTAGGTCACTACCTTACACAGGAATTTACCATCACTGAGGAAGAAGGAAGTTTCAGACCAAAGGAGTAACCAGAATAGATACTTAGAACTATAGCGAAGTTACACCTATACACACACACACAAACACACACACACACACACACACACACACACACACACACACACACACGTTTTACAATGGCCTAAGGGGAAGGTGGACTATACAATAGACTAAAATAGGAACTATGGCAAGGGCGCAAAGCCCTTGACCCTGGCTTCTTTTTTTTTTTTTTTTTTTTTCATTTTTTTTTATTAGGTATTTAGCTCATTTACATTTCCAATGCTATACCAAAAGTCCCCCTTACCCACCCACCCCCACTCCCCTACCCACCCACTCCCCCCTTTGGCCCTGGCGTTCCCCTGTACCGGGGCACACAAAGTCTGCGTGTCCAATGGGCCTCTCTTTCCAGTGATGGCCGACTAGGCCATCTTTTGATACATATGCAGCTAGAGTCAAGAGCTCAGGGGTACTGGTTAGTTCATAATGTTGTTCCACCTATAGGGTTGAAGATCCCTTTAGCTCCTTGGGTACTTTCTCTAGCTCCTCCATTGGGAGCCCTGTGATCCATCCATTAGCTGACTGTGAGCATCCACTTCTGTGTTTGCTAGGCCCCGGCATAGTCTCACAAGAGACAGCTACATCTGGGTCCTTTCAGTAAAATCTTGCTAGTGTATGCAATGGTGTCAGCATTTGGAAGCTGATTATGGGGTGGATCCCTGGATATGGCAGTCTCTACATGGTCCATCCTTTCATCTCAGCTCCATACTTTGTTTCTGTAACTCCTTCCATGGGTGTTTTGTTCCCACTTCTAAGGACCCTGGCTTCTAAGATTAGTGAATCTTAGGTGGAGCCCTTGTTGATCATAGTTGTTATCAATGAATTCTATCCCAGGTGGTTCCCTTTAGACCTCTTGTGTTTGCATTCCTCTGTTTTATGTAAGATTCCGGGTACCTCATTTGTACCTTATGAATATGTCACCCAACTTCCTTATTGTCTTCTGCATAAAAAGTCTGATGATTGATTTGAAAAAAACATTCAAATTTCACACAACCTCTCCTGTGTGTGTCTGTTTGTCAATTCATCCTAAGCTTTGCCCACCTGCGACTAGAGACCAGTTCCACGCAGACATAGGGGCCCAGAGGGTCTGCGGCAATTATGGAAAATAAATATAAATGCATTTCCTTGGTGAATTTAACGAAGAATGATCCAAGATTTGAATTCTTTATTTCTCTCCCTCCATATCTTCCACTGTTTCTCTCTGTTGCATGAATCTGGGTCTGTATCAGCCTGAATAACTGAATCAATTTCTCTCTCTCTCTCTCTCTCTCTCTCTCTCTCTCTCTCTCTCTCTCTCTCTCTCTCCCTCTCGCTTGCTCTCGCTCGCTCTTGCTTGCTCTCTCCCTCTCTCTCCCTCTTCCCTCTCTCTCTTTCTTTGTCTCTATCCCCATTGAGCCACACAGAAAGCACCATATGGGGAAAAATTAGTGATACCTAAATAAATGTTTCACAGTGTTTTTCAAGTGAATAAATAACTGACTTCAACTGATCTGGATAAAAAACATTACAAATACCTTTTTTTTCATGCACTATTTGTATGTTTTATTCAATATTTGTGGTGGGTATTCATTTTTAAAAACAGCTTTGATCCTATTTACCATTTTCCAAATGTGATCATTGTAACACTTACATAGATACACATTCATTACACTCTGGGTCAGAAGCATTGAAAAACATATTTTAAAATAACAGCTATGCCTTACATCAGATTATAATGATTGGTTACTTAAAACTCAAGGCAAGTAAGGTTGGTTGTTCCATTAGTCCCTTAAAGAGAGGTTATACAAAAGAAATGCATACAGTAGGCATTGTTCTACATCTGAAGTGACCTCAGAGTATATTACTAACTCTGGTTTTGAGATTAAGCAAAAAGGCCAGTCATAGTAAAAGAAATTTCTCCTGAGAAATTTTTATTAAAAATTCAGTACCATTGGTGTAGACTTGAGGTAAGGGTAGCTTGGCCTTCACAGAGTGATGCTGACCTGAAGGAGAATTTTCTCATAGATGCCCCAAATATTTCCATTTGGTTTACCTGCCTAGATTTGGAAAATGGGCTATTTGGGTCTCAGAAGTATGGGAAAGTAAATTCCCTCAGACTAAGGAGTCTTTAGGAAAACCAAGGACCAGGTTGACCTGTGGCAGCTTGGACAAGTGCTGGGTCCTGCGGCAGGCAGTGCTCCAGATGAGTTAAAGTCATAGGAGATGCATATACATTGACATCATGTGACAGCAATATTTACCAAGTGAAACTGTTGCTCTCTTCTCAGTAGAATGCATCTGCCATTGAGGGATGTGATGAAATTTCCTGGGATAGCTTCCTGGCCTCTTTGCACACAGTAGTAATATGCAGCAACGCTTTAGATCCTTAGGTCTTCTCTGGGCTAAGCTGCTCACTCAAGGCTATTTTGAAGAAGTCACACCTTATGTTGGATATCCTTGGATCATCCCATGGTGTTTGGGGAACACAGACCTACCACATAAATAGCTCTTTATTTTTCCTTCCTCACTTTTCTCTCCTTCATTCTTGTCTCTTACACTCTTATCTTCACATGTGTACCTAGCATCAGACATGAGTATGTGACTGTTTACAGAGGACATAGAAAGTCTTAAAGTGACTTAGGGACTTTGGAAAAACGGAAGACAGTGAAGTATCTTGAGTGATCCTTAGTGATTAGAGTGGGGTGTAATGGAGCTGTGGGCTGGGGAGAAGAGAGAGATTGTCACAGATCTCAAGATTCCTCATTATGATTGCATGGTTATGTGCAGGAGATGGTTTAGATGGGGGCCCAAACCCAGGGCATGGCAGGCATGAACGAAGGTGGTATGGAATGCTTCTTCTTTTGCTATGTCCTCTTCCACACATAAGATTCCTGGGCTTCCTGACTTCTCAACAATTGTTGTGAATGTACGCTGCTGCCCTCTGGTGGTAGGCGGGTTAGAAGACATGCTGCAGCATCAACCTGGACCCAGATGACCGGGTGCCTGAAGACTCAGACCTTAGTCAATGGAAAAAAGAATCAAAGGTATTGGCAGATATTCTTATCTCCTAGCATACTCCTGGCTCCAGCTTGAAAAATTGAATAGACCTGCCTGTGCTTTGCCCTGAATCCACCCCAGAGCTATATTCTGGTAGATTGAAGCTGCCTACTCTCCCAGGGGCCCAGCTGAAGTTGCTGGAATTCACCCTTTTGGCATTTGTTCGTCTTCCCTTATACCCTAATCTCTCAGCCACAACCAACTCTCTCATCTCCCAGCACAGGGTTCTCCTGGGAAGACTGGCAGACAAGCATCTTTAAACTTTCAGCATTCTTGTGGTCTGAATTCCAAATGTTTGCACACTCATGGCAAGCTTGGCAGCTGTACAGCAGGTACTTTATTGTAAATGATGTAGTCATAAGCCAGGTATCTTGGCCCTGAGAACAAAAAATTATTAATCTGAGTCAAGTACTCAGATAGGAAAATGGAAACTCTACTACCATATAGATGGACTTTGCTATGATTTTTACTACTCTGTCCACTGCATGTATGTATGAACGATAAAGGCGGCATCTTACCACTACAAGACAGGATATTAATAACAAAGAGAATTTATTGAACTTTCTAGAGTCTAGTGACTTTTCCTATGAACTGTGGTCCTCCACTGCCAGGTTGCTGACCTGACTCCCCAACAAACACCCCAAACACCTATTTATATTCTGATGACATAACCCAACCTGGTGCCGCCTGAGACTCCATTGTAAAGAAGAAATATACAGCTCACACCCACAGGTTGATGGAGGACATCAGAGACAAAGATCATTCTCACACAAACAACTGGCAAGATTGTTGGTAATTGACCTTCACCAGGCATCTGGGGTCCATGCAACTTTCTGAGTTACTCAGATTAAAGTACATTTCACTTAAACTGGACATCCTGGTTCAAGATTATGCCAGGTTTGTATTCAAATAAATCTAAAACAGGGAGCCCTTACCTAGGAAGGGTTCCAAATATGAAATAAACACCTCAGCAACTTTAGGGAAAATGACTTCAGCAAGCTCCAGCCTGCCAGGGGATGGTAAAACTTTACTTGCTAGGTTTGCAGGTACCTTTTTGTTGAGGCCGGCCAGCAGCTCACATGTATGGGTTCAGCAATGCTTCTACAAGAATTATGCCAATTGTCACACCACAATTTGTGACTCTTAGGCTATATTGGGAGCTAGAGGTCACCCTCCTCATCTTTATTGTCTCTATGGCCTGATGAATCAGACCAAAAGCCACAATATGTACTGGAATGCTTTTAGAATGAAAATTAGTAGCTGCCATCTGCACACTCTTGGAGGCAGGGATGCACACCTGGTACAGGCAGGCTGAAGGGTGTTGATTGACCTGCTTGAAAAATAAAATCCAGACAGTGAAAGGCAACAGTACAAAGTTTCTTTGTGGAAACCCAGGTACTTTATTCAGTTGCAAATTAGCAACAATCAAGCTCAGGCTCTGGCCTCCAGGTGTGTGGGAGCTGGTAAATTAGTAAAAAGGCCAGAGATTCTCTGGAAGTGGAAGCTGTGCTCTGAATTAACTTTGCTAGATAATCAAGATTTTTAGCTATCTTCAATAGGAATCTCTAATATTGGACTTTTTACTATACCAGTCCAAGACTGAGTTTGAATAACTGGTCACCTTTAAGAAAAAAGAAAAATCATTATGACTATTATATGACTTATCTTTCTAAGTCAGAATATACAGTCTCTGATGTTCATTTTACCATAAAGTTTTAAAAGCTTGAAGCAAGAGAGCTTCACTAGTCCAAACTGGAAAAATGGCAAGCAAGGATGGGTCGAAAACATGTACCCAATTTAGCTTCCTTGTCACTTCTGTCAGGGCACAGAGCCAACTCACCTGCCAGCTTGTCAAACGAATTACCCATCATGCTTCTGCAGTGTTCCGTGGAGAGAACCTATGTTTTTCCTTTCCCTAATAAGAGAGCTGTTTAGGATCAAACCATATGCCAATAAGTAGATCCTTTTAAGATACTATAAAGCATTAAGTTCTTTGACATCCAAATTTCAAAATTCTAAAATAAAAGTATGATTTAAATAATGTGCACAGCAATACACTAAATAACATGCACAGGGATATAATTTCCCACTTCTTTGTCTTTTAAGAAGTTAAATTTTTTGTTGTTGTTGTTGTTGTTGTTGTTGTTGTTTTGTTTTGTTTTGTTTTTATCGTAAACTTTTTTTTTTCTTTTTCTTTTTTTTTCCATTTTTTATTAGGTATTTAGCTCATTTACATTTCCAATGCTATACCAAAAGTCCCCCATACCCACCCACCCCCACTCCCCTACCCACCCACTCCCCCTTTTTGGCCCTGGCGTTCCCCTGTACTGGGGCATACAAAGTTTGCGTGTCCAATGGGCCTCTCTTTCCAGTGATGGCCGATTAGGCCATCTTTTGATACATATGCAGCTAGAGTCAAGAGCTCCGGGGTACTGGTTAGTTCATAAAGTTGTTCCACCTATAGGGTTGCAGATCCCTTTAGCTCCTTGGGTTCTTTCTCTAGCTCCACCATTGGGAGCCCTGTGATCCATCCATTAGCTGACTGTGAGCATCCACTTCTGTGTTTGCTAGGCCCCGGCATAGTCTCACAAGAGATAGCTACATCTGGGTCCTTTCAATAAAATCTTGCTAGGTATTTTCCTCGTTTACATTTACAATGCTATCCCAAAAGTCACTCATACCCACCCCACCCCCCATTCCCCTACCCACCCACTCCCCCTTTTTGGCCCTGGTGTTCCTCTGTACTGGGGCATATAAAGTTTGCAAGTCCAAAGGGCCTATATTTCCAGTGATGGCCAACTAGACCATCTTTTGATACATATGCAGCTAGAGACAAGAGCTCCGGGGTACTGGTTAGTTCATATTGTTGTTCCACATATAGGGTTGCAGTTCCCTTTAGCTCCTTGGGTACTTTCTCTAGCTCCTCCATTGGGGGCCGTGTGACCCATCCAAAAGCTGACTGTGAGCATCCACTTCTGTGTTTGCTAGGCCCCGGCATAGTCTCACAAGAGACAGCTATATCTGGGTCCTTACAGCAAAATCTTGCTAGTGTATGCAATGGTGTCAGCGTTTGGAAGCTGATTATGGGATGGATCCCTGGAAATGGCAATCACTAGATATTCCATACTTTCGTGACAGCTCCA
This sequence comes from Mus musculus, assembly GCF_000001635.26. NCBI lineage: Eukaryota > Metazoa > Chordata > Mammalia > Rodentia > Muridae > Mus > Mus musculus. Next base: position 26,116,172 of record NC_000086.7, on the reverse strand, counting down.
AGTTTTGTCTCTGTAACTCCTTCCATGGGTGTTGTGTTCCCATTTCTAGGAAGGGGCAAAGTGTCCACACTTTGGTCTTCATTCTTAAAGTTAAAGTTTTAAAGTTCCACAATATCTTGTCCTTTAGAATTAATAACTTGTTGACAAAACATCTCAAATACTTGACTGTTATAGTCAGAATTCATGTAACATGGGCAGTGATTAATAGCACTTTGAATTGTTTCTCTTAAAGAGTGGTTGATGTCCGGGACTCCACAGAAAGTTGTCTGCACAGACCAGAGTGTGGACCACAGAAGCCAACAGCTTCTGGGACAGGCTAGAGCCACAGAGCTTCTGAGGCAGTGCCGTTTTCGGGCTCCAGACAACCGGCCATCTCCCCGGCCAGAGGACAGGAGTCTTCCCAGCCTGGGAGGCTAGGATTTTGACTCAAGAGCGGCGGGAGCCACCTTGGTTCCTGGACTCAGCAGAAAGCAGCCTGCACAGGTGAGAGTGTGGACTACAGAAGCTAACAGCTTCTGTTACAGGCGAGAGCCACAGAGCTTTTGAGGCAGCGCCATTTTCGGGCTTCAGACATCCGGCCACCTTCCCGGCCAGAGGTCAGGTGTCTGCCCGGCCGGGGAGGCCCTAGCCACAGGGTCCGTGGGAGCCATTTTGGTTCCGGGACTTCACAGAAAGTAGTCTGCACAGGTGAGAGTGTGGACTACTGAAATTAACAGCTTCTGGGACAGGTCAAAGCAACACAGCTTCTGGGAAAGGTTCTGTTTTGGCACTTCATCTTCGGCCAGGAGAAGGTCCAAACACCAGATAAGTGTGCACCTTTCCTGTAAGAGGTGAGCTTGCCTGCAGAGAGTGCTCTGACCACTGAAACTCAGAGGAGAGATCTAGTCTCACAGGTCTGCTGATAGAGGGTAACAGCATCACCAGAGGAACAATCTCTAAACAGAGACAGCTATAAAAACTAACTCCAGGTATTAACAGATGGCGAAAGGTCAACGTAAGAATCTTACTAACAGAAACCAAGACCACTCACCATCATCAGAACCCAGCACACCCACTTCGCCAAGTCCAGGGCAACACAACACAACCGAAAAGCTAGACCCGGATTTAAAAGCATATCTCATGATGATGGTAGAGGACATCAAGAAAGACTTTAATAACTCACTTAAAGAAATAAAGGAGGGGCCACCTTCCTGGTGAGAGCACAGGGGTCAGCCCGGCCTGAGAGGTTTCTGCCACAGGCCCCGGCGGCGGGAGCCTCCTTGGCTCCGGGACTCCGCGGAGGGCAGGCTGTACGGGTGAGGGTGTGGAATACAGAGGCCAGCCTTTTCTGGAACAGGGGAGAGCCAGAGAGCTTCTCAGGCGGCGCCATCTTCGGCTCCAGACAACCGGCCACCTTCCAGGCCAAAGCAACACAGCTCCTGGGAAAGATCCTGTTTTGGGCCTTCATCTTCAGCCAGGAGGAGGTCCAAACACCAGATAACTGTGCACCTTCCCTGAAAGAGGAGAGCTTGCCTGCAGAGACTGCTCTGACCACTGAAACTCAGAGGAGAGAGCTAGTCTCCCATGTCTGCTGATAGAGGGTAATAAAATCAACAGAGGAACAATCTCTAAACAAAGACAACTATAACAACTAAATCCAGAGATTGCCAAATGGCGAAAGGTAAATGTAAGAATCCTACTAACAGAAACCAGGACCACTCACCATCATCAGAACCCAGAACGCCCACTTTGCCCAGTCCAGGGCATCCTAACACACCAGAAAAGGTAGACCTGGATTTAAAAACATATATCATGACGATGGTAGAGGACATAAAGAAGGAATTTAATAATTCACTTAAAGAAATACAGGAGAACACTGCTAAAGAGTTACAAGTCCTTAAAGAAAAACAGGAAAACACAACCAAACAGGTAGAAGTCCTTATAGAAAAACAGGAAAACACATCCAAACAGGTGATGGAAATGAACAAAAACATGCTAGACCTAAAAAGGGAAGTAGACACAATGAAGAAAACCCAAAGTGAGGCAACGCTGGAGATAGAAACCCTAGAAAAGAAATCTGGAACCATAGATGCCAGCATCAGCAACAGAATACAAGAAATGGAAGAGAGAATCTCAGGTGCAGAAGATTCCATAGAGAACATCGGCACAACAATCAAAGAAAATGGAAAATGCAAAAAGATCCTAACTTAAAACATCCAGGAAATCCAGGACACAATGAGAAGACCAAACCTATTGATAATAGGAGTAGATGAGAATGAAGATTTTCAACTCAAAGGACCAGCAAACATCTTCAACCAAATTATTGAAGAAAACTTCCCAAATCTAAAGAAAGAGATGCCCATGAACATACAAGAAGCCTACAGATCTCCAAATAGACTGGACCAGAAAAGAAATTCCTCCCGACACATAATAATCAGAACAACAAATGCAGTAAAAAAAGATAGAATACTAAAAGCAGTAAGGGAAAAAGGTCAAGTAACATATAAAGGCAAGCCTATCAAAATTACATCAGATTTTTCATCAGAGACTATGAAAGCCAGAAGAGCCTGGACAGATGTTATAAAGACACTAAGAGAACACAAATTCCAGCCCAGGCGACTATAACCAGCCAAACTCTCAATTATCATAGATGGAGAAACCCAAGTATTCCACGACAAAAATAAATTCACCCATTATCTCTCCACGAATCCAGCCCTTCAAAGGATAATAACAGAAAAAAACCAATACAAGGACGGGAACCACACCCTAGAAAAAACAAGAAGATAATCCCTCAACAAAACTAAAAGAAGACAGCCACAAGAACAGAATGCCAACTTTAACAAAAAATATAACAGGAAGCAACAATTACTTTTCCTTAATATCTCTTAATATCAATGGTCTCAACACCCCAATAAAAAGACATAGACCAACAAACTGGCTACACAAACAAGACCCAACATTTTGCTGCTTACAGGAAACTCATCTCAGAGAAAAAGATAGACACTACCTCAGAATGAAAGGCTGGAAAACAATTTTCCAAGCAAATGGTATGAAGAAACAAGCTGGAGTAGCCATCCTAATATCTGATAAGATTGACTTCCAACCCAAAATCATCAAAAAAGACAAGGAGGGACACTTCATACTCATCAAAGGTAAAATTCTCCAAGAGGAACTCACAATTCTGAATATCTATGCTCCAAATACAAGGCCAGCCACATTCATTAAAGAAACTTTAGTAAAGCTCAAAGCACACATTGCACCTCACACAATAACAGTGGGAGAATTCAACACACCACTTTCACCAATAGACAGATCATGAAAACAGAAACTAAACAGGGACACAGTGAAACTAACAGAAGTGATGAAACAAATGGACTTAACAGATATCTACAGAACATTTTCTCCTAAAACAAAAGGATATACCTTCTTCTCAGCACCTCATGCTACCTTCTCTAAAATTGACCACATAATTGGTCACAAAACAAACCTCAACATATACAAAAATATTGAAATTGTCCCATGCATCCTCTCAGACCACCATGGTCTAAGGCTGATCTTCAATAACAAAATAAATAATAGAAAGCCAACATTCACATGGAGACTGAACAACACTCTTCTCAATGATACCTTGGTCAAGGAAGGAATAAAGAAAGAAATTAAGGACTTTTTGAAGTTTAATGTAAATGAAGCCACAACATACCCAAACATATGGGACACAATGAAAGCATTCCTAAGAGGAAAACTCATAGCTCTGAGTGCCTGCAAAAAGAAACTAGAGAGAGCACACATTAGCAGCTTGACAACACACCTAAAACGTCTAGAAGAAAAGGAAGCAAATTTACCGAAGAGGAGTAGAAGTCAGGAAATAATCAAACTCAGCGGTGAAAACAACCAAGTGGAAACAAGAAGAACTGTTCAAAGAATCAACCAATCAATGAGCTGGTTCTTTGAGAAAATCAACAAGATAGATAAACCCTTAGCCAGACTCACTAGAGGGCACAGGGAAAGCATCCTAATTAACAAAATCAGAAATGAAAAAGGAGACATAACAACAGATCCTGAAGAAATCCAAATCACCATCAGATCCTTCTACAAAAGGCTGTACTCAACAAAACTGGAAAACCTGGACGAAATGGCCAAATTTCTGGACAGATACCAGGTACCAAAGTTGAATCTGGATCAAGTTGACCATCTATACAGTCACATATCCCCTAAAGAAATAGAGCAGTTATTAATAGTCTCCCAGCCAAAAAAAGCCCAGGACCAGACGGATTTAGTGCAGAGTTCTATCAGACCTTCAAAGAAGATCTAATTCCAGTTCTTCACATACTATTCCACAAGATAGAAGTAGAAGGTACTCTACCTAACTCATTTTAGGAAGCCACTATTACTCTGATACCTAAACCACAAAAAGACTCAACAAAGATAGAGAACTTCAGACCAATTTCCCTTATGAATATCGATGCAAAAATCCTCAATAAAGTTCTTGCTACCCGAATCCAAGAACACATCAAAACAATCATCCATCCTGACCAAGTAGGTTTCATCCCAGGGAAGCAGGGATGGTTCAATAAACGGAAATCCCTCAATGTAATCCAGTATATAAACAAAGTCAAAGACAAAAACCACATGATCATCTCGTTAGATACTGAGAAAGCATTTGACAAAATCCAACATCCATTCATGATAAAAGTCGTGGAAAAATCATGAATTCAAGGCCAATACCTAAACATGATAAAAGCAATCTAAAGCAAACCAATAGCCTACATCAAAGTAAATGTTGAGAAGCTGGAAGCAATCCCATTAAAATCAGGGACTAGACAAGGCTGTCCACTCTTGCCCTACCTATTCAACATTGTAATTGAAGTCCTAGCCAGAGCAATTAGACAACAAAAGGAGATCACAGGGATACAAATTGGAAAGGAAGAAGTCAAAATATCACTTTTTGCAGATGATATGATATTATATATAAGTGACCCTAAAAATTCCACCAGAGAACTCCTACGCCTGATAAACAGCCTCGGTGAAGTAGCTGGATATAAAATAAACTCAAACAAGTCAATGGCCTTTCTCTACACAAAGAATAAACAGGGTTGAGAAAGAAATTAGGGAAACAACACCCTTCTCAATAGTCACAAAATATATAAAATACCTTGGCGAGACTCTAACTAAGGAAGTGAAAGATCTGTATGATTAAAAACTTCAAGTCTCTAAAGAAAGAAATTAAAGAAGATCTCAGAAGATGGAAGATCTCCCATGCTCATGGATTGGCAGGATCAACATTGTAAAAATGCCTATCTTGCCAAAAGCAATCTACAGATTCAATGCAATCCCCATCAAAATTCCAACTCAATTCTTCAACGAATTAGAAAGGGCAATCGGCAGATTCATCTGGAATAACAAAAAACCGAGGATAGCAAAAACTCTCCTCAAGGATAAAAGAACCTCTGGTGGAAACACCATGCCGGACCTAAAACTGTACTACAGAGCAATTGTGATAAAAACTGCATGGTACTGGTATAGTGACAGACAAGCAGACCAATGGAACAGAATTGAAGACCCAGAGATGAATCCACACACCTATGGTCACTTGATCTTTGACAAGGGAGCTAAAACCATCCAGTGGAAAAAAGATAGCATTTTCAACAAATGGTGCTGGCACAACTGGCAGTTATCATGTAGAAGAATGCGAATTGATCCATTTCTATCTCCTTGTACTAAGGTCAAATCTAAGTGGATTAAGGAACTCCACATAAAACCAGAGACACTGAAACTTATAGAGGAGAAAGTGGGGAAAAGCCTTGAAGATATGGGCACAGGGGAAAAATTCCTGAACAGAACAGCAATGGCTTGTGCTGTAAGATCGAGAATCGACAAATGGGACCTAATGAAACTCCAAAGTTTCTGCAAGGCAAAAGACACCGTCAATAAGACAAAAAGACCACCAACAGATTGGGAAAGGATCTTTACCTATCCTAAATCAGATAGGGGACTAATATCCAACATATATAAAGAACTCAAGAAGGTGGACTCCAGAAAATCAAATAACCCCATTAAAAAATGGGGCTCAGAGCTGAACAAAGAATTCTCACCTGAGGAATACCGAATGGCAGAGAAGCACTTGAAAAAATGTTCAACATCCTTAATCATCAGGGAAATGCAAATCAAAACAACCCTGAGATTCCACCTCACACCAGTCAGAATGGCTAAGATCAAAAATTCAGGTGACAGCAGATGCTGGCGAGGATGTGGAGAAAGAGGAACACTCCTCCATTGTTGGTGGGAGTGCAGGCTTGTACAACCACTCTGGAAATCAGTCTGGCGGTTCCTCAGAAAACTGGACATAGTACTACCGGAGGATCCAGCAATACCTCTCCTGGGCATATATCCAGAAGATGCCCCAACAGGTAAGAAGGACACATGCTCCACTATGTTCATAGCAGCCTTATTTATAATAGCCAGAAGCTGGAAAGAACCTAGATGCCCCTCAACAGAGGAATGGATACAGAAAATGTGGTACATCTACACAATGGAGTACTACTCAGCTATTAAAAAGAATGAATTTATGAAATTCCTAGCCAAATGGATGGACCTGGAGGGCATCATCCTGAGTGAGGTAACACATTCACAAAGAAACTCACACAATATGTATTCACTGATAAGTGGATATTAGCCCCAAACCTAGGATACCCAAGATATAAGATATAATTTGCTAAACACATGAAACTCAAGGAGAATGAAGACTGAAGTGTGGACACTATGCCCCTCCTTAGATTTGGGAACAAAACACCCATGGAAGGAGTTACAGAGACGGAGTTTGGAGCTGAGATGAAAGGATGGACCATGTAGAGACTGCCATAGCCAGGGATCCACCCCATAATCAGCATCCAAACGCTGACACCATTGCATACACTAGCAAGATTTTATTGAAAGGACGCAGATGTAGCTGTCTCTTGTGAGACTATGCCGGGGCCCAGCAAACACAGAAGTGGATGCTCACAGTCAGCTAATGGATGGATCATAGGGCTCCCAATGGAGGAGCTAGAGAAAGTAGCCAAGGAGCTAAAGGGATCTGCAACCCTATAGGTGGAACAACATTATGAGCTAACCAGTACCCCGGAGCTCTTGACTCTAGCTGCATATATATCAAAAGATGGCCTAGTCGGCCATCACTGGAAAGAGAGGCCCATTGGACTTGCAAACTTTATATGCCCCAGTACAGGGGAATACCAGGGCCAAAAAGGGGGAGTGGGTGGGAAGGGGAGTGGGGGTGGGTGGATATGGGGGACTTTTGGTATAGCATTGGAAATGTAAATGAGTTAAATACCTAATAAAAAATGGAGATCAAGGGGATACAAATTGGAAAAGAGGAAGTCAAAATATCACTTTTTGCAGATGATATGATAGTATATATAAGTGACCCTAAATATTCTACCAGAGAACTCCTAAACCTGATAAACAGCTTCGGTGAAGTAGCTGGATATAAAATAAACTCAAACAAGTCAATGGCCTTTCTCTATACAAAAAATAAACAGGCTGAGAAAGAAATTAGGGAAACAACACCCTTCTCAATAGTCACAAATAATATAAAATATCTTGGCGTGACTCTAACTAAGGAGGTGAAAGATCTGTATGAAATATAGTAATTCTAAACTCAATAATATAAAAAAAAATGAGTCTGGAACAGAGATATCAAGTGATGAAAATATGTCTATGAATAACTCAAAAATTGTTCATTGCATCCAGTAATTAGGAAATTATATATCAAAACTGTTGTGGGAAATATGTTTTAAAAATAAACCTGCCAACTCTCCCTGGTGCTGGACCACACTTCTGTGCTCCTGCAGGCCTGCCAACTCTCTGCAGCTTGAACCTGCAGTATTTGTCTCATGTTTCCCTTGAGCCACTAGTTCCCTCTCTGCTATAATCCCTCTAGTCACAATCTCACATTACAGTTACAAAATGGCACCGCCAACCTCACAGTTGCATCTCCCAACACCCAGTAGCCTTGTAGAATCACGACTCTTAAAGCTTAATTAACCAATCAGATTCATGTATCAATAATATCACAATTTACAAGGTACAATACAATAATTTCAGAGACAATTGATAATGATAAAACCTTTATCCCAAAATTTCTAAAGTTGTGAAATCATAGCCATTTGTGGCTAGTAAATGCCACGCAGGTACACATACAAAGCCATCTTGGTTATCCTCCCTACACTCTAGGACTCTCCTCCTCTCCATAACTCCTAGCTCTGACCCTTTGTCCCTGTCCAATCACAGACCTCATCTGCCCTAATGTAGTTAGTTGGACAGGATAAAGATTCCATCTGTCTGAGTACAGTAAAGATAGCAAAGATCACCAAAACAACCAACAATGGGTGGCTGGGGTGGGGGATGTTGAGTAAAGGGAATCCCAACATCTTATTGGGATTTCAAACTGGTGGGGTCATTCTAGAAATCAGTTTGGAGCATTCTGAAAACTGTAAATGTTAGCACTAGGACTCTCCAAGCTCCTGCCTAACTATGTGACCCTTGACCTACGTTGCCAGAACAACAACCCTCAATCCCACAATCCACTTGGCTCAGTTCCCACCCTCACTGGTGTGACATTTTCCATATAAATTAGGGGATCACCCCCTCCTCACACTTTCTTCTCTTTCTTCTCTCCAGCCTCTTTTTCTCTTTCTCCTCTTCTCTGCCCTTCTAATGGCTTTGCTGGCCTCTATCCCTGTACAATAAACCTCTCCCACGTGGAACCACCTTGGCCTGGTCTGCTGTTTGGTTTATCTGATCAAAATATATAGATTAATATTATCTGGTGTTAATTAACATATAAATGGTGCCGAGACTCTGATAAAGAGCCACCATCCACCAGTGTCTGGTGTGCCTGAGGGGGCACCCCAGTGGACACAGCAGTGGGCACAGAGCACAGCATCCAAGGTAAGAATCCCACTGTCTTGCAGTCCTGCCCACTTTGCACAGTGGTCTGCACTTCCCTTTCCCTCCTTGCTCTAAGCCAGAATTCTTAGTGACCCACCTTCAGCTGTGTCTTTAAATCCATGTCATAAGGGGAATTGACCTCCTTCGCCTGAGAAACAGCTTGGCACTCACAAAAGACCAGCGGGGGAGGGGAGCTGCTGCTTGCCTTTTCCACCACCTGACCCGCAGCTGCCACAGAACCCACAAAATTTAAACTAAGTGAACTGTGCCACTTCCACACGCCTTATAGTCCAGTCTTCCACGCTCCCATTTTACTGGTTCGCTAAAAATTCCCACGCAGACACCAGCATACCATCAGTAGGGCTCATCAGTGGGGAAGGGCCTCCAGTTCCCTGAACAGAGCCTGGCCAGTTCTGCCTGAGAACTAAGGGGCTAGCGTTCCAGCTGACATAGAAGCAGACATTGCCCATCTGGATCCTTGCCAGGGTGGAGCACTTTCCACAGTAAGTCCAGGACTTACTGGGTAGTCACTAGAGGTCCTCGTGAGGACTTGTGCACTCTAGCCTGGCTGATTTCCTTTTTGGTTTCTGAGCTGTTCTCAGAATGCTGGTTTAAACACCAGGAACCTCCAGAATATGGGCAACAACGTGTCTTCAAACGTATCTTCAGATACACCACTGGAATGTCTCCTAGAAAATCTTAAGTCTTTGAAGCTAACGCCTCCTTTAAAGGCATCAAAATTAAAAGAATCTTTATACATACTGCCAGCAAACTGGTAAATGGGAAGAGGTTATCTATGTAAAATCTTTCATTCATCTCCGTTCCAATCCTGCTATGTTTTCTTCTTGCTCTCCAACTCAACTTCTGTTACCATAAGTCCGTCATAACTCCCACTAAATGATATTATGATACTGGACCAAACATACGACCCACCTCCTTTTCGTAGTAGGCGAGCTTCTGTGAGATTTATAACCCAAACTGCTGCCTCAGTTTCCCCCCTTCCGAGACTCCCTGGGGCCTGCCACCCCAGGTGTTATTCTAGCAAAGGACAGATTAGTTACATGTCTTTTGGCTGGTCTGAGAAAAGCAGCTTTATTATTTTTTTATTATTAGGTATTTATTTCATTTATATTTCCAATGCTATCCCAAAAGTCCCCTACACCCTCCCCCACCCACTCCCCCACCCAACCACTCCCACTTCATGGCCCTGGCATTCCCCTTTATTGAGGCATATAAAGTTTGCACAACCAATGGGCCTCTCTTTCCACTGATGGTCGACTAGGCCATCTTCTCATAAATATGCAGCTAGAGAAATGAGCTCTGTCGGGGTTGGGGGGACTGGTTAGTTCATATTGTTGTTCCACCTATAGGGTTGTAGATCCCCCAGCTCCTTGGGAACTTTCTCTAGCTCCTCCATTGGGGGCCCTGTGATCTATCCAATAGCTGACTGAAAGCATTCACTTATGTGTTTGTTAGGCCCCAGCATAGTCTCACAAGAGACAGCTATATCAGGGTCCTATCAGCAAAATCTTGCTAGTGTATGCAATGGTGTCAGCATTTGGAAGCTGATTATGGGATGAATCCCCTGGTATGGCAGTCTCTAGATGGTACATCTTTCCTCTCAGCTCCAAATTTGTCTGTGTAACTCCATTCCATGGGTGATTTGTTCCCAATTCTAAGAAGGGGCAAAGTATCCACACTTTGGTCTTCGTTCTTCTTGTGTTTCTTGTGTTTCACAAATTGTATCTTATATCTTGTGTATCCTAAGTTTCTGTGATAATATCCACTTATCAGTGAGTACATATGATGGGAGTTCTTTTATGATTGTGTTATCTCACTCAGGATAATGCCCACCAGGTCCATCCATTTGCCTAGGAATTTCATAAATTCATTCCTTTTAATAGCTTGGTAGTACAACATTTTGTAAATGTGCCACATTTTCTGTATCCATTTCTGTTGAGGGACATCTGGGTTCTTTCCAGCTTCTGGCTATTATAAATAAGGCTGCTATGAACATAGTGGAGCATATGTCCTTCTTACCAGTTGGGACATCTTCTGGATATATGCCCAGGAGAGGTATTGCGGTATCCTCCAGTAGTACTATGTCCAATTTTTTTATTTCCAGAGTGGTTGTACAAGCTTACAATCCCACCAACAATGGAGGAGTGTTCCTCTTTCTCCACATCCTCATCAGCATCTGCTATCACCTGAATTTTTGATCTTAGCCATTCTGACTGGTGTGAGGTAGAATCTCAGGGTTGTTTTGATTTGCATTTCCCTGATGATTAAGGATGCTGAACATTTTTTTTTTCAGGTACTTCTCAGCCATTCAGTATTCTTCGGGTGAGAATTCTTTGTTTAGCTCTGAGCCCCATTTTTAATGGGGATATTTGATGGATAGTTCAATGCATCTTAGAAGCTGGGAACAAAAGAGTGATGGAAGTAGTTACAGAGACAAAATGTGGAATGGAGACTGAAGAAATGACCATCGAGAGACTTATTTACCTGGGGATCCATCTGTGATGGTTTGTATATTCTTGGACCAGGGAGTGGCACCATTTGGAGGTGTGGCCTTGTTGGAATAGGTGTGTCACTGTGGGTGTGGGCATAAGATCCTCACCCTAGTTTCCTGGAAGTCAGTCTTCCACTAGTAGCCTTTGGATGAAGATGTAGAACTCTCAGCTCCTCCTGCACCATGCCTGCCTGAATGCTGCCATGCTCCCACCTTTATGGTAATGAATTGAACCTCTGAATCTATAAGCCAGCCCCAATTAAATGTTGTTTTTTTATAAGACTTGCCTTGGTCATGGTTTATGTTCACAGCCATAAAACCCTAACTAATATACCATCTCATATACAATCACCAAACCCAGACACTGTTGTGGATGCCAACAACTGCTTACTGACAGGAGCCTGATATAGCTCTCTCCTGACAGGCTCTGCCAGAACCTGACAAATACATAAGTGGATCCTCACAGCCATGCACATAGGGTCCCCATTTAAGAAGCTAGAGAAAGGACCTAAGGAGCTGAAGAGTTTGAAGACCCATAAGAGGAACAACAGTATGAACTAGCCAGTACCCCCAGAGCTCCCAGGCACTAAACCACCTACCAAAGAGCACATATGGTGGGACTCTTGGTTCCAGCTGCATATACAGAACAGGATGCCCTAGTTAGACATCAATGTGGGGAGAGGCCCTTTGTCCTATGAATGTTCTATGACTCAATGTGGGGGGAATGCCAGGGCTAGGAAGCTGGAGTGGCTGGGTTGGTAAGCAAGGGGAGGGAGGATAAGTGGAGGGTGTTTTTCAGAGAGGGAACCAGGAAAGGGGATAACATTTGAAATGTATATAAAGAAAATATCCAATAAAAATATTAGAGAAATTTCATATTAGCACTTTAAAAGAACACCCAAAAGCTCTAGAACAAAAAGAAAAAAATGACACCCAAAAGAAGTGGTGGCAGGAAATAGTAAAACTCGGGGTGGAAATCAATAGAATAGAAAGAGAAAAATATTTTTAAAATCCATGAAATAAGTATTGGTTCTTTGACAAGATCACTAAGATCAAAAACTCTTATCCAAATTAACTAAAAGACAAAGAAATAATATCCAAATTATTAAAACCAGAAATCAAGAGCAGGACATAACAGACACCTGATAGTTTGGAAAAATTCCCAAAATGCTTTCATCTTACCATAAGGATACTTGCTCAACCATGTTAATTGCTGCTGTATTCATAATAGTCAGTAACTGGAAACAATCTGCATGTCTATAAGCTGAAGAGTTGGTAAAAATGTGGTATATCTATACAATGGAATATTACTCACCTTTATGAAAAAATTGACATAAGGAATTTGCAGGCAAATGCATGGAAATAGAAAAAAATCTTCCTGAGTAAAATACCCTAGTACATGGAAGATAGATATGCTATGTATTGATTTATATGTTGATATTGACTGGGCTGTATTGTTTTTGTCAATTTGCCACAAAGTAAATTCATCTGAGAGAAGGAAACCTCATTTGATAAAATGTCCATAAGATTAGACTGTTCAGGCAAGACTGCAGGGCATTTTCTTAATTAGTGATTGATGGGGAGGGATCCTGCCCATTGTTGTTACTGCCATCAATGTGCTTGTGGTTATGAGTTATCTATAGGAAAGCAGACTGAGCAAATCATGTGGAACCAGCCACTCAGCAGTACCCATCCATGATCTTTGTATCAGTTCCAGCCTCCAGGTTCCTGGCCCATTTCAGTTCCTGTTCTGTATGTCTTCAATGATGAACAACAATGAAGAAGTGTAAGCCAAATAAGTCCTTCCATCCCCAACTTGCTCTTTTGTCATAGTGTTTTGTGACAGTAATAGAAACACTGAGACATTCAACATTACATAAGTGATGACCAGTCTATAATTGGTAGATCCACGGAAGTTAGATATAGAGGAAGGGACTTGTGCAAACACATGGATGCCCATGATATGGGGAAATAGAATGGTTTTATTAGTGGACCAAGGTGGACAAGAAAGAGATCAGGTGACATGTTGGAGGGAGATGGGGTTGAGGAAGGGAATGCAGGGAGAGATAGTTGAAAGAGAGGGGAATTTGATGAATGATGACAGAAAGGAAGTAGATTTGGAAGGGAGGGGAAGTAGAAAAAGAACTTTGGGGAGTAAAATTGGTGGGGACAGTAAGCAGGGTAATATTATATGAGAAATTACTTTACTTGAAATTTTACTACAAAGGAAAATAAATTAAACATGGCAGAGGGGCTCTCAGGACTGTACATTTTACCTCTGAACTATTGGGCTTTGATGGATTCTTGGTGAGGTGAACCATATAAAAATTGAAGTGTACACATTCCATGGGTAACAGGGGCAATCGATGATATCATGTACATTTGGTAATAAGAGTTTACATAATCCTTTAAGTCTGTTTTTACAACACAGTATTGGGACTGTATAGATAGATAAGTGGCAATTGCAGCCATGCTAACTAATCTGTGTTTTATCCTCAAAATGTGTATGGTAGAAGGAAAGACAAGACATTATGACATGTACTTCTAAATTCCAATATGTATGATATAAAACCTGAAGCAACATACTAGATAGATAGATGTTGGGTGCTATGCAAAAGGAACAGCAAAACCATTAGAACTTATGGAATGTTACCCAGTAGTTAGCCCAAGCAAGGTGTGCCTGAAAGAGGCAGAACACCGTGGACTATGTCCTGAGGACTTCATGCTGTTGTGGAGTTTTGTTCTGCTAGCTATGCTCACCATCAGATCCATTATAATCTATTAGTTGTATAAAAACTCTAAGGGGGAGGCGGTTCCAGCCCCTTGCTGACCAATGTCATTGTCACCCAAAGTGTCAGTTAGATTGAACATTTTTAAGCATTGCTGCTGGAGCAGATTAATAATTAAATTATTACACTTGGAAAGAATTACTATGAAAAAACATGCTTTTTTTTTTTTTTTTTTTTTTTTTTGCAAAATCTGAGATGGTGATCAGGTGATGATTAATTCCTTACCCACTTTTTCCCCTCAGTTTCCTGATATGATTTAATAAAAACATGGTTAATGAATACATGTGCACTCTGAGGATTCAAAGTAGAAAGAGCTGATTGTTTTTTCGTATAAAAGTTTAGTTCTGTGGTTCTATTAAGATTTTTATAGCGCCCTTCCAGTCCCGCCAGCACCAGGGTAGCTTGGGCATGGAGTCGGCTGACACCCGCAAGCTAACCACAAGACCCACCATGGGACCTTAAGACCTCTGGTGATTGGAACAGAGTGTCTGCTCCAACCCACTTACATGGGACCTGAAACTGCATTAATTAGGGAAGCAGAAAATCCAGCCTGATCAGGGCACAAGTCACTTCCGTTCCCTGCCAGCACTGGGGTAGCTAGGGCCCAGAGTAGGCTGACACCCGTAAGGTATACACAGGACCCTCCACGGGATCTTAAGACCTCTGTGAGTAGATCACAACTTCTGCCAGGAGGCAGGTTTGAAGACCAGATATCTGGGCAATTTCCCTGCAAGAGGAGAGCCTGCCTACAGAGAGTATTCTGAACACTGAAACTCAGGAGAGATCTAGTCTCCCAGGTCTGCTGATCGGGGCTAACATAAACACCTGAGAAACAGGAACTAACCAGAGACAACTACAATAACTAACTCCAGAGATTACCAGATGGTAAAAGGCAAACATCAGAATCTTACTAACAGAAAACAAGACTACTCAACATCATCAGAACACAGCACTCACAGTCCACCCAGTCCTGTGCATCCCAACACACCCAAAAAACTAGACCTGGATTTTATAAGCATATCTCATGATGATGGTAGAGGACATCAAAAAGAACTTTAATAACTCACTTAAAGAAATACTTTAGAACACTGCTAAACAGATAGAAAATCTTAAAGAGGAAGCACAAAAAATCCTTGAAGTATTGCAAGAAAACATGACCAAACAGGTGATGGAATTGAATAAAACCATCCAAGACTAAAAAGGGAAGTAGACACAATAAAGAAAACACAAAGTGAGGCAGCACTGGAGATAGAAACCCTAGGAAAGAAATCTGGAACCGTAGATGCAAGCATCAGCAACAGAATACAAGAGATAGAAGAGACAATCTCAGGTACAGAAGATTCCATAGAGAACATTGGCACAACAATCAAAGAAAATACAAAATGCAAAAAGATCCTAACTCAAAACATCCAGGAAATCCAGGACACAATGAGAAGACCAAATCTATGGATATTAGGAATAGATGAGAATGAAGATTTTCAACTTAAAGGGCCAGCAAATATTTTCAACCAAATTATTGAAGAAAATTCTCAAACCTAAAGAAAGAGATGCCCATGAACATACAAGAAGCCTACAGAACTCCAAATAGACTTGACCAGAAAAGAAATTCCTCTTGACACATAAAAATCAGAACAACAAATGCACTAAATAAAGAGAGAATATTAGAAGCAGTAAGGGAGAAAGGTCAAGTAACTTTAAAGGCAGGCCTATCAGAATTACACCAGAATTTTCACAAGAGACTAAGAAAACCAGAAGATCCTGGACAGATGTTATACAGAACCTAAGAGAACACAAATGGCAGCCCAGGCTACTATACCCAGCCAAACTGTCAATTACCATAGATCGAGAAACCAAAGTTTTGCACAACAAAACCAAATTCACACATTATCTTTCCAGGAATCCAGCCCTCCAAAGGATAACAACGGGAAAAGCAAAAAAAAAAAAAAAAAAAAAAAAAAAACAACAACAACAACAACAATAAAGGGACTGAAAGGATGCCCTAGAAAAAGCAAGAAAGTAACCCCTCAACAAACCAAAAGGAAGACAGCCACAAAAACAGAATGCCAACTCTAAAAACAAAAATAACAGGAAGCAACAATTACTTTACTTAATATCTCTTGATATCAATGGACACAATTCCCCCAATAAAAAGACATAGACTAACAGACTGGCTACACAAACAGAACCCAACATTCTGCTGCTTACAGGAAACCCATCTCAGGGGAAAAGACAGAAACTACCTCAGAGTGAAAGAGTGGAAAACAATTTTCCAAGCAAATGGTCGGAAGAAACAAGCTGGACTAGCCATTCAAATATCGAATAAAATCGACTTCAAACCCGAAGTTATCAAAAAAGACAAGGAGGGACACTTCATACTCATCAAAAGTAAAATCCTCCAAGAAGAACTCTCAATTCTGAATATCTATGCTCCAAATGCAAGGGCAGTCACATTCATTAAAGAAACTTTAGTAAAGCTTAAAGCACATATTGCACCTCACACAATAATAGTGGTAGACTTAAACACAGCACTTTCATCAATGGACAGATCGTGGAAACAGAAACTAAACAGGGACACAGTGAAACTAACAGAAGTAATGAAACTAATAGAAGAGATGAAACAAATGGACTGAACAGATATCTACAGAACATTTTATTCTAAAACAAAAGGATATACCTTATTCTCAACACCACATGGTACCTTCTCTAAAATTGACCACAAAATTGGTCAAAAAACAGGCCTCAACAGATACAAAAATATTGAAATCATCCCATGCATCCTCTCAGAGTACCATGGACTAAGGCTGATCTTCAATAACAACATAAATGATGGAAAGCCAACATTCACATGGAAACTGAACAACACTCTTCTCAATGATACCTTGGTCAAGGAAGGAATAAAGAAAGAAATTAAAGACTTTTTAGAGTTTAATGAAAATGAAGCCACAAAATACCCAAACTTATGGGACACTATGAAAGCATTTCTAAGAGGGAAACTCATAGCTCTGAGTGCCTCCAAAAAGAAACTAGAGAGAGCACACACTAGCAGCTTGACCACACACCTAAAAGCTCTAGAAAAAAAGAAAGCAATTTCACCCAAGAGTGGTAGACAGCAGGAAATAATCAAACTCAGGGGCAAAATCAACCAAGTGGAAACAAGAAGAACTATTTAAAGAATTACCCAAACCTGATAAACAGCTTCAGCGAAGTATATGGATATAAAATTAACTCAAACATGTCAATGGCCTTTCACTACACAAAGAATAAACAGGCTGAGAAAGAAATTAGGGAAACAACACCCTTCTCAATATTCACAAATAATATAAAATAGCTTGGTGTGACTCTAACTAGGGAAGTGAAAGATCTGTATGATCAGAACTTCAAGTTTCTGAAGAAAGAAATAAAAGAAGATCTCAGAAAAAGGAAAGATCCCCCATGCTCATGGATTGTCAGGACCAACATTGTAAAAATGGGTATTTTGCCAAAAGCAATCTACAGATTCAATGCAATCCCCATCAAAATTCCAACTCAATTCTTCAATGAATTAGAAAGAAAAATCTGCAAATTCACCTAGAATAACAAAAAACCTAGGATAGCAAAAATTTTTCCCAAGGATAAAAGAACCTCTGGTGGACTCACCATGCCTGACCTAAAGTTTTACTACAGAGTAATTGTGATAAAAAAAACTTCATGGTACTGGTATAATGATAGAAAAGTAGAACAATGGAATAGAATTGAAGACCCAGAAATGAACCCATACACCTATGGTCACTTGATCTTCCACAAGGGAGCTGAAACCATCCAGTGGAGAAAAGACAGCATTTTCATTAAATGGTGCTGGCACAACTGGTGGTTATCATGTAGAAGAATGGGAATTGATCCATTCCTATCGCCTTGTACTAAGGTTAAATCTAAGTGGATCAAGGAGCTCCACATAAAACCAGAGACACTGAAACATATAGAGGAGAAAGTGGGTAAAAGCCTCGAAGATATTGGCACAGGGGAAAAATTCCTGAATAGAACAGCAATGGCTTGTGCTGTAAGATCAAGAATTGACAAGTGGGACCTCATAAACTTGCAAAGCTTCTGTAAGGCAAAAGACACTGTCAATAAGACAAAAAGGCCACCAACAGATTGGGAAAGGATCTTTACCTATCCTAAATCAGATAGAGGACTGATATCCAATATATATAAAGAACTCAAGAAGGTAGACTCCAGAAAAACAAATAACCCCATGAAAAAATGGGGCTCAGAGCTAAACAAAGAATTCTCACCTGAGGAATATCGAATGGCTGAGAAACACCTAAAAAAATATTCAGTATTCTTAATCATCAGGGAAATGCAAATCAAAATAACCATGAGATTCCATATAACACCAGTCAGAATGGCTAAGTTAAAAAATTCAGGTGACAGCAGATCCTGTTGAGGATGTGGAGAAAGAGTAACAGTCCTACACTGTTGGTGGGATTGCAAGCTTGTACAACCACTCTGGAAATCTGTCTGGAGGATTCTCAGAAAACTGGACATGGTACTATCGGAGGAACCCTCATTACCTCTCCTGGGAATATATGCAGAAGATGGTCCAACTAATAAGAAAGAAACATGATCCACTATGTTCATAGCAGCCTTATTTATAATAGCCAGAAGCTGGAAAGAACCCAGATGCCCCTCAAGAGAGGGATGTATACAAACATTGCGGTACATTTTCACAATAGAGTACTAATCAGCTATTAAAAAGAATGAATTTATGAAATTCCTAGGCAAATGGTTGGTCTTGGAGGGCATTAGCCTGAGTGAGGTAACCCAATCTCAAAAGAACTCAAATGATATGTACTCACTGATAAGTGAATATTAGCCCAGAAACGTAGAATACCCAAGATATAAGTTACAATTTTCGAAACACATGAAACTCAAGAAGAACGTAGACCAAAGTATGAACACTTTGCCCCTTCTTAGAATTGGGAACAAAACACCCATAAAAAGAGATAAAGAGACAAAGTTTGGAACAGAGACAAAAGAAAGGACCATCTAGAGACTGCCATATCCAGGGATCCATCCCATATTCAGCCTCCAAATGCTGACACCATTGTATACACTAGCAAGATTTTGCTAAGAGGACCCTGATATAGCTATCTCTAGTGAGACTATGCCAGGGCCTAGCAAACACATAAGTGGATGCTCACAGTCAGCTATTGGATGGATCACAGGGCACCCAATGGAGGAGCTAGAGAAAATACCCAAGGAACTAAAGGGATCTGCAACCCTATAGGTGGAACAACATTATGAAGTAACCAGTACCCCAGAGCTCTTGACTCCTGCTGCATATGTATCAAAAGATGGCCTTGTGGGCCATCACTGGAAAGAGAGGCCCATTGGACTTGCAAACTCTGTATGCCCCAGTACAGGGGAACGCCAGGGCGAAAAAGCGTGGGTAGGGGAGTGGTGGGGAGGGTATAGGGCACTTTTGGGATATCATTGGATATGTAAATGAGGAAAATGCCTAATTTAAAAAAAAGATTTTTATAGCATTAATTTTTGACATAAATAATGAAGTAATTGACACTTTCTTTATAAAAGCAAATAGCAGTCTCCCAGTAAGAGTAATTGGCTGAAAAAAAAAAAAGTTACCTTGCTTGCTTACACATGGTTAATCTATAACAAGTTGCTTAGATATAAATATATGTGGATTCTAGGAGGAAATTTTTTTATCCATAATTTATGAACAGATCGTTGTGGGAGTATATTTGGAAGATGCTTTTCCTTACATATACTCATAATTATTCACGAGAAGAAAACAAAAAGTAATCACCTTTCATTTTATACTACCTGAAACATTTTACACAGATAAGTAAGCAGTGTGAGAAAAGTAAAGTTGGAGCTGTGTTCCATATCAAATATGACTAATATATGTAAAGCAGTTGATGGTTTACTCTATCCATCAAAATATACATGTAAAATTGCTTGTGATTCTTAAAGCTTGCTTTTTCACCAAGTGTGTAAATATGTCAGAAATAATATCATGGACACGGAAAACAGGGTTATAGTTGCATTATGCTTCATTAGGGGATTACAACATCCAGAACTGGACATTGGCCTGGTACCCTCAGCTATCAGGATGACCACCGAGTATAAGGAAAACCCAAGGCCGTCATTCTTACCAGCATTGTGGTAACACCATGGTGTTGAGGTAAATCTCCTCCCAAATATGCCCCAGCAATGAAAACACAACTCAGTTAATATGATTACATGCTGTGCACCAAGATTGGACAGATCTACCACTATGCTACCATCTCCCACAGCTTATGAGACCCCTTAGAACTTGCAGTTCCCCAGGCGATGGGCTTCTGCTCTGCTTTTCTTTGTTTTGCTCCACCTCTGCATCCTCTCCCTCTTCCATTTTCTCCTTCTTCTCTCTCCCACCTTCCACTCCACCTTCCCTTTATCTGCCCAATCATCAGCTTTCCTTTATTTTACAAATTAAGGTGGGAAGCAGGTTTATAGGAAATGACCTGAGTGCTGACTAACTCCTTGTTTGCAGCCACTCACAGGAGAATGGAATTAATTTCAAATATAATTATCCCCATGGCTACCGACAACATTTCCCCTTTTCTGTCCAATTAAAAGACTATTTTATCTCAGATACAATTGAACATAACTATTACTATTTTGTTATTGATAAATTACAAGAGACCTAACACCCAGTTCATTATGGTTGTTAATTAAATAGAACCTCTGTCATCTATCCTTAGGTAAAGCCACGTTCTGCACCTGGCTATCACCGGGCTTTAGATACAATGCCATCTGAAAAACATCCTCTCAAATCTGTTCCTCTTAATGTAAAAATCCTCAGTTCTCTAGGAGACTATGTAGTTTTTCAACCCCATCAGAAATTCAAGAACCACTGATATTAACTGAAAATATATAGGAAGCCTACAACAGCTTCCAAAACTTAACCAATTTATAGAGACAACTGATCACCTGGATAGTCCCTTACTTCCACACATTGGAGCATCAGTATTCAGCCTACTGGCCAGGGTCATCTGACAAACTTTCAGATACATTAATATTAAGGATTAGCCTACTCTGTCTCATCTGAATCAAGCTGTCCTAACCTGTAATTGTATCATTTCTTTGAACTGTATTATGTCTGTAGATGAAATGAGGCAATTCTTGCCTAGTGGTTATTTTGTCACAAATGGAGTACCTCAAAGATACTCAGTTTCTTCTTTGAATCAAAGAGTGGAAAGCTGTCAGGAGTAGACTTGTCTTAACAACATGTGAATAAATAATATTAAAGCTCACATTCTGTGGAGTTCTGATGTTTTGAAAACCAGCTATCTATGTGAAGTAATCTAGACTGTTGTCTGTTAACTACTCTCAGCCATTTCTAATTAAAATAACTGAAAACACCCAAACAATAATCTCATAGCCATGAATTTCCTATTTGGCCCTTAACTCACCTGCTTAAACATCTCAGATCTGATTATAATAGCAGCAATAGAAGGACTGGGTCTAAGCCCCGAACTTCAAAATTTTTTGTATCTAAAACAACCTATAATAACCACCCCCAGCCCTGAAGCTTAGGGAACTTGGATGACAACTCTTCATGACTTCTTCAAGCTGAATATGGGTGTTGAGATACGTTTGAAGGTAGGGGGAAGAGTAGGGAAATGTGAGAGTTAGTTGGCCTTATGAAGGCCATACCAATGATTGTATTCATCTCTGATGTCTGTGTCCTGACTGGATCCAGATGAAAATCCAAGACAACAGGTGTTCAGGGAGGTCAGTTCAGCATGTCTGATCATGATATTCACCAAGGTTGTATATTCTGTAATATATAAATCTAAAAACAAAATTTTAGTATCATAAAGATAAACTTTGTGCTGGCTAGTTTTGTGTCAACTTGACACAGCTGGAGTTATCACAGAGAAAGGAGCTTCAGTTGGGGAAATGACTCCATGAGATACAACTGTAAGGCATTTTCTCAATTAGTGATCAAGGGGGAAAGGCCTCTTGTCGGTGGAACCATTTCTGGGCTGTTAGTCTTGGGTTCTATAAGAGAGCAGGCTGAGTAAGCCAGGGGAATCAAGCCAGTAAAGAACATCCCTCCATGGCCTCTGCATCAGCTCCTGCTTCCTGACCTGCTTGAGTTCCTGTCCTGACTTCCTTGGTGATAAACAGTAGTATGGAATTTTAAGCTGAATAAACCCTTTCCTCCCCAACCGTCATGAGGTTTGTGCAGGAATAGAAACCCTGAATAAGACAAACTTGTTATTTGATTCTCTGGAATCTAATTTTTAAGTGTCTCCCTCTACCAAATCTGATCCATATAACTCTGGAAGGTGTAAGTATAATCACCTTTTCCAAAAACAGATGACAAAACCTGTTCCACAAATTAGCATATCCTTCAGCTGGTAACAAGGAAAACCTTTTGGTTATCCTCTGTCCCATAGGAATAATAAAACAACCACAATACACAAAACCACACACATTTTAGCCTATTTATGTCTTTCTAATTTGTCATGTCAGGAAATTATCCCCAAATTCCCATGGAGCCCACATTACACAGAATATGACTCTCCTGCAAACTTTATTATACTATCTTTAAAACAAGTGATTCACACTTCTATTTTCCTTTCCTTCTCCTTTCCTCTTTCCTTTTCTTTCTTTTCCCCTTTCCTTTCTCCTTTCCTTTCATTTCCTCTTTCCTATCCTTTTCATTGCCCTTTCCTCTTCCCTTTCTTTCCTTTCTTTCCCTTTCCCTTTCCCTTTTTCCCTTTTCCCATTTTCCCTTTTCCATTCCTTTCTATATTTGTTTATAAGCAGTAGCTTGTCAAATCAGGTTTTAACCTCAAAATTCCCTAGAAGCCCACGTTAGACAGAATATGAGTACCCTGTAATACTTATTAGAGCAATATATCTTTATACCATCTTTAAAGGAATTAATTCAACCTTCCACTAATACCTGTTATACCAGCTATCTGTTATGTTCTCTACCTGGAGCTACAGACTTCTATTAATTAATACCTGCTCATAGCAGGTGATTATCACTGCTCTATTGGAGTCAGTGACTAATATTCCCTATCTAGTTCTGAACCACAGGTGAAATTTCCCATGAATAATACACTTTCCTCCTAGAGCAGCTATCTTTTCTGTTTTCTCTTGTGCTCTCTACCAAGAGCTACAGACATTTATTTAAACCTTCTATTTGTTATGCTCTCTACCAGGAGCCACAGACATCTATTTAATTAATACCTATTATAATATCAATTATGATCTTTACCTAGAGACACAGACTTTATTATTAATACCTATTCATAGCAGGTGATTATAACTGTTCTCACTACTTGGAGTCAGTGACTAATACTCCCTAGCTAGTCCCAAACCACAGGTGAAATTTCCCATCTTTAAGTGCTACACCAGCTTATAAGAGGCAGCCTGTCAAACAAGTATTTAAACCCAAAGTTCCTGTGGCACCCACGTTAGACAAAATATGAGTATCCAGTAAGAATTATTAGAGGAGAATATCTTTATGCCATCTTTAAGTATCAAGAGGTTATATTTCTCTCTTTATATCAATGAATTACCTGGTCTGGAGCCCTTTGTACCTTTGTCTCCAAATTCTTTATTCACATGGAGAAGCTGAGTGTAAAAAGACCTGTGTTGTCCGTGTCCCTGTTTGGAGGTGGGGGAGGCAGGGAGGGAAAGGAAGGATACAGGCAAGCAAACACAGAAAGGTTCTCTTGAGTATAGATACCTCTCTTTGTTTCAGATTGGGCTTCAAATCAGGAAAAAAATATTTGTTGGTTGCTCTTAGAACTTTTGTGAAACTCTTATACAAGTATATCTGGCAGACACTTTTCTATTAAAGGTTAAAACTTTTGTAGCTGGATTGATATTTGCGTTCCTCCCTTGGTAGCTTGAGGAGTGCCTTCCAGTACCATCAGCACTAGTCATTTTGTGTGGTCTCTATTTAAGCACCAGCTTGATTTCTCTTGGTTCAATGGTTTACGTAGGCATTATTGTCACCAATAGGGAATTACTGTTCGTTTGTGGAAAACAAATAAACAGCATTTTCAATAGCCTGGATTCCTTGTTTGTGGGTTTGTGTGTGTCCCTTTTGGCCAAAAACTCCCTTATATGTAACCCATTCTAACCACTGGGGTTTCACTTAGTACTGAGTGGTGTCCAGTTGGTTTATTTTATTCTTTATTTAGTGATTCCGTTTACATTTCTTACATATGCATATATATTTTAAGAAGATTCATATGACCCAACAAATGGCCCTAAGTTATAACTCTCCTTCTCTATAGGCATTTAATTGCCCTTCCTCTTCCTTCTCCATCTCTATTTAGTCTTTAGATCCATTACCTACATACACCCACCCACAAATAGTCCTTAGTTATAACTCTCCCTCCCCATAGGCACTCGACTGCACTTCCTGTTCCTTCCCCATCTTAATTTAGTCTTCACTTCCAATCCCCATATATCCCCACCCATAAGTCTATAATTCTACTTTTCCTCCTTTGAATATTCTTCCCTCTACTTTAGTTCCATACTCTTTACCTAATCTCTGTGGTTATATGGATTGTGACTTATCAAAGACTTAAATGCTAGCATCTATATTTAAACAAATGCATACCATACATGTTATTTTAGTGCTTGAATGGATATATATATATATATATATATATATCATATGGATATGGGAAAATATATATCATATATACAGTGGATAAATGTATCATAAATGGTATTCTGATATTTATGGAGAATGTAATGTTAACTTTCTTCATATGCTTGACTTATTTAGAACACTTAGCTCTCTCCTGCTCATGTGCTGTTATTAACAAACTTATTCCAGGTTTTCAAGAGATTTCATCCTGCTGGTCATGATGGTACAGGGAGATCTTTGGATGTAGGGGTGTGAGGATCAGAAATTAAAGGCTAACTGTGAGTGCATGGTATGTCTGAGGGACTGGAGAGATCACTGGGTAAGTAAAGAGTGCTTGCTGCTCTTCTAGAGGACCAGAATTCAGTCCCACACACCCATATTTGGCAGCTCATAACTGCCCATAGCTCCAATGGGTCTGACACCCTCTTTTAGTCACCATGGAGAGCTGTACACATGTGACACTTACATGAACAATAACACACATATACACATGAATAAAAATAAATCTTTAGAAAAAAATAATGATTCTGAGTAACTCCTAGGATATGTGATATCCTACTTTAAAAAAAAGAAGGAAGGAAGGAAGGAAGGAAGGAAGGAAGGAACGAAGGAACGAAGGAAGGAGGGAAGGAAGGGAAAAAGAGATTTTTAAAAATTTGATTCCTGCTTTCATCTTGGTTGCTTTAGTTTATTCTAAAATTTGTGAGACTTTTAAAAAGTTTTTATATATAAATGCTTAGCTCACATATATGTATGGGTCCCACACTTGTGCCTTGTGCCTGCAGAGCTCAGAAGCAGGGATTAATTTCCATGCAACTGAAGTTAAAGACAGTTCTTAGCTGCAATGTGGGTGCTGGGAATTCACTGTGAGTCCTCTAGATAAAGAAATAGTGCTTTCAACAGCTGAGCCATCTCTCCAGCTCCTTTAGTTTTATTTAAAAGTGATGTTAACCTTCACTTTCTTTTCTGTTCAGATCCAAGTATTTTCTCTATCATTTGTATTGATGATGATTGGCAGGAAGCAAACTCAAGGGTGTGTGCAGAGTAGTGAAAGAAATCCTTAACAAAAGAGACTTCGCTTCCTCCCCAATACATCCCTGCCTCATCTCCAGCACTTACCTCCTAAGATCTTCCCACAGGATTCTCCAGGATTTAGAGAACCTGCCTTAAAGGGAATTGCAAAGTTGTTTTCGCTAAAGGCTCAACTCCATCACATATCTATCCACTGGAAGGCCACTATGTGCATTATCCTTGTGATTTGCTACAACTATTTGCTACTGTCTCATATTGTTCAACCCATATTCGGGACCACATCATATACTTGTTCCTCTCAAGGGTGGGCTTCAGAAATCTCTACAAATAACAAAGTCTCCAGGTGCTCAAGTCCCCTCTATAATACCACATTATTTGCCTGTAACCTGCACAATCCTCCCACATACTCTAAACAACCTCTTGGAGATGTATAATACATAATAAAATGTACATTCTATATGAATGGTTGTATCGTATTATTTAGGGAATGAAAGAAAAAAGTCAAGAAATGTTCAATACAGATTACTTATTGTCTTACAAATCTTTCCTGTGTGTAATTGGTTAAATATATGTGAAACTCACGTACTGAGGGCCACTGTGTCTCAAAAGCCATGATTCCCAATGTATATAGCATTGAAATTGGGGTAAAATAGGAAAACCCATACCCATGAACCCTGATAGTGTAGCTGGAGGGAATGTGCCCAAGCTTGACATTGTTGGGGAGCAAACAAACACCTTCCTTGCAAGTGTTATTTGCAATATATATATAAAGAACAGAAGATGTTAGACTCCAGAGAACCAAATAACCCTAGTAAAAATAATGAACAAAGCTAAACAGATTTCTCAACTGAGGAAACATGAATGGCCAAGAAGTACCTAAAGAAACATCTGTAGTCATTAGAGAAATGCAAATCAAAACAACCCTGAGACTCCACCTCATACCAGTGGGAATGGCTAAGATCAAAAACTGTCATCCTGCCCCACTATCTTCTACCTGAACCCGCCGGAGGCTGCCAAGGGCCCTAGAGTACTCTCCACGCCACAGGAACTCGGGATCACCTTGGGATCATGGGTGAGTACAATGCAACATCAGCTCCAAAGAATCACAGAGGGTCTTGTGCCAGCAGGAACAGGGACAAAGGAATAACACCTGAACAGAGACTGGGATCCATTCAGGTCAGTCCAGCCCTGCCATCTTCCGACTGAATCTACCAGAGGGCGCCAAGAGCCCCAGAGGACTCTCCATGCCACAGGACCCCTAGCACACCTGGGACCTCTGGATCACAGGTGAGTGGAACACAACATCAGCTCCAAAGAGTTGAGAAGGGTCTTGTGCCAGCAGGAACAGGGACAAAGGAAACCTGCCCAACAAGAGGCTGGGATTCTTTCCAGTTGGGGCCAGCCCCACCATCTTCTGCGTTAACACGGCCAAAAGTGTTGAGGGCCCCAGAGAACTCTCCACTCTGCAGGACCTCTAGCACACCCAAGACCTCTTGAGCACTGGAGGGCATGTGGGCGACAGAAGCAACAGAGCTTCTTGGAAAGGTTCCCTTCGGCCCTTCATCCTCAGCCAGGAGGCAGAGCTGAGACCCAAACACCTGGTCACCTTCCTTGTCATAGGAGAGTCTGCCTCCAGGGAGGGCTCTGACACCTGGACTCAGGAGGTGGATCAAAGCTCCAGACTTCTGGACACCTGCTTCCAAGAGGAGAACTTGCCTGCAGAGAGTAATCTGAGACAGGTTTCAGGTGAGAGTTGGATTCTCAGGAGTGCTGACATAGGCTAACAGAATCACAGGAGGACCAAGCTCCAGCCAGAGACAGCTTGAACATTAACAACAGAGATTACCAGATGGCGAGAGGCAAAGGTAAAAATCTTACTAACAGAAACCAAGAACACTGGGCATGATAAGAATCCAGTAAGCCCACCACAGAAAGTCCTGGATACCCCAACACACCCGACAAGCAAGACTCACATTTAAAATCATATCTCGTGATGGTGGTAGAATATTTTAAGAAGTACATTAATAACTTACTTAAAGAAATACAGGAGAACACGGCTAAACAGGTAGAAGCCCTTAAAGAGGAAGCACAGAAATCCCTCAAGGAATTACAGGAGAACACTGCTAAACAAGTAGAAGTCCTTAAAGAACTACAGGTAAACACTGCTAAACTGGTAGAAGAAACACAAAAATCCCTTAAAGAATTACAGGAATAAACAACCAAACAGGTAATGGAATTGAATAAAAAAAAAATCCAAGATCTAAAAATAGAAGTAGAAACAATGGAGAAAACCTAAAGTGAACCAACTCTGGAGATAAATACCCTAGGAAAGAAATCAGGAAACATAGATGTGAGCATCATCAACAGAATACAAGAGATGGAAGAGAGAATCTCAGACGCAGAAGATTCCATAGGTAACATGAACACAACAATGAAAGAAAATGCAAAATGCAAAAAGATCCCAACTCAAAACATTCAAGAAATCCAGAACACAATGAGAAGACCAAACCTGTGGATAATAGTAGACGAGAATGATGATTCTCAACTTAAAGGGCCAGCAAATATCTTCAACAAAGCTATAGAAGAAAACTTCCAATACCTAAAGAAAGAGATTCCCATGAACATACAAGAAGTCTACAGAATTCCAAATAGGCTGAACCAGAAAAGAAATTTCTCCTAACACATAATAATCAGAACAACAAATGCACTAAATAAAGATAGAATATTAAAAGCAATAAGGGAAAACACTCAAGTAACATATAAAGTCAGACCTATTAGAATTACACCACACTTATCAGTAGAGACTATGAAAGCCAGAAGATCCTGGACAGATGTTATACAGTACCTAAGAGAGCACAAATGCCAGCCCAGGCTAATATACACCAGCAAAAATCTCAATTACCATAGATGGAGAAACCAAAGTATTCCATGATAAAAACAAATTCACACAATATCTTTCCATGAATCTAGCCCTTCAAAGGATAATAAAGGGAAAACACCGACACAGAGATGGAAACTACACCCGAGAAAAATCAAGAAATTAATCCTTCAACAAACCTAAAATAAGACAACCACAAGAACAGAATCCCAACAAGAAAAATAACAGGAAACAACAACTACTTTTCTTTAGTTTCTCTTAACATCAATGGACTAAATTCCCCAATAAAAAGACATAGACTAATAGACTGACTACACAAACAGGACCCAACATTTTGTTGCTTGCAGATAACCCACCTCGAGAAGAAAGACAGATTCTATATCAGAGTAAAAGGCTGAAAAACAATTTTCCAAGCAAATGGTCTGAAGAAACAAGTGGGAGTAGCCATTCTAATATCGAATAAAATTGACTTCCAACCCAAAGTTATCAAAAAAGACAGGGAGTGGTGTTTCATACTCATAAAGGTAAAATCCTCCAAAAGGAACTATCAGTTCTAAATATCTATGCTCCAAATGCAAGGGCAGCCACATTCATTAAAGAAACTTTAGTAAAGCTCAAAGCACACATTGTACCACCCACAAAAATAGTGGGAGACCTCAACACCCCACTCTCACCAATGGACAGATCCTAGAAACATAAACTAAACAGAGACTCATGGACACTAACAGAAGTTATGATACACATGCATTTAACAGACATCTACAAAACATTTTATCCTAAAACAAAAGGATATAACTTCTTCTCAGCACCTCATGGTACCTCCTCCAAAATTGACCATATAATGGGTCCCAAAACAGGCCTCAATAGATACAAAAATATTGAAATTATCCCATTCAACCTATCAGATCACCATGGACTAAGGCTGATCTTCAATAACAACATAAATAAGAGAACACCAACATTCATGTGGAGAATAAACAACAATATACTCAATGATATCTTGGTCAAGGAAGAAATAAAGAAAGAGATTAAAGACTTTTTAACATTTAATGAAAATGAAGCCACAACATACCCAAATTTATGGGACACAATGAAAGCAGTCCTAAGAGGAAAATTTACAGCCCTGAGTACCTCCAAAAAGAAACTAGATTGAGCACACACTAGGAGCCTGAGAACAGACCTAGAAGCTCTAGAACTAATGGAAGCAAGTCCTCCCAAGAGGAGTAGACAGTAGGAAATAATCAAACTTAGAGCAGAAATCAACCAATTGGAAACAAAAGATCTATTCAAAGAATCAACAAAACCGGGAGCTGTTTCTTTGCGAAAATCAACAAGTTAGATAAACCCTTAACCAGACTAAGGAGAGGGCACAGGGACAGTATCCTAATTAACAAAATCAAAAATTAAAAGTGAGATATAACAACAGAACCTGAGAAAATCCAAAACATCATCAGATCCTACTACAAAAGGCTATATTCAACAAAACTAGAAAACCTGGATGAAATGGACAACTTCCCAGACAGATACCAGAGACATAACAACAAAACCTGAGGAAATCCAAAACAACATCAGATCCTACTACAAAAGGCTATATTCAACAAAACTAGAAAACCTGGATGAAATGGATACTTCCCAGACAGATACCAGGTGCCAAAGTTAAATCAGGATCAGATTAAAGACCTGAACAGTCCCATTTTCCCTAAAGAAATAGAAGCAGTCATTAATAGTCTCCCAACCAAAAAAAAAAAAAAAAAAAAAAAAAAGCCCAGGACCAGATGCATTTAGGTTCCATCAGACCTTCAAAGGAGACCTAATTCCAACTGTCCTCATACTAGTCCACAAAATAGAATCAGAAGGTACTCTACCCAATTCATTATATGAAGCCACAAACACTCTAATACCTAAACCACACAAAGATCCATCAAAGAAAGAAAACTTCAGACCAATTTCCCTTACGGATATTGATGAAAAAATTCTCAATAAAATCCTTGAAAACCAAACCCAAGAACACATCAAAACAATCATCCATCAAGACCAAGTAGGCTTCATCCCAGGGATACAGGGATGGTTTAATATACGGAAAGCTATCAATGTAATCTGAAAAATATTCTAACAATTTTTCTTCAATCCCTACTCCGATAGCCTGAAGCAGCTCTTGAAGATTGCAGACAAATGCCTGTTTAGAATTTTCTAATCCCATTTTCCTCAGTCAACCCCTAGTGGAATCAGTGCCTGGTCAACACTATCGCAATTTAGCCCGTATCATATCACACCTACAGCAACAATTTAAAAAATAATCCACTACATAAACAAACTCCAAAACAAAAATCACATGATAATATCATTAGTTGCTGAGAAAGCGTTTGACAAAATCCAACAACCCTTCATGATAAAAGGCATAGAAAGATCAGGAATTGAAGGCCCATACCTAAACAAAATAAAAGCAATATACAGCAAACCAGTAGCCGATATCAAACCAAATGGAGTGAAACTGGAAGTAATCCCACTAAAATCAGGGAATAGAAAAGGCTGCCCACGTTCTCCCTACCTATTCAATATAGTACTTGAAGTCCTACCCAGAGCAATACTACAACAAAAGGAGATCAAGGGGATAAAAATTGGAAAGAAGTCAAAATATCACTATTTGCAGATGATATGATTGTATATATAAGTGACCCTAAAAATTCTACCAGAGAATTCCTGAACCTGATAAATGGCTTCAGTACAGTAGCTGGATATAAAATTAACTCAAACAAATCAGTGGTCTTTCTCTACTCAAAGGATAAACAGGCTGAGAAAGAAATTAGTGAAACAACACCCTTCACAATAGTTACAAAAAATACAAAATACATTGGTGTGACTCTAAGGAAGTGAAAGATCTGTATGACAAGAATTTCAAGTCTCTGACGAAAGCAATTGAAGATCTCAGAAGAAGGAAAGATATCCCATGCTCATGGATTGGAAGGATTAATATAGAAAAATGGCTATCAAGCCAAGAGAAATCTACAGATTCAATGCAATTCCCATCAATAATCCAAATCAATTCTTCACTGAGTTAGAAAGGTCAATTTGCATATTCATCTGGATGACAAAAAAACTGAGATAGCAAAAACTATTCTCAAAAATAAAAGAAACTCTGGTGGAATCACCATTCCTGATCTCAAGCTGTACTACAGAGCAATTTTGATAAAAACTGCATGGTACTAGTACAGTGACAGACAGGGAGATCAATGAAATAGAATTGAAGACCCAGCAATGAACTCACACACCTATGGTCACTTGACCTTTGACAAGGGAGCTTAAACCATCCATTGGAAAAAAAGCATTTTCAACAAATGGTGCTGGCACAATGGGAGGTTATCATTTAGTAGAATGCAAATGGATTCCATTCTTATCTTCTTGTACAAAGTCCAAGTCTAAGTACATCAAAGAACTCCACATAAAACCAGACTGAATTTTATAGAGGAGAAAGTGGGTAAAAGACTCGAAGTTATAGGCAAAAGGGTACAATTCCTGAACAGAACAGCAATGGCTTGTGCAGTAAGATCAAGAATTGACAAATGGGACCTCATAAAATTGCAAAATTTCTGTAAGGCAAAAGACACTGTCAATAAGACAAAAAAGGCCACCAACAGATTGGTAAAGGAGCTCAAGAAGCTGGACCACAGAAATTCAAGTAACCCCATTAAAAAATGTGGTACAGAGCTAAACAATGAATTCCCAAGTGAGGAATACTGAAGGGCTGAGAAGCACCTGAAAAATGTTCAACATCCTTAATCATCTGGGAAATGCAAATCAAAACAAACCTAAGATTCCACCTCACACCAGGCAGAATGCCTAAGTTTGAAAATTCAGGTGACAGCAGATGCTGGCAAGGATGTGAAGAAAGAGGAACACTCCTCCATTGCTGGTGGCATTGCAACCTTTTAAAACCACTCTGCAAATCAGTCTGGTGGTTCATCAGAACATTGGACATTGTACTACTTGAAGATGCAGCAATACCTCTCCTGGGCATATACCCAGAAGCTGTTCCAACCGGTAAGAAGGACACATGCTCCTCTATGTTCATAGCAGTCTTAGTTATAATACCCAAAAGCTGGAAACAATCCAGATGTCCCTCAACAGAGAAATGGATACAGAAAATGTGGTACATTTACACAAGGGAATACTACTCAGCTATTAAAAATAATGGAAGATGGAAAGATCTAGATCTCCCATGCTCATGGATTGGCAGGATCAACACTGTAAAAATGGTTATCTTGCCAAAAGCAATCTACAGATTCAATGCAATCCCCATCATAATTCCAACTCAATTCTTCAACGAATTGGAAGGAGCAATTTGCAAATTTGTCTGGAATAACAAAAAACCTAGGATAGCAAAAAGTCTTCTCAAGGATAAAAGAACTTCTGGTGGAATCACCATGCCAGACCTAAAGCTTTACTACAGAGCAATTGTGATAAAAACTGCATGGTACTGGTATAGAGACAGACAAGTAGACCAATGGAATAGAATTGAAGATCCAGAAATGAACCCACACACCTATGGTCACTTGATCTTCGACAAGGGAGCTAAAACCATCCACTGGAAAAAAGACAGCATTTTCAACAATTGGTGCTGGCACAACTGGTTGTTATCGTGTAGAAGAATGCGAATCGATCCATACTTATCTCCTTGTACTAAGGTCAAATCTAAGTGGATCAAGGAACTTCACATAAAACCAGAGACACTGAAACTTATAGAGGAGAAAGTGGGGAAAAGCCTTGAAGAGGTGGACGCTTTTTAAGTTCCCTTTCCCCACTGTTGAGCATATCACTAAGTCCTGAGAGTCTTAACTCCAAGGTCCATGGCACTTTCTAGAGGTCCATGGTACCTCGACCCCACCCTGAAACCTGCATATTTCCACTCATTCTTCTACCACTCTGGGCTTCTTTCCTGTCCCACCTAAATGATCCTGTTCCCATTTCTGTTCCATCTCCCTACTCACACCCAGGTTGCTCCTTCCCCCTGACTCCTATGATTATTTTCTTCACCCTCAAATGTTACTGAAGTATCCTCACTTGTGACTTTCTGTTGTTAAATTTCTTAAGTTCAGTAGGTTGTATCATAGGTATTCTGTACTTTTTGGCTAATATCCACTTACTAGTGAGTATATACTATGAATGTCCTTTTGGGTCTGAGATACTTAACTCATGATGATAATTTCCATTTCTAACCATTTGCCTGAAAAACTCATGATTTCCTCATTCTTAATAGCTGAATAATATTCCATTATGTAAAGAAACCACATTTTCTGTCTCTACTCTTCTATTGAGAGGCATCTGGGTTGTTTCCAGCTATTACACGTAAGGCTACTATGAACTAGTGGAGCACATGGCCCTGTGGAATGGTGGGGCATATTTTGGATATATGCCCAAATTAGTCGAACTGGTTCTTCAGGAAGAACTATTTCCAATTTTCTGAAGAATAGCCAGATTGTTTCCCATAGTGGTTGTACCAACCTGCAATCCCACCAGCAATAAGGGAGTGTTCCTCGGGTTCTACATTCTCACCAGCATGTGCTGTCACATGAGCTCTTGTTCTTTGGCATTCTGTTTGGTTTAGGGTGGAATCGCAGGGTTGTTTTGATTTGCAGTCCCATATAAATAAGAACTTTGAACATTTCTTTAAGTGCGACTTTGACCCCATTCAGAAATACATCAAGACTATCATCCATGATGATCAAGTAGGCTTCATCCCAGGGATGCGGGGATGGCTCAATATCTGAAAACTAATCCACATAATCCACCATATCAACAAATTGAAAGAAAATATTCACATGATCATCTCATAATATGATGAAAAGGCCTTCAACAAAATTCACCACCCCTTCATGTCAAAAGTTTGAGATCGGGGATATAAGGCACATATATAAACATAATCAAAGCAGTATATGGAAAGCCAATGGACAACATAAAATTAAATGTAGAGAAACTTAAAACAGTTCCACTAAATTGGAGACAAGTGAATGCACCCCACTCACTCACTATTTATTTAATATAGTATTAAACTTTCTACCCAGAGCAATAAGTTAACTGATGGAGTTCACAGAGACACAAAGTAGAAAGGAAGAGATCAATGTATCACTATTTGCAGATAATATTATAGTAAACATAAGCAAGCTGATAAACACCTCCAGCAAAACAGCTGAATATAAAGTTATTTCAAAAATAATACATAGCCTGCCCTCCTTTGATAAATGACAAATGGGCCAACAAATAAATTAGGAAATCAACTCTTTACAATAGACATGAACAATATAAAATATCTTTCTGTAACTCTAATCAAGCATGTATAAGAACTTAAATGGGAAGAACTTCAATTCTCTGTAGAAAGAAACTGATGAACATATCAGAAATGGAAAGATCTTCAATGCTCATGGGGCAGTAGGACTAACATATTGAAAATGATCATCTGACCAAAAGCAATTTATAGATTTAATGCAATCCCTATCAAAATTCTAACACAATTCTTTCCAGACATTGAAAGAACAATTCTAAGATTCATACAGAAAAAAAACCCACGATAGCTAAAACAATCTTAACCAATAAAAGAACTTCCAGAGGTACCACCATACCTGTCCTTGATTTATAATACAGAGAAATAATATTAAAAGCTGCATTCTATTACTATAGGAACAAACTGGTGGATCAATTAAATTGAATGGACGATCCTGAGATGGCCCCACAAACCTATGGACATTTGATTTTTGACAAAGAATATAAAAGAATTCATGGAAAAAGGAGGCATCTTCAACAAATACTGCTGGTCTAACTGAATGTCTGCATGTAGAATAATGCAAATAGATCCACATATATCATGCACAAAACTGAAGTAAAAATGGACCAAAGACCTCAACATTAATCAGATACACTAAATCTCATAGAAGAGATAGTAGGAAATAGGTTCAACACATTGGTACAGGAAACAAGTTCCTGAACAGAACACCAATACTTCAGGCTCTAAGATCAAGAACTGATAAATGGGACCTCATGAAACTGGAAAGCTTCTGTAAACCAAAGGACATAGCCCATAGTACAAATCAGCAACCTACACATTATGAAAATTTTTCACTTAACGGACATCCCATAGAGGACTAATGTCCAAAATTTACCCAAAACTCAAGAAGTTAACCTCCAAAAAACCAAATAACCTAGGTGAAAAATTAGGTACTGATAATTCACAGCAGAAGAATCTTAAATGGCCAAGAAGCACTTAAAGAAATGTTCAATGTGCTTTGTCATTAGGAAAATGCAAATCAAACCATCTCTGAGATTCTATCATACTATAGTCATATTGACTATCATCACAAATTCAATTGGTAATACATGTTAGTGAGGATGTGGATCACGGGGAACATACCTCAATTGCTGGTGGAACTGCAAACTTCTGCATAAACATTGGAAATCAATTTGGTGTTTCTTAGAAAACTGTATATATTCTTTTCAAGTTCTATTCAAGAGCCAGCTATACCACTCCTGTGCATATTCCCAAAAGATACTCCACTGTTCCCAAAAGGACACTTGCTCAACCATGCTTATAGCTTTATTCATAATAGCCAGAAACTGGAAACAGCCTAGATGTCCCTCAACTGACAAATGGATAAAGAAAATGTGACACATCTACACAGTGGAATACTATAGAGCTATTAAAAACAAAGACATCATGGATTTTGTAGGAAAATAGATGGAATGGAGAATATCATACTGAGCTAGTTAACCCAGACCCCAAAGGACATGTATGGCATGTAGTCACTTATAAGTTGAAATTAGTCTTAAAAGACAGGATAAAATTGCTGTACTCCACAGACCCAAGGAAGCTAAACAAGAAGAAAGGACAAAGTGAGGATGCTTGAATCTCACTTAAAAAAATCATGGGCAGCAGATGGGCAAAATTAAGTGAGTGAGAGAAAGAATGGGTAATGACATGGGAGTGTTCAGAATCCAGTGTGAGTAGGGGCAGGGTAGATTTCTAGATGACCATGAGAATGAAGGGAAAACTGAAACTTGCAGGGATATAGAGTGTAGGGGTGTGGCATGTTGAGGATGAGACTGAGACCTGGGAAAGGGAAGGTACTCAAATATCAAAGTGGATGATCTTAACTGTAACTTACAATATTGTGCTATGGAATCTGAATTGTCCACCTCTTGTGTCTATGTAGGAACTCCAGTGAAGCTATCGTCACACCAACATATTTTCAAACTTTGGACCTAAAATTTATTCTGTCTATGAGAAATACATTGACAAGGGATAGAAAAAACACTAATGCAATGGCAAAGCAATAACTGCCCAAACTAGAGACCCATCCCATGTGCAACAACCAATCCCTGACAGCATTAATGATACAGTTATAGGACTGCAGACAGAAGCATGTAGACCTCTAGGAGGCTCAACTCAGCAGCTGACTCAGACAGACACAGACACCCACAGCCAAATATTGAATGGAGCTTGGGTCTCTTATGGTAGAGTTGGGCAGAAAATTGAGGGCCCCAAGGGGGATAAGAACTCCAGAGGAATACCAACACAATCAAAAAACTTGGATCACTGAGGCTCTCAAATGCTGAAGTAGCAACTAAGGAGCATACACAGGCTGAACCTGGGGCTCACACATATATGTTGCAGAGTGAAGGTCCAACATCAGTATAGATTCCATGGTGTTTATTGTAAGAAAAATCAGTGATATTATCGTAGACTCAGAGGGAAGAAGAGATCATGCCAATAAATTTCTTCTCCAATGGCAGGATGGATCATTAACATCAATAGCGATTCTAGTGTTAAAAAGGGTATTTAATTAATATGATCTTCATTGAGGGCTGCATACATGCATCAAGGAATTCACTATAGTTACTTGTGGCAGGTAGGATCTCAATAATACCAATGTACACCATCTTTTTTGCTGGTAAAAGCAGGTATTATTGATATCATTATAGCTTCCAGTTGTAAGTAGGATCACACATATCTCTGAAGTGGAACTCAGAACACTCCACATGAAGTAGGTAGCAGTACTGTCCATGAACATCAAGATAGATTCTTCTGGCAGTAGGGCTCACAGACATCACCAAGCTCTTGAGAGCAAAAACTGACTAGGGATATCAACATGGTTACCACAGGCAGCAGGATTAAGTGACATCAAGATATTTTCCTATGCAACTGAGATCAATGATATAATCAATAGGGTCCAAACTGACAGCAAGTATCCCTAATCTTCTTGTGGCTAATGGCAGGCATCATCTGAGATGAACCATGTTGTTTGTTGCCAGGAGGTACCATTGGCATGTACACAGTTTCAGAGGACATATAAGACCATAGACAGTAATGTCCACTCTAGTGGCAGGATAGACCTTTGACATCAAATTTGTTAGAGCTGGCAGTACACATCATACCTAACATGGTGTCAGATGGCAGAAGTGTGGATTGATGATATCAGTATATATTTTGTTGGCATTTGTAGTAGCTTGTATTAATGTTCCAAGTGGCAGCAGAGAACATGGACATCCTGGATGATCCTGGATGATCCTGGTATCAAGGATTTTGGACATACAACAATGGTATCTTTTCCCACATTATAACAATGAAATCAATATAACATATCTTAGAACACTTCACAACATGACCTCAAGCAGCAGTATTGACCTTAAAGTTCAGAATAGACTCTGGTTCCCACAGGGCTCCTTGATATGAACAATTCCATCAGAAGCATCACAGACGATACATTTCAATATGGATGCTAGTGCAATCATTGTTTATGGACATCAAAATACTTTCTAACAGCACTTTGAATTATTGATATTAATATGGTACTGATTTGCAAAAGGGGTCACTGAAATCAAGGTTGCCTGTGGTAGCACATATCTTGGGGGGAAAAAACATGGTTACTGTTTCCAGGTGTATCTTTGACATCAGCATAGATTCAGAACCTGGGAATAGTATTAACATAAGCGTCTTCTCCATTGCCAGGATGGATGAATGATACTGTGATCAGTTCTTCTGGTTTCAGTAAAGAGCATATAAATTATTAAAAAAAACCAGGAGGGGCTATATGCATAAATCATGGACATTTCATAGATTCCTGTGCCCCATAATATCTTGAGAGGTACAATAATCACTGTCGTGATTACTGATGTCAGAAGGCAGTCAGGTACCAGGCATGAAAACCATAACTGATTGTAACACAGTACACTTAAGTAAACATGACTTAGGCAACAGTAGTTACCAAGAATTTCAAGACAGAGTCTTCTAGCAGTAGGGATAATAGATTTTAGCAAGATCTTCATAGGCAGCACAGTCTATAGATATGAACAGAGTTACATGTAGCACTATGGATGGCTATCATCATAATTTTACTATAGGTAGTTGGGAATCACTGATATCATCATGGTCCAAAATGGCAGCACAAATCTCTACTATGATGTTTGCTATTAGGGGTAAGAATTATAGATATAGTATGGTGTCTGCTGACAAGTGTATCACTGATATTGAAAAGATTCAATTATGGACATAAATATTTTCTCTGGTGGCAGGAGAGATCAATTACATCAAATCTCTTCTTGCAACAGCAAGGATATTACCCAAAACAAGGTCTACAAAAAGAAAATACATTCATGTATCAGATATATCAGCACAGTTTTCAGCAGCAGGTAAGCTCTCAGACATCAAGCTTATCCCCAATGCCAGCTCAGAACATTTACCTCAACGTATAACTTTGTACATCAATATGAACCTTGGAATTCAGTCTGTTCTCCTGCAGCAAAACAGATCATTGACATCAATAGGGTCTTCCAAGGAATAGAAACTATGGATACCATCATGTTTCCTGTGTTCAGCATATAGCAGTGACAGCAACATAGGCTCAGGTTATAAGTCACATCAGAGGCTTGAAACAAGTTTCCAATAGGAAAACACACTACTAACCTCATTGGGATCTTGGGCAGAAGTTCTGACCATGCATTTCATAATTGATGCTTTTGTCCACAGTGATCATAGACATTACCAAGATCTTCAGGGTCAGCACATGTGGTTACAAATGGTACAATGGGAGAGTAAAATCAACATATTTATCTTAGCAAATAGGACAATTGGTATCACAATCTGGTCCAAAGTGTCAGTAGGTATCATTAACATCCTGGTTGCCTCTGGCATCAAAGTTCTTGGATATACCATGGCGTCTATTGCCAGGAAGAATCAGAACATCGTGATTGTTTCAGAGAGCAGGGAGAACCATGAACAGAAATCACATCTATAGTGTCAGAATGGAGCATTGACTTCAAAATTATCACAGCTAAGAGTATATATATATCATAAAGGACATTCCCACAGGTGAGAGAAGCATGCCTCACTGACATCAGTATAGATTCCAATGACAGTTGGAATCATTCATATTAATGTGGCCCTAAATGGGAGAAAGGATCAATGACAACATTGTTGCTTGTGGTATCAAAGAGTATAGACAGATCGATTTGTCTTCCAAAGATGTATATATTAGTGAACGCATGGTCCAGAGCAGGGGCTACATGCATACATCAGGGATATCAACAGAATTTTCTGTGGCTAATAGGATCTCGGATATCAATGTGATCTCCAGTGCACCTCAGATCCTGTACCTCAATAATATAACCAGTGTCAGTATGGACCATAAAATATGGAATTACCTTAAACAGCAGCAGAGGTCATCCTTATGATCAGGGTTTCCATCAATTTCATTAATAGAAACAATGGAATCCATCATGATTGCTGGTCAAAACATTCATTACCCACATCAACATAGTTTCAGGTTCAAGTACCATCCCAGGTGTCAAAAGTATCTCCAGTAGCAGCACACAGCACTTAACTCATTATGACATTAGGCAGCAATATTGATCATGAACTTTACAATAGACTCTTTGACTAAAGGATCATAGACAGGACAGAATTCAAAGTCAGACTCTTCAAAGTCAAGACTATCTATGAATCTCAACATGTTTACCAGATGCTTTATCGATAAGTAATGTCAATACTTTTAACTTGGCATTTGGGAAGTTGGGATCTCTGATGTCATTACCTGTTCCAAAGAGGCAGTAACAATCCCTCAGGACCTGGTTGCCAGTGGCAGCTTAGAACTGGTATATAGCACCTCATTTGTTGTCAGGAAGTATCAAGGCCATCAAAATATTTAAGAGGACATGAATGACTATGTACATAATCCTCTTCTCTGATGACAGGAGGATCTTTGACATAAAAATTGTTGCAGGTGAAAGCATACTTCTCATAAATAACAGCAGAAAAATTTGGATAGCTGGTATCAGTAGAGATTCTATAGGCAGTTGGAGACGCTCATATTTATGTTGCCCCATAAGTTAGCAGAGATTAATGTGATCACAGCTGCGTGAGGCCTGAAATGTCATGAATATAAAAATGGTACCTTTTGTCACTATGTGTCCTCAGTGTAACAGAATATGAAACTGAACATGACATGGAGAAACAGTAAGACCTAAATTTTCACCTTATGTTCAGATGGTCTCAGAGATCCTGGACATTAACAGTCTCATCAGAAGGACCATGGACTGTGGGTTTAAACAAGGCCACTGAAGGCAGCATAATGGATATCATCATATTTTCTGTAGGCACTTTGAATGAGTGACATTAATATAGTTCTCAGTGGTATCATGGATCACTAATGACAAGGTGGCCAATGACAGCATGTAACGAAGGCCATACCATGGAATCTATTGCCATTTATATGTCAATGGCATTAGCATAGATTAAAAGGGAAGAAAAATTATGATCATACACCTCTTATCAGGTGGCACTATTTATCTTGAAAGCGCAATTCCATGGGCAGTAACAACCATGTATATTACATGGTTGATAGCAGGCAGGAAGATCAAGAGAATTTCTTATGGAAGATAGAATCTCAGACATCAATCTGATCTACTGTGTCACCTCAGAACATTTACCTCAACATGACCTCTACCATCAACATGAACATTGTAAGTCAGCAGGTTCTCAAACAATAGGAGAGATTATGGCCATCAACGGGTATTTCATCAGCAATAGAAAAAAGTGGATTCCATCATTATTGCTTGTCACAGCATGCAGCACTCACATCAATGTATTTTCAGGTTTCAGTTAGGATTACAGGCATCAAACTAGTCTCCAGTAACAGCGAACAGCACTTACCTCATTATGAACTTAGGCAGCAATACTTACAATGGAATTTACAACAGATTCTTATGGTTGATTTATCATAGACATCATGTAGCTTTTCAATGACCACACAGACTATGGGTGTCAAAATAGTTACCAGTGACAGCATGAATTAGTATCGTCAATATATTTTTCTTGGTAGTCAGGATCACAGATGTCATCAATATTGTCCAAAGTGGGAGTAGAAAACACGCCTAATCTGTTTGTCTATGGCAACAGGGATCCCTGATATAACATAGTGTCCATTGCCAGTAAGTACAAGGGACATAAAAATACTTTCAGAGGGTTTCATGTATACAAATCTCTTTTCCAGTTGCCAGGTGCATCGTTACATCAAATTGCTTATGAATGGCAAGTCACTTCTGAGATTTTATACAGAAGAATAGAAAACAGTCATCAGTAGTAATTCCATTGGCAGTTAATGAAAGTCAGAATTTGGGCAGAAGAGTCATCAGGGATCACTGACATATTTACTGCTAGAGGCCTGAAGTATCATGGACATACAGTGGTATCTGATCCCACTATATATATATATATATATATATATATATATATATATATATATATATATATACCGCATCATAACATAACTCAGAACATGTAACTCAACATGACCTAAGATAGCATTATTGAGTGAACTTCAAT
Organism: Mus musculus; assembly: GCF_000001635.26. Taxonomy (NCBI): domain Eukaryota; kingdom Metazoa; phylum Chordata; class Mammalia; order Rodentia; family Muridae; genus Mus; species Mus musculus. The sequence continues at coordinate 26,073,500 of NC_000086.7, read as the reverse complement.
GAAGATTCTGACGGTCTCAGGGATTCTTCACATTACAGTCCCTTCAGGAGCAACACAGACAATGGATTTCAACTTGGCTACTAGAGGCAAGATGCATGATTAACATCATCCACATTTCTGTGGCACCTGTGCATTAGTGAAGTCAACATGGTTCCAGTGTCAACTAGGATCACTGACAATAATTTTGCCATTGCCAACAATATTCTCAGACAATACCATGGGGTCTGTTGCCACGTATATATTAGTGACATCAGCATTGATTCAGTGGGCATAAAAAAATTAGGGTCATAAAACGCTTTTCCAGGAACAAGATAGATCACTGACATCACTAAAATCTTTTGGTGGTAGTAAGAATATTGTACATTTCATGGATGATAGCAGGTGCTACATGAAAGTATCAGGGACATCAACAAAATTACCTGTGGCAGGTTGGATCTCAGGCATCAATCTGATCTCCAGTACTACATAAGAACACTTACCTCAACATGACATCAAGTGTCAGTATGAATTTTGGAATTCAGTGTGTTCTCTAGAAAAAACACAGATCGTAGACATCACCAAGGTTACCATAAGCAATAAGAATTGAGTTCATCATGATTTCTGGTTGCAGAATACAACACTGACCTCAACATAGCTTCAGGTTGCAAATATGTTCAGTATGATTAAACATGTTTCCAGTAGCAGCACACAGCGCTTATATCATTATGACCTTAGGCACCAGTACTGACAATGAACTTTAAAACACATTATTCTTGTTGAGTTATCACAGACATCACGACATCTTCAAAGACACTGACTGAGGATCTCAACATGGTTAAAACTGGCAGCATGGATGAGTGACATCAATTTCCCAATTCCCTTGGCCAGTTTCCTTAGCATTTGGGATCACTGATACCAATTTGTTCCAAAGTGTTATTAGTGATCACTCACTGCCTGGTTGCCTGTGTGAGTAGGAATCTGAAATATACCATGGTATCAGTTGCCAGGGATATCAAGAGAATTTCAAAGGTAGATATGACCATGTAAAGAAACTCCCCTAGTGGCACTTTGAATCATGATATCAAAATGTTTACAGGTAGAAGGATACTTGACATAAATTTGACAGACGCATTGATAACAGACATCAACAATGATTCCATTGGCAGTAGGAGACAATGATATTAATGTGGTCCCATAAGACAGAAGGTATCACTGCCATGGCTTCTAGATGCCTGAAGTATTTGTAATAAGCAACAGTGTCCATTGCCACACTATATGTGACCTCCACATAATATATCTCAGAACATGTAATTCAACATGATGTGACGCAGCAGAATTTATCTAAAACTTCACCTAAGACTCTGCTAGCCTCAGGGATCATTGACCTTAACAATAATCCAAGAAGCATCATGGACTGTGTGTTTAAACATGGCTACTTGAGGCAGAATGGATGATTGATATCACCATATTTTCTACAGGAACTATGTAATAGTGATATTAACATTGTAACCAGGGACAGCAGGGATCACTGGCAACCAGGTTGCAAATGGTAGCTTGGACCTAGGGCAATCCCATGGGGTGTGTAGACAGTTATATATCAATGACATCAACCTCAATTCACAGGGCAGAATAAATCATTGTCATAATTGCCTTATTTAGTTGCAGCATAAATCACTGATATCCACATTATTTCAGGTGGCAGTAAGGATCTTGCACATTACATAGTCAACATCATGCAATGTATTCATGTATCAGTGACATCATCAGAATTTGTTGTGGCTGTTAGGATCTTAGATATCAATCTGATCTCCATTATTGAGAACACGTACCTCAATATAACCTATCATTTCACTATGGGCCTTTGAATTCATCAGGTTTTCAAGAAACAACACAGATCATAGCCATCACCAGGGTCTCAATTAGCAACAGTAATAAAATACCCCATCATGGTTGCTGGACATAGCGGCATCACTGATTTCAAAATAGCTTCATGTTTCCAGCAGGATCACAAGTATCAATATTTATCACATGTTAGATATTGTGAGCTACACACATATATGAGAAATACCAACTGATGATCCTGTTGCAGGTAGGTTTCCAGATTTTAATCTGATCTCCAGAACCAGATAAGAATACTTCCCTCAAAATAAACTTGGGCTTTATTGTGGACCTTGAGGTTCATTATATTTTCAAGCAGTAGCACAGATCATAGCCACCACTAGGGTTTCCATTAGCAATAGGAATAAAATCAAACTTGGACTCCATCAAAATTGCTGGTCACAGCATACATCACTGGCATCAACACAGTTTTTTTTTTTTTTTTTTTGTTACAGGTAGAATCATAATAATGAAAATACCATACATGTTTCACATCAGGAGCTACATGACTGCATCAGGGACATCAACAGAACTTCCTGTAGTGAGTAGGATCTCAGACATCAAATTTCTATTTAGTGTCAGATAACAACACTTACCTGAATATGGCATTGTGTATCAGCATTTACCTTGGCATTCAGCAGTTTCTCCAGAAGCAACACTGCTCATAACCATTACCAGGGTCTCCACTAGTAATAGGATCTTCATGTAATAGATTCCATTATGCTTGCTTATCACAGGAAACAGCAATGATATCAGCATATCTTCAGCATTCAGATGTGATCACTGACATCAAAGGGAACTTCAATAACAGTACACAGCTCTTTTGTCATTATAAACTTAGGCAGCAGTACTGACAATGATGTTCACAATAGACATTTATGATTGGGGCATCTCAGATGTCATGGACCTCTTCAAAGGTAACACTTGTTGCTACACCATTCCTGCTACAAACTCTGACTATAAAGCTCAAGATGGTTACCAGTGACAACATGGATTAATGACTGTATGGCCTTTGGGGTCTCTGGTGTCATTAATTAGTCTAAAGTGGGAGCCAGATTCACTTTGCTTTGAGGTCTCTGATGTCATAAATTAGTCTAAAGTGGAGGTAAGATTCACCCCTGACCTGGATGCCTATGACAACAGGCATCTGGCATACAAAGTGAAGTCTGTTGCCAAGAAGAATCACGGACATCAAGGTAATTCAAGAGGCAGGATGCATAGTTAAATCAAAATTATTATCAATGGTAAGAATCTTCGCACAAATTTAGCAGAAAAATGTATAACATACATCTGTAATAATTCCATTGACTGTTGGACACCCTCATATCAATATTGTCCCAAATGGCATCAGGTATTAATGGCATGAATGCTGGAGGCCTGAAGTAACATGACCATATACCGGTGTCTGGTACCACAATTGATATGTTTTCAACATAACATATGCCAGAATATTTAATTCAACATGAAAATAGGCAACACTATTGAACTTGAACTTCACATTATTCTGATGGTCTCAGGGACCCTTAGCATTAACAATACCTCCAGAAGCAATGTAGGTTATATGTTTCAAGAAAGCTACTGGTGGCCTTGCTGGTCCACTCCAGCACCGGGGTTCCTTGCCCACAGAGTCTCCGGACACCTGCAAGGACCCCCACAGGATCCCACATGGGATCTTAAGACCTCTGGTGAGTGGAACACACCATCTACTCCAATCCAATCACGCGGACCTGAGACTGCCTTAATTAGGGAAGCAGAAAAACCAGCCTGATCAGGGTCACAATTCCCTTCCAGTCCATACCAGCACCGGGATACCTTGCTCACAGAGTCTCCGGACACCTGCAAGAACCCCCACAGGATCCCCCACGGGATCTTAAGACCTCTGGTGAGTGGAACACAGCGTCTGCTCCAATTTAATCGTGCGGGATCAGAGACTGCCTTAATTAGGGAATCAGAAAAGCCGGCAAATCAGGGTCCCAAGCCCCTTCTGGTCCACACCAGCACTGGGGTTCCTTGTGTGCAGTGTATCTGGAGACCCCCAAGGTCCACACAGGACCCTCCATGGGATCTTAAGACCTTTGGTGAGTAGTACACAACATCTGTCAGGAGGCAGGTTCGAACACCACATACCTGGTCACCTTCGCTGCAAGAAGAGAGCTTGCCTGCAGAGAATACTCTAACCACTGAAACTAAGGAGAGAGCTAGCCTTCCAGGTCTGCTAATAGAGACTAACAGAGTCACCTGAGGAACAAACTCTAACCAGAGACAACTAAAACAGCTAGCCTCAGAGGTTACCAGATGGCGAAAGGCAAAATAAGAATCCTATTAACAGAAATCAAGACCACTCACCATCATCAGAAAGCAGCAATCCCACCCCACCTAGTCCTGGGCACCCCAACACAACGGAAAAGCTAGACCCTGATTTAAAAGAGTATCTCATGATGATGGTAGAGGACATCAAGAAGGACTTTAATAACTAACTTAAAGAAATACAGGAGAGCATTGCTAAAGAGTTACAAGTCTTTAAGGAAAAACAGGAAAACACAAACAAACAGGAAGAAGTCCTTATAGAAAAACAGGAAAACACATCCAAAAAGGTGAGAGAAATGAACAAAACCATACTAGACCTGAAAAGAAAGGTAGAAACAATAAAGAAAACCCAAAGTGAGGCAGCATTGGAGATAGAAATCCTAGGAAAGAAATCTGAAACCACAGATGTGAGAATCAGCAACAGAATACAAGAGATGGAAGAGAGAATCTCAGGTGCAGAAGATTCCATACAGAACATCGGCACAACAATCAAAGAAAATAAAAAATGCAAAAGGATCCTAACTCAAAACATCCAGGAAATACAGGACAAAATGAGAAGACCAAACCTATGAATAATAGGATTTGATGAGAATGAAGAATTTCAACTAAAAGGGCCAGCAAATATCTTCAACAAAATAGTAGAAGAAAACTTCCCAAACATAAAGAAAGAGATACCCATGATCATACAAGAAGCCTACAGAACTCCAAATAGACGGGACCAGAAAAGAAATTCCTCACGACACATAATAATCAGAACAACAAATGCACTAAATAAAGATAGAATATTAAAAGCAGTAAGGGAGAAAGGTCAAGTAACATATAAAGTCAGGCCTATCAGAATTACACCAGACTTTTCACCAGAGTCTATGAAAGCCAGAAGAGCCTGGTCAGATGTTATACAGACACTAAGAGAACACAAATGCGAGCCCAGGCTACTATACCCGGCCAAACTCTCAATTACCATAGATGGAGAAACCAAACTATTCCACGACAAAACCAAATTCACACATTATCTTTCCATGAATCCAGCCCTTCTAAGAATAATAACAGAAAACCACAACAACAACAACAACAAATTACATGGACAGAAATCACACCCTAGAAAAAGCAAGAAATTAATCCCTCAACAAACCAAAAAGAAGACTGCCACAAGAACAGAATGTCAACTCTAACAACAAAAATAAAAGGAAGCAACAAGTACTTTTCCTTAATATCTCTTAATATCAATGGACTCAATTCCCCAATAAAAAGACATAGACTAACAGACTGGCTACCAAAGAGGACCCAACATTCTGCTGCTTGCAGGAAACCCATCTCAGGGAAAAAGACAGACACTACCTCAGAGTGAAAGGCTGGAAAACAATTTCCCAAGCAAATGGCCTGAAGAAACAAACTGGAGTAGCCATTTCGGTATCGAATAAAATCAACTTCCAACCCAAAGTTATCAAAAAAGACAAGGAGGGGCACTTCATACTCATCAAAGGTAAAATCCTCCAAGAGGAACTCTCAATTTTGAATATCTATGCTCCAAATGCAAGGGCAGCCACATTCATTAAAGACACTTTAGTAAAGCTCAAAGCACACATTGCACCTCACACTGTAATAATGGGAGACTTCAACACACCACTTTCATCAATGGACAGATCATAGAAACAGAAACTAAAAAGGGACACAGAGAAAGTAACAGAAGTTATGAAACTAATGGACTTGACAGATATCTATGCAACATTTTATTCTAAAACAAAAGGATATAACTTCTTCTCAGCACCTCACGGGAACTTCTCCAAAATCGACCATTGTCACTGATGAGTGACACCAATATATTTCCCTTGGCAGTTGGGATCAGGTCCAAAGTGGCAGTAAGGTCCAAAGCAAGGGTCACTCATGACTTTGGTGCCTATGGCAGCATTTATCTGGGTATACCATCTTGTCTTTGCCAGGAAATATCATGCACATTCAGACATTTTCAGATACCTAGTAGGACCTTGTAGAGAAACCTCTTCTCTAGTGGTAGGATGCATCATGACATCAAAATGGTTAGGCTGGGAGTACACTTCATCTAAAATAGACAGGGACATGGATAATTGATGTAAGTAAATTTCCATTGATATTCAGAGACACTCATATTATTATGGTCCCTCATGGGAGCAGGGATAACTGACATCATACCTGCTTGACCTGAAGTCTAATGGATATACAATGGTGATAGTTGCCACTATATATGTTACTCAAAATAACATCTCAGACCCCAAAAATAAAAATATTCTGAGAAAACTGTATTGTTAAATTCTCTGTGGAAGTTGCTGGTCTCAGGGATCCTTGACATTAACAATCTCCCCAGAATCATCATGTACTATGGGTTTAAATAGGGCTTCTGGATGATGATTGACATCAACATAGTTTCTGTAGGCACTTTGGATTACTGTTATTAACATGGCTCTCAGTAGCACAGTGATCACTGACAAAGTGGTTGCCAATGAAATCGTTCCATGATATCTGTTGCCAGGTTTACAACACTATGTTTAATATCGATTAAGAGTGCAGAAGATATTATGGCCATGCACATCCAGTGGCAGGAAAGTTTTTTTTTTTTTGTTTTTTGTTTTTTGTGTTTTGTTTTGTTTTGTTTTCGTTTTTGTTTTTTGTTTTTGTTTTTGTTTTTGTTTTTGTTTTGTTTTCTTTCTTTTTTGACATCTCTGGCTCTTTTGGTAGTAGTATAGATCTTATAAATTACATGGTTAACTATGGGCCAACATGAATGTATTAGAGTCTTCAACAGAATTTCCTGTAGAATGTTTGATCTCAAACATCAAATGGATTGCAAGTGCTAGCTCAGAATACTTGCCTCAATATCACCTTGAGAATCAGGATGGACTGTCAAATTCACCAGATCGCACCAACACAGATCACCACCATAAATTAGGTCTCCATCATCAATAGGAATACATTCCCTCATGATTGCCATTCCTATCATGCCACTCTTACATTAATATAGCTTCAGGTTTCAGGTAGTAACATAGACATCACAGTACATTTCATTTTAAACATCTGGGGCTATATCCATTTATCAGTAAACATAAAGAGAATTTCCTGTATCAGGTATTATCTCAGACATCAGTCTGATCTTCAGTGCCATCTAGGAAAATTTACCTCAATATGAATTCAAGCATCAGTAAGGACTTTGGAATTTATCAGATTCTCAAGCAGCAACACAGATCATAGCCATCATCAGCATCTCCATCAGCAATAGATATAATGGATTCCTGCCCAATTTCTGTTCACAAAATACATCACTGACATCAGTATAGCTGCTTCTCACAGGCCACAAACATCAAAATATATTGTTTGCTTGAAATTGAGGGTGAAATTGATAAATCAAGAACATCAACAGGATTCCTTATGATATGTAGAATCTCAGCCACTGATCTGTTATCCAGTGCTAGCTCAGAATACTTACCTCATAATGATCTTGGGTATCAGTATGGACCATGGAATTCAGCAGTTTCTCCAGAAGCAGTACAGATCATAGTCATCACCATGATCTCCATCAGAAATATTAAAAATAGACTCTATCTTGTTACTGGTGACAGCATCCCGCTGGTATGACCATGACTGAAACCTCTTGTCTAGTGAAAGAATGAAAATGGACATAAAAATGTTTATAAATGGCAGAACACTTATCATGAATGTGGCAGAATTATACATAATTGACATCAGTAATTATTCTAATGCAGTACAAGACTGTCATATTAATTTGGTCCCATAATGCAGCAGGGATCACTGACATGATTGCTGCTAAAGGCCTAAAGTATCTTGGCCATACATTGTCTGTTGCCAGTATATATGTGACCTCGACAAAACATATCTCAGAACATTTAACTCAACATGACCTGAGGGAACAGTACTGACTGTGAAGTTCACTGTAAATTCTGATGGTTTCTGGGATCCTTGACATTAACAATATCTTCAGAAGCAACATGAAATGTGGGTTTCAATATGGCTACTGATGGCACCATGAATAATTGTGATTGTCATAATTTCTGGAGACACTTTGGAGAGTCGGGTTCTAATGAGAAAGATTAATATAGAAGGAATAGGGAAGAAGGTAATCTAAACTAAGGATATCTGCAAAAGTCATAAGAAATCTCACTACTAACTTCATAAAAACCTATACCTCAAATAAGCTATAAGTAAATGAGCATGTACAGTTTAATTAGAACTTTACAGTTTCAATTGACTTATTAAACCAATGTATGCAATTGTTTATGTATCTTTTATTTCAAATTATATAACATTTTCTATTTATATATGTTTTGCTTCAAATAATAAAATTAGGTTCATATTACTGCTAAATATTACCCAAATATGCATGATGCATTTTGATGTGGGGATTTATTGATACTGTATACATATAGGTAAAAATAATAACAGTAGGTTCTCCCCTATGTACTATCACACCCTGAGCTATTGCTTTTTGATCAATTTTGCATTAATGAGCATGGTTCCTCTCCTGTGTAGTGAGCCTTGAATCTAATAAGAAGCCTAATATCTATTGACTAAAGTTACTTAATTTTCTTATTCTTAGGTCAAGGGTGTTTAGGTTCCACTCCCTGTTTTATCCTTTCTATTCCTTCCATATCCCTGCAGGAGTAAATGTCTCCTTCATATTTTATGTGTTCTTTCTGTTAAACCCAAGTATTAGTTACTTTCCAGCTGCTATGATAAAATAACATGACCAAGGCACCTTACAGAAGGAATAGATTTTGACCATAAACTTTCAGATAGAAAAGACTTCATGATGGTAGGATTGTATGTCAGCAAGTGTCAGGAATAGAATGAGGAGGAAACACTGAGCCCTCTTCTTTAACAAGCACAAAGAAGGGGACTAAATTGGAAATCCAGCAGTGTTAAGTATTCTCAATGCCTGCTTCCAGTTACACACTTCTTCAGGCATCACCATAAATAACTGCACCTTCGCACATACCAGCACCAAAGTAGGATGAAGTATTCAAATGCCTAAGCCTATAGGAGACATTTCTCATTTAACCCACCATATTGAGGTTCTGCTGTCATTAGGTGCATGCTTCATATCCCCCCCCAAAAAAAAGCTAAATTCTATCTCCCAATAGTGACCAAAAAATTAAAAAAGTGGTTAAAATTCCTTAGCCAGCAGTGGGATGTTCTAAAGATCTCACCCCTAGATGCTGGACTTTGTCTGGCTTGATGTTGAATTTGTCTTCTACATATAATTTTAGTCACTACACGTGTACAAATGACTTATTGTTTCTAGAAAAAACAGACTTTCTTTGTAGTCATTCACTACCTTTGGTTCTTGCAATCTTTCAACTATCTTCTCCATGGTGACCTCTGAACCTTGAGAGAAGAAGATAGTGTTTTGATTTAAGTAAGAAATGTTTCCCATAATCTTTAGAATTTATACAATTGGTCCCAAATGGTTAGTGTTGTGTGCAGGTGTAGAATAGGGGTTAGGAAGTAGTACATTATTGCAGGCTGAATATCAGGGCAATTAACATCTCAGTACCACGAATGAATTCTCTCTGCTTTCTGCTTTCAGTTCATGATGTGAGCTCTCACTATCCTGATCTAACATGTATAAGCAAATGGACATAAGAAGCTACTTGGTTTATCCATTCTAGTATCAGAGAGAGAGAGAGAGAGAGAGAGAGAGAGAGATTTCAAACCAAAATTAATTGATGCAAACACAAAAAGTCACTTCATATTCATCAAAAAAAATTTTCACCAATGTAATCTTTTAATTTTTAGCATCTATGCCATAAATTCAAGGGTACTGGCATTTGTAAACAAAATGAACAGCATTAAAGCTTAAATTATACAAATTCTTATCAGACTGCTAAAGGACTGATAATGCCAATACTACTGGAATCCATTCACAAAATATAAACAGACAGAATATTTCCAAGTTCATTTTGTGAGGCAACATTTATCCTGACACCTAAACCACACAAATATTTAACAAAGAAAGTATATCACAGAACAATTTCCCTCATGAACATTAATGCAAATATACTCATAATAAAATACTCACAAAACAAAAAGACATTATATCACACACCACGATAAGGTACATCTCCTCCCAAAGATGCAGAGGTGGTTCAACATACAACAATCAGAAACGTAATCCATCATATAAAATACTGAAACTGTCATGGTTCCCTGTGAAGCAGAAAAGATTCTGTAAGGCAGAGAAAAACACCGAGTGGCAAAATAGTAACCCACAGAATGGGAAAATATATTCATCAAGCCCAAATCTTACTGAGAGCTAATGTATAAGAAACTCAAGGAACCAGATGTTAAGAAACCTAATAATACAATTAAAAATGGGTTACCTTATCTAAAATGAGAATTCTCAAGAGGATATTAAGTGTCTAAGAAACACGTAAAAATTCTCAATGTCTATAGCCGTCAGGAACATGCAATTTAGAACTACTTTGTGATTCCATCTTACACCTATCAGAATGCCTAAGTTCAAACCACAAGGAATAGCAGATGGTGGCAATCAGTTGGAACAAGGGGAATATGTCTCTATTGCTGATGGAAGAGCAAACTAGTACAGCCACTATGAAAATCAACATAATGGTTCCTCAGACTATTGGAAATTGTTTTGTCTCAAGATCCAGATATACCTATCTTGAGCATACACCCAGAATACTCTCCATATTACCACAAGGACACTTCCTTAATCATCTTCATTGCAGCTATACTCATAGTGGCCAGAAATTGTAAACAACCTAGATGTCCCTCAACTGAATAGTAACTAAAGAAAAAGTGGTGAATATACACAATGGAATACTATTCTGTGAGGAAAAAAAAAGATACCATCCTTAAATTTGAAGACAAATGGATGGAACTAGAAAAAAATTATACTGAATGAGGTAACCCAGACACAGGGAAACACACATGGAATGTACTCATTTATATTTGAACATACGTTTTTCTTTAAAGGAAAATAATACTACAATCCTCAGATACAGCGAGCCTAAACAAAACATGAAGAGCTCTAGGAGGGGGAACTTATGGATCTGCTTAGGAAGGGAAACAAATTTTGTAGGTAGATTTGAGTCAGGTGCGGATGAAAACAGGAGGAATGAGTGAGTGCATGAGAAAGATGGAGGAACAGAGTACTAGGAGAGAAACTGATAAAAATACAAGGAAAATGAACACCATTGAAATCATTTGACAGTAATGAAAAATGAAATGTCATTAAGGTACTTTGAAAACCAAAGGATAATTAATACTACTCTTACACTAATAAGCACTGATGGGAAAACAATTGAAGTAATATTTATCTAAATTTAATTTTTAATAAAGATATGTATCTTAAGGTAGCAGGTTCCACGAATATATAATAAAGCTTATATTGGTAAACCCAAACCAACATAACATATATTATTATATTCAACATGTACATTTAAACCACGAAAAGAACTTTTGTTTGGGTTGACCACAACATAAGGAACAGTATTAAAGGATTGCCAGCAATAGGAAGATTTAGGACAACTGCTTTAAATGGTACAAATAAGCTACCAGATGCAAGGTAATAACAAGTGAGTTTATAGTAATAGTCCTCTGAAAATGCTACAGGCCTTGATAGAATGGTCATGATATGATTACATATTTCCTAATAAACAGACTTGTTTTATCTAGTTGAAGTAAGACTACACACACACAAACATTTTCTGTACCTTGCCTTTTGTCTTGTTGACAGTGTCCTTTGCTTTAAAGAAATTTTGCAGTTCCATGAGGTCCCATTTATGGATTGTTGGTCTTAGAGCCTCAGCTATTGGTGTGTTATATTCAGGAAATTTCTCACTATGCCAATGCATTCGAGTTTATTTTCCACTTTCTCTTCTATTAAATTCAGTGTATCTGGTTTCATGTTGAGGTCCTTGATCCACTTGAATGTAAGCTTTGTGCATGGTGATAAATATGAATCAGTTTGCATTCTTCTACAGGCAGACTGCCAGTTAGACAAGCACCACTTGTTGTGCCTTATTTTTTTCCACTGTATGGTTAGCTTTTTTTGTCAAAGATCAAGTGTCCATAGGTGTATATGTTTATTCCTGGGTTTTCATTTTTTATCTCATTGATCAACCTGTCTGTCTCTGTACCAACTCCATGTGGGTTATTATTATTATTATTATTATTACTTTTGCTTAAGTGATACTTCTAGATATTCTTTTATTGTTCAGAATTGTTTTGGCTATTCTGGGTTTTTTGTTTTCTCATATGAAGTTGAAAATTGTTCTTTCCATGTCTGTGAGGAATTATATTGGAATAGTGATGGAAATTGTATTGAGTCTATACATTTTATACCTAAAATTGTTCCTATATAAAAGTAATGCAGGGGGAAATGGAGTAATAACTAAAGGAATGGCAGACCAGTGACCAGCCCAACTTGGGATCTATCCCACGGGCAGGTACCAAACCCTGACAGTATTACTGATGCTCTGTTGTACTTTCAGAGAGAAGCCTAGCAAGGATGTCCTCTGAGATGCTATACCAACAACTGAATGAGACAGATGTAGATGCATATATCCAACTACTAGACTGAGGTCAGAGACATATATGGAAGAGTTAGGGGGAGGAATGAAGGGACTGAAGGGGTTGGCAACATGGAAGACCAACAGTGTCAACTAATGTGTACCACTGGGAGTTCCCAAAGACTAGGTCACCAATCAAAGAGCAAATAAGTCTGGTCTGAGGCCACCAATATGTATGTAGCAGTGGATTGCCTTGACTGGCGTTAGTGGGAGAGGTTCTGCTTAATCCTGTAAAGAGTTGCTGACTCAGGGGAGGGGGATGCCCATGGTGATACCCATCTCGGAGGCAAAGTGAGAGGGAATAAGGTGAAGAACTGCGCAAGGGGGTGCAGGAGCAGGACAATATTTGAGATGTAAATAAAACAATGATAATGGTATTAATAATAATATGCTCTTTAAATAAAGATGAAAAATAACATTTTTCTGACTTCACTGGATCTCAGAACAAAGGAAAAAAAGGACCAATTAAAAAAGAATAAGAAAATATTATGGAAACATAGAAAGACAGACTATGTGTGAAAGAGAACTTGGTTGGCACAGCTGGGGACATTGAAGTCTCAGTATATTTCTACTGTGTCATACTTGATCATTTCTGGGGGAATCTAATCTTCAACTTTATCCAACAGAGTCCTTTGAAAATATAAAAATTATGCCTTTTTTAATAATAGTAATCACATAACATATATGCACAGTGTGTGTATAAATAGAACCAGTTGATATGAAATAATGATTATTAATTTTTAGGCAGATAAGGTAACAAAAGACCAAACAGTTAAAATAGTGTGTTCCTGGAGAAATAAAAGCCTGAGTATCATTGGCCTTAGGAGGATTGCATCATAATACATTGTGACTGGTGCAAAAGCTAGAAGGGGAATTGGGGTTGGTATAAAATAAAAATAGAAGATAAAAAGATAGTAGGGGATAAAGACGGAGTATCCAAATACCACTCATGCATTTTGCTTACTGAGAGATTAGGCCATGATTGATAGAGGTCACACATGGATTGTCAATCTTCTTCAATTGTTAAAAAGCAACACAGAAAGACATAGGAATCAGTGGACTACTCATTGATAACATGTGAGTTTGGAGATTTGATGGAATTCACTTTGGGAGTTGAATGTGTAGTGTGCACATGCTAAGTGTATAGTTCCATGATAGAGAAAACCAAATAATGCAAGAATAAAGCCAAAGCTCCTGAACAACAAACTATATTAACTATTCTGCTTCTAAGTAACTAACAAAATACACAGGCTGGATCTAGGCCTCTCAGCTTAAGGGTAGTAGATGTACAGCTTGTTCTTCATGCGGGTCCTGAAGAACTAGAGTGGGGGATATCTCAAAAGAAACAACAATTTGAAAATTCATTGAGAGTAACAAAAAACCTAGGATAGCGAAAACTATTCTCAACAATAAAAGAACTTCTGGTGGAACCACATTCCCTGACCTCAAGTTGTATTACAGAGCAATTGTATTTAAAAAAACAAACAAACAAACAAAAAACTGCGTGGTATTGGTACAGAGACATGCATGTAGATCAGTGGAATGGGATTGAGAACCAGAAATGAATCAACACACATATGGTCACTTGATCTTTGACAAGGGAGCTAAAAATAATCCAGTATAAAAAAGTCAGCATTTTCAACAGATGGTGCTGTTTCAAGTAGAAGTTAGCTTGTAGAAAAGTGCAAATTGATCCATTCTTGCCTCCTCGTACAAAGCTCAATTCCAAATCGATCAAGGACCTCCTCATAAAACCAGATATATTGAAACTAATAGAAAAGTAAGTGGGGAAGAGTCTTGGGCACATGGGCACAGGGGACAATTTCCTGAAAAACAAGAGTTAACAAATGGGACCTCATAAAATTGCAAAGCTTCTGTAAGGCAAAGGACACTGTCAATAGGACAAAATGGAAACCAACAGAATGGGAAAAATTTTTAACAATCCTACATCAACTAGAAACCTAAAATCCAATATATACAAAGAACTCAAGAAGTTAGATGCCAGAGAAAAAATGACCCTATTAAAAATGGGGTACAGAGCTAAACAAAGAATTCTCACCTAGGGAATATCTAGTGGCTGAGAAGCACCTAAAGAAATGTTCAACATCCATAGTCATCAAGGAAATGGAAATCAAAACAACCCTGATATTCCACCTCACACCATTCAGAATGGCTAAGATCAAAAACTCAGGTGACAGCAGATGCTGGCAAGGATGTGGAGAAAGAGGAATACTCCTCCATTGCTGGTGGGGCTGCAAGCTGGTACAACCACTCTGGGAATCATTTTGGTGGTTCCTCAGAAAATTGGACACAGTACTACCTAAGGACCCAGCTATACCACTCCTAGGCATGAACCCAGAACATATTCCAAGTTGTAATAAGGTCACATGCTCCACTATGTTCATAGCTGTCTTATTTATAATAGCCAGAAACTGGAAAGAACCCAGATGTCCTTCAACACAGGAGTGGAAAAAGAAAATGTGGTATATTTATACAATAGAGTACTACTCAACTATTAAAAATTAATTTATTAAATTCTTAGGCAAATGGATGTATCTGGAGGATAACATATTGAGGGAGGTAACCCAATAACAAAACACATGATATACACTAACTGAAGAGTAGATATTAGCCCAGAAGTTCGGAATGCCCATGAAAAAATGCACAGACCACATAGGTGTAGATGAGAATGAAGAATTTCAACTTAAAGGTCCAGGAAATATCATCAAAAAATATATAAGAAAACTTCCCATACCTTAAGAAAGAGATGGCCACGACCATACAAGAAGCATACAAAACACCAAATAGACTAGACCAGAATAGAAATTCCTGCTGACACATAATAATCAGAACATCAAATGCACTAAATAAAGAAAGAATATCAAAAGCAGTAAGGGGAAAAGCTCAAGTAACATATAAAGGCAGAACTATTAGAATTACTCCAGACTTCTCACCAGAGACTGTGAGAGCCAGAAGATCATGGATAGATGTTATACAGACACAAAGAGAACACAAATTTTAGCCTAGGCTACTGTACCCAGCAAAACAATCAATTACCATAGATGGATTAACCCAAGTATTCCATGACAAAAACAATTTCACACAATATCTTTCCACGAATCTAGTCCTTCAAAGGATAATAATGGGAAAACACCAACACAAAGATGGAAACTACATCCTAGAAAAAGCAAGAAAGTAATCCTTCAACAAACCTAAAAGAATACAGCCGCAAGAACAAAATCGCAACTTTAACAACAATAATAACAGGAAGCAACAATTACTCTTTAATTTCTCTTAGCATCAATGGACTCACTTCCCCAATAAAGGACATAGACTAATAGACTGGCTACAAAAACAGGACCCAACATTTTGCTGCTTGCAGTAAACCCACCTCAGGGACAAAGACAGACAGTAATTCAGTGTAAAAGGTTGGAAAATAATTTTCTAAGCAAATGGTCCCAAGAAACAAGATGGAGTATCCATTCTAATATGGAATAATATTGACTTCCAACCCAAAGTTATCAAAAAAGACAAGGTGGTGGGAATCATACTCATAAAAGGTAAAATCTACCAAGATGAAATCTCAATTTTAAACTTCTATGCTCCAAATGCAAAGGCATCCACATTCATAAAAGAAATTTTAGTAAAGCTCAAAACACACATTGCACTGCACACTTTAATAGTGGAAGACTTCAACAACCCTCTCTCATCAATGGGCAGATTCTGGAAACAAAACCTAAAAAGACACACAATAAAAGTATCAGAAATTATGAAACAAATGGATTTAGTTGATATCTATAGAACATTGTATCCTAAAGCAAAAGGATATCCCTTCTTCTCAGCACCTCATGATGCCTTCTCCAAAATTGACCATATAATCAGTCACAAAACATGCATCAACAAATATAAAAATATTGAAATAATCCCATGCATCCTATCAGATCACCACAGACTAAGGCTGATCTTCAACAAAAATATAAATAATAGAAAACCCACATACACCTGGAAGGTGAGCAACAACCTACTCTATGATAACTCTGTCAAGTAAGAAATAAAGAAAGAAATTAAAGACATTTTAGAGTTTAATGAAAATGAAGCTACAACATACCCAAACTTATGGGAAACAATGAAAGCAGTCCTAAGAGGAGAACTTATAGCTTTGAATGCCTCTAACAAGAAACTGGAGAGAGGATACAGGAGCAGCTTGACAGCACAACTAAAAGCTCTAGAACAAAAGGAAGCAAATTCTCCCAAGAGGAATAGAAGGCAGGAAACAATCAAACTCAGGACTGAAATCAACCAAGTGGAAACAAAGGAACTATACAAAGAATCAACCAAACCAGGAGCTGGTTGATTTGAGAAAATCAACATGATAGACAAATCCTTAGATAGACTAACTACAGGGCACAGGGACAGTATCCAAATTATGAAAACCAGAAATGAAAAGGGAGACATACCAAAAGAAACTTAGGAAATCGAAAAAAAATCATCAGATCCTACTACAAAATCCTATACTCAACAAAACTGGAAAATCTGGATGAATTGTACAATTATCTAGACAGATATCAGGTACCTAATTAAAACCAGGATCAGATAAACCATGGAAATACTCCCATAACCCCTAAAGAGATAGAAGCAGTCATTAATAGTCTCCCAAACAGCAACAAAAAAAAGCCCAGTATCTGATGGGTTTAGTATAAAATTCTATGAGCTCTTCAAAAAGACCTAATACCAATACTATTCAAAATATTATGCAAAATCAAAAGAGAAGGAACATTATTCAATTTGTTCTATGAAGCCAGAATTACAATTATACTCTAACCATACAAAGACCCAATGAAGAAATGAAACTTCAGACCAATTTCCCTTATGAATATCAATGCAAAAATACTCAATAAAATTCTTGCAAACTGAATCCAAGAATACATCATGATCAAGTAGTAGTCTTCATCCCTGCGATGCGGGGATAGTTAAGTATACAGAAATCCACCAACTTAATCTACTAGAGAAACAAACTCAAAGACAAAAACCACATGATTATCTCATTAGATGCTGAGAAAGCATTTGACAAAATACTACACCATTTATAGTAAAAGTTGAGGAAAGATCTGGAATTCAAGGCCCATACCTAAACATAATAAAAGCAAGAGACAGCAAACCAGTAGCCAACATCAAACTAAATGGTGAAAAACTTGAAGCAATCCTACTAAAATCAGGGACTAGACAAGGTTGCCCACTTTCTCCCTACCTATTCAACATAGTACTTGAAGTCCTAGCCATAACAATTCAACAACAAAAGGAGAACAAATGAATACAAATTGGGAAGATGGCAAAATATCACTATTTCCAGAAGATATGATAGCATGTATCAGTGACCCCAAAAATTACACCAGAGAAATCCTAAACTTGATACACAACTTCAGTGCGGTAGCTGAATATAAAATTAACTCAAACATGTCAGTGGCCTTTCCCTACACAAAGAATAAATAGGATGAGAAAGAAATTAGGGATACAAAACACTTCACAATAGTCAAAAAATATAAAATACGGTGGTGTGACTGTAACTAAGGAAGTGAAAAGTCTGTATGACAAGAACTTCAAGTCTCTGAAGAAAGAAATTGAAGAACTCAGAAGATAAAATGATCTCCCATACTCATGGATTGTCTGGGTTAATATAGTAAAAATGTCTATTTGCCGAACAAAATCTACATATTCAATGTAATTCCCATCAAAATTCTAACTCAATTCTTCACTAAGTTAGAAAAGTCAATTTGAAAATTCATCTGGAATAACAAAAACAAAAACAAAAATCAAACAAAAAAAGAACAAAATCAAAAAAACTAGGATAGCAAAAACTATTTTCAATTATAAAAGAACCTCTGGAGGAATCACCATGGCTGACCTCAAGCTATACCCCAGAATAATTGTGATAAAAACTGCATAGTACTGGTACAGAAACAGACAGGTAGATCAATGGAATAGAATTGAAGACACAGAAATGAATCCACCCTGAAATTCTACCTCACACCAGTCAGAATGGCTAAGATCAAAAATTCAGGTAACAGCAGATGCTGGAGAGGATGTGGAGAAAGAGGAACACTCCTCCATTGTTGAGTTTGCAAGCTTGTACAACAACTCTGGAAATCAGTCTGGTGGTTCCTCAGAAAATTCGACATAGTACTACCAGAGGATCATGCAATTCCTCTCCTGGGCATATATCCAGAAGGTGTCCCAACCAATAAGAAGGACACATGCTCCACTATGTTCACAGAAGCCTTATTTATAATAGTCAGAAACTGGAAAGAACCCAGATGACCCTCAACAGAGGAATGGATACAGAAAATGTGGCACATTTACAAAATGGAGAACTAATCAGCTATTAAAAAGAATGAATTTAAGAAAATCCTAGGCAAATGGATAGACCTGGAGGGCATCATCATGAGTGAGGTAACCCAATCACAAAAGAACTCACACAATATGTACTCACTGATAAGTGGATATTAGCCCAGAAACTTAGAATACCTAAAATATAAGATACAATTTGCGAAACACATGAAACTCAAGAAGAACGAAGACCAAAGTGTGGACACTTTGCCCCTTCTTAGAATTGGGAACAAAACACCCATGGAAGGAGTTACAGACACAAAGTGTGGAGCTGAGATGAAAGGATGGACCATCTAGAGACTGACATACCCGGGGATCCATCCCATAATCAGCCTCCAAACACTGACACCATTGCCTACAACAGCAAGATTTTGCTGAAAGGACCCTGATATAGCTGTCTCTTGTGAGACTATTCCGGGTCCTAGCAAACACATGAGTGGATGCTCACAGTCAACTATTGGATGGATCACAGGGCCACCAATGGAGGAGCTAGAGAAAGTACCCAAGGAGCTGGGCGTATATGCAACCCTATAAGTAGAACAACAATATGAACTAACCAGTAACCCCTGGAGTTCATGTCTCTAGCTACATATGTATCAGAAGATGGCCTATTCGGCCATCAGTGGAAAGAGAGCCCATTGGTCGTGCAAAATTTACATGCCCCAGTACAGGGTAACATCAGGGCCAAGAAGTGGGAGTGGGAGAGGCGAGTGGGGGGGGATTGGGTCGGGGAGCGTGTGGGGGACTGTTGGGATAGCATTGGAAATGTAAATGAAATAAATACCTAATAAAATAAAATAAAAAAAAAAGAAATGAACTCACACACCTATGGTCACTTGATCTTTGACAAGGGAGCTAAAACCATCCAGTGGAAAAAAGACAGCATTTTCAACAAATGGTGTTGGCACAACAGGTGGTTATCATGTAGAAGAATGAGAACTGATCCATTCTTATCTCCTTGTACAAAGCTTAAGTCAAGTGGATCAAAGACCTCCACATAAAATCAGAGACACTGAATTTTATATAGGAGAAAGTGGGGAAAAGCCTCGAAGATATGGGCATAGTGGAAAAATTCCTGAACAGAACAGCAATGGCTTGTGCTGTAAGATCAAGTATCAACAAATGGGACCAGATAAAATTGCAAAGATTCTGTAAGGTAAAAGACACTGTCAATAGGACAAAAAGGCCACCAACAGATTGGGAAAGGATTTTTACCAATCCTAAATCTGATAGGGGATTAATATACAATATATACAAAGATTTCAAGAAGCTGGACTCCAGAAATTCAAATAACCCAAAAAAGTGGGGTACAGAGCTAAAAAAGAATTCTCAACTGAGGAATACCGAGGGGTTGAGAAGCACTTGAAAAAATGTTCAGCATCTTTAACCATCAGGGAAATGTAAATAAAAACAACCCTAAGATTTTACCTCACACCAGTCAGAATGGCTAAGATCAAAAATTTGGGTGACAGCAGATGCTGGCAAGGATGTGGAGAAAGAGGAGCACTCCTCCTTTGCTCATGGGATTGCAAGCTTGTTCAACCACTCTGGAAAACAGTCTGGCAGTTTCTCAAAATATTGGACATAGTACTACCTGAAGATTCAATAATTCCTTTCCTGGGCATATACCCAGAAGATGGTCCGACTGGTAATAAGGACATATGCAGTAGTATGTTCATGGCAGCCTTTTTTATAATGGCCAGAAGCTGGAAAGAATCCAGATGTCCCTCAACAGGGGAATGGATACAGAAAATGTGGTACATTTACACAATGGAGTACTACTCAGCTATTAAAACAATGGATTTATGAAATTCCTAGGCAGATAGATGTATCTGGAAGATATCATCCTGAGAGAGGTAACCCAATCACAAAGAAGTCACTTGAAATGCACTCACTAATAAGTGGATATTAGCCCAGAAACTTACAATACGCAATATACAATTTGCAAAACACAAGAAAATCAGGAAGGAAAATCAACGTATGGACATTTCATACCTCCTTAGAATAGGGAACAAAATACCCATGGAAGGAGTTACAGAGACAAAGTTTGGAGCTAAGTCGAAAGGATGGACCATCCAGAGACTACCCCACCCGGGCATCCATTCTATAATTAGCCACCAAATGCAGACACTATTGCACATGCCAGCAAGATGTTGCTGAACAGACTCTGATATAGCTGTCTTGTGTGAGGATATGCCAGTGCCTGGCAAATACAGAAGTGGATGCTCACTGTCATCTATTGGATGGAACACAGGGTCCTACTGGAGGAGCTAGAGAAAGTATTCAATGAGCAGAAGGGATCTGCAACCCTATAGGTGGAACAACAATATGAACTAACCAGTATCCCCAGAGCTTGTTTCTCTAGCTTCATATGTAGCAGAAGATGGCCTAGTCAGCCATCACTGGGAAGAGAGGCCCGTTGGTCTTGCCAACTTTATATGCTGCAGTACAGGGGAGTGCCAGAGCCAAGAATTATGAGTGCATGGTTAAGGGAACAGGACGGGGAGGGGGAAGGTATAGGGGACTTTCAGGATAGCATTTGAAATGTAAATGAAAAAAAAATCTAGTAAAAAAATTGAAAAGAAAAAACAAAGAAAAGGAATACACCTCACAAGGGAGTTGTACAAGGCATGAAATAGGACAAAAGGAGTTATAGAGAAATATGCAAATTAAAAAATATCAGTGGATTTTTTTTTTTTGTGTGTGTGTGTGTGTGTGTGTGTGTGTGTGTGTGTGTGTGTTAGGTCAACATAAATTTAAACACACCAGATGCATGCCTGGTACCTGAAGAGGCCATAGGAGTGCAAATAAGAGCACAAAACAGTGGTTGGAAAAATGACTCATCTGTTAAAATCACCTGTTCTATGCAGATGACCGGGCACAAAACACCCACATCGTGGCTCACAATTTATGCACAACTAAAGTTTCAGAGAATCAGTGCACACTTCCAGCCTCTGTAGGCAACAGAGGCATAAGTGAGAGAGAGGGCCAGAATGGTCTAGCACGTTCTTATAATCAAGGTCAGTACTAGGAAGGTGGAGACAGGAGGGTACCAGGGGATATAGGGGATCTGGATGCTCCCTTCTAATCTCTTGTTCAAGTTTTTCAAGTATGTAAGGGCTTATAAACCTAGAAATTTTCTTAAAGTCAGTAGTTGCTCATTCCTACCTCCTGAAAACTCCCTTTGAAGCAATGGTGCCTGGTACTCCATGTAAGCATGAGCAGGATATATTCAGCCAACCAACACAGACCTGATTTCTCCAGCTTGCATCACAAAGGGTCTTCAGAATCCTCAGTCCAGGCATCTCTGCTGACAACGGTTTTTTACCATTGAGGAGCTGAGCACGGAAGGGTGCAGTTGTGAAGGTGTTCACCTCTGAGATAACCTGTAAGTGATAATCGGCTCTGCTCAGGGTTGTTGGACAGTTAATCGAGGTGTGACAGGGTGGGCCATTTCAGGCCCAGGTGGCCACTAGGTGAGGAAATGCCTCATGATCGCCATTTCCTATGGCTTCTGATTGTTAACTGATATGGTGGAGGACCATATTCATGACAGAGGATTGAACAGGTCAGGGCCTTAGAAGATTATGAACCCTTGGAGGACACTATCATCGGGCCTTGGGATAGGATCAGAGAGCTGGCTGCAGGATTGAGGGTCGGGGGAGCATGGGGCTGTGAGTGAGGAGCCTTGGCGCTTGTCCTGTGTGCTGTAAGGAGCCTTAGGGTCCAACTTGGTGCTTGTCCTGTGTGCTGTCCGGGATCCATTAGAAACACACTGAGGATTCCTCCCTCTTCATTGTCTTCTCTACGGTGTGTTCCTTTGGTATAGACTGTATGGACACTGCAGAGAGGGGAGTGGCGTAGGAAGAATGAATGAAAAGAAGAAGAGGAGACTTTACAAGAGATTAATAAGTAATCTGGGAAGGAGTCTGAACAGGGATCCTCCTGTCTAATCGCCCATGTATTGGGATTAAAGACTTGGACCACCAAGTTCAGCTTTTTCCTCTCAGTTTTAGTTCTGTAGGATGGGATCTTCCTTTGTAGCTCAGGCTGGTCTGGCTTGGGCTGGCCTTTAACTTACAATCTTCAGATGTTTGAAATCCTCGGCTTCCCCCAATCCCAAATTTCTCCAATATAAGGATTTTCTGTGTGGGTAGTGGTGGTGAGTGTTTGTTGTAGACTGAGCATTGGGTCTTCTTGACATGAATATATAGTTACCATGTTCATCATCTTTCTGGATAGTACTATGAATTTACTTTAAAACAGATATACTGAAAATCAGAATTGCTGATGTTTTGTTTAAAAAGAATCGTTGGGAGATAGTACCAAAATTCAGATGCCTCAAAGTTTAAATGCAAACACATTTTGCTCATCATTTTTGGTGAGAAAGGGAGGACTCACGTATTAAAGGCTGGCCTGTTTTTGCTTTTTTTAAACTGAGAAATGGCAGATTGTTAACTTGGGTTCTAAAGAAGGATTTAAAATAAGTAAGTTAAAGAAGATTTTAAAACAAAGTTGGGAGGGAGAGGGACATGATAAATGGGATACATGAAGGAAATTGTAAGGGGAAGCATATATATATATGTGTGTGTGTGTGTGTATGTGTATATATGCATATACATATACACATACACATACATATACACATACACATACATACACACACATATGCATGTGTGACCATATTGAATATGTATGCAAAAATATCTGATAAAGACAAATTATTAAAAATATAAGTGTTAAAAAAAACAAAAGAAATAATCTTTCAATGAGCTAAGATAATTATTTGACTTTTTGACATTTTTAACTATTTACATGATACCTTTGGATTTAGATAACTACTTTTTTTTTTCTTTTTTTCTTTTTCTTTTTATTTTTTAATTAAGAAGACAACTGAACGCTTAAGAGAAAAATGTCTATTAAGAAACTGTGGGTGATACCAAAGGAAGGTTACTTATTACTTCTTGACTTTGATTCAGATGAAGAAGAGCAGGCTCATTCTGAAGGTATCCAGTCTTCAGTATTGATTGTGTCCTGCAGTTCATTAGACTTTTCCCAACTCGCCTGCAATGGAAGAAGTCTTTTCTAAGTTTTCATATACTTCATTTCTAATTTTACCTATATCTATATATTCCTATACCTGAGTTTTAGCAGTGCATATACCTACTCTTGGCACTGTAGACACAATATGTTGGGAAACAATAACTTGCTATGATTTTACCCCAGAAAAAGGCCTGAATGGTGTTCCTATATGTTAGCAAAACATGAATTTATTTCATAAAACCTGCAAATAAATTATTTCATTCCTTTTTTCTATTATATATTTTCTTTATTTACATTTCAAATATTATCCCCTTTTCTATTTCCCCTCTGCAAATCCCCTCTCCTCTCACCTCTCCCCCTGCCCCCAAAACACCCACCCCCAATTCCTGGCCCAGGCATTCCTTAATACTGGGGCATAGGACCTTTACAGTACCAAGGGTCTCTCCTCCCGTTGATGACATACTAGGCCATCCTCTCCTACATATGCAGGTGGAGCCATAAGTCCCACCAACTGTTTTATTTGATTGGTGCTTTAGTCCCAGGAAACTCTGGGGGTACTGGTTAGTTCATATTGTTCATCCTCCTATGGGGCTGCAAACCCCTTATGATCCTTGGGTACTTTCCCTAGCTCCATCATTGGGGACCCTGTGCTCAGTACAATGGATGTCTGTGAGCATTCACTTCTGTATTTGTCAGGCACTGACAGATCCTCTCAGGAGACAGCTATATCAGTCTCCTGTCCCCAAGCTCTTGTTGGCATCTGCCATAAAGTCTGGGTTTGTTGGTTATTTATTGGATTGATCCCTGAGTGAAGCAGTCTCTGGATTCATTCAGTCTCAGCTACAAACTTTGTCTCTATAACTCCTTCCATGGGCATTTTGTTTCCCATTCTAAGAAGGAATGATGTATCCACACTTTGGTCTTCCTTCTTCTTGAGTTTCATGGGTTTTGCAGATTGTATCTTGGTTATTCTGAGGTTCTGGGATAATATCCACTTATCAGTGAATGCATATCATGTGTGTTCTTTTGTGATTGGGTTATCTCCTTTAGGAAGATTTCATCGAGATCCATCCATTTGTCTAAGAATTTCATGAATTCATTGTTTTTAATAGCTGTGTAGTATTTTATTATGCAAATGTACAACATTTTCTGTATCCATTCCACTGAAGAGGGACATCTGGGTTCTTTTCAGCTTCTTGCTATTATAAATAAGGATGCTATGAACATAGTGAAGCATGTCATTATTACAAGTTGGAATATCTTCTGAGAATATGCCCAGGAGGAGTATTGCTGGATCTTCCAGTAGAACTATGTCCAATTTTCTGAGGAAACACCAGACTGATTTCCAAAGTGCTTTTACCAGCTTGCAATCTCACCAGCAATGGAGGAGTGTTCCTATTTCACCACATTCTTGCCAGCATCTTCTGTCATCTGAGTTTTAGATCTGAGCCATTCTGGCTGGTATGAGGTGGAATCTCAGGTTTATTTTGACATGCACTTCCCTGATAATTAAGGATGATGAACATTTTTTGGTGCTTTTCAGCCATTCGGTTTTCCTTAGTTGAGAATTCTTTGTTTATCTCTGTCCCCATTTTTTAATGGGGTTATTTGATTTTCTGGAGTCCAGATTCTTGAGCTCTTTATATATATTGGATATTAGTCCCCATCTGATTTAGGATTGGTAAAGATTTTTTTCCCATCTATTGGTTGCTGTTTTGTCCTATTGACAGTGTCCTTTGACTTATAGAAGCTTTGCAATTTTATAAGGTCACATTTGTCTATTCTTAATCTTACAGCACAAGCCATTGCTGTTCTGTTCAGGAATTTTTCCCCGGTGCCCATGTCTTCAAAGCTCTTCCCCACTTCCTCCTCTATAAGTTTCAGTGTCTCTGGTTTTATGTGGAGTTCCTTGATCTACCTAGACTTGAGCATTGTACAAGGGGATGAAAATAGATCAATTTGCATTCTTCTACATGCTAACTGCCAATTGAGCCAGCACCATTTGTTGAAAATATTGTCTTTTTTTCCACTGGATGGTTTTTGCTCCTTTGTCAATGATCAAGTGACAATAGGTGTGTGGGTTCATTTCTGTGTCTTCAGTTCTATTCCATTTATCTACCTGTCTATCAGTATACCTGTACCATCTAGTTTTTATCAGAATTGCTGTATAGTACAGCTTGAGGTCAGGCACGGTGATTCCAGGAGAGATTCTTTTATTGTTGAGAATAGTTTTTGTATCCTAGGTTTTGTTCTTATTCCAGATGAATTTGCAAATAGCCCTTTCTAACTTAGTTAAGAATTGTGTTGGAATTTTCATGGGGATTGCATTAAATCTGTAGATTGCTTTCGGCAAGATAGCCATTTTTACTACATTAATCCTGCCAATCCATGAGCATGGGAGATCTTTCCATCTTCTGAGATTTTCTTTGATTTTTCTTCAGAGACTTGACATTTTTATCATACAGATCCTTCTTTCACTTACTCAGTTAGAGTCACACCAACGTATTTTATATTATTTGTGACTATTGTGAAGGGTGTTGTTTCCCTAAGTTCTTTTCCATCCTGTTTATTCTTTTTGTAGAGAAAGGCCACTGATATGTTTGAGTTAATTTTGTATTCAGCTACTGCACTGAAGCTGTGTATCAGATTTAGGATTTCTCTGGTGTAATTTTTGGGGTCACTTATATATACTATCATATCTTCTGGAAATAGTGATATTTTGCCTTCTTCCTTTCCAGTTTGTATTCATTTGTTCTCTTTTTGTTGTCTAATTGCTCTGACTAGGACTTCAAGTACTATGTTGAATAGGTAGGGAGAAAGAGGGCAGCCTTGTTTAGTCCCTGATTTTAGTGGGATTGCCTCCAGTTTCTCACCATTTAGTTTGAAGTTGGCTACTGGTTTGCTGTCTATTGTTTTAATTTTGTTTAGGTATGGGCTTTGAATTCTTAATCTATCCTGGACTTTTACTATGAATGGGTGCTGAATTTTGTCAAATGTTTTCTCAGCATCTAATGAAATGATCATGTGATTTTTGTCTTTGAGTTTGTTTCTATAGTGTATTAAGATGATGGATTTCTGTATATTAAACCATCCCTCATCACAGGGATCAAGTGTACTTGATCATGATGGATGATCATTTTTATGTAGTCTTGAATTCAGTTTGCAAGGCTATTATTGAATATTTTTGCATCAGTTTTCATAAGGGAAATTGGTCTGAAGTTTCCTTTCTTCATTGGGTCTTTGTAAGGTTTGAGTATAATTGTAATTCTGGCTTCATAGAACAAATTGAATAATGTTCCTTCTCTTTAGATTTTTCATAATGGTTTGAAGAGTATTGGTATTAGGTCTTCATGAAGATCTGATAGAATTCTGTACTAAACCCATCAGATCCTGGGCTTTTTTGTTTGGGAGACTATTAATGACTGCTTCTATTTCTTTAGGGGTTATGGGAGTATTTCTAGGGTTTATCTGATCCTGAATTATATTTGGTACCTGATATCTGTCTAGAAAAGTGTCCATTTCATCCAGATTTTCCAGTTTTGTTGAGTATAGGTTTTTGTAGTAGGATCTGATGATTTTTTGGATTTCCTAAGTTTCTGTTGTTATGTCTCCCTTTTCATTTCTGGTTTTGTTAATTAGGATGATGTCCCTGTGCCCTTTAGTGAGTCTGGCTAAGGGTTTACCTATCATGTTGATTTTCTCAAACAACCAGCTCCTGGTTTGGTTGATTCTTTGTATAGTTCCTTTGTTTCCACTTGGTTTATTTCAGTCCTGAGTTTGATTGTTTCCTGCCTTCTATTCCTCTTGTGAGAATTTGCTTCCTTTTGTTCTAGAGCTTTTAGTTGTGCTGTCAAGCTGCTCCTGCATCCTCTATCCTGTTTCTTTTTAGAGGCATTCAGAGCTGTGAATTTTTCTCTTATTACTGTTTTCATTGTGTACCATATGTCTGGTTATGTTGTAGCTTCATTTTCATTAAACTCTAAAAAGTCTTTAATTTCCTTCTTTATTCCTTCCTTGACCAAGTTATCATTGAGTAGGTTGTTGTTCACCTTCCACATATATGTGGATTTTCTATTATTTATATTATTATTGAAGATCAGCATTAGTCTGTGGTGATCTGATAGGATGCATGGGATTATTTCAATATTTTTATATCTGTTGAGGCATGTTTTGTGACTGATTATATGGTCAGTTTTGGAGAAGGCCTCATGAGGTACTGAGAATAAGGGATATCCTTTCGATTTAGGATACAGTGTTCTATAGATATCAACTAAATCCATTTGTTTCATAACTCCTGTTGGTTTCACTGTGTCTGTTTATTTTTTGTTTCCAGGATGTGTCCATTGATGAGAGAGGGGTGTTGAAGTCTTCCACTATTATAATGTGCAGTGCAATGTGTATTTTGAGGTTTACTAAAGTTTCTTTTATGAATGTGGCTGCCCTTGCATTTGGAGCATAGATGTTCAGAATTGGGAGTTCCTCTTGGTAAATTTAATTTTAATGAATATGAAGTGTTCCTCCTTGTCTTTTTTGATAACTTTGGGTTGAAAGTCAATTTTATTTGATATTAGAATGCCTACTCCAGCCTGTTTCTTGTGACCATCTGCTTGGAAAATTGTTTTCTAGCCTTTTACTCTGAGGTAATATCTGTCTTTTCTGTGAGGTTTGTTTCTTTTATGAAACAAAATGCTGGGTCATGCTTACACATTAAGTCTTTTAGTCTATGTCTTTTTATTGTGGAATTGAGTCCACTGATATTAAAAGATATTAAGAAAAAGTCGTTGTTGGTTCCTGTTATATTTGTTTTTAGAAATGGAATTTTGTTCATGTGGCCATCTTCTTTTAGGTTTGCTGCAAGATTACTTTCTTGCTTTTTCTAGAATGTAATTTCCCTCCTTGTTTTGGTGTTTTCCCTTCATTATCCTTTGAAGGGCATGATTTGTTGGAAGATATTGTGTAATTTTGGTTTTGTCATAGAATACCTTGGTTTCGCCATCTATGGTAAAAGAGTTTTACTGTGTATAGTAGCCTTGGCTGGCATTTGTGCTCTCTTAGGGTCTGTATGTCAACTGTCCTGGATCGTCTGGCTTTCATAGTCTCTGGGGAGAAGTTAGGTGAAATTCTGATAGTCTGCCTTTATATGTTACTTGAACATTTTTCCCTTACTGCTTTTAATATTCTCTTTTTTGTGTGCATCTGGTGTTTTGATTATTATGTGATGGCAGGAATGTCTTTTCTGGTCTAAAGTATTTGGGGATCTGTAGGCTTCTTTTATGTTCATGGGCATCTCTTTCTTTAGGTTAGGGAAGTTTTCTTCTATAATTTTGTTGAAGATATTCACTGGCCCTTTAAGTCTGAAATCTTACTTCTCATCTATACCTATTATCCTTAAGTTTTGTTTTCTCCTTGTATCCTCAATATCCTTGATGTAATTATTTCATTTATAAAAGCTGTTTGAAAAACTCACGTGGGCAGTTTTTCCAGAGAAATGCAAATTGAAAATACTTTATTAACTATTACGTATTTAACATACTTTCAAATGTTTTCATTTTCTATTGTCAATATAGTAAAGAGGCCAGCATTTGGCAAACATGAGAATATGCCGCCTCACGTAGAAGAAGATGAAGATATAAGGTAATATTTTCAATTTTTCCCAGTTCAATAGAGTACTTCAAAAGTAGTGTTTGTGATCCCTTCACTGGAGGAGTAGATTCAGGAAAATCAACAATTCATGGTCAGATGCAGCTATATATTGAGTTCAAGCCCAGCTTGGGGTCCTTAAGTCCTTGTCATCAGAAACACATAGCAACTAGGACAATATACCCACCTGCATGGGATCTTCCCAGATATACACACAAACAAAAGGAGAAACATAATAAAAATAAGAGGGGGACCATCTGGGAAGAAGAAGGGTCTCAGCAAGTGTGGGAGAGTTATGAATAAACTACTGTGGGTTGTAAATGTATGAATTGTTAAAAGTAAATAATTCAGGTTCACTTTGGTTGTCTGCCATGTATTTTATATGCATATGACATTTGTTCCAAACCAAACATAATATATTTATTCTAAATAATTAAAAGAAGTTCCTGTGTAAAGTTTTGTGTGTGCTAGGCAAATGCTCTACCAGTCCACTATATTTCTAGCTTTAAAATTTTATTGTCCTTTCTCAACAGAGATGAACAAGACAGTATGTTGGATAAATCTGGAGGTAGGTGTTTTTGGAGATACTTGCCTGTTGTTTGAAGAGGACATAAGATGGCATCAGATCTCTATAAACCCTACAGCATAAGAGGATAATTTTAGGTTTCACAGTAATTGTAGTTTTCTTTAAAACACATACAGATGACTACTCACCCAACATTCAGAAACAAAGATTAGCTGAAGGTGTACCTCAGTGGTACAGCACCATGAAAAAGCTATGAGTTTCATCTTCAGTGGTGAAAAAACAAAACAAAACAAAACCCAACCAACACATGAAATTAACAAAACACCTACCAAACAAATAAAACACAGCAATAAGCCTCGCAAATGAAATGTTAGTTTTCCCAGTTTGCCCAATTAACTGTAAAGTGAGCAAGAAATGCAATTGGCTATTATAAGGAAACAAACAAAACCAGCATTAAGCATTTTAGGAACCTAAATTTAGGCATGATTAGAGAAATACACCCCCCCCCCAAAAAAAAGACAGTGGCTACAGCAACATAACAAACCTTGCAGAGTGGCTAGAATTATGGCTCACTTGGTAAAGTGCTTTCCTTGAAAATATATGGACTTAAGGAGGGGGCCTAGAATCCACTTTAAAAATGCAGGCTGCAGTCCAGTGCTGAGTAAGTAGAGATAGGTAGCTGGCTAGCCAGGCTAGTGACGTTGGTGAGCTGCAGATTCAGAGAGACCCTGTCTCTGAAGATTTAAGTTGGATCAGGCAGTGGTGGCGCATGCCTTTAATCCCACCATTTGGGAGGCAGAAGCAGGGGGATTTCTATGTTTGAGGCAACCCTGGTCTACAGGTTGAGTTCCAGGACAACCAGGGCTATACAGAGAAACCCTGTCTGGAAAAACAAACAAACAAAAAATGTAAGTTGGAATATGATTGAGAATACAGCCTTCTTCTGCACACATATACTGAAATGTATACACATCATTTTTGCTGAATCTCTTTTTATGATTTACAGAATCCTTTAAAATTATGTTTTTTATCTTTTTCTGGAAATAGACAATATTAGGAAAGTGTCATATTTCTATAATCTCCACTGTATATTAAAAATAAACATCTATCGAGAGAAATGATCCAGCATACCTTAAAACACACACAGGACAGGGATCGAAAAATAGCTTTCAAATTAAGACCACTTGTTGCTCGAAAACCAAGGTTTAGTTCCTAGGACCCATATAATGGCTCACAACCATTTGTAATTCTAGATCCAGGGGAATTGGCATCCTATTCTATTTTCTATGAGCACCAGACATGCATGTTGAACAAATACAAACATGCAAAAGCACGTTAGTTAAATAAATAAAACAAATCCGAAATACACATAACAGCCCCTTCAACTGAAACAAAGTAGGAGAGTCTTCTTTGGGGTTCATTTTATTTTAACTTTCAAGCTGGTATTGCAAACTTGGAAAATGGAAAGCTTCTGGGTAGTAGTGGCAGCTAAAATACTACCTCTTTTTTGCTGCTTGGATGACAGATGACTGATAGAGCCTCTCTCACTTTTGTAAGCATGTGCAAACACGGCCAGTCAGCAAGGGGCTTGGCTGAGATTGTTTTACAGCTGCCCAAACCCTGTTACCCAGTATGCTTTGTGGTGGCCATGAAGCTGAGTTCTTGAGGAAGTGAAGTTTCTTGAGGAAGCATGGTAGGGGGAAGTCTCTGTGGAGGTAGTCAGTGACCTGTTAAAAGATGGTTAATAATGGTTCAGGTGGAGGTCCGGGTGGGGTGAAGGTGGCGGGGCGGAGGTGTTACTTTCAGAGTAAGGAGAGGAGGTGACCCTCCCTGGACTCCGGATAGCACTGCTGCTGGGTTCACAATCGACTTTACCCACTTAGACCTCTGCGGTGAAAAACGGAGAACTTCACTAAGGGCAGGAGTTTGAAAAGCCTACCATCTAGCAGAAAGCAGGAAGGCCAGGGAATTGGAGACCCCGAAAGTCTTCCTTGGGCCTGGGGATGTGAAGTGTGAGTAAACTGGAGGTCAGTTAGTGGCAGAAACAGACTAGAACCTTTTCTGTGCTGCTGCTACCCGACAGAAATTCATTAAAAACAAACTGAAGACGAGTCTTCATTTTCTTCTACCTGGTGTTGAAAGGCCAGATTGCCGAAATTTGTATATATAGGATCCAAACGGCCTCAAAATCCCGAGGCTCCTCTCAGCCTCTGAAGTGCTGGAACTTCAGACATACTTCAGGCCAGGCTGTGTTTATTTATGTGTTGTTTTGGTTTAGGGAAGTAAGCTCTAACTCTGTATCTCAGGAGTGTCTGAAACGTCATGTGCAGCTTGAACTGGCCTTGAAACTGAAGTCCTCAGCCTTACAAATGTACTGGGCCCTGAGGAAACATGCTTGTTTTATTTTTTACTTTTAAAATTTGTGGGGTTTTTCATAGTTGAAGATTGAACCCAGAGCTTCTTGCTGTAGCAGTGAAATATATGTCCAGCCAGACAGAACTTTATAATTTAGATTTGTATTTCGATGAAAAAGATTGAGGAGCTTGGTTGTGATAATAGCAACTATGATTTTATTTGGAGATTGAGATGCAGACACATTTGCTCTAACTTATCAAAAACCTTGCAGGAATGGGACCAACATGCAGATCCTCCTATGTTTAGATATAAACCCACTTGAAGTCACAGTTAAAGCCATCATAGTGTGTGTGTCTGTGTGTGTGTGTGTGTGTGTGTAAGAGAGAAAGAGAGAGAGAGAGAGAGAGAGAGAGAGAGTTTTAAACTAAAAAATAACACACCTCTATTCTTTTATAGTAAGGAAGACCAAGATACTTTATTCAACTTAAATAATTCTTTTTAAAAATGTGTACATATTAAAGTTAAGGTTATTAATGGCTATCTTTCAAGCCAACTATTGTGTTCCATGTTCAAATACTAAAGTCTTTAGTATTAAATCAGAGGGTAATAGAAATATGGTTTTATCTTTAAACCCTTCATGCAATTATGAAGTGCTGTTTTTGTAAAAATCATTCCTTAATGTTATTTTATATTTCAATTTTATTAGCTTATGTGATTTTTTATTCAAATGGCTTGAGAAAATTTCTTTTTTTATTTTAAATCAGAAAACGTAAGTTTCTCAGAGGAATGGCAGCGTTTTGCACGTTTTGTAGAGACACCAATGGAAAACTGGAATTTGTTAAGTGGTGAACAGCAAGTTAGGAATGCTTCAGAATTGGACCTTATGGAAGGTACCAGATATTTAATGATGGGCATTGATGTTACACTTCCTTTTTTTTCTCAGTTGTTCTTCTTAGGCTTGTAAAGGAGATCAAAAATCTCATATTGTATCTCTTGTCTTTAATCACAACATATAAATAAATAGCTTAAAACATATTTTTAGATGACAATTAGACATTACTTGATTTTGTTTAACTTCTAAGCAAATAATAGATCTGCTTTAAAACCTAATGTTGGCACTATGCCTGAATGATCACAAAGTATTTCATTAAAATTTTCAAAATAACATAATTGTTTTAATATCTTGTTTTATTACGAACCCAGTACAGAATCCAGTAACTCATGATGATGGGAATGCAAATCCTGAAGAAGTAGTTGGAGATACACGGTAATATGTTCAAACTTACTATTTCCTTCTTATTGTAAGTACTTCCAGAAAAGTTTAATTGATTGTATAGCAAGTAATGTATATTAATAATTGAAATATGATATATACTATAAACAATATTTCTATAAGATTAATCCTTAATTTTAATGGTTTTCTTGGAGGGTGTAATGTTGTGGGTCAAACTCTCATCGTCCTGCTTGTAGGACAAAAGCTGAGCAATCAAACAGTATCCCCAGCATCCTTACTTTGTAAAGCTTTAATTCACAGATCTCCAGTATAAAATATACTGGGAAATTTTGAAGGTACATTTTTGGATATGTAATTTGTTTAAAACTATATAGTATTAACATAATTTATATATTAGATAATATTGATTAATATACTATATGACATCTTAATGACTTATTTATATGTAGTATTTTGTGAATATATTTATTTTAATTCAATTTATTTATTATTCGATATTATCTTTATTTACATTTCAAATAATAGCCCTTTCCTGGTTTCACCCCAGAAACTCCCTATTCCATTATCCCTCCCTGTGCTTCCATGAGGTTGTTCCCCCACCCACCCAATTCCACTTCCCCACCCTGGCATTTGCCTACACTGGGGCATTGAAACTTCACAAGGCTAAGGACCTCTCCTCCCACTGATGTGTGACAAGGCCATCCTCTGCTATATATGCACTGGAGTCATGGGACCCCCTCTTTTGTTGATGGCTTAGTCCCTGGGTGCTCTGGGAGGTCTGGTTCGTTCATATTGTTGTTCTTCCTATAAGGTTGCAAACCCCTTCAAATCCTTCAGTCCTTCCTCTAACTCCTCCACTGGTAACCCTATGATCAGTCTGATGGTTGGCTGTGAGCATCAGCCTCTGTTCTTGCCAAGCTCTGTCAGAGCCTCTCAGGAGAAAGTCATATTAGGCTCCTGTCAGCAAGCACTTGTTGGCATCCACAATCGTGACTGGGTTTGGTGTCTGCATATGGGATGGATACACAGTTTGGGCAGACTCTAGATGGTCATTCCTTCAGTCTCCGCTCTGTACTTTATCTCCATGTTTCCTCCCAGGAATATTTTGTTCCCCATAAGAAGGACTGAAACACCCACACTTTTGTCTTCCTTCTTCTTGAGCTTCATGTGGTCTGTGAATTACATTTTGGGTATTCTGAGCTTTTAGACTAATATCCACTTATCAGTGAGTGCATACCATGTTTGTACTTTTGGGATTGGGTTACCTCACACAGGATTATATATTTTAGATCCATCCATTTGCCTGTGAATTTCATGAAGTAATTGTATCTGTACCATTACCATACATTTTTATCATTGTTTCTCTATAATACAGCTTGAGTTCGGGAATGATTCCCCCTGAAGTTCTTTTATTGTTGAGAATAGTTTTTTGATATACTGGATTTCTATTATTCCAAATGATTTTTCAAATTGCTCTTTCTATCTCTATGAAGAATTGAGTTTAAATTTTGATGGAGATTGCATTGAATCTGTTGATTGCTTTTGGCAAGATGGCCATTTTTACTAAATTAATTGTGCCAATCTATGAGCATGGGAGATCTTTCCATCTTTTGAGATTTTCAATTTCTTTCTTCAGAGACTTGAAGTTCTTATCATACAGATCTTTCGCTTGCTTGGTTCGAGTCACACCAAGGTATTATAATTTGTGACTATTGTGAAGGGTGTTGTATCCATAATTTCTTTTTCATCCTGTTTATCCTTTGAGTAGAGGAAAGCTACTGATTTGCTTGAGTTAATTTTATATCCAACCACTTTGCTGAATTTGTTTATCAGGTTTAGGAGTTCTCTGTTGGAATTTTGGGGGTCACTTACATATACTATCATATCATCTGCAAATAGTGATATTTTGAATTCTTCCTTTCCAATTTTTATCCCTTTGACCTCTTTTTGTTATATAGTTGCTATGGATAGAACTTCTAGTACTATAAAATACTACTATATTATATACTACTGTGAATAGGTAGGAAGAGATTGGTCTTGTCTTGTCTGATATTAGTGGGATTGCATCAAGTTTCTCTCCATTTATTTTGATGTTGGATACTGATTTGCTCTATATTGCTTTTACTATGTTTAGGTATGGGCCTTGACTTCTTGATCTTTCCAAGAATTTTATCATGAAGAGTTATTGAATTTTTGCAAATGATTTCTCAGCATCTAATGAGATAATACTGTTTTTTTTTCCTCAAGATTTTTTACATAGTGGAATACGCTGATGGATTTCCATATATTGAACCATCCCTGTATCCCTGGGATGAAGAACATTTGATCATGAAGGATGATCATTTTAACGTGTTCTTTGATTGGGTTTACCAGAATTTTATTGAGTATTTTTGCATCAATATTCATAAGTGAAACTGGTCTCAAGTTTCCTTTCTTCATTTGGGTCTTTGTATGTTTTGGGTATAAGTGTAATTGTGGCTTCATAGAAAATTGAATAGTGTTCCTTCTCTTTTGATTTTGCATAAAAGTTTGAAGAATATTGGTATTAGGTCTTCCTTGAAGGTCTGATAGAATTCTGTACTAAACCCATCTGATCCTGGGCTTTTATTTTTTGTGAGGGGGTTGGGAGCCTATTAATGACTGCTTCTATTTCTTTAGGGGTTATAGGAGTGTTTACAGGGTCTATTTGATCCTGATTTAAATTGGTACCTGATATCTGTCTAGACAGTTGTCCATTTCATCCAAATTTTCCAGTTTTGTTAAGTATAGGCTCTTATAGTAGGATCTGATAATTTTTTTAGGGGGGCAGTTTTCGTAAGTTTCTGTTGT
Organism: Mus musculus; assembly: GCF_000001635.26. NCBI lineage: Eukaryota > Metazoa > Chordata > Mammalia > Rodentia > Muridae > Mus > Mus musculus. The sequence continues at coordinate 26,036,743 of NC_000086.7, read as the reverse complement.
TATGTCTCTCTTTTCATTTCTGGTTTTGTTAATTTGGATACTGACTCTGTGCCCTCTCTTTAGTCTGCCTAAGGGTTTATCTATTTTGTTGATTTTCTCAAAGAACCAGCTCCTGGTTTGGTTGATTCTTTGTATAGTTCTTTTTGTTTCCACTTGTTTGATTTCAACCCTGAGTTTGATTATTTCCTGCCTTCTACTCCTCTTGGGTGAATTTGCTTCCTTTTGTTCTAGAGCTTTTAACTGTGCTGCCAGGCTGCTAGTGTATGTTCTCTCCAGTTTCTTTTTTGGAGGCACTCAGAGCTATTAGTTTTTTTCTTAGGAATGCTTTCATTGTGTCCCATAAGTTTGGATATGTTGTAGCTTCATTTTCATTAAACTCTAAAAGTCTTTAATTTCTTCCATGACCGAGTTATCATTGATTAGACTGTTGTTCAACTACCACGTGTATATATATATGGGTTTTGTATTATTTATATCATTATTGTTGTTGTTGTTGTTGTTATTATTATTATTATTATTATTATTTGCGGGGTTAAGACAGGGTTTTTCTGTGTATCCCTGGCTGTCCTGGAACTCACTTTGTAGACCAGGCTGGCCTTGAACTCAGAAATCCACCTGCCCCTGTGTCCCGAGTGCTGGGATTAAAGGCATGTGCCCCCATGCCTGGCTTATTTATATTATTATTGAAGATAAGCCTTAGTCCGTGGTGACTTGATAGGATGCATGGGATTATTTAAATATTTTATATCTGTTGAAGCCTGTTTTGTGACCCATTATATGGTCAGTATTGGAGAAGGCATCATGAGGTGTTGAGAAGAAGGCACATTCTTTTGTTTTATGATAAAATGTTCTATGATATCTATAGATATAGATATCTGTTAAAACCATTTGTTTCATAACTTCTGTTAGTTTCACAGTGTCTCTGTTTTGTTACTGTTTCCAGGATCTGTCCGTTGCTGAGAGTGGGGTGTTGAAGTTTCCCACTATTATTATGTAGGGTACAATATATACTTTGAGCTTTAGTAAAGTTTCATTTATGAATTTGGTTGCCCTTGCATTTGGAGCATGGATGTTCAGAATTGTGAGTTCATCTTTGTTGATTCACAATTTGACAAGTATAGTGACAGTCCTTATCTTTAAAAAACAAAAACAAAAACAAAAAAATAATAACAAAAAAACAATAACAAAAACCTTTTGGTTTTTAAGTTGATTTTATTCCATAGTATAATGGCTATTCCATCTTGTTTCCTGGAAATATTTGCTTGCAAAGTTTTCCAGACTTTTCCTCTGAGGTGGTGTCTGTCTTTGTCACTAAGGAGGGTTTCCTGTATGCAGCAAAACCTGGGTTCTGTTTATGTATTCAGTCTATTACTCTATGTCTTTTATTGGGGAATTGAGTCCATTGCTATGAAGAAATATTAAAGACCAGTGACTGTTGGTTGTTTCCTGTTACTTTTGTTGTTTGAGGTGGAATTATGTTTATATTGCTATCTTCTTTGGGGTTTGTTGAAAGAAGATTTCTTTCTTGATTTTTCTATGGTGTAGTGTTTCCCTCCTTGTGTTGTAGTTTTCCATCTATTTTTTTGAAGGTTTGGATTCGTGGAAAGATATTGTGTGAATTTGATTTTATCATGGAATACTTTGGTTTCTCCATCTACGGTAATTGATAGTTTTGCTGGGTATAGTAGCCTGGGCTGGCTTTTGTGTTCTTTCAGGGTCTATATAACATCTGTCCAGAATCTTCTGGCTTTTATAGTCTCTGGTGAGAAGTCTGGTGTATTTCTAACAGGTCTGCCTTTTTATGTTATTTGACTTTTTTCCCTTACTGCTTTTAATATTTTATCTTTAGTGCATTTGTTGTTCTGATTATTATGTGTCGGCAGGAATTTCTTTTCTGGTCCAGTTTATTTGGAGTTCTGTAGGCTTCTTGTATGTTCATGTGCATCTTTCTTTAGGTTTGGGAAGTTTTCTTCTATAATTTTGTTGAAGATATTTGCTGGCCCTTTGACTTGGGAATCTTCTCTCTCTTCTATACCTATTTTCCTTAGGTTTTGTCTTCTCATTGTGTCCTGGATTTCCTGGATGTTTAGGGTTAGGAGATTTTTGCATTTTGCATTTTCTTTCACTGTTGTGTCAATGTTTTCTATGGTATCTTCTGTACCTGAGATTCTCTATTCTATCTCTTGTATTCTGTTGGAGATGCTTGCATCTATGTCTCCTTGGTTTTCTTTCTCCAGGTTCATCTCTCTTTGTGAGTTTTTATTCTGTATTTCCATTTTTAGATCTAGATGGTATTTGTTCAATTCCTTCACCTGTTTGATTGTGTTTTCTTTAACTCTTTAAGGGATTTTTGTGTTTCCTCTTTAAGGGCTTCTAGCTGTTTTCCTGTATTTCTTTAATGGAACTATTTTTGTTCTTAAAGACCTCTATCATCATCATGAGATGTGATTTTGAATCTGAATCTTTCTTTTCCAATGTGTTGGGGTATTCAAGACTTGCTCTGGTGGCCAAACTGGTTTCTGATGACGCCGACTAGTCTTGGTAGCTATTGCTTATATTCTTGCACTTACCTCGTGCCATCTCATTTTCTTTGGTGCTACCTTCCCTTGCTGTCACTGTCTGGAGCCTGTCTCTCCTGTAATCCTAGTTGTGTCAGAACTCATAGGAGTCCAGCTATCTCTGAGATCTTGGGATCCTGGGATCCTGATATTTTGGGTGTGTCTGAGCTCCTGGAAGTCATGCTGCCTCTTGGATCTTGAAATCCTGGTGTGACCAATCTCCTGAGATCCTGCTGTGTCAGAGCTCCTGGGGGTTAAGCTTTTTCTTGGTGTTGCAAGATTTGGTGGGGTGCCAGAGCCCTAGGTTTTCTCTAGACACAGTTGCATACTGCAAGGAACCTGTGCCTCTGGTCAGGAGGATGATTTTGTTTCCCTGGTTCTTGTGGGGGTCCCAGATACACAGTTTGTTGGGAAAGATATTGTGCCCTCAGCTGTGCTCTTCTGTCAGAACTCCAGTGTTCCTGGGTGTGTCTGATCTCCTTGGAGTCAAGCTTCCTCTGTGATGCTGTGATCTTGAGCATTTCAGAATACCTGGGAATCGTGCTCCCTCTGGGTGTTTTAAGAGTGGGTGCAGAGCCAGTACCCCAGGTCTGATCCAGGTGCAGTTTCAGACCAGAAGGAATCCATGCCACTGGAAAGGCAGCAGTTCCTGTGTCCCTGGATCCTTAGGGACTCAGTTACTCCTGATGTTGGGGCCATTCCTGTGATCCTGGGAGTGTTAGAGCACCTGGGATTTGAGCTTACTCTGGGTATTGTGGGACTAGGTCAGCACCCAAGATCTACTCATGACACGGACTCTTGCAAATATTTTTGATTTAGCATCATGGACTTATTTTTGCCTGTGGTACAGAAATGAAAATGGTGCTTTTTCAACAGGTGTGACATTAATTAAACTTAATTTTAATTTTTTCGTATATTTGTGTCTGTGTTGCATATATACACATGTGGAGGGCAGAGGAGGATGTTGGGTTTTGCTCTATTTCTTTCCACCTTATTCCCGTAAGACCTGCTCTTTCACTGAACATGCAGCTAGATAAGCAGCCAGCAAGTCCTAGCAACTCTCACTCTGCCTACCACAGTGCTGCTATTGTAGAAGCAACCATCCATGGTTAGTTTTCTAAATGGGTACTAGAATCAAACTTGGGAACGTCCTCCTTTCACAGTAAACCCTATTTATTACTGAGGCATCTTCATAACTGCATTGAAGGGATTTTTAGAGGAAAAAATGATGTAAACTTTTCTACATTCCATGTATTCAAAGCTAAGTGATATGTATACAAAATTCTGTACATGCAACAGTATTTCTTTGACCCAGTATTAATTTTATATTAAGTCAGTTTCTTTTCTAAAACTCCTCTGTGCTTTTCTTTATATGACACAATGGAAAAATGAATTCTTTAATATAACCCTTATTACTTATTTTTTTTAAATTTTATTTTATGGGTATGTTTGTTTTGCTTGATTGCGTGTATGTACACAGCTTGTATGTCTTGTACCTGAGGAGGCCAGATGAAGGCATTGAATTCCCTGGAACTGGAGTTATAGGTTGTGAGCAACCTTGTGGATGCTGGGAATCCATTCTCAGATCTCTGGAAGGGAACCAGTGCTCTTAACTGATGAATCATCTCACCAATCCCCTCACTGATTTTTATAAAATGAATTATGTAACTGAAAGTGAAAGACAAATTTACTAACCAGTGAGGGAATGAAACTCAGATCCCAAAGAATCTATTTTAAATTATATGTAATTGAATGTTGCATGAGCTTTCTTAAAGGATAATAATTTGTCTTTGATATATAGTCTCACTATGTATGTCAGGCTGGCTGGAATTTTCCTATGTAACCTATGTTGTCCTTTACACTGGAAATCTCCTGCTAAGCTTCCTAGACTAGGATCATAGACCCAAAACGTCTTAAATGGCTTAAGAAACAATGCTCTTAATACCTATTTTTCAGACATATTTGTGTATTAGTGTTTTGCTTACAGGTATATATGTGCACCACATATGTGCTTGTTGCCCATACATATAAGATGATTATTTCAGACACCTTGGACCTGGAGTCACATAAAGAGAAAACACATGGAAACTTATATCACAGATTCTTTCAAAAAAAAATGCAACCAGAAATTAGAATGACTTTGGCAAACGAACAAATGGGAGAGGTAGAGTTGTTAGTTTTGTAGGGTCACATTTGTATAATTTTAAAAATTATATGTGGCTGAAGTTGAAAAAAAAACATTACTGAGCTTTTAGTAAAAGTGTGTGTCTTTGATTTTGTCTAAGCAGTTAACCCTATAACTTCATGCCTTCAAGGAAACTAAATCTAATTCTTAGAAATCTGTGAAAATTTTTATTTTCTACTCTAAGTACCTGTTAATGAGATTTTAAAATTTGATTTACATTCATTGTGGAAACACAGAAGTCTTGCACAAAATCTTAGAAGTGTAATTTGTTGTTTATTATGTTTAACAATATGGAAAAAAATCAATTACATATGCAGACAATTTGTATATTTTAATTTACTTATGTTTTGCACTAAGTCTTAACTGAATCAATATAAGAAAATAAATTAGACATTATATTTGATAGAAAATAATGAAAAAATACTTTGAAATACAATTAATTTTCTAAAATAAGATATATATGTATTAAAACTTCTTTAATTTTTGAAAAGCTAAAACATAAAATAAGACTTCTCTGATAATCTTTCAGGGAAAAAAACTATAATGATTTCCCATTAGATAATTTTTTACTGCTGTTTTTCTTTTTATAGTATGAAATGGTCAATTTAATTTGTTTTGAGTGTTCTTTTTCATATTGGTATGAAATGTGACTGCTTTTATTACTGTGCTTTACAGAAAGAAGATCAACAACAAATTGTGTGAGCAGAAGTTTGATATGGATATACAGAAATTCAATGAAGAGCAAGAAAAATCAGTGGTTGGTATCATAACTAACTTTATAATTAACCTAGAATAACTAAGTATCAAATGGAGAAACTAGCCTTGTGTTGGGCACATGAAACGAAGTTAAGTTTCATTATCTATCTATCCTTGGTTCTGTTCTAGTCCTACTGAATTGTAAAGCAGAGAAGTATGATCACATAGTATATCAATGAAAACCACTAGGTATTTTCTGGTAGACCAGATTATAAATTTTCAAGAGGCAGACTTTTGCTAAAAGATGAAGAGAGGATTACCAGTTTCTACAAAAGGAAGCACACTATGTCAGCCTCAGGTACAGTTGAAAGGAGAGAGAAAGCTTACTTACTGGTGTCATCTGGACTCTGTTGTTAATATTCGAAAGCCAACTCAAACTGGCAAATCAGTTCTTACAATCCTAAACTTAGTACAAATTTAGTAACAACAGTGGATAGAAACAACCTTTCTCAACAGCCCTGGCAGAATATTCCTGTGGAAGAATATCACCAAACTATTTTAGATCATTTCTCCATTACTGTACCAATGACTGTAGTCGTCACATAGTTTCCAAGTAAGATCTGAGATGATGACCATATTAACTATTTTTTATTTCATTGGTTAATAGTTTGAGAAGTATTCAATTTGAAATGAACAGGAGATCCATTCCTGCCTGGGAAGGCATTGAGGAAGCCGCCATTATGAGTCAGTTCTGGAAAGAGATAGGGACTAAAGATAAAAAGTAAATGAATACTCCAATTGAAGGCAATTTTTAAACCTTGAACACTGGATGAAATTTCAAGGGGGAGTAATCATCCATGTATATGAGGAGTCTAAAGACAGACTCCCAGAGTACTTCAATATTTGTAATTCTGCATGAGGTGGGGGTGGGGGGTGAGAGTGAACCAGTAAGGGAAGAGAACAATTGGTACAAATAAAACTACCATGAGTGAAGGAAAACATTTAAGGAAGAAAAGTTCACTAACTTTGTCATATGCTGCTAATTGGCCAAATAAAATAGATTTACAGGGCTGGAAGATGGTTTATTTGGTAATCTTTCTGACTGTAGGCATGGAGACTCGAGTTTATTTTCCCTGAGTAAGCATGCACGCACACACCTCCACCACCACCACTACCACCAACACCACCAACAACAAAACAAACTAGCAAAACTAAAAACAAACCACCACAAAAATAAAAGTTGGTGTGGTGGTGAGCATTTTAGAACCACCAAACTCAGATTTAGTTCAGAGATAAGAATATTCCCAGAGCTTCCTAGCCACCAGTTGTAGCCTAATGGATGAGCTCTAGGTTCATTGAGACCCTGTCTCCCAAACAGTGGGATGCAACCAAAGAAGACACCCAATATTAATCCTTTGTCTCCATATGTATGCGCTTGTACATTTTTTAAAGGGAAAATTCACAAAGTGCAGGTCATTGTACTTAATCAGGATGATTTGAGTGGAAATGTGAGGTACAAAACTGATCACAGTGAATAAAGGACAAAATAGGAATCTAGTAGCACAATGAGAAAAGGTGGAAACGGCTTGTCTTAATTTTTTTAAATGCAAATTACCATGGTTGTCTGCCAACATAAAGAATACAAAGAGAAATTTATATTACTTCTTCCATGTGTTACTTGAGATTGGAACCTAGAGAAAACAAATCTACCACTAAACTTTGTCCCCAGACATCTTTTTACACTTTATTTCGAGGCAGGGTATCTTTAAGTGATCAAGACTATTCATGATCTTGTGATCATTCTAACTCAAACTTTATAAAAGTTAGTTTTATAGGCATTACACTGACGACCAGCTAAAGTCATGAATTTAAAATAACAGTTACAATTGCTGAAACTCTTGACAATAGTTGAGAAAAGTGAAGATGTTGGACTTAGTAAAGAATAAGTATAAGGCATCCTTAAGAAAGGAAGAAAAAGTAGAAGACATGGCACATACACCTTAGGTGGGGGCTAGATACAGAGATGAGGTAATGAACCACCTCCTGGGATTACTTCTGCTAGTTAGAAAAAGGAGGCCACCATATGGTAAAAGCATTAACACTAGCTAGAGTTAAGCTTCCAGGGCTAGGATTTTACCAAGTTCATGTTTACATGGTACATGCCTATAAACTTAAGTACTTGAGAGGCTAAGGCCAGTCTTTGCAGCATGGCAAACAATTTCTCATAAAAAAAAGTTTTATTAACCCACAATTGGTAGTATAATTGTATTTCATGTTACTTAAAAATATAAGTATATTTAGTCATAATAGTTGTTAAAATGTTAATCACTTGGAAAACTATTCCTTTTACTTTTCATATGGAATTATTTTTGCTCACATAAACATTTTAGTATTGGAAATACATTAAGTGGTTGGTTGTTAGCCTAGCATTCATGCTGCATGGCAGTAACAACAAAAATGAACAGAATTGTTACAGTAATGTTTTCATATTACATTTTTAGAACAATTATCAAAAAGAACAAGAAGCATTAAAACTGTCCGAATGCAGTCAGAGACAGACCCTGGAAGCAATTGAAGACATGCATGAGAAGTCCATGGAGGTATGTTGCACATGGTCCATAAAATGTCCTTAGGAAACGAAATATGTTTTAGGAATCAAAATGTTTAACTACTTGCTATTTTGAATTATTTCTTACTGAAGTGACTGATATTATCTGTAAAATCCTAAGGACTTTGTAGGAATTATTCAAGACATGAAATGATAAATTGGGAATTTGACCTCAGATGTACCTCATAGTTTATTAACACTATAATTATCCTGCTTAACTAAACATAGCACATCTATACATCATTTGCACAGAATCTTTCATATTTGTATCCTTGGGAGTTTGTTTAGTAAGAAGTGCTTTTCTGTTTTAGGGTTTGATGAACATGGAGACCAACAACTACGATATGCTTTTTGATGTAGATGGTGAAGAGACATTATGAAGCATACTCTGAAGTACTCTTCTCCTTTCCCATCTTCAGACTAATGAAACATACATATTTCTCCCTTGCTGGTACATTGTAACCAAATAAAAAATTCACTAACATTTTTGTCTCCTATGAAACAGATTTTGAAAAGCTCTTTAATCCTTGTAATTCTGATGATTCTAAGAAGGAAGTTAACCCCTGTGAAGTGATTACAAAGTTAACTAGGAGGTATACCTTCAGAGTCAAAATAGAACTCCTTTATTTTTAAACATCTTTAATCATTTTCTTGTTTAAGTGTAAGAGCCTCTTTATATTAACTTCCAAACAAAATCTAAATGAAGTGAGTGGCAAATAGTCCTTTGTACCGAAATTCCACACACTAATGTAGTGAATTATTTAAAATTTATTCCATTATCTTTTTTTAAAGTCCAGACTTTATCCCCCTCCTTGTCCACCCTCTGATTGTTCCACATCCCATACCTCCTTGTCTCCTGCTCCCACACCCCCACTCCTCATCTCTAAGAGGATATCCCTACCATCCTACCACCACCCCACCAGACCTCCCTACTCCCTGTGGCCTCAAGTCTCTTGAGAGTTAAATGCACCTTCTCTAACTGAGTCCAGACCTGGCAGTCCTCTGCTGTATATGTGTTGGGGGCTTCTATCAGCTGGTGTATGCTGCCTGGTTGGTTGCTCAGTGTCTGAGAGATCCTGGGAGTTCCAGGTTATTTGAGACTGTTGGTCCTCCTCCTTCAACTCCTCTTCCTCAGCTTCTTCTAGCTTTTCCCTAATTCAACCACAGGGGTTCCCAGCATCTGTCCATTGGTTGCATGTAAATTTATGCATCTGACTCTTTCACCTGCTGGTTGGGTCTTTAAGAGGGCAGTCATGATAGGCCCATTTTTGTGAGCACACCATAGCATCAGTAATATTGTCAGGCCTTGATGCCTCTTATTGAGCTGGATCCCAATTTGCGCCTGTCACTGGATCTCCTTTTCCTTAGGCTTTTCTCCATTTTTTTCCAGTAGTTCTTTCAGACAGAAACAATTCTGGGTTAGAGCTTTTGACTGTGGGATGGCAACCCATCTTTCCACTTGATGACCTGTCTCTCCACTGGAGGAGGACTCTACAAGTTCCCTCTCCCAACTGCAGGGCATATCATCTAAGGTCCCTCCCTTTGAGTCCTGAGAATCTCTCACCTCTCAGGTCTGTGGTATATTCTAGAGGGTTTTCTAACCTCCTACATATCAAAGATGCCTGTTTCCATTCTTTTTGCTGGTCCTCAGCTCTTCATTCCTTTTCCCCACCCCCACAATACCTGATCATGTTCCTCTCCTCTTCTCCTTGTCTGCTTTCCCACCCAGGACCCCTCCACCCTCCCTGTAGTGATTTTTTTAACCTTCTTAACATTTCTAATTATTTTTATTCATAAGGATAATTGAAATTTATTTTTGATTCATTATCTTATTAGTTCCCGAAGGTACAAGATACAAATATAGAAGGCACATTGGTTTGGTTTTATTTCATTTATTTTATTTTTGAGATAGGCACTTAGTATTTTTGTATGTCTAGTAAGGTCTAGAATGTTTTGGTTCAGCATTCCATGTAGGTGCTATACAGGAATGTGACAAGATACCTGGCTTACACTGTTCTTAAGAAAATAGTCCCAAAAAAATCTCCTATAAACACTATAAAATTAACACTGTCAGCTCTGAGAGATGAAAATATTTCCTGTTCACTTACAAAATTCATTGACAGAAAGTATATTTATTTCTTGAAACAAACTAAACTGCTAATTGTGAGGCAGGATAAAAGAACTGATTAGCCCCATCTCAGTGTTCCAGGCCCAGCCCCTTCTCTCTGTTCCCATTGTTCTTGTTTCTGAGCTCTCTGTCTCTGTCTTTGTTCTCAGCTTCCCCTCTATCTGTTCTCTGCCCTACTTTTTCTGACCTAATGACTTTGCTTCTTCTGTCTCTCTGCCTCTATCACTTCCCCAGTTCCTCACTCTTCTCCCCTCCCCCAATAAATCCATTTTATACCAGGTCTGTTGCATGGTATAATTTCTCAGGGGCACACCTTGCATGAGCCCACCAAAGGTACTCCCTTGCCATGTTATATTTCATAACACTAACACATTAAATGCAACTGACAAAATCTATAAATATTAGTTTGAGACATGGATTTTTGTATTCTCATAAAGGCATCAAAACATCATTTCATTGTGCTTGGCCTTCAGATAAATGACACCTAACCTTACCTAATGCTTAAGAGTGCTTCACATATGTCTTCAAACATAAGTAATCAAGAATGCCTTCTATTTTCATGTTCACCAAACATATAGAAGTTTGATTTTTAGATTCATTCTTTTTTTAGTATTAGTATTTTATTTATTCATGCAGATTCAACATCTTGCAAACTTTGTATGTTTCAGTATGGGGGAACGCTAGGGCCAAGAAGTGGGAGTAGGTGGGTAGGGGAGTAGGGGGAGGGTCTAGGGGGTTTTAGGGATAGCATTAGAAATGTAAATGAAGAAAATACCTAATTTTAAAAAAGAAATAATTCTGATAGGCCTGAATTTATGTGTTACTTGACCTTTCTCCCTTACTGCTTTTAATATTCTATCTTTATTTAGTGCATTTGTTTTTCTGATTATTATATGTCGGAAGGAATTTCTTTTCTGGTCCAGTCTATTTGGAGTTCTGTAGGCTTCTTGTATGATCATGGGCATCTCTTTCTATAGGTTTGGGAAGTTTTCTTCTATGATTTTGTTGAAGATATTTGCTGGCCCTTTAAGTTGAAAATCTTCGTTCTCATCAACTCCTATTATCCATAGGTTTGGTCTTCTCATTTTGTCCTGTATTTCCTGGGTGTTTTGAGTTAGGATCCTTTTGCATTTTGTATTTTCTTTGATTGTTGTGCCGATGTTCTCTAAGGAATCTTCTGCACCTGAGTTTCTCTCTTCCATCTCTTGTATTCTGTTGCTGATGCTCACATCTATGGTTTCAGATTTCTTTCCTAGGGTTTCTATCTCCAACGTTGCCTCACTTTGGGTTTTCTTTATTGTGTCTACCTCCCTTTTTAGGTCTAGTATGGTTTTGTTCATTTCCATCACCTTTTTGGATGTGTTTTCCTGTTTTTCTATAAGGACTTCTACCTGTTTGTTTGTGTTTTCCTGTTTTTCTTTAAGGACTTGTAACTCTTTAGCAGTGCTCTGCTGTATTTCTTTAAGTGAGTTATTAAAGTCCGTCTTGATTTCCTCTACCATCATCATGAGATACGCTTTTAAATCTGGGTCTAGCTTTTCGGTTGTGTTTGGGTGCCCAGGACCAGGTGGGGTGGGAGTGCTGCATTCTGATGATGGTGAGTGGTCTTGATTTCTGTTAGTAGGATTCTTTTTTTTTTTTTAAATTAGGTATTTTCCTCGTTTACATTTTCAATGCTATCCAAAAGTTACCCCATACCCACCACCCCAATCCCCTACCCACCCACTCCCCCTTTTTGGCCCTGGCGTTCCCCTGTACAGGGGCATATAAAGTTTGCAAGTCCAATGGGCCTCTCTTTGCAGTGATGGCCGACTAGGCCATCTTTTGATACATATGCAGCTAAAGACAAGAGCTCCCGGGTACTGGTTAGTTCATATTGTTGTTCCACCTATAGGTTTGCAGTTCCCTTTAGCTCCTTGGGTATTTTCTTTAGCTCCTCAATTAGGGGCCATCTGACCCATCCAATAGCTGACTGTGATCATCCACTTCTGTGTTTGCTAGGCCCCGGCATAGTCTCACAAGAGAGAGCTATATCTGGGTCCTTTCAGCGAAATCTTGATAGTGTATGCAATGGTGTCAGCATTTGGAAGCTGATTATGGGATGGATCCCTGCATATGGTAATCACTAGATGGTCCATCCTTTCGTCACAGCTCCAAATTTTGCCTCTGTAACTCCTTCTATGGGTGTTTTGTTCCCATTTCTAAGAAAGGGTAAAGTGTCCACACTTTGGTCTTCATTCTTCTTAAATTTCATGCATTTGGCAAATTTTATATTATATCTTGGGTATCCTAAGTTTCTGGGCTAATATCCACTTATCAGTGAGTACATATTTTGCAAGTTCCTTTGTGATTGGGTTACTTCACTCAGGATGATACCCTCCAGGTCCATCCATTTGCCTAGGAATTTCATAAATTCATTTTTTAAATAGCTGAGTAGTATTTCATTGTGTAAATGTACCACATTTTATGTATCCATTCCTCTGTTGAGGGGCATCTGGGTTCTTTCCAGCTTCTGGCTATTATAAATAAGGCTGCTATGAACATAGTGGAGCATGTGTTCTTCTTACCGGTTGGGACATCTTCTGGATATATGCCCAGGAGAGGTATTGCGGGATCCTCCTGTAGTACTATATCCAATTTTCTGAGGAACCGCCAGATTGATTTCCAGAGTGGTTGTACAAGCTTGCAATCCCACCAACAATGGAGGAGTGTTCCCCTTTCTCCACATCCTCGACATATATGCTGTCACCTGAGTTTTTGATCTTAGCCATTCTGACTGGAGTGAAGTGGAATCTCAGTGTTGTTTTGATTTGCATTTCCCGGATGATTAAGGTTGTTGAACATTTTTTCAGGTGCTTCTCTGCCATTCGGTATTCCTCAGGTGAGAATTCTTTGTTCAACTCTGAGCCCCATTTTTAAATGGGGTTATTTGATTTTCTGGAGTCCACCTTCTTGAGTTCTTTATATATATTGGATATTAGTCCCCTATCAGATTTGGGATAGGTAAAGATCATTTCCCAATCAGTTGGTGGCCTTTTTGTCTTATTGATGGTGTCTTTTGCTTTGCAGAAGCTTTGCAATTTTATGAGGTCCCATTTATCGATTCTTGATCTTACAGCACAAGCCATTGCTGTTCTATTCAGGAATTTTTCCCCTGTACCCATATCTTCAAGGCTTTTCCCTACTTTCTCCTCTATAAGTTTCAGTGTCTCTAGTTTTATGTGGAGTTCCTTAATCCACTTAGATTTGACCTTAGTACAAGGAGATAGAAATGGATCAATTCGCATTCTTCTACATGAAAACTGCCAGTTGTGCCAGCACCATTTGTTGAAAATGTTGTATTTTTTCCATTGGATGGTTTTAGCTCCCTTGTCAAAGATCAAGTTACCATAGCTGTGTGGGTTCATTTTTGGGTCTTCAATTCTGTTTTATTGGTCTACTTGTCTATCACTATACCAGTACCATGCAGTTTTGATCACAATTGCTCTGTAGTACAGTTTTAGGTCAGGCCTGGTGATTCCACCAGAGGTTCTTTTATCCTTGAGAAGAGTTTTTGCTATCCTCGGTTTTTTGTTATTCCAGATGAATCTGCCGATTGCCCTTTCTAATTCGTTGAAGAATTGAGTTGGAATTTTGATGGGGATTGCATTGAATCTGTAGATTGCTTTTGGCAAGATAGCCATTTTTACAATGTTGATCCTGCCAATCCATGAGCATGGGAGATCTTTCCATCTTCTGAGATCTTCTTTAATTTCTTTCTTTAGAGACTTGAAGTTCTTATCATACAGATTTTCACTTCATTAGTTAGAGTCACGCCAAGGTATTTTATATTATTTGTGAGTATTGAGAAGGGTGTTGTTTCCCTAATTTCTTTCTCAGCCTGTTTATCCTTTGTGTACAGAAAGTTCATTGACATAATTGAGTTAATTTTATATCCAGCTACTTCATTGAAGCTGTTTTTCAGGCTTAGGAGTTCTCTGGTGGAATTTTTAGGGTCACTTATATATACTATCATATCATCTGCAAAAAGTGATATTTTGACTTCTTCCTTTCCACTTTGTATCCCTGTGATCTCCTTTTGTTGTCTAATTGCTCTGTCTAGGACTTCAAGTACAGTGTTGAATAGGTAGGGCGAGAGTGGACAGCCTTGTCTAGTCCATGATTTTAGTGGGATTGCTTCCAGCTTTTCACCATTTACTTTGATTTTGGTTATTGGTTTGCTGTAGATTGCTTTTAACATGTTTAGGTATGGTCCTTGAATTCCTGATCTTTCTAAGACTTTTATCATGAATGGGTGTTGGATTTTGTCAAATGCTTTCTCAGCATCTAAGGAGATGATCATATGGTTCTTGTCTTTGAGTTTGTTTATATACTGGATTACATTGATGGATTTCCGTATATTAAACCATCCCTGCTTCCCTGGGTTGAAACCTACTTGGTCAGGATGGATGATTGTTTTGATGTGTTCTTGGATTCGGTTAGCAAGAACTTTATTGAGGATTTTTGCATCGATATTCATAAGGGAAATTGGTCTGAAATTCTTTATCTTTGTTGGGTCTTTTTGTGGTTTAGGTATCAGAGTAATTGTGGCTTCTTAAAATGAGTTGGGTAGAGTACCTTCCGTTTCTATTTTGTGGAATAGTTTGTGAAGAACTGGAATTAGGTCTTCTTTGAAGGTCTGATAGAAGTCTGCATTAAACCCGTCTGGTCCTGGGCTTTTTTTTGGCTGGGAGACTATTAATAACTGCTTCTATTTCTTTAGGGGATATGGGACTGTTTAGATGGTCAACTTGATCCTGATTCAACTTTGGTACCTGGTATCTGTCCAGAAATTTGTCCATTTCGACCAGGTTTTCCAGTTTTGTTGAGTATAGCCTTTTGTAGAAGGATCTGATGGTGTTTTGGATTTCTTCAGGATCTTTTGTTATGTCTCCCTTTTCATTTCTGATTTTGTTAATTAGGATTTTGTCCCTGTGCCCTCTAGCGAGTATATCTAAGGGTTTATCTATCTTGTTGATTTTCTCAAAGAACCAACTCCTCGTTTGGTTAATTCTTTGAATAGTTCTTCTTGTTTCCACTTGGGTGATTTCACCCCTGAGTTTGATTATTTCCTGCCGTCCACTCCTCTTGTGTGAATGTGCTTCCTTTTCTACTAGACCTTTTTAGGTGTTTTGTCAAGCTGCTAATGTGTGCTCTGTCTAGTTTCTTTTTGTAGGCACTCAGAGCTATGATTTTTCCTCTTTGGAATGCTTTCATTGTGTCTCACAAGTTTGGGTATGTTGTGGCTTCATTTTCATTACACTCCAAAAAGTCCTTAATTTCTTTCTTTATTCCTTCCTTGACCAAGGTATCATTGAGTGGAACACAAAAGTGCCCCTCCTTGTCTTTTTTTGATGACTTTGGGTTGGAAGTCAATCTTATTAAATATTAGGATGGCTACTCCAGCTTGTTTCTTCATACCATTTGCTTGGAAAATTGTTTTCCAGCCTTTCAATCTGAGGTAGTGTCTATCTTTTTCTCTGAGATGAGTTTCCTGTAAGCAGCAAAATGTTGGGTCTTGTTTGTGTAGCCAGTTTGTTAGTCTATGTCTTTTTATTGGGGAGTTGAGACCATTGATATTAAGAGATATTAAGGAAAAGTATTTGTTGCTTCCTGTTATTTTTGTTGTTAAAGTTGGCATTCTGTTCTTGTGGCTGTCTTCTTTTAGTTTTGTTGAGGGATTATCTTCTTGTTTTTTCTAGGGCGTGGTTCCCATACTTTTTTCATGAGATATGCTTTTAAATCTGGGTCTAGCTTTTTTGTTGGGTTGGGGTGCCCAGGACTAGGTGGGGTGGGAGTTCTGCGTTCTGATGATGGTGAGTGGTCTTGATTTCTGTTAGTAGGATTCTTACGTTTGCCTTTCGCCATCTGGTAACCTCTGAGGCTAGCTGTGATAGTTGTCTCTGGTTAGAGCTTGTTCCTCAGGTGACTCTGTTAGCCTCTATCACCAGATATGGAAGGCTAGTTCTCTCCTTAGTTTCAGTGGTTAGAGTATTCTCTGCAGGCCAGCTCTCTTCTTGCAGGGAAGGTGCCCAGGTATCAGGTGTTCGAACCTGCCTCCTGACAGAAGTTGTGTTCTACTCACCAAAGGTCTTAAGATCCCATGGAGGGTCCTGTGCGGACCTTGGGGATCTCCAGAAACTCTGCGCACAAAGAACTCCGGTGCTGGTATGGACTGGAAGGGAATTGTGACCCTGATCAGGCTGGTATATCTGCTTCCCTAATTAAGGCAGTCTCAGGTCCTCCGTGATTGGATTGGAGTAGATGGTGTGTTCCACTCACCAGAGGTCTTAAGATCCCATAGGGGATCCTGTGGGGGTCCTTGCAGGTGTCCGGAGACTCTGTGGGCAAGGAACCCCGGTGCTGGAGTGGACCAGCAAGGCCATCAGTAGCTTTCTTGAAACATATAACCTACGTTGCTTCTGGAGGTATTGTTAATGCTAAGGGTCCCTGAGACCATCAGAATAATGTGAAGTTCAAGTTCAATAGTGTTGCCTATTTTCATGTTGAATTACATATTCTGGCATGTGCAATGTTGAAAACATATCAATTGTGGTACCAGACACCGGTATATGTCCATGTTACTTCAGGCCTCAAGCATTCTTGATGCCAATTGGGACAATATTGATATGATGGTGTCCGACAGTCAATGGAATTATGACAGATGTATGTTATCCATTTTTCTGCTCAATTTGTGTGAAGAATCTTACCATCTATAATAATTTTGATGTCACTATGGATCCTGCCTCTTGAATTACCTTGATGTCCCTTATTCTTCTTGGCAACAGACTTTACTTTGTATGCCAGATGCCTGATGTCATAGGCATCCAGGTTAGGGGTGAATCTTACTCCCACTTTAGACTAATTAATGACACCAGAGACCCCAAATCAAAGTGAAGCTTGCTCTTAGTTTGGACTAATTAATGACATCAGAGGTCCCAAAGACCATATAGTCATTCATCCATGATGTCACTGATAACCATGTTGAGATTTATAGTCAGAGTTTGTAGCAGGCATGGTGTTTCAACAAGTGTTACCTTTGAAGGGGTCCATGACACCTGAGATGCCCAATCATAAATATCTATTGTGAACATCATTGTCAGTACTGCTGCCTAAGTTTATAATGACAAAAGAGTTGTGTACTGTTATTGAAGTTCCCTTTGATGTCAGTGATCACATCTGAATGCTGAAGCTATGCTGATATCATTGCTGTTTGAAGTGATAAGCATGCATAATGGTATCTATTACATGAATTTCCTATTATTAATGGAGACCCTGGTAATGGTTATGAGCAGTGTTGTTTCTGGAGAAACTGCTGAATTCCAAGGTAAATGCTGATACACAATGCCATATTGAGGTAAGTGTTGTTATCTGACACTGGATAGAAAATTGATGTCTGAGATCCTACCCACCACAGGAAGTTCTGTTGATGTCCCTGATGCATTCATGTAGCTCCTGTTGTGAAACATGTATGGTATTTTCATTATTATGATTCTACCTTTAAAAAAAAAAGAAAACTATGTTGATGCCAGTGATGTATGCTGTGATCAGCAATTTTGATGGAGTCCAAGTTTGATTTTATTCCTATTGCTAATGGAAACCCTAGTGGTGGCTATGATCTGTGCTACTGCTTGAAAATATAATGAACCTCAAGGTCCACAATAATGCCCAAGTTTATTTTGAGGGAAGTATTCTTATCTGGTTCTGGAGATCAGATTAAAATCTGGAAACCTACCTGCAACAGGATCATCAGTTGGTATTTCTCATGTATATGTGTAGTTCACAATATCAAACATGTGATAAATATTGATACTTGTGATCATGCTGGAAACCTGAAGCTATTTTGAAGTCAGTTATGCAGCTATGACCAGCAATCATGATGGGGTCTTTTATTCCTGTTGCTAATTGAGACCCTGGTGATGGCTATGATCTGTGTTGTTTCTTGAGAACCTGATGAATTCAAAGGCCCATAGTGAAATGATAGGTTATATTGAGGTAAGTGTTCTCAGTAATGGAGATCAGATTGATATCTAAGATCCTAACAGCCACTACAAATTCTGATGATGTCACTGATACATGAATACATTGCATGATGTTGACTAAGTAATGTGCAAGATCCTTACTGCCACCTGAAATAATGTGGATATCAGTGATTTATCCTGCAACTAAATTAGGCAATTATGACAATGATTTATTCTGCTCTGTGATTTGAGGTTGATATCATTAATATATAACTGTCTACACACCCCATGGGATTGCCCTAGGTCCATGCTACCATTTGCAACCTGGTTGCCAGTGATCCCTGCTGTCCCTGGTTACCATGTTAATATCACTATTACATAGTTCCTGTAGAAACTATGGTGATATCAATCATCCATTCTGCCTCAAGTAGCCATGTTTAAACCCAAAGTCCATGATGCTTCTTGGATTATTGTTAATGTCAAGGATCCCTGAGGCTAGCAGAGACTTAGGTGAAATTTTAGATAAATTCTGCTGTGTCACATCATGTTGAATTACATGTTCAGAGATATATTATGTGGAGGTCACATATAGTGTGGCAATGGACACTGTTGCTTGTTACATATACTTCAAGCATCCAGCAGCCATGGCAGTGATACCTTCTGCCTTATGGGACCACATTAATATCACTGTCTCCTACAGCCAATGGAATCATTGTTGATGTCTGTTATCAATGCTTCTGTCAAATTTATGTCAAGTATCCTGCTACCTGTAAACATTTCGATATCATGATTCAAAGTGCCACTAGGGGAGTTTCTTTACATGTTCATATCTACATTTGAAACTCTCTTGATATCCCTGGAAACTGATACAATGGTATATTTCAGATTCCTACTCACACAGGCAACCAGGCAGTGAGTGATCACTACTAACACTTTGGAACAAATTGATATCAGTGATCCCAAATGCTAGGGAAACTGGCCAAGGGAATTGGGAAATTGATGTCACCCATCCATGCTGCCACTGGTAACCATGTTGAGATCCTCAGTCAGTGTCTTTGAAGATGTCGTGATGTCTGTGATAAATCAACAAGAATAATGTGTTCTGAAGTTCATTGTCAGTACTGGTGCCTAAGGTCATAATGATATAAGTGCTGTGTGCTGCTACTGGACACATGTTTGATTCCACTGAACATATTTGCAACCTGTAGCTATGTTGAGGTCAGTGTTGTATTCTGCAACCAGAAATCATGATGAAATTAATTCTTATTGCTTATGGAAACCTTGGTGATGTCTATGATCTGTGCTTTTTCTAGAGGACATACTGAATTCCAAAATTCATACTGACACTTGGTGTCATGTTGAGGTAAGTGTTCTTATGTAGCACTGGAGATCAGATTGACGCCTGAGATCCAACCTGCCACAGGTAATTTTGTTGATGTCCCTGATACTTTCATGGAGCACCTGCTATCATGCATGAAATGGACAATATTCTTACTACCACCAAAAGAGGTAGTGATGTCAGTGATCTATCTTGTTCCTGGAAAAGCGTTTTATGACACTAATTTTGTTATGCCCTCTGAATCAATGCTGATGTCACTAATATATACCTGGCAACAGACCCCATGGTATTGTCTGAGAATATTGTTGGCAATGGCAAAATTATTGTCAGTGATCCTAGTTGACACTGGAACCATGTTGACTTCACTAATGCACAGGTGCCACAGAAATGTGGATGATGTGAATCATGCATCCTGCCTCTAGTAGCCATGTTGAAATCCATTGTCTGTGTTGCTCCTGAAGGGATTGTAAATGTGAAAAATCCCTGAGACCATCAGAATCTTCAATGAAGTTCAGTCAATAATTCTATCTTAGGTCATGTGGAGTTACATGTTCTGAGGTATGTTATGATGAGGTATATATATATATATATATATATATATATATATATATATATATATATATATATGTGTGTGTGTGTGTGTGTGTGTGTGTGTGTGTGTGTGTGTAGTGGCATCAGATACCACTGTATGTCCATGATACTTCAGGCCTCTAGCAGAAAATATGTCAGTGATCCCTGATGACTCTTCTGCCCAAATTATGACTTTCATTAACTGAAAATGGAATTACTACTGATGACTGTTATCTATTCTTCTGTATAAAATCTCAGAAGTATCTTGCCATCCATAAGCAATTTGATGTAACAATGCACCTGGCAATTGGAAAAGAGATTTGTTTACATGAAACCCTCTGAAAGTATTTTTATGTCCCTTGTACTTACTGGCAATGGATACTATGTTATATCAGAGATCCCTGCTGCCATAGACAAACAGATTAGGAGTGTTTTCTACTCCCACTTTGGACAATATTGATGATATCTGTGATCCTGACTACCAAGGAAAATATATTGGCATTACTGATTCATGCTGTCACAGGTAACGATTTTGACACCCATAGTCTGTGTGGTCATTGAATAGCTACATGATGTCTATGATAAATCAACCATAAGAATCTGTTGTAAATTCCATGGTAATTATTGCTGCCTAAGTTCATAATGAGGTAAGTGCTGCTCGCAGTTACTGGAGACTATTTTGATGCCTGTAATCCTAACTGAAACCTGAAAATACCTTGATGTGAGTGCTGCATACTGTGACCAGCAATAATGATGGAGTCCATTTATTTTTCCATTGCTGATGAAAAACCTGGTGATGGCCATGATCTCTCCTGTTGTTTGAGAACCTTCTGACTTACAAGGTTCATGTTAATGGTAGAGGTCATATTGAGGTAAGTGTTCTGAGGTGACACAGTAGATCAGATTGATGTCTGAGATTCTATCTTCCATAAGAAATTCTGTTGATGTTCCTGCCTGCTATCAACCATGTAATGTACATGGTTGTTACTGCCCCTGGAATTGCACTGTCAAGATAAATAGTGCCACCTGATAAGAGGTTTATGATCATAATTTTTCTTCCCTTTTAATCTATGCTAATGCCATTGACATATAAATGGCAATAGATTCCATGGTATAGCCTTTGTTACTTGCTGTCATTGGCCACCTTGTCATTAGTGATCTCTGCTACCACTGAGAACTATATTAATGACACTCACTCAAAGTGCCTACAGAAAATATGATGATATCCATTATGCTGCCATCAGTGGCCTTGTTTAAACCCACAGTCCATGATGCTTCTGATGAGATTGTTAATGTCCAGGATCTATGAGACCATCTGAACATAAGGTGAAAATTTAGGTCATACTGTTCCTCCATGTCATGTTCAGTTTCATATTCTGTTACATTGAGGACACATAATGACAAAAGATACCATTTTTATATTCATGACATTTCAGGCCTCAAGCAGCAGTGATCACAATAATCTCTGCTAACTTATGGGGCAACATAAATATGAGCGTCTCCAACTGCCTATAGAATCTCTACTGATATCAGCTATCCAAATTTTTCTGCTGTTATTTATGAGAAGTATGCTTTCAGCTGCAACAATTTTTACATCAAAGATCCATCCTGCCATCAGAGAAGAAGATTCTGTACATAGTTATTCATGCCCTCTTAAATATTTTGATGGCCTTGCTACTTCCTGACATCAAACAAGGTGGTATATACCAGTTCTAAGCTGCCACTGGCAACCAGGTCCTGAGGGATTCTTACTGCCTCTTTGGAACAGGTAATGACATCAGAGATCCCAACTTCCCAATTGCCAAGTTAAAAGTATTGACATTACTTATCGATAAAGCATCTGGTAAACATGTTGAGATTCATAGATAGTCTTGACTTTGAAGAGTCTGACTTTGAATACTGTCCTGTTTATGATCCTTTAGTCAAAGAGTCGATTGTAAAGTTCATGATCACTATTGCTGCCTAATGTCATAATGAGGTAAGTGCTGTGTGCTGCTACTGGAGATACTTTTGACACCTGGAATGGTACTTGAAACCTGAAACTATGATGATTTGGGTAATGAATGGTTTGACCAGCAATCATGATGGATTTTATTGTTTCTATTACTGAAGGTGATGGAGACCATGATCATAAGGATGATGTCTGCTGCTGTTTAAGGTAAGTCCATATTTTATGGTCCATACTGACACTGGATATCATATTGAGGTACAGGATCTGAGGTGCACTGGAGATCACATTGATATCTAAGATCCTATTGGCCACAGGAAATTCTGTTGATATCCCTGATATATGCATATAGCCCCTGCTCTGGACCATGAGTTCACTAATATATACATCATGGGAAGACAAATCGTTCTATGTCTATACTCTTTGACACCACAAGCAACAATGTTGTCATTGATCCTTTCTCCCATTTAGGGCCACATTAATATGAGTGATTCCAACTCTCATTGGAATCTATACTGATGTCAGTGATACATGCTTCTCTCACCTGTGGGAATGGCTTTTATGAGATATATATATACTCTTAGCTGTGATAATTTTGAAGTCAATGCTCCATTCTGACACTATAGATGTGAATTCTGTTCATGGTTCTCCCTGCTCTCTGAAACAATCACGATGTTCTGATTCTTCCTGGCAATAGACGCCATGTTATATCCAAGAACTTTGATGCCAGAGGCAACCAGGATGTTAATGATACCTACTGACACTTTGGACCAGATTGTAATACCAATTGTCCTATTTGCTAAGATAAATATGTTGATTTTACTCTCCCATTGTACCATTTGTAACCACATGTGCTGACTCTGAAGATCTTGGTAATGTCTATGATCACTGTGGACAAAAGCATCAATTATGAAATGCATGGTCAGAACTTCTGCCCAAGATCCCAATGAGGTTAGTAGTGTGTTTTCCTATAGGAAACTTGTTTCAAGCCTCTGATGTGACTTACAACCTGAACCTATGTTGCTGTCACTGCTAAATGCTGAACCCAGGAAACATGATGGTATCCATAGTTTCTATTCCTTGGAAGACCCTATTGATGTCAATGATCTGTTTTGCTGCATGAGAACAGACTGAATTCCAAGGTTCATATTGATGTACAAAGTTATACATTGAGGTGAATGTTCTGAGCTGGCATTGGGGACAAGCTTGATGTCTGAGAGCTTACCTGCTGCTGAAAACTGTGCTGATATATCTGATACATGAATGTATTTTCTTTTGTAGACCTTGTTGTGGGTAATAATCTTGCTGCTGCAAGAAGAGAATTGATGTAATTGATCCCTCCTGCCACCAGAGAAAATATTTATGTCCATAATTGAATCTTTTCAATATCAGTGATACACTTGTCAGCAGTTACCATACTATATCTACAATTCTTACCCCCAATAGCAAACATCATATTAGAGATTTGTGCTGCCATTTTGGACCATGATGATATCAGTGATTCCCCACTACCTATAGTAAAATTATGATGATAGCCATCCATATTGCTGCATGTAACTATGTTCATATCTATAGACAGTGCTGCCTCTGAAGATCTTGCTAAAATCTATTATCCCTACTGCTAGAAGACTCTGTCTTGAAATTCTTGGTAAATACTGTTGCCTAAGTCATGTTTACTTAAGTGTACTGTGTTACAATCAGTTATAATTTTCATGCCTGTGACCTGACTGCCTTCTGACATCAGTAATCACGACAGTGATTATTGTTCCTCTCAAGATATTATTGGGCGCAGGAATCTATGAAATGTCCATGATTTATGCATATAGCCCCTCCTGGTTTTTTTAATAATTTATACGCTCTTTACTGCAACCAGAAGAACTGATCACAGTATCATTGATCGATCCTGGCAATGGAGAAGACACTTATGTCAATACAATTCCCAGGTACTGAATCTATGCTAATGTCAAAGATACACCTGGAAACAGTAACCATTTCTTATTTCCCCCAAGATCTGTGCTACCACAGGCAACCTTGATTTCAGTGACCCCTGTTGCAAATGAGTACCATATTATAATCATTAATTCAAAGTGCTGTCAGAAAGTATTTTGATATCCATAACCAATGATGGAACAAGCATCTATATTGAAATGTATGGTCTGTGTTGCTTCTGATGGAATTGTTTATATCAAGGAGCCCTGTGGCCACCAGAGTCTATTCTGAACTTTAAGGTCAATACTGCTGCTTGAGGTCATCTTGTGAAGTGTTCTAAGATATGTTATATTGATTTCATTGATATAATGTGGGAAAAGATACCATTGTTGTATGTCCACAATCCTTGATACCAGGATCATCCAGGATCATCCAGGATGTCCATGTTCTCTGCTGCCACTTGGAACATTAATACAAGCTACTCCAAATGCCAACAAAATATAAACTGATATCATCAATCCACACTTCTGCCAACTGACACCATGTTAGGTATATGATGTGTACTGCCAGCTCTAACCAATTTGATGTCAAAGGTCTATCCTGCCACTAGAATGGACATTACTGTCTATGGTCTTATATGTCCTCTGAAACTGTGTACATGCCAATGATTCCTCCTGGCAACAAACAACATGGTTCATCTCAGATGATGGCTGCTATTAGCCACAAGAAGATGAGGAATTCTTGCTGTCAGTTTGGACCCTATTGATTATATCATTGATTTCAGTTGCATAGGAAAATATCTTGATGTCACTTAATCCTGCTGCATTTGGTAACCATGTTGATATCCCTAGTCAGTTTTTGCTCTCAAGAGCTTGGTGATGTCTGTGAGCCCTACTGCCAGAAGAATCTATCTTGAAGTTCATGGACAGTACTGCTACCTACTTCATGTGGAGTGTTCTGACTTCCACCTCAGATATGTGTGTGTTCCTACTTACAATTGGAAGCTATACTAATATTAATAATACTTGATTTTACCAGCAAAAAAGATGGTATACATAGGTATTATTAAGATCCTACCTGACACAAGTAACTATAGTGAATTCCTTGATGCATGTATGCAGCCCTCAATGCAGATCATATTAATTAAATACCCTTTTTGACACCACATTCGCAATTGATGTCAATGATCCATCCTGCCACTGGAGAAGAAATTTATTTGCATGATTTCTTCTTCCCTCTGAGTCTACGATAATATCACTGATTTTTCTTGCAATAAACATCATGAAATCTATGCTGATGTTGGACCTGCACTCTGCAAAAAATGTGTAGGAGCACCAGCTTCAGCCTGTGTATGCTCCTTGGTTGCTAGTTCAGTATCTGAGAGCCTCAGTGATCCAAGTTGTTTGATTGTGTTGGTATTCCTTTGGAGCTCTTATCCCCCTTGGGGCTCTCAATTTTCTGCCCAACACTACCATAAGAGACCCAAGCTCCATTCAATATTTGGCTGTAGTTGTCTGTGTCTGTCTGAGTCAGCTGCTGAGTAGAGCCTCCTAGAGGTCAACATGCTTCTGTCTGCAGTCCTATCACTGTATCATTAATGCTGTCAGGGATTGTTTGTTGCCCATGGATAGATCACTAGTTTGGCCAGTTATTGATTTGCCATTACATTAGTGTTTTTTCTATCCCTTGTCAATGTATTTCTCATAGACAGAATAAAATTTAGGTCCAAAGGTTGAAGATGTGTTGGTGTGACGATAGCTTCACTGGAGTTCCTACATAGACACAAGAGTTGGACCATTCAGATTCCATAGCACGATATTGTAAGTAACAGTTAAGATAATCAACATTGATATTTGAGTGCCTTCCCTTTCCCAGGTCTCAGTCTCATCCTCAACATGCCACACCCCTACACTCTATACCCCTGCAAATTTCAGTTTTCCTTCATTCTCATGGTCATCTAGACATCTACCCTGCCCCTACCCACACTGGATTCTGAACACTGCCATGTCATTACCCATTCTTTCTCTCACTCACTTAATTTTGCCCATCTGCTGCCCATGATTTTTTTAAAGTGAGATTCAAGCATCCTCACTTTGTCCTTTCTTCTTGTTTAGCTTCCTTGGGTCTGTGGAGTGTAGCAAGTTTATCCTGTATTTTAAGACTAATTGCAACTTATAAGTGACTACATGCCATACATGTCCTTTGGGGTCTTGGTTAACTAGCTCAGGATGATATTCTCCATTCCATCTATTTTCCGACAAAATCCATGATGTGTTTGTTTTTAATAGCTCTATAGTACTCCACTGTGTACATGTGTCACATTTTCTTTATCCATCTGTCAGTTGAGGGACATCTAGGCTGTTTCCCGTTTCTGGCTATTATGAATAAAGCTATGGACATGGTTGAGCAAGTGTCCTTTTCGGGACAGCGGAATATCTTTTGGGTATATGCACAGGAGTGGTATAGCTGGTTCTTGAATAGAACTTAAATAGAATATTTACAGTTTTCTAAGAAACACCAAATAGATTTCCAAATTTGATGCAGAAGTTTGCAGTTCCTCCAGCAATTGAGGTTTGTTCCCCCTGATCCACATCCTAACTAACATGCATTACCACTTAAATTTGTGATGTTAGCCAATATGACTATAGTATGATAGAATTTCAGAGATGTTTTGATTTGCATTTCCCTAATGACAAAGCACATTGAACATTCCTTTAAGTGCTTCTTGGCCATTCAAGATTCTTCTGCTGAGAATTATCTGTACCTAATTTTTCACCTAGGTTATTAGGTGTTTTGGAGGTTAACTTCTTGAGTTTTTGGTAAATTTTGTACATTAGTCCTCTATGGGATGTCCGTTAAGTGAAAAATTTTCATAATGTGTAGGTTGCTGATTTGTACTATGGGCTATGTCCTTTGGTTTACAGAAGCTTTCCAGTTTCATGAGGTCCCATTTATCAGTTCTTGATCTTAGAGCATGAAGTATTAGTGTTCTGTTCAGGAACTTGTTTCCTGTACCAATGTGTTGAACCTATTTCCTACTATCTCTTCTATGAAATTTAGTGTATCTGATTTATGTTGAGGTCTTTGGTCCATTTGGACTTCAGTTTTGTGCATGATAGATGTGGATCTATTTGCATTCTTCTACATGCAAACATCCAGTTAGACCAGCAATATTTGTTGAAGATGCCTCCTTTTTCCATGTATTGTTTTATCTTCTTTGTCAAAAATAAAATGTCCATACGTTTGTGGGGCCATCTCAGGATCATCCATTCAATTTAATTGATCCACCAGTTTGTTCCTATAGTAATAGAATGCAGCTTTTAATATTATTTCTCTGTATTATAAATCAAGGACAGGTATGGTGGTACCTCTGGAAGTTCTTTTATTGGTTAAGATTGTTTTAGCTATCGTGGGTTTTTTATCTGTATGAATCTTAGAAACAACACCCTTCACAATAGTCACAAATAATATAAAATACGTTGGTGTGACTCTAACTGAGTAAGTGAAAGAAGGATCTGTATGATAAAAATGTCAAGTCTCTGAAGAAAAATCAAAGAAAATCTCAGAAGATGGAAAGATCTCCCATGCTCATGGATTGGCAGGATTAATGTAGTAAAAATGGCTATCTTGCCGAAAGCAATCTACAGATTTAATGCAATCCCCATGAAAATTCCAACACAATTCTTAACTGAGTTAGAAAGGGCTATTTACAAATTCATCTGGAATAAGAACAAAACCTAGGATACAAAAACTATTCTCAACAATAAAAGAATCTCTCCTGGAATCACCGTGCCTGACCTCAAGCTGTACTATTGAGCAATTGTGATAAAAACTGCATGGTACAGGTATACTGATAGACAGGTAGATAAATGGAATAGAACTGAAGACACAGAAATGAACCCACACACCTATTGTCACTTGATCATTGACAAAGGAGCAAAAACCATCCAGTGGAAAAAAAGACAACATTTTCAACAAATGGTGCTGGCTCAATTGGCAGTTAGCATGTAGAAGAATGCAAATTGATCTATTTTCATCTCCTTGTACAATGCTCAAGTCTAGGTAGATCAAGGAACTCCACATAAAACCAGAGACACTGAAACTTATAGAGGAGGAAGTGGGGAAGAGCTTTGAAGATATGGGCACCGGGGAAAAATTCCTGAACAAAACAGCAATGGCTTGTGCTTTAAGATTAAGAATAGACAAATGTGACCTTATAAAATTGCAAAGCTTCTATAAGTCAAAGGACACTGTCAATAGGACAAAACAGCAACCAATAGATGGGAAAAAAATCTTTACCAATCCTAAATCAGATGGGGACTAATATCCAATATATATAAAGAGCTCAAGAATCTGGACTCCAGAAAATCAAATAACCCCATTAAAAAATGGGGACAGAGATAAACAAAGAATTCTCAACTAAGGAAAACTGAATGGCTGAGAAGCACCTAAAAAATGTTCATCATCTTCAATTATCAGGGAAGTGCATGTCAAAATAAACCTGAGATTCCACCTCATACCAGCCAGAATAGCTCAGATCTAAAACTCAGATGACAGCAGATGCTGGAAAGAATGTGGTGAAATAGGAACACTCCTCAATTGCTGGTGAGATTGCAAGCTGGTAAAACCACTCTGGAAATCAGTCTGGTGTTTCCTCAGAAAATTGGACATAGTTCTACTGGAAGATCCAGCAATACTCCTCCTGGGCATATTCTCAGAAGATATTCCAACTTGTAATAATGACATGTTTCACTATGTTCATAGCATCCTTATTTATAATAGCAAGAAGCTGAAAACAACCCAGTTGTCCCTCTTCAGTGGAATGGATACAGAAAATGTGGTATATTTGCATAATGAAATACTACACAGCTATTAAAAACAATGAATTCAAGAAATTCTTAGACAAATGGATGGATCTCGATGAAATCTCCCTAAGGGAGATAACCCAATCACAAAAGAACACACATGATATGCATTCACTGATAAGTGGATATTATCCCAGAAGCTCAGAATAATCAAGATACAATCTGCAAAACCCATGAAACTCAAGAAGAAGGAAGACCAAAGTGTGGATACGTCATTCCTTCTTAGAATGGGAAACAAAATGTCCATGGAAGGAGTTATAGAGACAAAGTTTGCAGCTGAGACTGAATGAATCCAGAGACTGCCTCACTCAGGGATCAATCCAATAAATAACCAACAAACCCAGACACTATGGCAGATGCCAACAAGAGCTTGGGGACAGGAGACTGATATAGCTGTCTCCTGAGAGGATCTGTCAGTGCCTGACAAATACAGAAGTGAATTCTCACAGACATCCATTGTACTGAGCACAGGGTCCCCAATGATGGAGCTAGAGAAAGTACCCAAGGATCATAAGGGGTTTGCAGCCCCATAGGAGGATGAACAATATGAACTAACCAGTACCCCCAGAGTTCCCTGGGACTAAAGCACCAATCAAATAAAACAGATGGTGGGACTTATGGCTCCACCTGCATATGTAGGAGAGGATGGCCTAGTATGTCATCAACGGGAGGAGAGACCCTTGGTACTGTAAAGGTCCTATGCCCCAGTATTAAGGAATGCCTGGGCCAGGAATTGGGGGTGGGTGTGTTGGGGGCAGGTGGAGAGGTGAGAGGAGAGGGGATTTGCAGAGGGGACATAGAAAAGGGGATAATATTTGAAATGTAAATAAAGAAAATATATAATAGAAAAAAGGATTGAAATAATTTATTTGCAGGTTTTATGAAATAAATTCATGTTTTTCTAACATATAGGAACAACGTTCAGGTCTTTTTCTGGGGTAAAATCATAGCAAGTTATTGTTTCTCAACATATTATGTCTACAGTGCCAAGGGTAGGTATATGCACTGCTAAAACTCGGGTATAGGAATATATAGATATAGGTAAAATTAGAAATGAAGTATATGAAAACTTAGAAAAGACTTCTTCCATTGCAAGCGAGTTGGGAAAAGTCTAATGAACTGCAGGACACAATCAATACTGAAGACTGGATACCTTCAGAATGAGCCTGCTCTTCTTCATCTGAATCAAAGTCAAGAAGTAATAAGTAACCTTCCTTTGGTATCACCCGCAGTTTCTTAATAGACATTTTTCTCTTAAGCTCTCAGTTGTCTTCTTAATTAAAAAAGAAAAAGAAAAAGAAAAAAAGAAAAAAAGTAGTTATCTAAATCCAAAGGTATCATGTAAATAGTTAAAAATGTCAAAAAGTCAAATAATTATCTTAGCTCTTTGAAAGATTATTTCTTTTGTTTTTTAACACTTATATTTTTAATAATTTGTCTTTTTCAGATATTTTTTCATACATATTCAATATGGTCACACATGCATATGTGTATGTGTGTGTGTGTATGTGTATGTGTATATGTATGTGTATGTGTATATGTATAAGCATATATACACATACACACACACACACACACATATATATATATATATATATATATATATATATATATATATATATATATATATATATATATATATATATATATATATATATATATATATATATATATATATGCTTCCCCTTACAATTTCCTTCATGTATCCCATTTATCATGTCCCTCTCCCTCCCAACTTTGTTTTAAAATCTTCTTTAACTTACTTATTTTAAATCCTTCTTTAGAACCCAAGTTAACAATCTGCCATTTCTCAGTTTAAAAAAGGCAAAAACAGGCCAGCCTTTAATACGTGAGTCCTCCCTTTCTCACCAAAAATGATGAGCAAAATGTGTTTGCATTTAAACTTTGAGGCATCTGAATTTTGGTACTATCTCCCAACGATTCTTTTTAAACAAAATATCAGCAATTCTGATTTTCAGTATATCTCTTTTAAAGTAAATTCATAGTACTATCCAGAAAGATGATGAACATGGTAACTATATATTCATGTCAAGAAGACCCAATGCTCAGTCTACAACAAACACTCACCACCACTACCCACACAGAAAATCCTTATATTGGAGAAATTTGGGGTTGGGGGAAGCCGAGGATTTCAAACATCTGAAGATTGTAAGTTAAAGGCCAGCCCAAGCCAGACCAGTCTGAGCTACAAAGGAAGATCCCATCCTACAGAACTAAAACTGAGAGAAAAAGCTGAACTTGGTGGTCCAAGTCTTTAACCCCAATACATGGGCGATTAGACAGGAGGATCCCTGTTCAGACTCCTTCCCAGATTACTTATTAATCTCTTGTAAAGTCTCCTCTTCTTCTTTTCATTCATTCTTACTACGCCACTCACCTCTCTGCAATGTCCATACAGTCTATACCAAAGGAACACACCGTAGAGATGACAATGAAGAGGGAGGAATCCTCAGTGTGTTTCTAATGGATTCCGGAAAGCACACAGGACAAGCGCCAAGTTGGACCCTAAGGCTCCTTACAGCACACAGGACAAGCGCCAAGGCTCCTCACTCACAGCCCCATGCTCCCCCGACCCTCAATCCTGCAGCCAGCTCTCTGATCCTATCCCAAGGCCCCATGATTGTGTCCTCCAAGGGTTCATAATCTTCTAAGGCCCTGACCTGTTCAATCCTCTGTCATGAATATGGTCCTCCACCATATCAGTTAACAATCAGAAGCCATAGGAAATGGCGATCATGAGGCATTTCCTCACCTAGTCGCCACCTGGGCCTGAAATGGCCCACCCTATCACACCTCGATTAACTGTCCAACAACCCTGAGCAGAGCCGATTATCACTTACAGGTTATCTCAGAGGTGAACACCTTCACAACTGCACCCTTCCGTGCTCAGCTCCTCAATGGTAAAAAAACATTGTCAGCAGAGATGCCTGGACTGAGGATTCTGAAGACCCTTTGTGATGCAAGCTGGAGAAATCAGGTCTGTGCTGGTTGGCTGAATATATCCTGCTCATGCTTACATGGAGTACCAGGCAACATTGCTTCAAAGGGAGTTTTCAGGAGGTAGGAATGAGCTACTACTGACTTTAATACAATTTCTAGGTTTATAAGCCCTTACATACTTGAAAAACTTGAACAAACGTGAAACATATGAAACACTGCAAACGGCACTACTTTATTTCAACTGTAGAGGCTCTTGCATGCCATTTTGGTTTGTATTTATTCATGTGCGTAACATTGAATGTGTGTGGACTCTTTCTGAATGTACATACGCACACCACAAGAGTTTATTCTGTCCTAAGAGATCAGAAGGGAGCATCCAGATCCCCTATATCCCCTGGTACCCTCCTGTCTCCACCTTCCTAGTACTGACCTTGATTATAAGAACGTGCTAGACCCTTCTGGCCCTCTCTCTCACTTATGCCTCTGTTGTCTACAGAGGCTGGAAGTGTGCACTGATTCTCTGAAACTTTAGTTGTGCATAAATTGTGAGCCACGATGTGGGTGTTTTGTGCCCGGTCATCTGCATAGAACAGGTGATTTTAACAGATGAGTCATTTTTCCAACCACTGTTTTGTGCACTTATTTGCACTCCTATGGCCTCTTCAGGTACCAGGCATGCATCTGGTGTGTTTAAATTTATGTTGACCTAACACACACACACACACACACACACACACACACACACACACACAAAAAAAAAAAATCCACTGATATTTTTTAATTTGCATATTTCTCTATAACTCCTTTTGTCCTATTTCATTCCTTGTTCAACTCCCTTTTGAGGTGTATTCCTTTTCTTTGTTTTTTTTTTTTCAATTTTTTTACTAGATTTTTTTCATTTACATTTCAAACGCTATCCTGAAAGTCCCCTATACCTTCCCCCTCCCCGTCCTGTTCCCTTAACCATGCACTCATATTTCTTGGTTCTGGCACTCCCCTGTACTGCAGCATATAAAGTTGGCAAGACCAACGGGCCTCTCTTCCCAGTGATGGCTGACTAGTCCATCTTCTGCTACATATGAAGCTAGAGAAACAACCTCTGGGGATACTGGTTAGTTCATATTGTTGTTCCACCTATAGGGTTGCAGACCCCTTCTGCTCCTTGAATACTTTCTCTAGCTCCTCCATTAGGACCCTGTGTTCCATCCAATAGATGACAGTGAGCATCCACTTATGTATTTGCCAGGCACTGGCATATCCTCACACAAAACAGCAATGTCAGAGTCTGTTCAGCAACATCTTTCTGGCATGTGCAATAGTGTCTGCATTTGGTGGCTAATTATGGAATGGATGCCCGGGTGGGGTAGTCTCTGGATGGTCCATCCTTTCGACTTAGCTCCAAACTTTGTCTCTGTAACTCCTTCCATGGGTATTTTGTTCCCTAATCGAAGGAGGTATGAAGTGTCCATACGTTGATTTTCCTTCTTGATTTTCTTGTGTTTTGCAAATTGTATATTGGGTATTGTAAGTTTCTGGGCTAATATCCACTTATCAGTGAGTGCATTTCAAGTGACTTCTTTGTGATTTGGTTACCTCACTCAGGATGATATCTTCCAGATACATCTATCTGCCTAGGAATTTCATAAATCCATTGTTTTAATAGCTGAGTAGTACTCCATTGTGCAAATGTACCACATTTTCTGTATCCCTTCCCCTGTTGAGGGACATCTGGATTCTTTCCAGCTTCTGGCCATTATAAAAAAGGCTGCCATGAACATACTACTGCATATGTCCTTATTACCAGTCAGACCATCTTCTGGGTATATGCCCAGGAAAGGAATTATTGAATCTTCAGGTAGTACTATGTCCAATATTTTGAGAAACTGCCAGACTGTTTTCCAGAGTGGTTGAACAAGCTTGCAATCCCACGAGCAAAGGAGGAGTGCTCCTCTTTCTCCACATCCTTGCCAGCATCTCCTGTCACCCAAATTTTTGATCTTAGCCATTCTGACTGGTGTGAGGTAAAATCTTAGGGTTGTTTTTATTTGCATTTCCCTGATGGTTAAAGATGCTGAACATTTTTTCAAGCGCTTCTCAACCCTTCGGTATTCCTCAGTTGAGAATTCTTTTTTAGATCTGTACCCCATTTTTTGGGTTATTTGAATTTCTGGAGTCCAGCTTCTTGAGATCTTTGTATATATTGTATATTAATCCCCTATCAGATTTAGGATTGGTAAAAATCCTTTCCCAGTCTGTTGGTGGCCTTTTTGTCCTATTGACAGTGTCTTTTACCTTACAGAATCTTTGCAATTTTATCTGGTCCCATTTGTTGATACTTGATCTTACAGCACAAGCCATTGCTGTTCTGTTCAGGAATTTTTCCACTATGCCCATATCTTCGAGGCTTTTCCCCACTTTCTCCTCTATAAAATTCAGTGTCTCTGATTTTATGTGGAGGTCTTTGATCCACTTGACTTAAGCTTTGTACAAGGAGATAAGAATGGATCAGTTCTCATTCTTCTACATGATAACCACCTGTTGTGCCAACACCATTTGTTGAAAATGCTGTCTTTTTTCCACTGGATGGTTTTAGCTCCGTTGTCAAAGATCAAGTGAACATAGGTGTGTGGGTTCATTTCTTTTTATTTTATTTTATTTTATTTTATTAGGTATTTATTTCATTTACATTTCCAATGCTATCCCAACAGTCCCCCACACGCTCCCCGACCCAATCCCCCCCCACTCTCCTCCCCCACTCCCACTTCTTGGCCCTGATGTTACCCTGTACTGGGGCATGTAAAGTATGCACGACCAATGGGCTCTCTTTCCACTGATGGCCGAATAGGCCATCTTCTGATACATATGTAGCTAGAGACATGAACTCCAGGGGTTACTGGTTAGTTCATATTGTTGTTCCACTTATAGGGTTGCAGATACCCCCAGCTCCTTGGGTACTTTCTCTAGCTCCTCCATTGGTGGCCCTGTGATCCATCCAATAGTTGACTGTGAGCATCCACTTACGTGTTTGCTAGGCCCCGGGATAGTCTCACAAGAGACAGCTATATCAGGGTCCTTTCAGCAAAATCTTGCTTTTGTAGGCAATGGTGTCAGTGTTTGGAGGCTGATTATGGGATGGATCCCCGGGTATGTCAGTCTCTAGATGGTCCATCCTTTCATCTCAGCTCCACACTTTGTGTCTGTAACTCCTTCCATGGTTGTTTTGTTCCCAATTCTAAGAAGGGGAAAAGTGTCCACACTTTAGTCTTCGTTCTTCTTGAGATTCATGTGTTTCGCAAATTGTATCTTATATTTTGGGTATTCTAAGTTTCTGGGCTAATATCCACTTATCAGTGAGTACATATTGTGTGAGTTCTTTTGTGATTGTGTTACCTCACTCATGATGATGCCCTCCAGGTCTATCCATTTGCCTAGGAATTTCATAAATTCATTCTTTTTAATAGCTGATTAGTACTCCATTTTGTAAATGTGCCACATTTTCTGTATCCATTCCTCTGTTGAGGGTCATCTGGGTTCTTTCCAGTTTCTGGCTATTATAAATAAGGCTTCTTTGAACATAGTGGAGCATGTGTCCTTCTTATTGGTTGGAACATCTTCTGGATATATGCCCAGGAGAGGAATTGCATGATCCTCTGGTAGTACTATGTCGAATTTTCTGAGGAACCACCAGACTGATTTCCAGAGTTGTTGTACAAGCTTGCAAACCCAACAATGAAGGAGTGTTCCTTTTTCTCCACATCCTCGCCAGCATGTGCTGTTACCTGAATTTTTTATCTTAGCCATTCTGACTGGTGTGAGGTAGAATTTCAGGGTGGATTCATTTCTGTGTCTTCAATTCTATTCCATTGATCTACCTGTCTGTTTCTGTACCAGTACTATGCAGTTTTTATCACAATTGTTCTGGGGTACAGCTTGAGGTCAGCCATGGTGATTCCCCCAGAGGTTCTTTTATTATTGAAAATAGTTTTTGCTATCCTAGCTTTTTTGATTTTGTTCTTTTTTTGTTTGATTTTTGTTTTTGTTTTTGTTATTCCAGATGAATTTTCAAATTGACTTTTCTAACTTAGTGAAGAATTGAGTTAGAATTTTGATGGGTATTGCATTGAATATGTAGATTTTGTACGGCAAATAGACATTTTTACTATATTAACCCAGCCAATCCATGAGTATGGGAGATCTTTTTATCTTCTGAGTTCTTCAATTTCTTTCTTCAGAGACTTGAAGTTCTTGTCATACAGACTTTTCACTTCCTTAGTTACAGTCACACCAAAGTATTTTATATTTTTTGACTGTTGTGAAGTGTGTTGTATCCCTAATTTCTTTCTCATCCTCTTTATTCTTTGTGTAGGGAAAGGCCACTGACATATTTGAGTTAATTTTATATTCAGCTACTGCACTGAAGTTGTGTATCAGGTTTAGGATTTCTCTGGTGTAATTTTTGGGGTCACTGATACATGCTATCATATCTTCTGGAAATAGTGATATTTTGCCATCTTCCCAATTTGTATTCATTTGTTCTCCTTTTGTTGATGAATTGTTCTGGCTAGGACTTCAAGTACTATGTTGAATAAGTAGGGAGAAAGTGGGCAACCTTGTCTAGTCCCTGATTTTAGTAGGATTGCTTCAAGTTTCTCACCATTTAGTTTGATGTTGGCTACTGGTTTGCTGTCTCTTGCTTTTATTATGTTTAGGTATGGGCCTTGAATTCCAGATCTTTCCTCAACTTTTACTATAAATGGTGTAGTATTTTGTCAAATGCTTTCTCAGCATCTAATGAGATAATCATGTGGTTTTTGTCTTTGAGTTTGTTTATCTAGTAGATTAAGTTGGTGGATTTCTGTATACTTAACTATCCCTGCATCACAGGGATGAAGACTACTACTTGATCATGATGTATTCTTGGATTCAGTTTGCAAGAATTTTATTGAGTATTTTTGCATTGATATTCATAAGGGAAATTGGTCTGAAGTTTCCTTTCTTCATTGGGTCTTTGTATGGTTAGAGTATAATTGTAATTCTGGCTTCATAGAACAAATTGAATAATGATCCTTCTCTTTTGATTTTGCATAATATTTTGAATAGTATTGGTATTAGGTCTTTTTGAAGAGCTCATAGAATTTTATACTAAACCCATCAGATACTGGGCTTTTTTTTGTTGCTGTTTGGGAGACTATTAATGACTGCTTCTATCTCTTTAGGGGTTATGGGAGTATTTCCATGGTTTATCTGATCCTGGTTTTAATTAGGTACCTGATATCTGTTTAGATAATTTTACAATTCATCCAGATTTTCCAGTTTTGTTGAGTATAGGATTTTGTAGTAGGATCTGATGATTTTTTTTTCGATTTCCTAAGTTTCTTTTGGTATGTCTCCCTTTTCATTTCTGGTTTTCATAATTTGGATACTGTCCCTGTGCCCTGTAGTTAGTCTAGCTAAGGGTTTGTCTATCATGTTGATTTTCTCAAATCAACCAGCTCCTGGTTTTGTTGATTCTTTGTATATTTCCTTTGTTTCCACTTGGTTGATTTCAGTCCTGAGTTTGATTGTTTCCTGCCTTCTATTCCTCTTGGGAGAATTTGCTTCCTTTTGTTCTAGAGCTTTTAGTTGTGCTGTCAAGCTGCTCCTGTATCCTCTCTCCAGTTTCTTTTTAGAGGCA
Organism: Mus musculus; assembly: GCF_000001635.26. NCBI lineage: Eukaryota > Metazoa > Chordata > Mammalia > Rodentia > Muridae > Mus > Mus musculus. The sequence goes on along the minus strand of NC_000086.7, from coordinate 25,999,282 downwards.
TTCAAAGCTATAAGTTCTCCTCTTAGGACTGCTTTCATTGTTTCCCATAAGTTTGGGTATGTTGTAGCTTCATTTTCATTAAACTCTAAAATGTCTTTAATTTCTTTCTTTATTTCTTACTTGACAGAGTTATCATAGAGTAGGTTGTTGCTCACCTTCCACGTGTATGTGGGTTTTCTATTATTTATATTTTTATTGAAGATTAGCCTTAGTCTGTGGTGATCTGATAGGATGCATGGGATTATTTCAATATTTTTATATTTGTTGATGCATGTTTTGTAACTGATTATATGGTCAATTTTGGAGAAGGCATCATGAGGTGCTGAGAAGAAGGGATATCCTTTTGGTTTAGGATACAATGTTCTATAGATATCAACTAAATCCATTTGTTTCATAATTTCTGTTACTTTTATTGTGTGTCTGTTTAGGTTTTGTTTCCAGAATCTGCCCATTGATGAGAGAGGGTTGTTGAAGTCTTCCACTATTATAGTGTGCAGTGCAATGTGTGTTTTGAGCTTTACTAAAATTTCTTTTATGAATGTGGATGCCTTTGCATTTGGAGCATAGAAGTTTAAAATTGAGATTTCATCTTGGTAGATTTTATCTTTTCTGAGTATGATTCCCACCACCTTGTCTTTTTTGATAACTTTGGGTTGGAAGTCAATATTATTCCATATTAGAATGGATACTCCATCTTGTTTCTTGGTACCATTTGCTTAGAAAATTATTTTCCAGCCTTTTACACTGAATTACTGTCTGTCTTTGTCCCTGAGGTGGGTTTACTGCAAGCAGCAAAATGTTGGGTCCTGTTTTTGTAGCCTGTTTTGGAACCCCCTCTATTGGTCTATGTCCTTTATTGGGGAAGTGAGTCCATTGATGCTAAGAGAAATTAAAGAAGAGTAATTGTTGCTTCCCGTTATTATTGTTGTTAAAGTTGCGATTTTGTTCTTGCGGCTGTCTTCTTTTAGGTTTGTTGAAGGATTACTTTCTTGCTTTTTCTAGGATGTAGTTTCCATCTTTGTGTTGGTGTTTTCCCATTATTATCCTTTGAAGGACTAGATTCGTGGAAAGATATTGTGTGAAATTGTTTTTGTCATGGAATACTTGGGTTAATCCCTCTATGGTGATTGATTGTTTTGCTGGGTACAGTAGCCTAGGCTAAAATTTGTGTTCTCTTTGTGTCTGTATAACATCTATCCATGATCTTCTGGCTCTCACAGTCTCTGGTGAGAAGTCTGGAGTAATTCTAATAGTTCTGCCTGTATATGTTACTTGAGCTTTTCCCCTTACTGCTTTTGATATTCTTTCTTTATTTAGTGCATTTGTTGTTCTGATTATTATGTGTCAGGAGGAATTTCTATTCTGGTCTAGTCTATTTGGTGTTTTGTATGCTTCTTGTATGGTCGTGGCCATCTCTTTCTTAAGGTATGGGAAGTTTTCTTATATATTTTTTGATGATATTTCCTGGACCTTTAAGTTGAAATTCTTCATTCTCATCTACACCTATGTGGTCTGTGAATTTTTTCATGGGCATTCCGAACTTCTGGGCTAATATCTACTCATCAGTTAGTGTATATCATGTGTTTTGTTATTGGGTTACCTCCCTCAAGATGTTATCCTCCAGATACATCCATTTGCCTAAGAATTTAATAAATTAATTTTTAATAGTTGAGTAGTACTCTATTGTATAAATATACCACATTTTCTTTATCCACTCCTGTGTTGAAGGACATCTGGGTTCTTTCCAGTTTCTGGCTATTATAAATAAGACAGCTATGAACATAGTGGAGCATGTGACCTTATTACAACTTGGAACATCTTCTGGGTTCATGCCTAGGAGTGGTATAGCTGGGTCCTTAGGTAGTACTGTGTCCAATTTTCTGAGGAACCACCAAAATGATTCCCAGAGTGGTTGTACCAGCTTGCAGCCCCACCAACAATGGAGGAGTATTCCTCTTTCTCCACATCCTTGCCAGCATCTGCTGTCACCTGAGTTTTTGATCTTAGCCATTCTGAATGGTTTGAGGTGGAATATCAGGGTTGTTTTGATTTCCATTTCCTTGATGACTAAGGATGTTGAACATTTCTTTAGGTGCTTCTCAGCCACTAGATATTCCCTAGGTGAGAATTCTTTGTTTAGCTCTGTACCCCATTTTTAATAGGGTCATTTTTTCTCTGGCATCTAACTTCTTGAGTTCTTTGTATGTATTGGATTTTAGGTTTCTAGTTGATGTAGGATTGTTAAAAATTTTTCCCATTCTGTTGGTTTCCATTTTGTCCTATTGACAGTGTCCTTTGCCTTACAGAAGCTTTGCAATTTTATGAGGTCCCATTTGTTAACTCTTGTTGTTCAGGAAATTGTCCCCTGTGCCCATGTGCCCAAGACTCTTCCCCACTTACTTTTCTATTAGTTTCAATATATCTGGTTTTATGAGGAGGTCCTTGATCCATTTGGAATTGAGCTTTGTACGAGGAGGCAAGAATGGATCAATTTGCACTTTTCTACAAGCTAACTTCTACTTGAAACAGCACCATCTGTTGAAAATGCTGACTTTTTTATACTGGATTATTGTTAGCTCCCTTGTCAAAGAACATGTGACCATATGTGTGTTGATTCATTTCTGGTTCTCAATCCCATTCCACTGATCTACATGCCTGTCTCTGTACCAATACCATGCAGGGTTTTTTTTGTTAGTTTATTTTTTTAATTACAATTGCTCTGTAATAAAACTTGAGGTCAGGGAATGTGGTTCCACCAGAAGTTCTTTTATTGTTGAGAATAGTTTTCGCTATCCTAGGTTTTTTGTTACTCTCAATGAATTTTCAAATTGTTGTTTCTTTTGAGATAAAGCAGTTGTCCTAAATCTTCCTATTGCTGGCAATCCTTTAATACTGTTCCTTATGTTGTGGTCAACCCAAACAAAAGTTCTTTTCGTGGTTTAAATGTACATGTTGAATATAATAATATATGTTATGTTGGTTTGGGTTTACCAATATAAGCTTTATTATATATTCGTGGAACCTGCTACCTTAAGATACATATCTTTATTAAAAATTAAATTTAGATAAATATTACTTCAATTGTTTTCCCATCAGTGCTTATTAGTGTAAGAGTAGTATTAATTATCCTTTGGTTTTCAAAGTACCTTAATGACATTTCATTTTTCATTACTGTCAAATGATTTCAATGGTGTTCATTTTCCTTGTATTTTTATCAGTTTCTCTCCTAGTACTCTGTTCCTCCATCTTTCTCATGCACTCACTCATTCCTCCTGTTTTCATCCGCACCTGACTCAAATCTACCTACAAAATTTGTTTCCCTTCCTAAGCAGATCCATAAGTTCCCCCTCCTAGAGCTCTTCATGTTTTGTTTAGGCTCGCTGTATCTGAGGATTGTAGTATTATTTTCCTTTAAAGAAAAACGAATGTTCAAATATAAATGAGTACATTCCATGTGTGTTTTCCTGTGTCTGGGTTACCTCATTCAGTATAATTTTTTTCTAGTTCCATCCATTTGTCTTCAAATTTAAGGATGGTATCTTTTTTTTTTTCCTCACAGAATAGTATTCCATTGTGTATATTCACCACTTTTTCTTTAGTTACTATTCAGTTGAGGGACATCTAGGTTGTTTACAATTTCTAGCCACTATGAGTATAGCTGCAATGAAGATGATTAAGGAAGTGTCCTTGTGGTAATATGGAGAGTATTCTGGGTGTATGCTCAAGATAGTTATATCTGGATCTTGAGACAAAATAATTTCCAATAGTCTGAGGAACCATTATGTTGATTTTCATAGTGGCTGTACTAGTTTGCTCTTCCATCAGCAATAGAGACATATTCCCCTTGTTCCAACTGATTGCCACCATCTGCTATTCCTTGGGGTTTGAACTTAGGCATTCTGATAGGTGTAAGATGGAATCACAAAGTAGTTCTAAATTGCATTTTCCTGGCGGCTATAGACATTGAGAATTTTAAGTGTTTCTTGGCCACTTGATATCCTCTTGAGAATTCTCATTTTAGATAAGGTAACCCATTTTTACTTGTATTATTAGGTTTCTTAATATCTGGTTCCTTGAGTTTCTTATATATTAGCTCTCAGTCAGATTTGGGCTTGATGAAAATATTTTCCCATTCTGTGGGTTACTGTTTTGCCACTCGGTGTTTTTCTCTGCCTTACAGAATCTTTTCTGCTTCACAGGGAACCATGACAGTTTCAGTATTTTATATGATGGATTACATTTCTGATTGTTGTATGTTGAACCACCTCTGCATCTTTGGGAGGAGATGTACCTTATCGTGGTGTGTGATATAATGTCTTTTTGTTTTGTGAGTATTTTATTATGAGTATATTTGCATTAATGTTCATGAGGGAAATTGTTCTGTGATATACTTTCTTTGTTAAATATTTGTGTGGTTTAGGTGTCAGGATAAATGTTGCCTCATAAAATGAACTTGGAAATATTCTGTCTGTTTATATTTTGTGAATGGATTCCAGTAGTATTGGCATTATCAGTCCTTTAGCAGTCTGATAAGAATTTGTATAATTTAATCTTTAATGCTGTTCATTTTGTTTACAAATGCCAGTACCCTTGAATTTATGGCATAGATGCTAAAAATTAAAAGATTACATTGGTGAAAAATTTTTTTGATGAATATGAAGTGTCTTTTTGTGTTTGCATCAATTAATTTTGGTTTGAAATCTCTCTCTCTCTCTCTCTCTCTCTCTCTCTCTCTCTCTCTCTCTCTCTCTCTCTCTCTCTCTCTCTCTGATACTAGAATGGATAAACCAAGTTGCTTCTTATGTCCATTTGCTTATACATGTTAGATCAGGATAGTGAGAGCTCACATCATGAACTGAAAGCAGAAAGCAGAGAGAATTCATTCGTGGTACTGAGATGATAATTGCCCTGATATTCAGCCTGCAATAATGTACTCCTTCCTAACCCCTATTCTAAACCTGCAAGCAACACTAACCATTTGGGACCAATTGTATAAATTCTAAAGTTTATGGGAAACATTTCTTACTTAAATCACAACACTATCTTCTTCTCTCAAGGTTCAGATATCACCATGGAGAAGATAGTTGAAAGATTGCAAGAACCAAAGGTAGTGAATGACTACAAAGAAAGTCTGTTTTCCAGAAACAATAAGGCATTTGTACACGTGAAATGATAGTGACTAAAATTATATGTAGAAGACAAATTCAACATCAAGCCAGACAAAGTCAAGCATCTAGGGGTGAGATCTTTAGAACATCCCACTGCTGGCTAAGGAATTTTAACCACTTTTTTATTTTTTTGGTCACTATTGGGAGATAGAATTTAGCTTTTTTTTGGGGGGGGGGGATATGAAGCATGCACCTAATGACAGCAGAACCTCAATATGGTGGGTTAAATGAGAAATGTCTCCTATAGGCTTAGGCATTTGAATACTTCATCCTACTTTGGTGCTGGTATTTGCGAAGGTGCAGTTATTTATGGTGATGCCTGAAGAAGTGTGTAACTGGAAGCAGGCGTTGAGAATACTTAACACTGCTGGATTTCCAATTTAGTCCCCTTCTTTGTGCTTGTTAAAGAAGAGGGCTCAGTGTTGCCTCCTCTTTCTATTCCTGACACTTGCTGACATACAATCCTACCATCATGAAGTCTTTTCTATCTGAAAGTTTATGGTCAAAATCTATTCCTTCTGTAAGGTGCCTTGGTCATGTTATTTTATCATAGCACCTGGATAGTAACTAATACTTGGGTTTAACAGAAAGAACACATAAAATATGTAGGAGACATTTACTCCTGCAGGGATATGGAAGGAATAGAAAGGATAAAACAGGGAGTGGAACCTAAACACCCTTGACCTAAGAATAAGAAAATTAAGTAACTTTAGTCAATAGATATTAGGCTTCTTATTAGATTCAAGGCTCACTACACAGGAGAGGAACCATGCTCATTAATGCAAAATTGATCATAAAGCAATAGCTCAGGGTGTGATAGGACATAGGGGAGAACCTACTGTTATTATTTTTACCTATATGTATACAGTATCAATAAATCCCCACATCAAAATGCATCATGCATATTTGGGTAATATTTAGCAGTAATATGAACCTAATTTTATTATTTGAAGCAAAACATATATAAATAGAAAATGTTATATAATTTGAAATAAAAGATACATAAACAATTGCATACATTGGTTTAATAAGTCAATTGAAACTGTAAAGTTCTAATTAAATTGTACATGCTCATTTACTTATAGCTTATTTGAGGTATAGGTTTTTATGAAGTTAGTAGTGAGATTTCTTATGACTTTTGCAGATATCCTTAGTTTATCTTACCTTCTTCCCTATTCCTTCTACATTAATCTTTCTCATTAGAACCTGACTCTCCAAAGTGTCTCCAGAAATTATGACAATCACAATTATTCATGCTGCCATCAGAAGCCATATTGAAACCCACATTTCATGTTGCTTCTGAAGATATTGTTAATGTCAAGGATCCCAGAAACCATCAGAATTTACAGTGAACTTCACAGTCAGTACTGTTCCCTCAGGTCATGTTGAGTTAAATGTTCTGAGATATGTTTTGTCGAGGTCACATATATACTGGCAACAGACAATGTATGGCCAAGATACTTTAGGCCTTTAGCAGCAATCATGTCAGTGATCCCTGCTGCATCATGGGACCAAATTAATATGACAGTCTTATACTGCATTAGAATAATTACTGATGTCAATTATGTATAATTCTGCCACATTCATGATAAGTGTTCTGCCATTTATAAACATTTTTATGTCCATTTTCATTCTTTCAGTAGACAAGAAGTTCCAGGCATGGTCATACCAGCGGGATGCTGTCACCAGTAACAAGATAGATTCTATTTTTAATATTTCTGATGGAGATCATGGTGATGACTATGATCTGTACTGCTTCTGGAGAAACTGCTGAATTCCATGGTCCATACTGATACCCAAGATCATTATGAGGTAAGTATTCTGAGCTAGCACTGGATAACAGATCAGTGGCTGAGATTCTACATATCATAAGGAATCCTGTTGATGTTCTTGATTTATCAATTTCACCCTCAATTTCAAGCAAACAATATATTTTGATGTTTGTGGTCCTACCTGTGAGAAGCAGCTATACTGATGTCAGTGATGTATTTTGTGAACAGAAATTGGGCAGGAATCCATTATATCTATTGCTGATGGAGATGCTGATGATGGCTATGATCTGTGTTGCTGCTTGAGAATCTGATAAATTCCAAAGTCCTTACTGATGCTTGAATTCATATTGAGGTAAATTTTCCTAGATGGCACTGAAGATCAGACTGATGTCTGAGATAATACCTGATACAGGAAATTCTCTTTATGTTTACTGATAAATGGATATAGCCCCAGATGTTTAAAATGAAATGTACTGTGATGTCTATGTTACTACCTGAAACCTGAAGCTATATTAATGTAAGAGCGGCATGATAGGAATGGCAATCATGAGGGAATGTATTCCTATTGATGATGGAGACCTAATTTATGGTGGTGATCTGTGTTGGTGCGATCTGGTGAATTTGACAGTCCATCCTGATTCTCAAGGTGATATTGAGGTAAGTATTCTGAGCTAGCACTTGCAATCCATTTGATGTTTGAGATCAAACATTCTACAGGAAAATTTGTTGAAGAATCTAATACATTCATGTTGGCCCATAGTTAACCATGTAATTTATAAGATCTATACTACTACCAAGAGAGCCAGAGATGTCAAAAAAAGAAAGAAAACAAAACAAAAACAAAAACAAAAACAAAAACAAAAACAAAAACAAAAACAAAACAAAACAAAACACAAAAAACAAAAAACAAGAAAAACTTTCCTGCCACTGGATGTGCATGGCCATAATATCTTTTGCACTCTTAATCGATATTAAACATAGTGTTGTATACCTGGCAACAGATACCATGGAACGATTTCATTGGCAACCACTTTGTCAGTGATCACTGTGCTACTGAGAGCCATGTTAATAACAGTAATCCAAAGTGCCTACAGAAACTATGTTCATGTCAATCATCATCCAGAAGCCCTGTTTAAACCCATAGTACATGATGATTCTGGGGAGATTGTTAATGTCAAGGATCCCTGAGGCCAGCAACTTCCACAGAGAATTTAACAATACAGTTTTCTCAGAATATTTTTATTTTTGGGGTCTGAGATGTTATTTTGAGTAACATATATAGTGGCAACTATCACCATTGTATATCCATTAGACTTCAGGTCCAGCAGGTATGATGTCAGTTATCCCTGCTCCCATGAGGGACCATAATAATATGAGTGTCTCTGAATATCAATGGAAATTTACTTACATCAATTATCCATGTTCCTGTCTATTTTAGATGAAGTGTACTCCCAGCCTAACCATTTTGATGTCATGATGCATCCTACCACTAGAGAAGAGGTTTCTCTACAAGGTCCTACTAGGTATCTGAAAATGTCTGAATGTGCATGATATTTCCTGGCAAAGACAAGATGGTATACCCAGATAAATGCTGCCATAGGCACCAAGGTCATGAGTGACCCTTGCTTTGAACTTTACTGCCACTTTGGACCTGATCCAAACTGCCAAGGGAAATATATTGGTGTCACTCATCAGTGACAATGGTCAATTTTGGAGAAGTTCCCGTGAGGTGCTGAGAAGAAGTTATATCCTTTTGTTTTAGAATAAAATGTTGCGTAGATATCTGTCAAATCCATTAGTTTCATAACTTCTGTTACTTTCTCTGTGTCCCTTTTTAGTTTCTGTTTCCATGATCTGTCCATTGATGAAAGTGGTGTGTTGAAGTCTCCCATTATTACAGTGTGATGTGCAATGTGTGCTTTGAGCTTTACTAAAGTGTCTTTAATGAATGTGGCTGCCCTTGCATTTGGAGCATAGATATTCAAAATTGAGAGTTCCTCTTGGAGGATTTTACCTTTGATGAGTATGAAGTGCCCCTCCTTGCCTTTTTTGATAACTTTGGGTTGGAAGTTGATTTTATTCGATACCGAAATGGCTACTCCAGTTTGTTTCTACAGGCCATTTGCTTGGGAAATTGTTTTCCAGCCTTTCACTCTGAGGTAGTGTCTGTCTTTTTCCCTGAGATAGGTTTCCTGCAAGCAGCAGAATGTTGGGTCCTCTTTGTGTAGCCAGTCTGTTAGTCTATGTCTTTTTATTGGGGAATTGAGTCCATTGATATTAAGAGATATTAAGGAAAAGTACTTGTTGCTTCCTTTTATTTTTGTTGTTAGAGTTGACATTCTGTTCTTGTGGCAGTCTTCTTTTTGGTTTGTTGAGGGATTAATTTCTTGCTTTTTCTAGGGTGTGATTTCTGTCTGTGTATTTTGTTGTTGTTGTTGTTGTGGTTTTCTGTTTTTATTCTTAGAAGGGCTGGATTCATGGAAAGAAAATGTGTGAATTTGGTTTTGTCGTGGAATAGTTTGGTTTCTCCATCTATGGCAATTGAGAGTTTGGCCGGGTATAGTAACCTGGGCTGGAATTTGTGTTCTCTTAGTGTCTGTATAACATCTGTCCAGGCTCTTCTGGCTTTCATAGTCTCTGGTGAAAAGTCTGGTGTAATTCTGATAGGCCTGACTTTATATGTTACTTGACCTTTCTCCCTTACTGCTTTTAATATTTTATCTTTATTTAGTGCATTTGTTGTTCTGATTATTATGTGTCGTGAGGAATTTCTTTTCTGGTCCAGTCTATTTGGAGTTATGTAGGCTTCTTGTATGATCATAGGTATCTCTTTCTTTAGGTTTGGGAAGTTTTCTTCTACTATTTTGTTGAAGATATTTGCTGGCCCTTTTAGTTGAAATTCTTCATTCTCATCAAATCCTATTATTCATAGGTTTGGTCTTCTCATTTTGTCCTGTATTTCCTGGATGTTTTGAGTTAGGATCCTTTTGCATTTTTTATTTTCTTTGATTGTTGTGCCGATGTTCTGTAAGGAATCTTCTGCACCTGAGATTCTCTCTTCCATCTCTTGTATTCTGTTGCTGATTCTCACATCTGTGGTTTCAGATTTCTTTCCTAGGATTTCTATCTCCAATGCTGCCTCACTTTGGGTTTTCTTTATTGTGTCTACCTCCCTTTTCAGGTCTAGTATGGTTTTGTTCATTTCTCTCACCTTTTTGGATGTGTTTTCCTGTTTTTCTATAAGGACTTCTTCCTGTTTGTTTGTGTTTTCCTGTTTTTCCTTAAAGACTTGTAACTCTTTAGCAATGCTCTCCTGTATTTCCTTAAGTTAGTTATTAAAGTCCTTCTTGATGTCCTCTAACATCATCATGAGATACTCTTTTAAATCTGGGTCTAGCTTTTTCGGTTGTGTTGGGGTGCCCAGGACTAGGTGGGGTGGGATTGCTGCTTTCTGATGATGGTGAGTGGTCTTGATTTCTGTTAGTAGGATTCTTACTTTTGCCTTTCGCCATCTGGTAACCTCTGAGGCTAGCTGTTTTAGTTGTCTCTGGTTAGAGTTTGTTCCTCAGGTGACTCTGTTAGCCTCTATTAGCAGACCTGGAAGGCTAGTTCTCTCCTTAGTTTCAGTGGTTAGAGTATTCTCTGCAGGCAAGCTCTTTTCTTGCAGGGAAGGTGCCCAGGTATGTGGTGTTCGAACCTGCCTCCTGACAGAAGTTGTGTACTACTCACCAAAGGTCTTAAGATTCCATGGAGGGTCCTGTGTGGACCTTGGGGGTCTCCAGATACTCTGCACACAAGGAACCCCAGTGCTGGTGTGGACCAGAAGGGGCTTGGGACCCTGATTTGCCGGCATTTCTGATTCCCTAATTAAGGCAGTCTCTGATCCCGCAGGATTAAATTGGAGCAGACGCTGTGTTCCACTCACCAGAGGTCTTAAGATCCCGTGGGGGATCCTGTGGGGGTCCTTGCGGGTGTCCGGAGACTCTGTGAGCAAGGTACCCTGGTGCTGGTATGGACTGGAAGGGAATTGTGACCCTGATCAGGCTGGTTTTTCTGCTTCCCTAATTAAGGCAGTCTCAGGTCCCGTGTGATTGGATTGGAGTACATGGTGTGTTGCACTCACCAGAGGTCTTAAGATCCCATGTGGGATCCTGTGGGGGTCCTTGCAGGTGTCCGGACACTCTGTGGGCAAGGAACCCCGGTGCTGGAGTGGACCAGCAAGGCCACCAGTAGCTTTCTTGAAACATATAACCTACATTGCTTCTGGAGGTATTGTTAATGCTAAGGGTCCCTGAGACCATCAGAATAAAGTGAAGTTCAAGTTCAATAGTGTTGCCTATTTTCATGTTGAATTACATATTCTGGCATATGTTATGTTGAAAACATATCAATTGTGGTACCAGACACCGGTATATGTTCATGTTACTTCAGGCCTCCAGCATTCATGCCATTAATACCTGATGCCATTTGGGACAATATTGATATGAGGGTGTCCAACAGTCAATGGAATTATTACAGATGTATGTTATACATTTATCTGCTCAATTTGTGCGAAGATTCTTACCATTGATAATAATTTTGATTTCACTATGCATCCTGCCTCTTGAATTACCTTGATGTCCGTGATTCTTCTTGGCAACAGACTTCACTTTGTATGCCAGATGCCTGTTGTCATAGGCATCCAGGTCAGGGGTGAATCTTACTCCCACTTTAGACTAATTTATGACATCAGAGACCTCAAAGCAAAGTGAATCTGGCTCCCACTTTAGAATAATTAATGACACCAGAGACCCCAAAGGCCATACAGTCATTAATCCATGTTGTTACTGGTAACCATCTTGAGCTTTATAGTCAGAGTTTGTAGCAGGAATGGTGTAGCAACAAGTGTTACCTTTGAAGAGGTCCATGACATCTGAGATGCCCCAATCATAAATGTCTATTGTGAACATCATTGTCAGTACTGCTGCCTAAGTTTATAATGACAAAAGAGCTGTGTACTGTTATTGAAGTTCCCTTTGATGTCAGTGATCACATCTGAATGCTGAAGCTATGCTGATATCATTGCTGTTTCATGTGATAAGCAAGCATAATGGAATCTATTACATGAAGATCCTATTACTAATGGAGACCCTGGTAATGGTTATGAGCAGTGTGGCTTCTGGAGAAACTGCTGAATGCCAAGGTAAATGCTGATACACAATGCCATATTGAGGTAAGTGTTGTTATCTGGCACTAAATAGAAATTTGATGTCTGAGATCCTACTCACTACAGGAAGTTCTGTTGATGTCCCTGATGCAGTCATGTAGCTCCTGATGTGAAACATGTATGGTATTTTCATTATTATGATTCTACCTGTAACAAAAAAAAAAAAACTGTGTTGATGCCAGTGATGTATGCTGTGACCAGCAATTTTGATGGAGTCCAAGTTTGATTTTATTCCTATTGCTAATGGAAACCCTAGTGGTGGCTATGATCTGTGCTACTGCTTGAAAATATAATGAACCTCAAGGTCCACAATAAAGCCCAAGTTTATTTTGAGGGAAGTATTCTTATCTGGTTCTGGAGATCAGATTAAAATCTGGAAACCTACCTGCAACAGGATCATCAGTTGGTATTTCTCATGTATGTGTGTAGCTCACAATATCTAACATGTGATAAATATTGATACTTGTGATCCTGCTGGAAACATGAAGCTATTTTGAAATCAGTGATGCCGCTATGTTCAGCAACCATGATGGGGTATTTTATTCCTGTTGCTAATTGAGACCCTGGTGATGGCTATGATCTGTGTTGTTTCTTGAGAACCTGATGAATTCAAAGGCCAATAGTGAAATGATAGGTTATATTGAGGTACGTGTTCTCAATAATGGAGATCAGATTGATATCTAAGATCCTAACAGCCACAACAAATTCTGATGATGTCACTGATACATGAATACATTGCATGATGTTGACTATGTAATGTGCAAGATCCTTACTGCCACCTGAAATAATGTGGATATCAGTGATTTATCCTGCAACTAAATAAGACAATTATGACAATGATTTATTCTGCCCTGTGAATTGAGGTTGATGTCATTGATATATAACTGTCTACACACCCCATGGGATTGCCCTAGGTCCATGCTACCATTTGCAACTTGGTTGCCAGTGATCCCTGCTGTCCCTGGTTACCATGTTAATATCACTATTACATAGTTCCTGTAGAAACTATGGTGATATCAATCATCCATTCTGCCTCAAGTAGCCATGTTTAAACACACAGTCCATGATGCTTCTTGGATTATTGTTAATGTCAATGATCCCTGAGGCTAGCAGAGTCTTATGTGAAGTTTTAGATAAATTCTGCTGCGTCACATCATGTTGAATTACATGTTCTGAGATATATTATGTGGAGGTCACATATAGTGTGGCAATGGACACTGTTGCTTATTACAAATACTTCAGGCGTCCAGCAGCCATGGCAGTGATACCTTCTGTCTTATGGGACCACATTAATATCATTGTCTCCTACTGCCAATGGAATCATTGTTGATGTCTGTTATCAATGCTTCTGTCAAATTTATGTCAAGTATCCTTCTACCTGTAAACATTTTGATATCATGATTCAAAGTGCCACTAGGGGAGTTTCTTTACATGGTCATATCTACCTTTGAAATTCTCTTGATATCCCTGGCAACTGATACCATGGTATATTTCAGATTCTTACTCACACAGGCAACCAGGCAGTGAGTGATCACTAATAACACTTTAGAACAAATTGGTATCAGTGATCCCAAATGCTAAGGAAACTGGCCAAGGAAATTGGGAAATTGATGTCACTCATCCATGCTACCAGTGGTAACCATGTTGAGATCCTCAGTCAGTGTCTTTGAAGATGTCGTGATGTCTGTGGTAACTCAACAAGAATAATGTGTTGTGAAGTTCATTGTCAGTACTGGTCCCTAAGGTCATAATGATATAAGTGCTGTGTGCTGCTACTGGACACATGTTTGATGCCAATGAACATATTTGCAACCTGAAGCTATGTTGAGGTCAGTGTTGTAATCTGCAACCAGAAATCATGATGAACTCAATTCTTATTGCTTATGGAAACCTTGGTGATGTCTACGATCTGTGTTTTTTCTAGAGAACACACTGAATTCCAAAATTCATACTGACACTTGATGTCATGTTGAGGTAAGTGTTTTTATGTAGCACTGGAGATCAGATTGATGCCTGAGATCCAACCTGCCACAGGTAATTTTGTTGATGTCCCTGATATTTTCATGTAGCACCTGCTATCATCCATGAAATGTACAATATTCTTACTACCACCAAAAGAGGTAGTGATGCCAGTGATCTATCTTGTTCCTGGAAAAGCGTTTTATGACCCTAATTTTTTTATGCCCTCTGAATCAATGCTGATGTCACTAATATATACCTGGCAACAGACCCCATGGTATTGTCTGAGAATATTGTTGGCAATGGCAAAATTATTGTCAGTGATCCTAGTTGACACTGGAACCATGTTGACTTCACTAATGCACAGGTGCCACAGAAATGTGGATGATGTGAATCATGCATCCTGTCTCTAGTAGCCATGTTGAAATCCATTGTCTGTGTTGCTCCTGAAGGGACTGTAAATGTGAAGAATCCCTGAGACCGTCAGAATCTTCATTGAAGTTCACTCAATAATGCTATCTTAGGTCATGTTGAGTTACATGTTCTGAGTTATGTTATGATGCTGTATATATATATATATATATATATATATATATATATATAGTTGCATCAGATACCACTGTATGTCCATGATACTTCAGGCCTCTAGCAGTAAATATGTCAGTGATCCCTGATGACTCTTCAGCCCAAATTCTGACTTTCATTAACTGCCAATGGAATTACTACTGATGACTGTTATCTATTCTGTATAAAATCTCAGAAGTGTCTTGCCATTCATAAGCAATTTGATGTAACGATGCACCTGGCAACTGGAAAAGAGATTTGTTTACATGAAACCCTCTGAAAGTATTTTTATGTCCCTTGTACTTACTGGCAATGGACACTATGTTATATAAGAGATCCCTGCTGCCATAGACAAACCGATTAGGCATGTTTTCTACTCCCACTTTGGACAATATTGATGATATCTGTGATCCTGACTACGAAGAAAAATATATTGACGTTACTAATTCATGCTGTCACTGGTAACTATTTTGACACCCATAGTCTGTGTGGTCATTGAAAAGCTACATGATGTCTATGATAAATCAACCATAAGAATCTGTTGTAAAGTCCATTGTAAGTATTGCTGCCTAAGTTCCTAATGAGGTAAGTACTGTTCGCTGTTACTGGAGACTAGTTTGATGCCTGTAATCCTAACTGAAACCTGAAAATACCTTGATGTGAGTGCTGCATGCTGTGACAAGCAATAATGATGGAATCCACTTTTTTCTATTGCTGATGAAATACCCGTTGATGGCCATAATCTCTCCTATTGTTTGAGAACCTGCTGACTTACAATGTTCATGTTGATGGTAGAGGTCATGTTGAGGTAAGTGTTCTGAGGTGACACAGTAGATCAGATTGATGTCTGAGATTCTATCTTCCATAAGAAATTCTGTTGATCTTCCTGCCTGTTATCAACCATGTAATATACATGGTTGTTACTGCCCCTGGAATTGCGCTGTCAAGATAAATAGTGCCACCTGATAAGAGGTGTATGATCATAATTTTTCTTCCATTTTAATATATGCTAATGCCATTGACATATAAATGGCAAGATTCCATTGTATGGCCTTCGTTACATGCTGTCATTGGCCACCTTGTCATTAGTGATCCATGATACCACTGAGAACTACATTAATGTCACTCATTCAAAGTGCCTACAGAAAATATGATGATATCCATTATGCTGCCTTCAGTGGCCTTGTTTAAACCCACAGTCCATGATGCTTCTGATGAGACTGTTAATGTCCAGGATCTCTGAGACCATCTGAACATAAGGTGAAAATTTAGGTCTTACTGTTTCTCCATGTCATGTTCACTTTCATATTCTGTTACACTGAGGACACATAGTGACAAAAGATACCATTTTTATATTCATGACATTTCAGGCCTCAAGCAGCTGTGATCACATTAATCTCTGCTAACTTATGGGGCAACATAAATATGAGTGTCTCCAACTGCCTATAGAATCTCTACTGATATCAGCTATCCAAATTTTTCTGCTGTTATTTATGAGAAGTATGCTTTCAGCTGCAACAATTTTTATGTCAAAGATCCATCCTGTCATCAGAGAAGAGGATTATGTACATAGTCATTCATGTCCTCTTAAATATTTTGATGGCCTTGATACTTCCTGACAACAAACGAGGTGCTATATACCAGTTCTAAGCTGCCACTGGCAACCAGTTCCTGAGGGATTGTTACTGCCTCTTTGGAACAGGTAATGACATCAGAGATCCCAACTTCCCAAATGCCAAGTTAAAAGTATTGACATTACTTATCGATAAAGCATCTGGTAAACATGTTGAGATTCATAGATAGTCTTGACTTTGAAGAGTCTGACTTTGAATTCTGTCCTGTCTATTATCATTTAGTCAAAGAGTCTATTGTAAAGTTCATGATCAATATTGCTGCCTAATGTCATAATGAGTTAAGTGCTGTGTGCTGCTACTGGAGATATTTTTGACACCTGGGATGGTACTTGAAACCTGAAACTTTGTTGATGTGGGTAATGAATGTTTTGACCAGCAATCATGATGGATTCCATTGTTTCTATTACTGCAATTGATGGAAACCCTGATCATAAGGATGATCTCTGCTGCTGTTTAAGGTAATTCCATATTTTATGGTCCATACTGACACTGGTTATCATATTGAGGTACAGGATCTGAGGTGCACTGGAGATCACATTGATATCTGAGATCCTATTGGCCACAGGAAATTCTTTTGATATCCCTGATGTATGCATGTAGCCCCTGCTCTGGACCATGCGTTCACTAATATATACATCTTTGGAAGACAAATCGATCTGTCTATACTCTTTGATACCACAAGCAACAATGTTGTCATTGATCCTTTCTCCCATTTAGGGCCACATTAATATGAATGATTCCATCTGTCATTGGAATCTATACTGATGTCAGTGATGCATGTTTCTCTCACCTATGGGAATGTCCTTTATGAGATATATATACTCTTAGCTGTGATAATTTTGAAGTCAATGCTCCATTCTGACACTATGGATGTGATTTCTGTTCATGGTTCTCCTTGCTCTCTGAAACAATCACGATGTTCTGATTCTTCCTGGCAATAGACGCCATGGTATATCCAAGAACTTTGATGCCAGAGGCAACCAGGATGTTAATGATACCTACTGACACTTTGGACCAGATTGTGATACCAATTGTCCTATTTGCTAAGATAAATATGTTGATTTTACTCTCCCATTGTACCATTTGTAACCACATGTGCTGACTCTGAAGATCTTGGTAATGTCTATGATCACTGTGGACAAAAGCATCAATTATGAAATGCATGGTCAGAACTTCTGCCCAAGATCCCAATGAGGTTAGTAGTGTGTTTTTTTATTGGAAACTTGTTTCAAGCCTCTGATGTGACTTATAACCTGAACCGATGTTGCTGTCACTGCTATATGCTGAACCCAGGAAACATGATGGTATCCATAGTTTCTATTCCTTGGAAGACCCTATTGATGTCAATGATCTGTTTTGCTGCATGAGAACAGACTGAATTCCAAGGTTCATATTGATGTACAAAGTTATATATTGAGGTGAATGTTCTGAGCTGGCATTGGGGATAAGCTTGATGTCTGAGAGCTTACCTGCTGCTGACAACTGTGCTGATATATCTGATACATGAATGTATTTTCTTTTTGTAGACCTTGTTTTGGGTTATATCCTTGCTGTTGCAAGAAGAGATTTGATGTAATTGATCTCTCCTGCCACCAGAGAAAAGATTTATGTCCATAATTGAATCTTTTCAATATCAGTGATACACTTGTCATCAGACACCATACTATATCTATAATTCTTACCCCTAATAGCAAACATCATAATAGAGATTTGTGCTGCCACTTTGGACCATGATGATATCAGTGATTCCCAACTACCTATAGTAAAATTATGATGATAGCCATCCATAGTGCTACATGTAACTCTGTTCATATCTATAGACTGTGCTGCCTATAAAGATCTTGCTAAAATTTATTATCCCTACTGCTAGAAGACTCTGTCTTGAAATTCTTGGTAAATACTGTTGCCTAAGTCATGTTTACTTAAGTGTACTGTGTTACAATCAGTTATGTTTTTCATGCCTGGTACCTGACTGCCTTCTGACATCAGTAATCACGACAGTGATTATTGTACCTCTCAAGATATTATGGGGCACAGGAATCTATGAAATGTCCATGATTTATGCATATAGCCCCTCCTGGTTTTTTTTTTAATAATTTATATGCTCTTTACTGAAACCAGAAGAACTGATCACAGTATCATTCATCCATCCTGGCAATGGAGAAGACGCTTATGTTAATACTATTCCCAGGTTCTGAATCTATGCTGATGTCAAAGATACACCTGGAAACAGTAACCATGTTTTTTCCCCCCAAGATATGTGCTACCACAGGCAACCTTGATTTCAGTGACCCCTTTTGCAAATCAGTACCATATTAATATCAATAATTCAAAGTGCTGTTAGAAAGTATTTTGATGTCCATAAACAATGATGGCACTAGCATCCATATTGAAATGTATCGTCTGTGATGCTTTTGATGGAATTGTTCATATCAAGGAGCCCTGTGGGAACCAGAGTCTATTCTGAACTTTAAGGTCAATACTGCTGCTTGAGGTCATCTTGTGAAGTGTTCTAAGATATGTTATATTGATTTCATTGTTATAATGTGGGAAAAGATACCATTGTTGTATGTCCAAAATCCTTGATACCAGGATCATCTAGGATCATCCAGGATGTCCATGTTCTCTGCTGCCACTTGGAACATTAATACAAGCTACTACAAATGCCAACAAAATATATACTGATATCATCAATCCACACTTCTGCCATCTGACACCATGTTAGGTATATGATGTGTACTGCCAGCTCTAACCAATTTGATGTCAAAGGTCTATCCTGCCACTAGAGTGGACATTACTGTCTATGGTCTTATATGTCCTCTGAAACTGTGTACATGCCAATGATACCTCCTGGCAACAAACAACATGGTTCATCTCAGATGATGGCTGCCATTAGCCACAAGAAGATTAGGGATACTTGCTGTCAGTTTGGACCCTATTGATTATATCATTGATCTCAGTTGCATAGGAAAATATCTTGATGTCACTTAATCCTGCTGCCTGTGGTAACCATGTTGATATCCCTAGTCAGTTTTTGCTCTCAAGAGCTTGGTGATGTCTGTGAGCCCTACTGCCAGAAGAATCTATCTTGAAGTTCATGGACAGTAATGCTACCTACTTCATGTGGAGTGTTCTGAGTTCCACTTCAGAGATGTGTGTGATCCTACTTACAACTGGAAGCTATAATGATATCAATAATACCTGCTTTTACCAGCAAAAAAGATGGTGTACATTGGTATTATTGAGATCCTACCTGCCACAAGTAACTATAGTGAATTCCTTGATGCATGTATGCAGCCCTCAATGCAGATCATATTAATTAAATACCCTTTTTGACACCACATTCGCAATTGATGTCAATGATCCATCCTGCCATTGGAGAAGAAATTTATTGGCATGATCTCTTCTTCCCTCTGAGTCTAAGATAATATCACTGATTTTTCTTGCAATAAACACCATGGAATCTATACTGATGTTGGACCTGGACTCTGCAACAAATGTGTGTGAGCCCCAGGTTCAGCCTGTGTATGCTCCTTTGTTGCTAGTTCAGCATTTGAGAGCCTCAGTGATCCAAGTTTTTTGATTGTGTTGGTATTCCTCTGGAGTTCTTATCCCCCTTGGGGCCCTCAATTTTCTGCCGAACTCTACCATAAGAGACCCAAGCTCCATTCAATATTTGGCTGTGGGTGTCTGTGTCTGTCTCAGTCAGCTGCTGAGTTGAGCCTCCTAGAGGTCAACATGCTTCCGTCTGCAGTCCTATCACTGTATCATTAATGCTGTCAGGGATTGGTTGTTGCACATGGGATGGGTCTCTAGTTTGGGCAGTTATTGCTTTGCCATTGCATTAATGTTTTTTCTATCCCTTGTCAATGTATTTCTCACAGACAGAATAAATTTTAGTTCCAAAGTTTGAAAATATGTTGGTGTGACGATACCTTCACTGGAGTTCCTACATAGACACAAGAGGTGGACCATTCAGATTCCATAGCACAATATTGTAAGTTATAGTTAAGATCATCCACTTTGATATTTAAGTACCTTCCTTTTCCCAGGTCTCAGTCTCATCCTCAACATGCCACACCCCTACACTCTATACCCCTGCAAGTTTCAGTTTTCCCTTCATTCTCACGGTCATCTAGAAATCTACCATGCCCCTACTCACACTGGATTCTGAACACTGCCATGTCATTACCCATTCTTTCTCTCACTCACTTAATTTTGCCCATCTGCTGCCCATGATTTCTTTTTAAGTGAGATTCAAGCATCCTCACTTTGTCCTTTCTTCTTGTTTAGCTTCCTTGGGTCTGTGGAGTACAGCAATTTTATCCTGTCTTTTAAGACTAATTTCAACTTATAAGTGACTACATGCCATACATGTTCTTTGGGGTCTGGGTTAACTAGCTCAGTATGATATTCTCCATTCCATCTATTTTCCTACAAAATCCATGATGTGTTTGTTTTTAATAGCTCTATAGTACTCCACTGTGTAGATGTGTCACATTTTCTTTATCCATTTGTCAGTTGAGGGACATCTAGGCTGTTTCCAGTTTCTGGCTATTATGAATAAAGATATGAGCATGGTTGAGCAAGTGTCCTTTTGGGGACAGTGGAGTATGTTTTGGGTATATGCACAGGAGTGGTATAGCTGGCTCTTGAATAGAACTTGAAAATAATATATACAGTTTTCTAAGAAACACCAAATTGATTTCAAATGTTTATGCAGAAGTTTGCAGTTCCACCAGCAATTGAGGTATGTTCCCCTTGATCCACATCCTCACTAACATGTATTACCAATTGAATTAGTGATGATAGTCAATATGACTATAGTATGATAGAATCTCAGAGATGGTTTGATTTGCATTTCCCTAATGACAAAGCATATTGAACATTTCTTTAAGTGCTTCTTGGCCATTTAAGATTCTTCTGCTGTGAATTATCTGTACCTAATTTTTCACCTAGGTTATTTAGTTTTTTGGAGGTTAACTTCTTGAGTTTTGGGTAAATTTTGGACATTAGTCCTCTATGGGATGTCCGTTAAGTGAAAATTTTTCATAATGTGTAGGTTGCTGATTTGTACTATGGGCTATGTCCTTTGGTTTACAGAAGCTTTCCAGTTTCATGAGGTCCCGTTTATCAGTTCTTGATCTTAGAGCCTGAAGTATTGGTGTTCTGTTCAGGAACTTGTTTCCTGTACCAATGTGTAGAACCTATTTCCCACTACCTCTTCTATGAGATTTAGTGTATCTGATTAATGTTGAGGTCTTTGGTCGATTTGTACTTATGTTTTGTGCATGATATATGTGGATCTATTTGCATTCTTCTACATGCAGACATCCAGTTAGACCAGCAGTATTTGTTGAAGATGCCTCCTTTTTCCATGTATTCTTTTATATTCTTTGTCAAAAATCAAATGTACATAGGTTTGTGGGGCCATCTCAGGATCGTCCATTCAATTTAATTGATCCACCAGTTTGTTCCTATAGTAATAGAATGCAGCTTTTAGTATTATTTCTCTGTATTATAAATCAAGGACAGGTATGGTGGTACCTCTGGAAGTTCTTTTATTGGTTAAGATTGTTTTAGCTATCGTGGGTTTTTTATCTGTATGAATCTTAGAATTGTTCTTTCACTGTCTGGAAAGAATTGTGTTAGAATTTTGATAGGGATTGCATTAAATCTATAAATTGCTTTTGGTCAGATGATCATTTTCAATATGTTAGTCCTACTGCCCCATGAGCATTGAAGATCTTTCCATTTCTGATATGTTCATCAGTTTCTTTCTTCAGAGAATTGAAGTTCTTCTCATTTAAGTTCTTATACATGCTTGATTAGAGTTACACAAAGATATTTTATATTGTTCATGTCTATTGTAAAGAGTTGTATTTTCCTAATTTATTTGTTGGCCCATTTATCATTTATCAAAGGAGGGCAGGCTATGTATTATTTTTGAAATAACTTTATATTCAGCTGTTTTGCTGGAGGTGTTTATCAGCTTGCTTATGTTTACTATAATATTATCTGCAAATAATGATACATTGACCTCTTCCTTTCTACTTTGTGTCTCTGTGAACTCCATCAGTTAACTTATTGCTCTGGGTAGAAAGTTTAATACTATATTAAATAAATAGTGAGTGAGTGGGGTGCATTCACTTGTCTCCAATTTAGTGGAACTGTTTTAAGTTTCTCTACATTTAATTTTATGTTGTCCATTGGCTTTCCATATACTGCTTTGATTATGTTTATGTATGTGCCTTATATCCCCGATCTCAAACTTTTGACATGAAGGGGTGGTGCATTTTGTTGAAGGCCTTTTCATCATATTATGAGATGATCATGTGAATATTTTCTTTCAATTTGTTGATATGGTGGATTATGTGGATTGGTTTTCAGATATTGAGCCATCCCCGCATCCCTGGGATGAAGCCTACTTGATCATCATGGATGATAGTCTTGATGTATTTCTGAATGGGGTCAAAGTCGCACTTAAAGAAATGTTCAAAGTTCTTATTTATATGGGACTGCAAATCAAAACAACCCTGTGATTCCACCCTAAACCAAACAGAATGCCTAAGAACAAGAGCTCATGTGACAGCACATGCTGGTGAGAATGTAGAACCCGACGAAAACTCTCCCTTATTGCTGGTGGGATTGCAGGTTGGTACAACCACTATGGGAAACAATCTGGCTATTCTTCAGAAAATTGGAAATAGTTCTACCTGAAGAACCAGTTCGACTAATTTGGGCATATATCCAAAATATGCCCCACCATTCCACAGGGCCATATGCTCCACTAGTTCATAGTAGCCTTACGTGTAATAGCTGGAAACAACTCAGATGTCCCTCAATAGAAGAGTAGAGACAGAAAATGTGGTTTCTTTACATAATGGAATATTATTCAGCTACTAAGAATGAGGAAATCATGAGTTTTTCAGGCAAATGGTTAGAAATGGAAATTATCATCATGAGTTAAGTATCTCAGACCTAAAAGGACATTCATAGTATATACTCACTAGTAAGTGGATATTAGCCAAAAAGTACAGAGTACCTATGATACAACCTACTGAAC
The DNA here is from genome assembly GCF_000001635.26 of Mus musculus. NCBI lineage: Eukaryota > Metazoa > Chordata > Mammalia > Rodentia > Muridae > Mus > Mus musculus. Next base: position 25,975,913 of record NC_000086.7, on the reverse strand, counting down.
TTAAGAAATTTAACAACAGAAAGGCACAAGTGAGGATACTTCAGTAACATTTGAGAGTGAAGAAAATAATCATAAGAGTCAGGGGGAAGGAGCAACCTGGGTGTGAGTAGGGAGATGGAACAGAAATGGGAACAGGATCAGTTAGGTGGGACAGGAAAGAAGCCCAGAGTGGTAGAAGAATGAGTGGAAATATGCAGGTTTCAGGGTGGGGTTGAGGTACCATGGACCTCTAGAAAGTGCCATGGACCTTGGAGTTAAGACTCTCAGGACTTAGTGATATGCTCAACAGTGGGGAAAGGGAACTTAAAAAGCGTCCACCTCCAGTAGATAGACAGGGCTTCAGGTAGAGTGATGGGGTTACCAAAACACAGTTAAAATTTCTGACCCAGAATCGTTCCTGTGTAACAGTACAAAAATGGAGAAGAGATGAAGGGAAAGGTGGTCCAGTAAAGACCCAACTTGGAATTCCTCTCAAGGGCCGGATCAAAGAACTGACATTATTACTGATGCAATGGTGTGCTGACAGACAGGAGCATAGCATTGTTTGGCCTCCTAGAAGCCCAAAAAGCAGCTGAATGATTCAGTTGCAGATACTTATACCTAGAAATTGGACTGAAGTCGAGACCCCAATGGTGGAATTAGAGGAAGGATGAAAGAAGCTGGAGGAAAGAGTGACCCCATAGGAATACCAGTAGTATCAACTAATATGGATGCCTAGAAACTCCCAGACACTGAGCCACCAGCAAGGCAGCATGCCAGAGCTGGCTGGAGTACCCTGACACACATATAGCATAGGATTGCCTAGTCTTGCCTTACTGGGAGAATATGTGCCTAATCTTCAAGTGACTTGAAACCCCATGGAGTGTGAAGGTCCAGTATATGTGTGAGAGTATCTTCTTGGAAGAGGGGCAGGGGGGAGGAGGAATGTGATGAGGAACTGTGAAGGGGGAACCAGGAGCAGAAGCAAATGCTGGATTGCAATATATATATACCATTTCCAGGTTTTCCCTCTGTAAATACCCTATTCCAACCCCCTTTACCCTACTTCCATGAGGGTGCTCCCCCTCTGCCCTATCTACTCCTGCCTCACTGCACTAGCATTCCTCTACACTGGGACAGCAAACCTTCACAGGACCAAGGGCCTCTTCTCCCATTGATGCCAGATAAGGCCCCTTCAGCTTCTTGAGTACTTCCCCTTACTCCTCCACTGGCGTCCCTTTGCTCAGTCCAATGGTTGGCTGTGAGCATCCACATCTGTATTGGTCAGGATCTAGAAGACCCTCTCAGAAGACAGCTGTATCAGGCTCCTGTCAGCAAGCACTTCTTGGAATCAGCTATAGTGTCTGGGTTTTGTTGTCTGCATTTGGGATGGATCCCCAGGTAGGGTAGTCTCTGGATAACATTTCCTTCAGTCTTTGATCCACTCTTTTTTGCTATATTTCCTATAGAAAGGAGTAATTATGAATTAAAATTTTGGAACTGAGTGTGGGACCCATCCCTCAACCATGCCAACCTCTGGATATGGTCTTTACAGGTTCTCTCTCCCCTTTCGTGGTATATTTTGGCTAATGTAATCCTGTTGGAGTCCTGTGAGTTCCTTGCTTTTGGCATTGGGGACTTTCTGGTTGCTACACCCAGTTCCCTATCCCCTATTGCTATACACTGCTATTCAGGTTCCTGACCCACATTACATCTCCTCCATCTCCTCTGATATATGTTTCTTCCCTCTTTTTCACCTACCCCTCTTCTCTTACATCCCAGTCCCTTTCACCGTCTATTTCCCATGAGTATTTTGTTTCCCTTTCTATGTAGGGCTTAAGCATTCACACTGGTCTTACTTCTGCTTGAACTTCATTTGCTCCATGAGTTGTATCTTGGGTATTCTATGTTCTTTGACTAATATTCACTTATAAGTGAGTACATACCATATATGGTCTTTTGTGACTGAGTTACATCACTCAAGACAATAGTTTTTATTTCATTTTTTTTTCAATTTTTAATTAGATATTTTCTTCATTTACATTTCAAATGCTATCCCGAAAATCTCCTATACCCTCCCCTGTGCACTGCTCCCCAACCCACCCACTCCCACTTCTTGGCCCTGCATTCCCCTGTACTGGGGCATATAAAGTTTGCAAGACCAAGGGGCCTCTCTCTTCCCAATGATGGCTGACTAGGCCATCTTCTGCTACATATGTAGAAAGAGAAAGAAGATCTGAGGGAGCTGGTTAGTTAAATTTTTGTTCCACCTATAGGGTTGCAGACCCCTTTAGCTCCTTGGGTATATTCTCTAGCTCCACCATTGGTGCCCTGAGTTCTATCCAATAAATGACTATGTGCATCCACTTTTGTATTTGCTAGGCACTGGAATATCCTCACAAGCGACAGCTATATCAGGGTCCTTTCAGCAAAATCTTGCTGGCATGTACAATAGTATCTGTGTTTGGTTGCTGATTATAGGATGGATGCCTGGATGGGGTAGTCTCTAGATGGTCCATCCTTTCATCTTAGCTCCAAACTTTGTCTCTGTAACTCCTTCCACTTGTGTTTTGTTCCCTATTCTAAGGAGAAATGAAGTATCCACCCATTGGTCTTCCTGCTTCTTGATTTTCTTGTGCTTTGAAAATTGAACCTTGGCCTTCTGCTCCACTTGAGACCTGGGCTACCTTGCCAGCAGAGTCTCACCCAACACCCGCAAGGGCCCACACAGGATTCCCCACGGGATCCTAAGACCTCTGGTGAGTGGAACACAGCGCCTGCCCCAATCCAATCGCATGGAACCTGAGACTGTGGTACATAGGGAAGAAGGCTACCCGGGCCTGATCTGGGGCACAAGCCCCTTCCGCTCCACTCGAGCCCTGGGCTACCTTGCCAGCAGAGTCGCCTGACACCCGCAAGGGCCCACACAGGATTCCACACGGGATCCTAAGAACTCTAGTGAGTGGAACACAACTTCTCCCCGGAGTCTGGTTCGAACACCAGATATCTGGGTACCTTCCCTGCAAGAAGAGAGCTTGCCTGCAGATAATACTCTGCCCACTGAAACTAAGGAGAGTGCTACACTCCAGGTCTGCTTATAGAGGCTAACAGAGTCACCTGAAGAACAAGCTCTTAACAGTGATAACTAAAACAGCTAGCTTCAGAGATTACCAGATGGTGAAAGGCAAACATAAGAATCCTACTAACAGAAATCAAGACCACTCACCATCATCAGAACGCAGCACTCCCACCCCACCTAGTCCTGGGCACCCCAACACAACCGAAAATCTAGACACAGATTTAAAAACATTTCTCATAATGATGATAGAGGACTTCAAGAAGGACTTTCTTAAGTCACTTAAAGAATTACAGGAGAGCACTGCTAATGAGTTACAGGCCCTTAAAGAAAAGCAGGAAAACACAGCCAAACAGGTAGAAGTCATTAACGAAAAACAGGAAAACACATCCAAACAGGTAATGGAAATGAACAAAACCATACTAGAACTAAAAAGGGAAGTAGACACAATAAAGAAAACCCAAAGCAAGTCAACGCTGGAGATAGAAACCCTAGGAAAGAGATCTGGAAGCATAGATGCGAGCATCAGCAACAGAATACAAAAAATGGAAGAGAGAATCTCAGGTGAAGAAGATTCCATAGAGAACATCGACACAACAGTCAAAGAAAATACAAAATGCAAAAGGATCCTAACTCAAAACATCCAGGTAATCCAGGAAACAATGAGAAGACCAAACCTGCGGATAATAGGAATTGATGAGAATGAAGATTTTCAACTTAAAGGGCCAGCTAATATCTTCAACATAATAATAGAAGAAAACTTCCCAAACATAAAGAAAGAGATGCCCATGATCATACAAGAAGCCTACAGAACTCCAAATAGACTGGACCAGAAAAGAAATTCCTCCCGACACATAATAATCAGAACAACAAATGCACTAAATAAAGATAGAATATTAAAAGAGGTAAGGGAGAAAGGTCAAGTAACATATAAAGGAAGGCCTATCAGAATTACACCAGACTTTTCACCAGAGACTATGAAAGCCAGAAGAGCCTGGACAGATGTTATACAGACACTAAGAGAACACAAATGCGAGCCCAGGATACTATACCCGGCCAAACTCTCAATTACCATAGTTGGAGAAACCAAAGTATTCCACGACAAAACCAAATTCACACAATATCTTTCCATGAATCCAGCCCTTCAAAGGATAATAACAGAAAAGAAGCAATACAAGGACAGAAATCATGCCCTAGAACAAGCTATAAAGTAATCACTCAACAAACCAAAAAGAAGACTGCCACAAGAACAGAATGCCAACTCTAACAACAAAAATAAAAGGAAGCAACAAGTACTTTTCCTTAATATCTCTTAATATCAATGGACTCAATTCCCCAATAAAAAGACATAAACTAACAGACTGGCTACATAAACAGGACCCAACATTCTGCTGCTTACAGGAAACCCATCTCAGGGAAAAAGACAGACACTACCTCAGAGTGAAAGTCTGGAAAACAATTTTCCAAGCAAATGGACTGAAGAAACAAGCTGGAGTAGCCATTTTAATATCGGATAAAATCGACTTCCAACCCAAAGTTATCAAAAAAGACAAGGAGGGACAATTCATACTCATCAAAGGTAAAATCCTCCAAGAGGAACTCTCAATTCTGAATACCTACGCACCAAATGCAAGGGCAGCCACATTCATTAAAGACACTTTAGTAAAGCTCAAAGCACACATTGCACCTCACACAATAATAGTGGGAGACTTCAACACACCACTTTCTTCAATGGACAGATCGTGGAAACAGAAACTAAACAGGGACACACTGAAACTAACAGAAGTTATGAAACAAATGGACCTGAGAGATATCTACAGAACATTTTATCCTAAAACAAAATGATATACCTTCTTCTCAGCACCTCACGGGACCTTCTCCAAAATTGACCATATAATTGGTCACAAAACAGGCCTCAACAGATACAAAAATAATGAAATTGTCCCATGTATTCTATCAGACCACCATGGCCTAAGACTGATCTTCAATAACAACATAAATAATGGAAAGCCAACATTCACATGGAAACTGAATAACACCCTTCTCAATGATACCTTGGTCAAGGAAGGAATAAAGAAAGAAATTAAAGACTTTTTAGAGTTTAATGAAAATGAAGCCACAACGTACCAAAACTTTTGGGACACAATGAAAGCATTTCTAAGAGGGAAACTCATAGCTCTGAGTGCCTCCAAGAAGAAACGGGAGAGAGCACATACTAGCAGCTTGACAACACATCTAAAAGCTCTAGAAAAAAGGAAGCAAATTCACCCAAGAGGAGTAGACGGCAGGAAATAATCAAATTCAGGGGTGAAATCAACCAAGTGGAAACAAGAAGAACTATTCAAAGAATTAACCAAACGAGGAGTTGGTTCTTTGAGAAAATCAACAAGATAGATAAACCCTTAGCTAGACTCACTAAAGGGCACAGGGACAAAATCCTAATTAACAAAATCAGAAATGAAAAGGGAGACATAACAACAGATCCTGAAGAAATCCAAAACACCATCAGATCCTTCTACAAAAGGCTATACTCAACAAAACTGGAAAACCTGGACGAAATGGACAAATTTCTGGACAGATACCAGGTACCAAAGTTGAATCAGGATCAAGTTGACCATCTAAACAGTCCCATATCACCTAAAGAAATAGAAGCAGTTATTAATAGTGTCCCATCCAAAAAAAGCCCAGGACCAGACAGGTTTAGTGCAGAGTTCTATCAGACCTTCAAAGAAGATCTAATTCCAGTTCTGCACAAACTATTTCACAAAATAGAAGTAGAAGGTACTCTACCCAACTCATTTTATGAAGCCACTATTACTCTGATACCTAAACCACAGAAAGACCCAACAAAGATAGAGAACTTCAGACCAATTTCTCTTATGAATATCGATGCAAAAATCCTCAATAAAATTCTCGCTAACCGAATCCAAGAACACATTAAAGCAATCATCCATCCTGACCAAGTAGGTTTTATTCCAGGGATGCAGGGATGGTTTAATATAAGAAAATCCATCAATGTAATCCATTATATAAACTAACTAAAAGACAAAAACCACATGATTATCTCGTTAGATGCAGGAAAAGCATTTGACAAGATCCAACACCCATTCATGATAAAAGTTTTGGAAAGATCAGGAATTCAAGGCCCATACCTAAACATGACAAAAGCAATATACAGCAAACCAGTAGCCAACATCAAATAAATGGAGAGAAGCTGGAAGCAATCCCACTAAAATCAGGGACTAGACAAGGCTGCCCAATTTCACCCTACCTTTTCAACATAGTACTTGAATTATTAGCCAGAGCAATTTGACAACAAAAGGAGATCAAGGGGATACAAATTGGAAAAGAGGAAGTCAAAATATCACTTTTTGCAGATGATATGATAGTATATATAAGTGACCCTAAATATTCTACCAGAGAACTCCTAAACCTGATAAACAGCTTCGGTGAAGTAGCTGGATATAAAATAAACTCAAACAAATCAATGGCCTTTCTCTATACAATGAATAAACCGGCTGAGAAAGAAATTAAGGAAACAACACCCTTCTCAATATTCACAAATAATATAAAATATCTTGGTGTGACTCTAACTAATGAAGTGAAAGATCTGTATGATAAAAACTTCAAATCTCTGAAGAAAGAAATTAAAGAAGATCTCAGAAGATGGAAAGATCTCCCATGCTCATGGATTGGCAGGATCAACATTGTAAAAATGGTTATCTTGCCAAAAGCAATCTACAGATTCAATGCAATCCCCATCAAAATTCCAACTCAATTCTTCAACTAATTGGAAGGAGCAATTTACAAATTCGTCTGGAATAACAAAAAACCTAGGATAGCAAAAAGTCTTCTCAAGGATAAAAGAACTTTTGGTGGAATCACCATGCCATACCTAAAACTTTACTACAGAGCAATTATGATAAAAACTGCATGGTACTGGTATAGAGACAGACAAGTAGACCAATGGAATAGAATTGAAGACCCAGAAATGAACCCACACACCTATGGTCACTTGATCTTCGACAAGGGAGCTAAAACCATCCAGTGGAAGAAAGACAGCATTTTTAACAATTGGTGCTGGCACAACTGGTTGTTATCTTGTAGAAGAATGCGAATAGATCCATACTTATCTCCTTGTACTAAGGTCAAATCTAAGTGGATCAAGGAACTTCACATAAAACCAGAGACACTGAAATTTATAGAGGAGAAAGTGGGGAAAAGGCTTGAAGATATGGACACAGGGGAAAAATTCCTGAACAGAACAGCAATGGCTTGTGCTGTAAGATCGAGAATCGACAAATGGGACCTAATGAAACTCCAAAGTTTTTGCAAGGCAAAAGACACAGTCAATAAGACAAAAAGACCACCAAGAGATTGGGAAAGGATCTTTACCTATCCTAAATCAGATAGGGGACTAATATCCAACATATATAAAGAACTCAAGAAGGTGGACTTCAGAAAATCAAATAACCCTATTAAAAAATGGGGCTCAGAACTGAACAAAGAATTCTCACCTGAGGAATACCGAATGGCAGAGAAGCACCTGAAAAAATGTTCAACATCCTTAATCATCAGGGAAATGCAAATCAAAACAACCCTGAGATTCCACCTCACACCAGTCAGAATGGCTAAGATCAAAAATTCAGGTGACAGCAGATGCTGGCGTGGATGTGGAGAAAGAGGAACACTCCTCCATTGTTGGTAGGATTGAAGGCTTGTACAACCACTCTGGAAATCAGTCTGGTGGTTCCTCAGAAAATTGGACATAGTACTACCGGAGGATCCAGCAATACCTCTCCTGGGCATATATCCAGAAGATGCCCCAACTGGTAAGAAGGACACATGCTCCACTATGTTCATAGCAGCCTTATTTATAATAGCCAGAAGCTGGAATGAACCCAAATGCCCCTCAAGAGGATTGGATACAGAAAATGTGATACATCTACACAATGGAGTACTACTCAGCTATTAAAAAGAATGAATTTATGAAATGCCTAGCCAAATGGATGGACCTGGAGGGCATCATCCTGAGTGAGGTAACACATTCACAAAGGAACTCACACAATATGTACTCACTGATAAGTGGATAGTAGCCCCAAACCTAGGATACCCAAGATATAAGATACAATTTGCTAAACACATGAAACTCAAGAAGAATGAAGACTGAAGTGTGGACACTATGCCCCTCCTTAGAAGTGGGAACAAAACACCCATGGAAGGAGTTACAAAGACAAAGTTTGGAGCTGAGATGAAAGGATGGACCATGTAGAGACTGCCATATCCAGGGATCCACCCCATAATCAGCATCCAAACGCTGACACCATTGCATATACTAGCAAGATTGTATCGAAAGGACCCAGAAGTAGCTTTGTCTTGTGAGACTATGCCGGGGCCTAGTAAACACAGAAGTGGATGCTCACAGTCAGCTAATGGATGGATCACAGGGCTCCCAATGGAGGAGCTAGAGAAAGTACACAAGGAGCTAAAGGGATCTGCAACCCTATAGATGGAACAACATTATGAACTAAACAGTACTCCAGAGCTCTTGACTCTAGCTGCATATGTATCAAAAGATGGCCTAGTCGGCCATCACTGGAAAGAGAGGCCCATTGGACTTGCAAACTTTATATGCTCCAGTACAGGGGAATGCCAGGGCCAAAAATGGGGAGTAGGTGGGTAGGGGAGTGGGGGTGGGTGGGTATGGGGGACTTTTGGTATAACATTGGAAATGTAAATGAGCTAAATACCTAATAAAATTTGGAAAAAAAAAAGAAAAAAAAAAAGAAAATTGTATCTTGGATATGCTAAGTTTCTTGAATAATATCCTCTTATCAGTGAGTGCATATCAAGTGACTTCTTTTGTGATTGGGCTACCTCACTTAAGATAATATCCTCCAGACACCTCCATTTGCCGAAGAATTTCATAAATCCATTATTTTTAATAGCTGAGTAGTATTCCCTTGTGTAAATGTACCACATTTTCTGTATCCATTTCTCTGTTGAGGGACATCTGTGTTGTTTCCAGCTTTTGGGTATTATAAATAAGACTGCTATGAACATAGAGGAGCATGTGTCCTTCTTACCGGTTGGAACAGCTTCTGGGTATATGCCCAGGAGAGGTATTGCTGCATCTTCAAGTAGTACAATGTCCAATGTTCTGATGAACCGCTAGACTGATTTCCAGAGTGGTTGTACAAGGTTGCAATGCCACCAGCAATGAAGAAGTGTTCCTCTTTCTTCACATCCTTGCCAGCATCTGCTGTCACCTGAATTTTCAAACTTAGCCATTCTGACTGGTGTGAGGTGGAATCTCAGGGTTGTTTTGATTTGCATTTCCCAGGTGATTAAGGATGTTGAACATTTTTCAGGTGCTTCTCAGCCCTTCAGTATTCCTCACTTGGGAATTCATTGTTTAGCTCTGTACCACATTTTTAATGGGGTTACTTGAATTTCTGTGGTCCAGCTTCTTGAGCTCCTTATATATATTGGATATTATTTTCCTATCAGATTTAGGATTAAAAAAAAATCCTTTCCCAATCTGTTGGTGGCCTTTTTTGTCTTATTGACAGTGTCTTTTGCCTTACAGAAATTTTGCAATTTTATGAGGTCCCATTTGTCAATTCTTGATCTTACTGCACAAGCCATTGCTGTTCTGTTCAGGAATTGTACCCTTTTGCCTATAACTTCGAGTCTTTTACCCACTTTATCCTCTATAAAATTCAGTCTGGTTTTATGTGGAGTTCTTTGATGTACTTAGACTTGGACTTTGTACAAGAAGATAAGAATGGATCAATTTGCATTCTTGTAAATGATAACCTCCCATTGTGCCAGCACCATTTGTTGAAAATGCTTTTTTTTTTCCAATGGATGGTTTTAGCTCCCTTGTCAAAGATCAAGTGACCATAGGTGTGTGAGTTCATTGCTGGGTCTTCAATTCTATTTCATTGATCTCCCTGTCTGTCACTGTACTAGTACCATGCAGTTTTTATCAAAATTGCTCTGTAGTACAGCTTGAGATCAGGAATGGTGATTCCACCAGAGTTTCTTTTATTTTTGAGAATAGTTTTTGCTATCTCAGTTTTTTTGTCATCCAGATGAATATGCAAATTGACCTTTCTAACTCAGTGAAGAATTGATTTGGATTATTGATGGGAATTGCATTGAATCTGTAGATTTCTGTTGGCAGGATAGCCATTTTTCTATATTAATCCTGCCAATCCATGAGCATGGGATATCTTTCCTTCTTCTGAGATCTTCAATTGCTTTCGTCAGAGACTTGAAATTCTTGTCATACAGATCTTTCACTTTCTTAGAGTCACACCAATGTATTTTGTATTTTTTGTAACTATTGTGAAGGGTGTTGTTTCACTAATTTCTTTCTCAGCCTGTTTATCCTTTGAGTAGAGAAAGACCACTGATTTGTTTGAGTTAATTTTATATCCAGCTACTGTACTGAAGCCATTTATCAGGTTCAGGAATTCTCTGGTGGAATTTTTAGGGTCACTTATATATACAATCATATCATCTGCAAATAGTGATATTTTGACTTCTTTCCAATTTTTATCCCCTTGATCTCCTTTTGTTGTAGTATTGCTCTGGCTAGGACTTCAAGTACTATATTGAATAGGTAGGGAGAACGTGGGCAGCCTTTTCTATTCCCTGATTTTAGTGGGATTACTTCCAGTTTCACTCCATTTGGTTTGATATCGGCTACTGGTTTGCTGTATACTGCTTTTATTTTGTTTAGGTATGGGCCTTCAATTCCTGATCTTTCTATGCCTTTTATCATGAAGGGTTGTTAGATTTTGTCAAACGCTTTCTCAGCAACTAATGATATTATCATGTGATTTTTGTTTTGGAGTTTTTTATGTAGTGGATTATTTTTTAAATTGTTGCTGTAGGTGTGATATGATACGGGCTAAATTGCAATAGTGTTGACCTGGCACTGATTCCAGTAGGGGTTGACTGAGGAAAATGGGATTAGAAAATTCTAAACAGGCATTTGTCTGCAATCTTCAAGAGCTGCTTCAGGCTATGAGAGTAGGGATTGAAGAACAATTGTTAGAATATTTTTCAGATTACATTGATAGCTTTCCGTATATTAAACCATCCCTGTATCCCTGGGATGAAGCCTACTTGGTCTTGATGGATGATTGTTTTGATGTGTTCTTGGGTTTGGTTTTCAAGGATTTTATTGAGAATTTTTTCATCAATATCCGTAAGGGAAATTGTTCTGAAGTTTTCTTTCTTTGATGGATTTTTGTGTGGTTTAGGTATTAGAGTGTTTGTGGCTTCATATAATGAATTGGGTAGAGTACCTTCTGATTCTATTTTGTGGACTACTATGAGGACAGTTGGAATTAGGTCTTCTTTGAAGGTCTGATAGAACCTAAATGCATCTGGTCCTGGGCTTTTTTTTTTTTTTTTTTGGTTGGGAGACTATTAATGACTGCTTCTATTTCTTTAGGGAAAATGGGACTGTTCAGGTCTTTAATCTGATCCTGATTTAACTTTGGCACCTGGTATCTGTCTGGGAAGTATCCATTTCATCCAGGTTTTCTAGTTTTGTTGAATATAGCCTTTTGTAGTAGGATCTGATGTTGTTTTGGATTTTCTCAGGTTTTGTTGTTATGTCTCTGGTATCTGTCTGGGAAGTTGTCCATTTCATCCAGGTTTTCTAGTTTTGTTGAATATAGCCTTTTGTAGTAGGATCTGATGCTGTTTTGGATTTTCTCAGGCTCTGTTGTTATATCTCCCTTTTAATTTTTGATTTTCTTAATTAGGATACTGTCCCTGTGCCCTCTTCTTAGTCTGATTACCGGTTTATCTAACTTGTTGATTTTCTCAAAGAACCAGCTCCTGGTTTGGTTGATTCCTTGAATAGATCTTTTTGTTTCCACTTGGTTGATTTCTGCTCTAAGTTTGAATATTTCCTACTGTCTACTCCTGTTGGGAGAATTTGCTTCCATTAATTCTAGAGCTTCCAGGTCTGTTCTCAGGCTGCTAGTGTGTGCTCAATCTAGTTTCTTTTTGGAGGCACTCAGGGCTGTAAATTTTCCTCTTAGGACTGATTTCATTGTGTCCCATAAATTTGGTATGTTGTGGCTTCATTTTCATTAAATGTTAAAAAGTCTTTAATCTCTTTCTTTATTTCTTCCTTGACCAAGATATCATTGAGTATATTGTTGTTTATTCTCCACATGAATGTTGGTGTTCTCTTATTTATGTTGTTATTGAAGATCAGCCTTAGTCCATGGTGATCTGATAGGTTGAATGGGATAATTTCAATATTTTTGTATCTATTGAGGCCTGTTTTGGGACCCATTATATGGCCAATTTTGGAGGAGGTACCATGAGGTGCTGAGAAGAAGTTATATCCTTTTGTTTTAGGATAAAATGTTTTGTAGATGTCTGTTAAATCCATGTGTATCACAACTTCTGTTAGTGTCCATGAGTCTCTGTTTAGTTTATGTTTCTAGGATCTGTCCATTGGTGAGAGTGGGGTGTTGAGGTCTCCCACTATTTTTGTGTGTGGTACAATGTGTGCTTTGAGCTTTACTAAAGTTTCTTTAATGAATGTGGCTGCCCTTGCATTTGGAGCATAGATATTTAGAACTGATAGTTCCTTTTGGAGGATTTTACCTTTATGAGTATGAAACACCCCTCCCTGTCTTTTTTGATAACTTTGGGTTGGAAGTCAATTTTATTCGATATTAGAATGGCTACTCCCACTTGTTTCTTCAGACCATTTGCTTGGAAAATTGTTTTTCAGCCTTTTACTCTGATATAGAATCTGTCTTTCTTCTCGAGGTGGGTTATCTGCAAGCAGCAAAATGTTGGGTCCTGTTTGTGTAGTCAGTCTATTAGTCTATGTCTTTTTATTGGGGAATTTAGTACATTGATGTTAAGAGAAACTAAAGAAAAGTAGTTGTTGCTTCCTGTTATTTTTCTTGTTAAAGTTGGGATTCTGTTCTTGTGGTTGTCTTATTTTAAGTTTGTTGAAGGATTACTTTCTTGATTTTTCTCGGGTGTAGTTTCCATCTCTGTGTTGGTGTTTTCCCTTTATTATCCTTTGAAGGGCTAGATTCATGGAAAGATATTGTGTGAATTTGTTTTTATCATGGAATACTTTGGTTTCTCCATCTATGGTAATTGAGATTTTTGTTGGTGTATATTAGCCTGGGCTGGCATTTGTGCTCTCTTAGGTACTGTATAACATCCGTCCAGGATCTTCTGGCTTTCATAGTCTCTACTGATAAGTGTGGTGTAATTCTAATAGGTCTGCCTTTATATGTTACTTGAGTGTTTTCCCTTATTGCTTTTAATATTCTATCTTTATTTAGTGCATTTGTTGTTCTGATTATTATGTGTTAGGAGAAATTTCTTTTCTGGTTCAGCCTATTTGGAATTCTGTAGGCTTCTTGTATGTTCATGGGAATCTCTTTCTTTAGGTATTGGAAGTTTTCTTCTATAGCTTTGTTGAAGATATTTGCTGGCCCTTTAAGTTGAGAATCTTCATTCTCGTCTACTATTATCCACAGGTTTGGTCTTCTCATTGTGTTCTGGATTTCTTGAATGTTTTGAGTTGGGATCTTTTTGCATTTTCTTTCATTGTTGTGTTCATGTTACATATGGAATCTTCTGCGTCTGAGATTCTCTCTTCCATCTCTTGTATTCTGTTGATGATGCTCACATCTATGTTTCCTGATTTCTTTCCTAGGGTATTTATCTCCAGAGTTGGTTCACTTTAGGTTTTCTCCATTGTTTCTACTTCTATTTTTAGATCTTGGATTTTTTTTTATTCAATTCCATTACCTGTTTGGTTGTTTATTCCTGTAATTCTTTAAGGGATTTTTGTGTTTCTTCTACCAGTTTAGCAGTGTTTACCTGTAGTTCTTTAAGGACTTCTACTTGTTTAGCAGTGTTCTCCTGTAATTCCTTGAGGGATTTCTGTGCTTCCTCTTTAAGGGCTTCTACCTGTTTAGCCGTGTTCTCCTGTATTTCTTTAAGTAAGTTATTAATGTACTTCTTAAAATATTCTACCACCATCACGAGATATGATTTTAAATGTGAGTCTTGCTTGTCGGGTGTGTTGGGGTATCCAGGACTTTCTGTGGTGGGCTTACTGGATTCTTATCATGCCCAGTGTTCTTGGTTTCTGTTAGTAAGATTTTTACCTTTGCCTCTCGCCATCTGGTAATCTCTGTTGTTAATGTTCAAGCTGTCTCTGGCTGGAGCTTGGTCCTCCTGTGATTCTGTTAGCCTCTGTCAGCACTCCTGAGAATCCCAGTCTCAGATTACTCTCTGCAGGCAAGTTCTCCTCTTGGAAGCAGGTGTCCAGAAGTCTGGAGCTTTGATCCACCTCCTGAGTCCAGGTGTCAGAGCCCTCCCTGGAGGCAGACTCTCCTATGACAAGGAAGGTGCCCAGGTGTTTGGGTCTCAGCTCTGCCTCCTGGCTGAGGATGAAGGCCGGAAGGGAACCTTTCCAAGAAGCTCTGTTGCTTCTGTCGCCCACATGCCCTCCAGTACTCAAGAGGTCTTGGGTGTGCTAGACGTCCTGCAGAGTGGAGAGTTCTCTGGGGCCCTCAACACCTTTGGCCTTGTTAACGCAGAAGATGGTGGGGCTTGCCCCGACTGGAAAGAATCCCAGCCTCTTGTTGGGCAGGTTTCCTTTGTCTCTATTCCTGCTGGCACAAGACCCTTCTCGACTCTTTGGAGCTGATGTTGTGTTCCACTCACCTGTGATCCAGAGGTCCCAGGTGTGCTAGGGGTCCTGTGGCATGGAGAGTCCTCTGGGGCTCTTGGCGCCCTCTGGTAGGTTCAGTTGGAAGATGGCAGGGCTGGCCTGACCTGAATGGATCCCAGTCTCTGTTCAGGTGTTGTTCCTTTGTCCCTGTTCCTGCTGGCACAAGACCCTCTGTGATTCTTTGGAGCTGCTGTTGCATTGTACTCACCCATGATACCAAGGTGATCCCGAGTTCCTGTGGCGTGGAGAGTACTCTAGGGCCCTTGGCAGCCTCCGGCGGGTTCAGGTAGAAGATAGTGGGGCAGGATGACAGTTTTTGATCTTAGCCATTCCCACTGGTATGAGGTGGAGTCTCAGGGTTGTTTTGATTTGCATTTCTCTAATGACTACAGATGTTTCTTTAGGTGCTTCTTGGCCATTCATGTTTCCTCAGTTGAGAAATCTGTTTAGCTTTGTTCATTATTTTTACTAGGGTTATTTGGTTCTCTGGAGTCTAACATCTTCTGTTCTTTATATATATATTCCAAATAACACTTGCAAGGAAGTTGTTTGTTTGCTCCCCAACAATGTCAAGCTTGGGCACATTCCCTCCAGCTACACTATCAGGGTTCATGGGTATGGGTTTTCCTATTTTACCTCAATTTCAATGCTATATACATTGGGAATCATGGCTTTTGAGACACAGTGGCCCTCAGTACGTGAGTTTCACATATATTTAACCAATTACACACAGGAAATATTTGTAAGACAATAAGTAATCTGTATTGAACATTTCTTGACTTTTTTCTTTCATTCCCTAAATAATACGATACAACCATTCATATAGAATGTACATTTTATTATGTATTATAAATCTCCAAGGGGTTGTTTAGAGTATGTGGGAGGATTGTGCAGGTTACAGGCAAATAATGTGGTATTATAGAGGGGACTTGAGCACCTGGAGACTTTGTTATTTGTAGAGATTTCTGAAGCCCACCCTTGAGAGGAACAAGTGTATGATGTGGTCCCGAATATGGGTTGAACAATATGAGATAGTAGCAAATAGTTGTAGCAAATCACAAGTATAATGCACATAGTGGACTTCCAGTGGATAGATATGTGATGGAGTTGAGCCTTTAGCGAAAACAACTTTGCAATTCCCTTTAAGGCAGGTTCTCTAAATCCTGGAGAATCCTGTGGGAAGATCTTAGGAGGTAAGTGCTGGAGATGAGGCAGGGATGTATTGGGGAGGAAGCGAAGTCTCTTTTGTTAAGGATTTCTTTCACTACTCTGCACACACCCTTGAGTTTGCTTCCTGCCAATCATCATCAATACAAATGATAGAGAAAATACTTGGATCTGAACAGAAAAGAAAGTGAAGGTTAACATCACTTTTAAATAAAACTAAAGGAGCTGGAGAGATGGCTCAGCTGTTGAAAGCACTATTTCTTTTTCTAGAGGACTCACAGTGAATTCCCAGCACCCACATTGCAGCTAAGAACTGTCTTTAACTTCAGTTGCATGGAAATTAATGCCTGCTTCTGAGCTCTGCAGGCACAAGGCACAAGTGTGGGACCCATACATATATGTGAGCTAAGCATTTATATATAAAATCTTTTTAAAAGTCTCACAAATTTTAGAATAAACTAAAGCAACCAAGATGAAAGCAGGTATCAAATTTTTAAAAATCTTTTTCCCTTCCTTCCTTCGTTCCTTCCTTCGTTCCCCCCTTCATTCCTTCCTTCGTTCCTTCCTTCCTTCCTTCCTTCCTTCCTTCCTTCTTTTTTTTAAAGTAGGATATCACATATCCTAGCAGTTACTCAGAATCATTATTTTTTTCTAAAGATTTATTTTTATTCATGTGTATATGTGTGTTATTTTTCATGTAAGTGTCACATGTTTACAGCTCTCCATGGTGACTAAAGAGGGTGTCAGACCCATTGGAGCTATGGGCAGTTATGAGCTGCCAAATATGGGTGTGTGGGACTGAATTCTGGTCCTCTAGAAGAGCAGCAAGCACTCTTTAATTACCCAGTGATCTCTCCAGTCCCATATTTTCCCATATCCATATGATATATATATATATATATATATATATATATATATATATATATATATATATCCATTCAAGCACTAAAATGACATGTATGGTATGCATTTGTTTAAATATAGATGCTAGCATTTAAGTCTTTGATAAGTCACAATCCATATAACCGCAGAGATTAGGTAAAGAGTATGGAACTAAAGTAGAGGGAAGAATATTCAAAGGAGGAAAAATAGAATTATAGACTTATGGGTGGGTATATATGGGGATTGGAAGTGAAGACTAAATTAAGATGGGGAAGGAACAGGAAGTGCAGTCGAGTGCCTATGGGGAGGGAGAGTTATAACTAAGGACTATTTTGGGTGGGTGTATGTAGGTAATGGATGTAAAGACTAAATAGAGATGGAGAAGGAAGAGGAAGGGCAGATAAATGCCTATAGAGAGGGAGAGTTATAACTTAGGGCCATTTGTTGGGTCATATGAATCTTCTTAAAATATATATGCATATGTAAGAAATGTAAAAGGAATCACTAAATAAAGAATAAAATAAACCAACTGGACACCACTCAGTACTAAGTGAAACCCCAGTGGTTAGAATGGGTTACATATAAGGGAGTTTTTGGCCAAAAGGGACACACACAAACCCACAAACAAGGAATCCAGGCTATTGAAAATGCTGTTTATTTGTTTTCCACAAACGAACGGTAATTCCCTATTGGTGACAATAATGCCTACGTAAACCAATGAACCAAGAGAAATCAAGCTGGTGCTTAAATAGAGACCACACAAAATGACTAGTGCTGATGGTACTGGAAGGCACTCCTCAAGCTACCAAGGGAGGAAGGTAAATATCAATCCAGCAACAAAAGTTTTAACCTTTAATAGAAAAGTGTCTGCCAGATATACTTGTATAATAGTTTCACAAAAGTTCTAAGAGCAACCAACAAATATTTTTTTTTCCTGATTTGAAGCCCAATCTGAAACAACTAGAGGTATGTATACTCAAGAGAACCTTTCTGTGTTTGCTTGCCTGTATCCTTCCTTTCCCTCCCTGCCTCCCCCACCTCCAAACAGGGACACGGACAACACAGGTCTTTTTACACTCAGCTTCTCCATGTGAATAAAGAATTGGGAGACAAAGGTACAAAGGGCTCCAGACCAGGTAATTCATTGATATAAAGAGAGAAATATAACCTCTTGATACTTAAAGATGGCATGAAGATATTCCCCTCTAATAATTCTTACTGGATACTCATATTTTGTCTAACGTGGGTGCCACAGGAACTTTGGGTTTAAATACTTGTTTGACAGGCTGCCTCTTATAAGCTGGTGTAGCACTTAAAGATGGGAAATTTCACCTGTGGTTTGGGACTAGCTAGGGAGTATTAGTCACTGACTCCAAGTAGTGAGAACAGTTATAATCACCTGCTATGAATAGGTATTAATAATAAAGTCTGTGTCTCTAGGTAAAGAGCATAATTGATATTATAATAGGTAATAATTAAATAGATGTCTGTGGCTCCTGGTAGAGAGCATAACAAATAGAAGGTTTAAATAAATGTCTGTAGCTCTTGGTAGAGAGCACAAGAGAAAACAGAAAAGATAGCTGCTCTAGGAGGAAAGTGTATTATTCATGGGAAATTTCACCTGTGGTTCAGAACTAGATAGGGAATATTAGTCACTGACTCCAATAGAGCAGTGATAATCACCTGCTATGAACAGGTATTAATTAATAGAAGTCTGTAGCTCTAGGTAGAGAACATAACAGATAGCTGGTATAACAGGTATTAGTGGAAGGTTGAATTAATTCCTTTAAAGATGGTATAAAGATATATTGCTCTAATAAGTATTACAGGGTACTCATATTCTGTCTAACGTGGGCTTCTAGGGAATTTTGGGGTTAAATCCTGATTTGACAAGCTACTGCTTATAAACAAATATAGAAAGAAATGGAAAAGGGAAAATGGGAAAAGGGAAAAAGGGAAAGGGAAAGGGAAAGAAAGGAAACAAAGGGAAGAGGAAAGGACAATGAAAAGGATAGGAAAGAGGAAATGAAAGGAAAGGAGAAAGGAAAGGGGAAAAGAAAGAAAAGGAAAGAGGAAAGGAGAAGGAAAGGAAAATAGAAGTGTGAATCACTTGTTTTAAAGATAGTATAATAAAGTTTGCAGGAGAGTCATATTCTGTCTAATGTGGGCTCCATGGGAATTTGGGGATAATATCCTGACATGACAAATTAGAAAGACCTAAATAGGCTAAAATGTGTGTGGTTTTGTGTATTGTGGTTGTTTTATAATTCCTATGGGACAGAGGATAATAAAAAGGTTTTCCTTGTTACCAGCTAAAGGATATGCTAATTTGTGCAACAGGTTTTGTCATCTGTTTTTGGAAAAGGTGATTATACTTACACCTTCCAGAGTTATATGGATAAGATTTGGTAGAGGGAGACACTTAAAAATTAGATTCCAGAGAATCAAATAACAAGGTTGTCTTATTCAGGGTTTCTATTCCTGCACAAACCTCATGACGAAGAAGCAAGTTGGGGAGGAAAGGGTTTATTCAGCTTAAAATTCCATACTGCTGTTTATCACCAAGGAAGTCAGGACTGGAACTCAAGCAGGTCAGGAAGCAGGAGCTGATGCAGAGGCCATGGAGGGATGTTCTTTACTGGCTTGCTTCCCCTGGCTTACTCAGCCTGCTCTCTTATAGAACCCAAGACTAACAGCCCAGAAATGGTTCCACCGACAAGGGGCCTTTCCCCCTTGATCACTAATTGAGAAAATGCCTTACAGTTGTATCTCATGGAGTCATTTCCCCAACTGAAGCTCCTTTCTCTGTGATAACTCCAGCTGTGTCAAGTTGACACAAAACTAGCCAGCACAAAGTTTATCTTTATGATACTAAAATTTTGTTTTTAGATTTATATATTACAGAATATACAACCTTGGTGAATTTCATGATCAGACATGCTGAACTGACCTCCCTGAACCCCTGTTGTCTTGGATTTTCATCTGGATCCAGTCAGGACACAGACATCAGAGATGAATACAATCATTGGTATGGCCTTCATAAGGCCAACTAACTCTCACATTTCCCTACTCTTCCCCCTACCTTCAAACGTATCTCAACACCCATATTCAGCTTGAAGAAGTCATGAAGAGTTGTCATCCAAGTTCCCTAAGCTTCAGGGCTGGGGGTGGTTATTATAGGTTGTTTTAGATACAAAAAATTTTGAAGTTCAGGGCTTAGACCCAGTCCTTCTATTGCTGCTATTATAATCAGATCTGAGATGTTTAAGCAGGTGAGTTAAGGGACAAATAGGAAATTCATGGCTATGAGATTATTGTTTGGGTGTTTTCAGTTATTTTAATTAGAAATGGCTGAGAGTAGTTAACAGACAACAGTCTAGATTACTTCACATAGATAGCTGGTTTTCAAAACATCAGAACTCCACAGAATGTGAGCTTTAATATTATTTATTCACATGTTGTTAAGACACGTCTGCTCCTGACAGGTTTCCTTTCCTTGATTCAAAAAAGAAACTGAGTATCTTTGAGGTACTCCATTTGTGACAAAATAACCACTAGGCAAGAATTGCCTCATTTCATCTACAGACATAATACAGTTCAAAGAAAGGATACAATTACAGGTTAGGACAGCTTGATTCAGATGAGACAGAGTAGGCTAATCCTTAATATTAATGTATCTGAAAGTTTGTCAGATGACCCTGGCCAGTAGGCTGAATACCGATGCTCCAATGTGTGGAAGTAAGGGACTATCCAGGTGATCAGTTGTCTCTATAAATTGGTTAAGTTTTGGAAGCTGTTGTAGGCTTCCTATATATTTTCAGTTAATATCAGTGGTTCTTGAATTTCTGATGGGGTTGAAAAACTACATAGTCTCCTAGAGAACTGAGGCTTTTTACTTTAAGAGGAACAGATTTGAGAGGATGTTTTTCAGATGGCATTGTATCTAAAGCCCAGTGATAGCCAGGCGCAGAACCTGGCTTTACCTAAGGATAGATGACAGAGGTTCTATTTAATTAACAACCATAATGAACTGGGTGTTAGGTCTCTTGTAATTTATCAATAACAAAAAAGTAATAGTTATGTTCAATTGTATCTGAGATAAAATAGTCTTTTAATTGGACAGAAAAGGGGAAATGTTGTCGGTAGCCATGGGGATAATTATATTTGATATTAATTCCATTCTCCTGTGAGTGGCTGCAAACAAGGAGTTAGTCAGCACTCAGGTGATTTCCTATAAACCTGCTTCCCACCTTAATTTGTAAAATAAAGGAAAGCTGATGATTGGGCAGGTAAAAGGGAAGGTGGAGTGGAAGGTGGGAGAGAGAAGAAGGAGAAAATGGAAGAGGGAGAGGATGCAGAGGTGGAGCAAAACAAAGAAAAGCAGAGCAGAAGCCCATCGCCTGGGGAAACTGCAAGTTCTAAGGGGTCTCATAAGCTGTGGAAGGTGGTAGCATAGTGGTAGATCTGTCCAATCTTGGTGCAAAGCATGTAATCATATTTGTTGTGTTTTCATTGCTGGGGCATATTTGGGAGGAGATTTACCTCAACACCATGGTGTTATCACAATGCTGGTAAGGCCAATGTCCAGTTCTGAATGTTGTAATCCCCTAATGAAGCATAATGCAACTATAACCCTGTTTTCAGTGCCCATGATATTATTTCTGACATATTTACACACTTGGTGAAAAAGCAAGCTTTAAGAATCACAAGCAATTTTACATGTATATTTTGATGGATAGAGTAAACCGTCAACCGTTTTGCATATATAGTCATATTTGATATGGAACACAGCTCCAACTTTATTTTTCTCACACTGCTTACTTATCTGTGTAAAATGTTTCAGGTAGGATAAAATGAAAGGTGATTACTTTTTGTTTTCTTCTCGTGAATAATTATGAGTATATGTAAGGAAAAGCATCTTCCAAATATACTCCCACAACGATCTGTTCATAAATTATGGATAAAAAAACAAATTTCCTCCTAGAATCCACATATATTTATATCTAAGCAACTTGTTATAGATTAAACATGTGTAAGCAAGCAAGGTAACTTTTTTTTTTTTCAGCCAGTTACTCTTACTGGTAGACTGCTATTTCCTTTTATAAAGAAAGTGTCAATTACTTTATTATTTATGTCAAAAATTAATGCTATAAAAATCTTTTTTTTAAATTAGGCATTTTCCTCATTTACATATCCAATGCTATCCCAAAAGTGCCCCATACCTTGCCCACCACTCCCCTACCCACCCTTTTTGGCCCTGGCGTTCCCCTGTACTGGGGCATACAGAGTTTGCAAGTCCAATGGGCCTCTCTTTCCAGTGATGGCCCACTAGGCCATCTTTTGATACATATGCAGCAGGAGTCAAGAGCTCTGGGGTACTGGTTACTTCATAATGTTGTTCCACCTATAGGGTTGTAGATCCCTTTAGTTCCTTGGGTATTTTCTCTAGCTCCTCCATTGGGTGCCCTGTGATCCATCCAATAGCTGAATGTGAGCATCCACTTATGTGTTTGCTAGGCCCCGGCATAGTCTCACTAGAGATAGCTATATCAGGGTCCTATCAGCAAAATCTTGCTAGTGTATACAATGGTGTCAGCATTTGGAGCTGAATATGGGATGGATCCCTGGATATGGCAGTCTCTAGATGGTCCTTTCATTTGTCTCTGTTCCAAACTTTGTCTCTGTATCTCTTTTTATGGGTGTTTTGTTCCCAATTCTAAGAAGGGGCAAAGTGTCCACACTTTGGTCTTCGTTCTTCTTGAGTTTCATGTGTTTTGCAAATTGTAACTTATATCTTGGGTATTCTAAGTTT
This sequence comes from Mus musculus, assembly GCF_000001635.26. Taxonomy (NCBI): domain Eukaryota; kingdom Metazoa; phylum Chordata; class Mammalia; order Rodentia; family Muridae; genus Mus; species Mus musculus. The sequence continues at coordinate 25,953,248 of NC_000086.7, read as the reverse complement.
CTAGGCTAATATTCACTTATCAGTGAGTACATATCATTTGAGTTCTTTTGTGATTGGGTTACCTCATTCAGGCTAATGCCCTCCAAGACCAACCATTTGCCTAGGAATTTCATAAATTCATTCTTTTTAATAGCTGATTAGTACTCTATTGTGAAAATGTACCGCAATGTTTGTATACATCCCTCTCTTGAGGGGCATCTGGGTTCTTTCCAGCTTCTGGCTATGACAAATAAGGCTGCTATGAACATAGTGGATCATGTTTCTTTCTTACTAGTTGGACCATCTTCTGCTTATATTCCCAGGAGAGGTAATGAGGGATCCTCTGATAGTACCATGTCCAGTTTTCTGAGAATCCTCCAGACAGATTTCCAGAGTGGTTGTACAAGCTTGCAATCCCACCAACAGTGTAGGACTGTTACTCTTTCTCCACATCCTCACCAGGATCTGCTGTCACCTGAATTTTTTACCTTAGCCATTCTGACTGGTGTTAGATGGAATCTCAGGGTTATTTTGATTTGCATTTCCCTGATGATTAAGAATACTGAATATTTTTTTAGGTGTTTCTCAGCCATTCGATATTCCTCAGGTGAGAATTCTTTGTTTAGCTCTGAGCCCCATTTTTTCATGGGGTTATTTGTTTTTCTGGAGTCTACTTTCTTGAGTTCTTTATATATATTGGATATTAGTCCTCTATCTGATTTAGGATAGGTAAAGATCCTTTCCCAATCTGTTGGTGGCCTTTTTGTCTTATTGACAGTGTCTTTTGCCTTACAGAATCTTTGCAAGTTTATGAGGTCCCACTTGTCAATTCTTGATCTTACAGCACAAGCCATTGCTGTTCTATTCAGGAATTTTTCCCCTCTGCCAATATCTTCGAGGCTTTTACCCACTTTCTCCTCTATATGTTTCAGTGTCTCTGGTTTTATGTGGAGCTCCTTGATCCACTTAGATTTAACCTTAGTACAAGGCGATAGGAATGGATCAATTCCTATTCTTCTACATGATAACCACCAGTTGTGCCAGCACCATTTAATGAAAATGCTGTCTTTTCTCCACTGGATGGTTTCAGCTCCCTTGTGGAAGATCAAGTGACCATAGGTGTATGGGTTCATTTCTGGGTCTTCAATTCTATTCCATTGTTCTACTTTTCTATCATTATACCAGTAACATGAAGTTTTTTTTATCACAATTACTCTGTAGTAAAACTTTAGGTCAGGCATGGTGAGTCCACAAGAGGTTCTTTTATCCTTGGGAAAAGTTTTTGCTATCCTAGGTTTTTTGTTATTCTAGGTGAATTTGCAGATTTTTCTTTCTAATTCATTGAAGAATTGAGTTGGAATTTTGATGGGGATTACATTGAATCTGGAGATTGCTTTTGGCAAAATACCCATTTTTACAATGTTGATCCTGACAATCCATGAGCATGGGGGATCTTTCCTTTTTCTGAGATCTTCTTTTTTTTCTTTCTTCAGAAACTTGAAGTTCTGATCATACAGATCTTTCACTTCCCTAGTTAGAGTCACACCAAGGTATTTTATATTATTTGTGAATATTGAGAAGGGTGTTGTTTCCCTAATTTCTTTCTCAGCCTGTTTATTCTTTGTGTAGAGAAAGGCCATTGACATGTTTGAGTTAATTTTATATCCATATACTTCGCTGAAGCTGTTTATCAGGTTTGGGTAATTCTTTAAATAGTTCTTCTTGTTTCCACTTGGTTGATTTTGCCCCTGAGTTTGATTATTTCCTGCTGTCTACCACTCTTGGGTGAAATTGCTTTCTTTTTTTCTAGAGCTTTTAGGTGTGTGGTCAAGCTGCTAGTGTGTGCTCAATCTAGTTTCTTTTTGGAGGCACTCAGAGCTATGAGTTTCCCTCTTAGAAATGCCTTCATAGTGTCCCATAAGTTTGGGTATTTTGTGGCTTCATTTTCATTAAACTCTAAAAAGTCTTTAATTTCTTTCTTTATTCCTTCCTTGACCAAGGTATCATTGAGAAGCGTGTTGTTCAGTTTTCATGTGAATGTTGGCTTTCCATCATTTATGTTGTTATTGAAGATCAGCCTTAGTCCATGGTATTCTGAGAGGATGCATGGGATGATTTCAATATTTTTTATCTGTTGAGGCCTGTTTTTTGACCAAATTTGTGGTCAATTTTAGAGAAGGTACCATGTGGTGTTGAGAATAAGGTATATCCTTTTGTTTTAGAATAAAATGTTCTGTAGATATCTGTTCAGTCCATTTGTTTCATCTCTTCTGTTAGTTTCACTGTGTCCCTGTTTAGTTTCTGTTTCCACGATCTGTCCATTGATGAAAGTGCTGTGTTTAAGTCTACCACTATTATTGTGTGAGGTGCAATATGTGCTTTGAGCTTTACTAAAGTTTCTTTAATGAATGTGGCTGCCCTTGCATTTGAAGCATAGATATTCAGAATTGAGAGTTCTTCTTGGAGGATTTTACCTTTGATGAGTATGAAGTGTCCCTCCTTGTCTTTTTTGATAACTTCGGGTTTGAAGTCGATTTTATTCGATATTTGAATGGCTAGTCCAGCTTGTTTCTTCAGACCATTTGCTTGGAAAATTGTTTTCCACTCTTTCACTCTGAGGTAGTTTCTGTCTTTTCCCCTGAGATGGGTTTCCTGTAAGCAGCAGAATGTTGGGTTCTGTTTGTGTAGCCAGTCTGTTAGTCTATGTCTTTTTATTGGGGGAATTGAGTCCATTGATATTAAGAGATATTAAGGAAAAGTAATTGTTGCTTCCTGTTATTTTTGTTTTTAGAGTTGGCATTCTGTTTTTGTGGCTGTCTTCTTTTTGGTTTGTTGAGGGATTACTTTCTTGCTTTTTCTAGGGCATCCTTTCAGTCCCCGTATTGTTGTTTTTTTTTTTTTTTTTTTTTGCTTTTCCTGTTGTTATCCTTTGGAGGGCTGGATTCGTGGAAAGATAATGTGTGAATTTGGTTTTGTTGTGCAAAACTTTGGTTTCTCGATCTATGGTAATTGACAGTTTGGCTGGGTATAGTAGCCTGGGCTGCCATTTGTGTTCTCTTAGGTTCTGTATAACATCTGTCCAGGATCTTCTGGTTTTCTTAGTCTCTTGTGAAAATTCTGGTGTAATTCTGATAGGCCTGCCTTTAAAGTTACTTGACCTTTCTCCCTTACTGCTTCTAATATTCTCTCTTTATTTAGTGCATTTGTTGTTCTGATTTTTATGTGTCAAGAGGAATTTCTTTTCTGGTCAAGTCTATTTGGAGTTCTGTAGGCTTCTTGTATGTTCATGAGCATCTCTTTCTTTAGGTTTGGGAATTTTCTTTAATAATTTTGTTGAAAATATTTGCTGGCCCTTTAAGTTGAAAATCTTCATTCTCATCTATTCCTAATATCCATAGGTTTGGTCTTCTCATTGTGTCCTGGATTTCCTGGATGTTTTGAGTTAGGATCTTTTTGCATTTTGTATTTTCTTTGATTGTTGTGCCAATGTTCTCTATGGAATCTTCTGTACCTGAGATTGTCTCTTCTATCTCTTGTATTCTGTTGCTGATGCTTGCATCTACGGTTCCAGATTTCTTTCCTAGGGTTTCTATCTCCAGTGCTGCCTCACTTTGTGTTTTCTTTATTGTGTCTACTTCCCTTTTTAGGTCTTGGATGGTTTTATTCAATTCCATCACCTGTTTGGTCATGTTTTCTTGCAATACTTCAAGGGTTTTTTGTGCTTCCTCTTTAAGATTTTCTATCTGTTTAGCAGTGTTCTAAAGTATTTCTTTAAGTGAGTTATTAAAGTTCTTCTTGATGTCCTTCCTCTACCATCATCATGAGATATGCTTATAAAATCCAGGTCTAGTTTTTTGAGTGTGTTGGGATGCACAGGACTGGGTGGACTGTGAGTGCTGCGTTCTGATGATGTTGAGTAGTCTTGTTTTCTGTTAGTAAGATTCTGATGTTTGCCTTTTACCATCTGGTAATCTCTGGAGTTATTTGTTGTAGTTGTCTCTGGTTAGATCCTGTTTCTCAGGTGTTTATGTTAGCCCCTATCAGCAGACCTGGGAGACTAGATCTCTCCTGAGTTTCAGTGTTCAGAATACTCTCTGTAGGTAGGCTCTCCTCTTGCAGGGAAATTGCCCAGATATCTGGTGTTCAAACCTGCCTCCTGGCAGAAGTTGTGATCTACTCACAGAGGTCTTAAGATCCCGTGGAGGGTCCTGTGTATACCTTGCGGGTGTCAGCCTACTCTGGGCCCTAGCTACCCCAGTGCTGGCAGGGAACGGAAGTGACTTGTGCCCCTGATCAGGCTGGATTTTCTGCTTCCCTAATTAATGCAGTTTCAGGTCCCTCGTAAGTGGATTGGAGCAGTCACTGTGTTCCAATCACCAGAGGTCTTAAGGTCCCATGGTGGGTCTTGTGGGTAGCTTGCGGGTGTCAGCCGACTCCATGCCCAAGCTACCCTGGTGCTGGCGGGACTGGAAGGGCGCTATAAAAATCTTAAAAGAACCACAGAACTAAACTTTTATACGAAAAAACAATCAGCTCTTTCTACTTTGAATCCTCAGAGTGCACATGTATTCATTAACCATGTTTTTATTAAATCATATCAGGAAACTGAGGGGAAAAAGTGGGTAAGGAATTAATCATCACCTGATCACCATCTCAGATTTTGCAAAAAAAAAAAAAAAAAGCATGTTTTTTCATAGTAATTCTTTCCAAGTGTAATGATTTAATTATTAATCTGCTCCAGCAGCAATGCTTGAAAATGTTCAATCTAACTGACCCTTTGGGTGACAATGACATTGGTCAGCAAGGGGCTGGAACCGCCTCCCCCTTAGAGTTTTTATACAACTAATAGATTATAAGGGATGTGATGGTGAGCATAGCAAGCAGAACAAAACTCCACAACAGCATGAAGTCCTCAGGACATAGTCCTCGGTGTTCTGCCTCTTTCAGGCACACCTTGCTTGGGCTAACTGCTGGGTAACATTCCATAAGTTCTAATGGTTTTGCTGTTCCTTTTGCATAGCACCCAACATCTATCTATCTAGTATGTTGCTTCAGGTTTTATATCATACATATTGGAATTTAGAAGTACATGTCATAATGTCTTGTCTTTCCTTCTACCATACACATTTTGAGGATAAAACACAGATTAGTTAGCATGGCTGCAATTGCCACTTATCTATCTATACAGTCCCAATACTGTGTTGTAAAAACAGACTTAAAGGATTATGTAAACTCTTATTACCAAATGTACATGATATCATCGATTGCCCCTGTTACCCATGGAATGTGTACACTTCAATTTTTATATGGTTCACCTCACCAAGAATCCATCAAAGCCCAATAGTTCAGAGGTAAAATGTACAGTCCTGAGAGCCCCTCTGCCATGTTTAATTTATTTTCCTTTGTAGTAAAATTTAAAGTAAAGTAATTTCTCATATAATATTACCCTGCTTCCTGTCCCCACAAATTTTACTCCCCACAGTTCTTTTTCTAATTCCCCTCCTTTCCAAATCTACTTCCTTTCTGTCATCATTCATCAAATTCCCCTCTCTTTCAACTATCTCTCCCGGCATTCCCTTCCTCAACCCCATCTCCCTCCAACATGTCATCTGATCTCTTTCTTGTCCACCTTGGTCCACTAATAAAACCATTCTATTTCCCCATATCATGGGCATCCATGTGTTTGTGCCAGTCCCTTCCTCTATATCTAACTTCCGTGGATCTACCAATTATAGACTGGTCTTCACTTATGTAATGTTGAATGTCTTAATGTTTCTATGGCTGTCACAAAACACTATGACAAAAGAGCAAGTTGGGGATGGAAGGACTTATTTGGCTTACAATTCATCATTGTTGTTCATCATTGAAGACATACAGAACAGGAACTGAAATGGGCCAGGAACCTGGAGGCTGGAACTGATACAAAGATCATGGATGGGTACTACTTAGTGGCTGGTTCCACATGATTTGCTCAGTCTGCTTTCTTATAGATAACTCATAACCACAAGCACATTGATGGCAGTAACAACAATGGGCAGGATCCCTCCCCATCAATCACTAATTAAGAAAATGCCCTGCAGTCTTGCCTGAACAGTCTAATCTTATGGACATTTTATCAAATGAGGTTTCCTTCTCTCAGATGAATTTACATTGTGGCAAATTGACAAAAACAATACAGCCCAGTCAATATCAACATATAAATCAATACATAGCATATCTATCTTCCATGTACTAGGGTATTTTACTCAGGAAGATTTTTTCTATTTCCATGCATTTGCCTGCAGATTCCTTATGTCAATTTTTTCATAACAGGTGAGTAATATTCCATTGTATAGATATACCACATTTTTACCAACTCTTCAGCTTATGGACATGCAGATTGTTTCCAGTTACTGACTATTATGAATACAGCAGCAATTAACATGGTTGAGCAAGTATCCTTATGGTAAGATGAAAGCATTTTGGGAATTTTTCCAAACTATCAGGTGTCTGTTATGTCCTGTTCTTGATTTCTGGTTTTAATAATTTGGATATTATTTCTTTGTCTTTTAGTTAATTTGGATAAGAGTTTTTGTTCTTAGTGATCTTGTCAAAGAACCAATACTTATTTCATGGATTTTAAAAATATTTTTCTCTTTCTATTCTATTGATTTCCACCCCGAGTTTTACTATTTCCTGTCACGACTTCTTTTGGGTGTCATTTTTTTTCTTTTTGTTCTAGAGCTTTTGTGTGTTCTTTTAAAGTGCTAATATGAAATTTCTCTAATATTTTTATTGGATATTTTCTTTATATACATTTCAAATGTTATCCCCTTTCCTGGTTCCCTCTCTGAAAAACACCCTCCCCTTATCCTCCCTCCCCTTGCTTACCAACCCAGCCACTCCAGCTTCCTGGCCCTGGCATTCCCCCCACATTGAGTCATAGAACATTCATAGGACAAAGGGCCTCTCCCCACATTGATGTCTATCTAGGCCATTCTGTTCTGTATATGCAGCTGGAACCACGAGTCCCACCATATGTGCTCTTTGGTAGGTGGTTTAGTGCCTGGGAGCTCTGGGGGTACTGGCTAGTTCATACTGTTGTTCCTCTTATGGGTCTTCAAACTCTTCAGCTCCTTAGGTCCTTTCTCTAGCTTCTTAAATGGGGACCCTATGTGCATGGCTGTGAGGATCCACTTATGTATTTGTCAGGTTCTGGCAGAGCCTGTCAGGAGAGAGCTATATCAGGCTCCTGTCAATAAGCAGTTGTTGGCATCCACAACAGTGTCTGGGTTTGGTGATTGTATATGAGATGGTATAGTAGTTAGGGTTTTATGGCTGTGAACATAAACCATGACCAAGGCAAGTCTTATAAAAAAACAACAATTAATTGGGGCTTGCTTATAGATTCAGAGGTTCAATTCATTACCATAAAGGTGGGAGCATGGCAGCATTCAGGCAGGCATGGTGCAGGAGGAGCTGAAAGTTCTACATCTTCATCCAAAGGCTACTAGTGGAAGACTGACTTCCAGGAAACTAGGGTGAGGATCTTATGCCCACACCCACAGTGACACACCTATTCCAACAAGGCCACACCTCCAAATGGTGCCACTCCCTGGTCCAAGAATATACAAACCATCACAGATGGATCCCCAGGTAAATAAGTCTCTCGATGGTCATTTCTTCAGTCTCCATTCCACATTTTGTCTCTGTAACTACTTCCATCACTCTTTTGTTCCCAGCTTCTAAGATGCATTGAACTATCCATCAAATATCCCCATTAAAAATGGGGCTCAGAGCTAAACAAAGAATTCTCACCCGAGGAATACTGAATGGCTGAGAAGTACCTGAAAAAAAAATGTTCAGCATCCTTAATCATCAGGGAAATGCAAATCAAAACAACCCTGAGATTCTACCTCACAAAAGTCAGAATAGCTAAGATCAAAAATTCAGGTGATAGCAGATGCTGGTGAGGATGTGGAGAAAGAGGAACACTCCTCCATTGTTGGTGGGATTGTAAGCTTGTACAACCACTCTGGAAATCAGTCTGGCGGTTCCTCAGAAAATTGGACATAGTACTACTGGAGGATCCCGCAATACCTCTCCTGGGCATATATCCAGAAGATGTCCCAACTGGTAAGAAGGACATATGCTCCACTATGTTCATAGCAGCCTTATTTATAATAGCCAGAAGCTGGAAAGAACCCAGATGCCCCTCAACAGAAATGGATACAGAAAATGTGGCACATTTACAAAATGGAGTACTACCAAGCTATTAAAAGGAATGAATTTATGAAATTCCTAGGCAAATGGATGGACCTGGTGGGCATCATCCTGAGTGAGGTAACACAATCATAAAAGAACTCCCATCATATGTACTCACTGATAGGTGGATATTATCACAGAAACTTAGGATATACAAGATATAAGATACAATTTGTGAAACACAAGAAACACAAGAAGAACAAAGACCAAAGTGTGGATACTTTGCCCCTTCTTAGAATTGGGAACAAAACACACATGGAATGGAGTTACACAGACAAATTTGGAGCTGAGAGGAAAGATGTACCATCTAGAGACTGCCATACCAGGGGATTCATCCCATAATCAGCTTCCAAACGCTGACACCATTGCATACACTAGCAAGATTTTGCTGATAGGACCCTGATATAGCTGTCTCTTGTAAGACTATGCTGGGGCCTAACAAACACATAAGTGAATGCTTTCAGTCAGCTATTGGATGGATCACAGGGCCCCCAATGGAGGAGCTAGAGAAAGTACCCAAGGAGCTGGGGGATCTACAACCCTATAGGTGGAACAACAATATGAACTAACCAGTCCCCCCAACCCCGACAGAGCTCATTTCTCTAGCTGCATATGTATGAGAAGATGGCCTAGTCGACCATCAGTGGAAAGAGAGGCCCATTGGTTGTGCAAACTTTATATGCCTCAATAAAGGTGAATGCCAGGGCCATGAAGTGGGAGTGGTTGGGTGGGGGAGTGGGTGGGGGAGGGTGTAGGGGACTTTTGGGATAGCATTGGAAATATAAATGAAATAAATACCTAATAATAAAAAATTAATAAAGCTGCTTTTCTCAGACCAGCCAAAAGACATGTAACTAATCTGTCCTTTGCTAGAATAACACCTGGGTGGCAGGCCCCAGGGAGTCTCGGAAGGGGGGAAACCGAGGCAGCAGTTTGGGTTATAAATCTCACAGAAGCTCGCCTACTATGAAAAGGAGGTGGGTCGTATGTTTGGTCCAGTATCATGATATCATTTAGTGGGAGTTGTGCCGGATTTATGGTAACAGAAGTTGAGTTGGAGAGCAAGAAGAAAACATAGCAGGATTGGAACGGAGATGAATGAAAGATTTTACATAGATAACCTCTTCCCATTTACCAGTTTGCTGGCAGTATGTATAAAGATTATTTTAATTTTGATGCCTTTAAAGGAGGCGTTAGCTTCAAAGACTTAAGATTTTCCAGGAGACATTCCAGTGGTGTATCTGAAGATACGTTTGAAGACACGTTGTTGCCCATATTCTGGAGGTTCCTGGTGTTCAAACCAGCATTCTGAGAACAGCTCAGAAACCAAAAAGGAAATCAGCCAGGCTAGAGTGCACAAGTCCTCAGGAGGACCTCTAGTGGCTACCCAGTAAGTCCTGGACTTACTGTGGAAAGTGCTCCACCCTGGCAAGGATCCAGATGGGAAATGTCTGCTTCTATGTCAGCTGGAACGCTAGCCCCTTAGTTCTCAGGCAGAACTGGCCAGGCTCTGTTCAGGGAACTGGAGGCCCTTCCCCACTGATGAGCCCTACTGATGGTATGCTGGTGTCTGCGTGGGAATTTTTAGCGAACCAGTAAAATGGGAGCGTGGAAGCCTGGACTATAAGGCGTGTGGAAGTGGCACAGTTCACTTAGTTTAAATTTTGTGGGTTCTGTGGCAGCTGCGAGTCAGGTGGTGGAAAAGGCAGGCAGCGGCTCCCCTCCCCGGCTGGTCTTTTGTGAGTGCCAAGCTGTTTCTCAGGCGAAGGAGGTCAATTCCCCTTATGACATGGATTTAAAGACACAGCTGAAGGTGGGGTCACTAAGAATTCTGGCTTAGAGCAAGGAGGGAAAGGGAAGTGCAGACCACTGTGCAAAGTGGGCAGGGCTGCAAGACAGTGGGAATCTTACCTTGGATGCTGTGCTCTGTGCCCACTACTGCGTCCACTGGGGTGCCCCCTCAGGCACACCAGACACTGGTGGATGGTGGCTCTTTATCAGAGTCTCGGCACCATTTATATGTTAATTAACACCAGATAATATTAATCTATATATTTTGATCAGATAAACCAAACAGCAGACCAGGCCAAGGTGGTTCCACGTGGGAGAGGTTTATTGTACAGGGATAGAGGCCAGCAAAGCCATTAGAAGGGCAGAGAAGAGGAGAAAGAGAAAAAGAGGCTGGAGAGAAGAAAGAGAAGAAAGTGTGAGGAGGGGGTGATCCCCTAATTTATATGGAAAATGTCACACCAGTGAGGGTGGGAAATGAGCCAAGTGGATTGTGGGATTGAGGGTTGTTGTTCTGGCAACGTAGGTCAAGGGTCACATAGTTAGGCAGGAGCTTGGAGAGTCCTGGTGCTAACATTTACAGCTTTCAGAATGCTCCAAACTGATTTCTAGAATGACCCCACCAGTTTGAAATCCCAATAAGATGTTGGGATTCCCTTTACTCAACATCCCCCACCCCAGCCCTCCATTGTTGGTTGTTTTGGTGATCTTTGCTATCTTTACTGTACTCAGACAGATGGAATCTTTATCCTGTCCAACTAACTACATTAGTGCAGAGGATGTCTGTGATTGGACAGGGACAAGGGGTCAGAGCTAGGAGTTATGGAGAGGAGGAGAGTCCTAGAGTGTAGGGAGGAGAACCAAGATGGCTTTGTATGTGTACCTGCGTGGCATTTACTAGCCACAAATGGCTATGATTTCACAACTTTAGAAATTTTGGGATAAAGGTTTTATCATTATCAATTGTCTCTGAAATTATTGTATTGTACCTTGTAAATTGTGATATTATTGATACATAAATCTGATTGGTTAATTAAGCTTTAAGAGTCGTGATTCTACAAGGCTACTGGGTGTTGTGAGATGCAACTGTGAGGTTGGCGGTGCCATTTTGTTACTGTAATGTGAGATTGTGACTAGAGGGATTATAGCAGAGAGGGAACTAGTGGCTCAAGGGAAACATGAGACAAATACTGCAGGTTCAAGCTGCAGAGAGTTGGCAGGCCTGCAGGAGCACAGAAGTGTGGTCCAGCACCAGAGAGAGTTGGCAGGTTTATTTTTAAATCATATTTCCCACAACAGTTTAGATATATATTTTCCTAATTACTGGATACAATGAACAATTTTTGAGTTATTCATAGACATATGTTCATCACTTGATATCTCTGTTCCAGACTCATTTTTTTATATTATTGAGTTTAGAATTACTATATTTGTCTCTTACACTTTATGTGTTTGAATAGCATGTCTCATTTCAAAAACAAACTAGGCCAAGACAATTACACATGAAAGAGGATTTTTGTTTCTTTGTTTGTTTTATTTTGTTTTGTTTTTCAAGACAGGGTCTCTCTGTAGAACTTGGCAACTTGGCTGTCCCAGAACTCACTTTGTAGACCAGGCTTGATTTGAAATCAGAAATCTGCCTGCATCTACCTCCCAAGTGGTGGGATTAAAGTCATGTGCCAGAACCGCTGGCAGTCTGGAAGAGATTTTATTGAGAGGGAGAGACAAGGTGGTGGCAGACAGAGAAGAGGGGGAAAAGAAAGAGAGGGAGGGGTGTTCCCCTTATTTATAAGGAAAATGATGTAATACAGGTAAAGGTGGGAGGTGAGCCAAGTGTATTCTGGAAACATGTTAGCTTACATCTTGGCAACAGTTCTGTAGGTCTCTCTGTCACCTATGTGATCTCATCGGTTTGGGAGGTCCTGATGCCAATATAAGTCCCTTCTTGTTATAAAGATAATGAAAGAAAAAGGGAAAGGCAATGATGAAAAGGGAATGAGGGCATCATGTCTTTTAAGCTGCTTCCTGCTGTGTATGAGCATTGCTCATTTTGTGGTGTAGCTTACCTTCACCATCTAGATCCTCTTGGTAAACGTTCACATCAGGTTCCTCTGTGGACAGCAGCTCTTCTGTGGGCAGTGGCTGGTAATCCCCTAACACGAACTGATTAGTAGTTTGGCTAGAAACTTTCTGTATTTGTTGTTGAAGAAATATGGAAAGAAGATGAATGAGGCAGGGAGAAAATAATAATGTCAAGAAGATGACTAGGAACGGTGTTATGAAAGGGAGTATCCACTTCCATATGGGATTTTCAAAAATCCTAGAACTGGAGGTCTCATGGTCTCTGAAGTTCTCGATGTCATACTGTGGCTTTGGATTTTATCACTATCCAGGACTGGTTGACATAGAAACAGCATTCTTCTTGGATTGTAGCCACATGCGCCCACACTAACTGGGTTCCTGAGTAGGAGGCCAGAGCTGTATGGGAGAAAATAGTGAGAGAAGTAATGGAGACCAAGACATATTTTCTGATCAAGGCCCAAAGTTTAGTAAGAGTCTGTGCTTATAAAGGGGGGGAGGGGAGCCCCATCCCCCACCAATCCATTCTTGATGCCTGTCACCAGCCTGTAGGCAATCTGCTGGACAGAACTGGTTTGGCAAGTAGGTGTAAATTACTGGATTCTTTGCTGTCTCTGGAATATCTCAAGAACCTCTCAGCAGGTAGCAGTGTCTTGGAGAAGAGCAGGCAGGTGACAGAACAATAGAGCCATCTAGGTGAGAAAGCTCCACCCAAGTGTTCTTATTCTCAGTGGCAGTGTAGTCTGAATCAGCCTGCTTCAAGGCTGGGAGACTCTACAGTGGAGGAACAGGCAAAGACCAGCTTCTTTAGCTTCAGAATATCTAGCCCCTGTAGATTCTGAAGAACCACGACTGCCAAAGAATCTATCTGTTTCTGGATACTGAGCACATTTTCAGACATATTTTGAAGATAGCTTTTTAACTGGGAAGTGAATTTATTATATTGAGTCATGGAAGTCATTATCCCTGCAATTCCAGTACCACCACCTATGGCTATTCCCAAAGCAACCAAGAGTGAAATGACTTGAACTGCCCTCTTATGTTGACCAGCTATCATATTTTCAACTGGGATTGGCTGGGGCTCCTTTCCTTGGATTACTCCCTGTTCAGGGAAAAGGAGTACCATTGTGCAAAGTCCTGATCAGCTGATGGGTAGGCAATGATATTCCTGAGTGCCACAAAGAATTGACGTGTTCAGGACTACACGGCGTTGTGGCAGGGATGATATATTGAGGGATATGGTTTTATTGAAGTCTAGGGAACTTAGTGTTCCTACAGGACGTGTCACAGAGGTCTTAAAACAGTTTGCCATGCCAAAGAGAGGGATAGAGGTAAGGTATGGAGTCATGGCAACATTGGAGTCAAGGCAACTGACAAAGGCTGAGGTAAAGTTACTTGGCAGTATCACTGGAGAGGGTGTAAGTGACAATTGTGAGTTAGCTCCAGGGGGTACACATAACCAGCAGTCTTTAAAATGTTGAGGCTGGTGACATTAAGGAGTTGGTATGCTGAGGTCAAGTTTGAAGCAAAAGGCAAAATGACAAGTTAGTGCCATTTATGAGGGGCGATATCAAAGAGGAAAGGACCTCAGAGGAGTGTTTGATTATCTCCCCTACTTTTCAGATATCTAGGGGTTGGGTAATTGAGACATATTTTCTGTGGATATGGTTGGTACTTACTAGGGAACTGGGTTGATTTTTACTGTAGAGCTTACCAATAACTCCTACCTCCCACCTGGAATCCCATGAGTCTTATATGTAGAAAAAGACTGTCTTGTGGTGTTGATAGAAGAAATGATTGGTTCATGATCCTAGCATATGTATCTGACAAGACCAATATGGGGGGCCCCCATATTCATCTGCCAGTTTTCTACAATAATCTTTTGTCTGGTTAAAGAAAAAGCAGTATAGAGATCATAATATTTATTTATTTATTTATTTATTTATTTATTTATTTTTCTTTCTTTCCATTTTTATTAGGTATTTAGCTCATTTACATTTCCAATGCTATACCAAAAGTCCCCCATACCCACCCACCCCCACTCCCCTACCCGCCCACTCCCCCTTTTTGGCCCTGGTGTTCCCCTGTTCTGGGGCATATAAAGTTTGTGTGTCCAATGGGCCTCTCTTTCCGGTGATGGCCGACCAGGCCATCCTTTGATACATATGCAGCTAGAGTCAAGAGCTCCGGGTTACTGGTTAGTTCATAATGTTGATCCACCTATAGGGTTGCAGATCCCTTTAGCTCCTTGGGTACTTTCTCTAGCTCCTCCATTGTGAGCCCTGTGATCCATCCATTAGCTGACTGTGGGCATCCACTTCTGTGTTTGCTAGGCCCCGGCATAGTCTCACAAGAGACAGCTACATCTGGGTCCTTTCGATAAAATCTTGCTAGTGTATGCAATGGTGTCAGCGTTTGGATGCTGATTATGGGGTGGATCCCTGGATAAGGCAGTCTCTACATGGTCCATCCTTTCATCTCAGCTCCAAACTTTGTCTCTGTAACTCCTTCCAAGGGTGTTTTGTTCCCACTTCTAAGGAGGGGTATAGTGTCCACACTTCAGTCTTCATTTTTCTTGAGTTTCATGTGTTTAGGAAATTGTATCTTATATCTTGGGTGTCCTAGGTTTTGGGCTAATATCCACTTATCAGTGAGTACATATTGTGTGAATTCCTTTGTGAATGTGTTACCTCACTCAGGATGGTGCCCTCCAGGTCCATCCATTTGGCTAGGAATTTCATAAATTCATTCTTTTTAATAGCTGAGTAGTACTCCATTGTGTAGATGTACCACATTTTCTGTATCCATTCCTCTGTTGAGGGGCATCTGGGTTCTTTCCAGCTTCTGGCTATTATAAATAAGGCTGCTATGAACATAGTGGAGCATGTGTCCTTCTTACCAGTTGGGGCATCTTCTGGATATATGCCCAGGAGAGGTATTGCTGGATCCTCCGGTAGTACTATGTCCAATTTTCTGAGGAACCGCCAGACGGATTTCCAGAGTGGTTGTACAAGCCTGCAATCCCACCAACAATGGAGGAGTGTTCCTCTTTCTCCACATCCTCGCCAGCATCTGCTGTCACCTGAACTTTTGATCTTAGACATTCTGACTGGTGTGAGGTGGAATCTCAGGGTTATTTTGATTTGCATTTCCCTGATGATTAAGGATGTTGAACATTTTTTCAGGTGCTTCTCTGCCATTCGGTATTCCTCAGGTGAGAATTCTTTGTTCAGTTCTGAGCCCCATTTTTTAATGGGGTTATTTGATTTTCTGAAGTCCACCTTCTTGAGTTCTTTATATATGTTGGATATTAGTCCTCTATCTGATTTAGGATAGGAAAAGATCCTTTCCCAATCTCTTGGTGGTCTCTTTGTCTTATTGACTGTGTCTTTTGCCTTGCAGAATCTTTGGAGTTTCATTAGGTCCCATTTGTCAATTCTCGATCTTACAGCACAAGCCATTGCTGTTCTGTTCAGGAATTTTTCCCCTGTGCCCATATCTTCAAGGCTTTTCCCCACTTTCTCCTCTATAAGTTTCAGTGTCTCTGGTTTTATGTGAAGTTCTTTGATCCATTTAGATTTGACCTTAGTACAAGGAGATAAGTATGGATCGATTCACATTCTTCTACATGATAACAACCAGTTGTGCCAGCACCAATTGTTGAAAATGCTGTCTTTCTTCCACTGGATGGTTTTAGCTCCCTTGTCGAAGATCAAGTGACAATAGGTGTGTGGGTTCATTTCTGGGTCTTCAATTCTATTCCATTGGTCTACTTGTCTGTCTCTATACCAGTACCATGCAGTTTTTACCACAATTGCTCTGTAGTAAAGCTTTAGGTCAGGCATGGTGATTCCACCAGAGGTTCTTTTATCCTTGAGAAGAGTTTTTGCTATCCTGGGTTTTTTGTTATTCCAGATGAATTTGCAAATTGCTCCTTCTAATTCGTTGAAGAATTGAGTTGGAATTTTGATGGGGATTGCATTGAATCTGTAGATTGCTTTTGGCAAGATAGCCATTTTTACAATGTTGATCCTGCCAATCCATGAGCATGGGAGATCTTTCCATCTTCTGAGATCTTCTTTAATTTCTTTCTTCAGAGACTTGAAGTTTTTATCATACAGATCTTTCACTTCATTAGTTAGAGTCACTCCGAAATATTTTATATTATTTGTGACTATTGAGAAGGGTGTTGTTTCCCTAATTTCTTTCTCAGCCTGTTTATTCTTTGTGTAGAGAAAGGCCATTGACTTGTTTGAGTTAATTTTATATCCAGCTACTTCACCGAAGCTGTTTATCAGGTTTAGGATTTCTCTGGTGGAATTTTTTGGGTCACTTATATATACTATCATATCATCTGCAAAAAGTGATATTTTGACTTCCTCCTTTCCAATTTGTATCCCCTTGATCTCCTTTTGTTGTCCAATTGCTCTGGCTAATACTTCAAGTTCTATGTTGAAAAGGTAGGTAGAAAGTGGGCAGCCTTGTCTAGTCCCTGATTTTAGTGGGATTGCTTCCAGCTTCTCTCCATTTACTTGATGTTGGCTCCTGGTTTGCTGTAGATTGCTTTTATAATGTTAAGGTATGGGCCTTGAATTCCTGATCTTTCCAGAACTTTTATCATGAATGGGTGTTGGATCTTGTCAAATGCTTTTTCTGCATCTAACGAGATGATCATGTGGTTTTTGTCTATGAGTTTGTTTATATAGTGGATTACATTGATGGATTTTCGTATATTAAACCATCCCTGCATCCCTGGAATAAAACCTACTTGGTCAGGATGAGTGATTGCTTTAATGTGTTCTTGGATTCGGTTAGCGAGAATTTTATTGAGGATTTTTGCATCGATATTCATAAGAGAAATTGGTCTGAAGTTCTCTATCTTTGTTGGATCTTTCTGTGGTTTAGGTATCAGAGTAATAGTGGCTTCATAAAATGAGTTGGGTAGAGTACTTTCTACTTCTATCTTGTGAAAAAGTTTGTGCAGAACTGGAATTAGATCTTCTTTGAAGGTCTGATAGAACTCTGCACTAAACCCGTCTGGTCCTGGGCTTTTTTTGGCTGGGAGACTTTATAACTGCTTCTATTTCTTTAGGGGATATGGGACTGTTTAGAAGTTCAACTTGATCCTGATTCAACTTTGGTACCTGGTATCTGTCCAGAAATTTGTCCATTTCGTCCAGGTTTTCCAGTTTTGTTGAGTATAGCCTTTTGTAGAAGGATCTGATGGTGTTTTGGATTTCTTCGGGATCTGTTGTTATGTCACCCTTTTCAGTTCTGATATTGTTAATTAGGATTTTGTCTCTGTGCCCTCGAGTGAGTCTAGCTAAGGGTTTATCTATCTTGTTGATTTTCTCAAAGAACCAACTCCTCGTTTGGTTAATTCTTTGAATAGTTCTTCTTGTTTCCACTTGGTTGATTTCACCCCTGAGTTTGATTATTTCCTGCCGTCTACTCCTCTTGGGTGAATTTGCTTCCTTTTTTTCTAGAGCTTTTAGATGTGTTGTCAAGCTGCTAGTATGTGCTCTCTCCCGTTTCTTCATGGAGGCACTCAGAGCTATGAGTTTCCCTCTTAGAAATGCTTTCAATGTGTCCCAAAGGTTTGGGTACGTTGTGGCTTCATTTTCATTAAACTCTAAAAAGTCTTTAATTTCTTTCTTTATTCCTTCCTTGACCAAGGTATCATTGAGAAGAGTGTTGTTCAGTTTCCACCTGAGTGTTGGCTTTCTGTTATTTTTTTTGTTATTGAAGATCAGCCTTAGTGCATGGTGATCTGATAGGATACATGGGACAATTTCAATATTTTTGAATCTGTTGAGGCCTGTTTTGTGACCTATTATGTGGTCAATTTTGGAGAAGGTACCATGAGGTGCTGAGAAGAAGGTATATCCTTTTGTTTTAGGATAAAATGTTCTGTAGATATCTGTCAGATCCATTTGTTTCATCACTTCTGTTAGTTTCAGTGTGTCCCTGTTTAGTTTCTGTTTCCATGATCTGTCCATTGGTGAAAGTGGTGTGTTGAAGTCTCCCACTATTATTGTGTGAGGTGCAATGTATGCTTTGAGCTTTATTAAAGTTTATTTAATGAATGTGGCTGCCCTTGCATTTGGAGCATAGATATTCAGAATTGAGAGTTCCTCTTGGAGGATTTTACCTTTGATGAGAACGAAGTGCCCCTCCTTGTCTTTTTTGATGACTTTGGGTTGGAAGTCAATCTTATCAGATATTAGGATGGCTACTCCAGCTTGTTTCTTCATACCATTTGCTTGGAAAATTGTTTTCCAGCCTTTTATTCTGAGGTAGTGTCTATCTTTTTCTCTGAGATGTGTCTCCTGTAAACAGCAATATGTTGGGTCTTGTTTGTGTAGCCAGTTTGTTAGTCTATGTCTTTTTATTGGGGAGTTGAGACCATTGATGTTAAGAGATATTAAGGAAAAGTAATTGTTGCTTCCTGTTATTTTTGTTGTTAAAGTTGGCATTCTGTTCTTGTGGCTGTCTTCTTTTAGGTTTGTTGAGGGATTACCTTCTTGTTTTTTCTAGGGCATTGTTCCCGTTCTTGTATTGTTTTTTTTCTGTTATTAACCTTTGAAGGGCTGGATTCGTGGAGAGATAATGTGTGAATTTGGTTTTGTCGTGGAATACTTTGGTTTCTCCATCTATGGTAATTGAGAGTTTGGATGGGTATAGTAGCCTGGGCTGGAATTTGCGTTCTTTTAGTGTCTGTATAACATCTGTCCAGGCTCTTCTGGCTTTCATAGTCTCTGGTGAAAAATCTGGTCTAATTCTGATAGGCTTGCCTTTGTATGTTACTTGACCTTTTTCCCTTACTGCTTTTAGTATTCTATCTTTATTTAGTGCATTTGTTTTTCTGATTATTATGTGTCAGGAGGAATTTCTTTTCTGGTCCAGTCTACTTTGGGTTCTGTAGGCTTCTTGTATGTTCATAGGTATCTCTTTCTTTATATTTGGGAAGTTTTCTTCAATAATTTTGTTGAAGATGTTTGCTGGTCCTTTGAGTTGAAAATCTTCATTCTCATCCACTCCTATTATCCGTAGGTTTGGTCTTCTCATTGTGTCCTGGATTTCCTGGATATTTTGAGTTAGGGTCTTTTTGCATTTTCCATTTTCTTTGATTGTTTTGCCGATGTTCTCTATGGAATCTTCTGCACCTGAGATTCTCTCTTCCATCTCTTGTATTCTGTTGCTGATGCTCAAATCTATGGTTCCAGATTTCTTTCCTAGGGTTTCTATCTCCAGTGTTGCCTCACTTTGAGTTTTCTTTATTGTTTCTACTTCCCTTTTTAGGTCTATTATGGTTTTGTTCATTTCCATCACCTGTTTGTATGTTTTTTCCTCTTTTTCTGTAAGGACTTCTACCTGTTTGATTGTGTTTTCCTCTTTTTCTTTAAGGACTTGTAACTCTTTAGCAGTGTTCTCCTGTATTTCTTTAAGTGATTTATTAAAGTCCTTCTTGATGTCCTCTACCATCATCATGAGATATGCTTTTAAATCTAGGTCTAGGTTTTCGGGTGTGTTGGGGTGCCCTGGACTGGGCGAAGTGGGAGTGCTGGGTTTTGATGATGGTGAGTGGTCTTGGTTCCTGTTAGTAGGATTCCTACGTTTACCTTTCGCCATCTGATAATCTCTGGAGTTAGCAGTTATAGTTGACTCTTTTTAGAGATTGTTCTTCTGGTGATTCTGTTACCGTCTCTCAGCAGACCTGAGAGACAGATTCTCTCCTCTGAGTTTCAGTGCTCAGAGTACTCTCTGCTGGCAAGCTCTCTTACAGGGAAGGTGCGCAGATATCTTGTTTTTGGACCTCCTCCTGGTCGAAGAAGAAGGCCCAAAACAGGGCCTCTCTCAGAAGCTGTGTTGCTTTGGCCGTTCCCAGAAGCTGTCAGCTTCTGTGGTGCAGACTCTCACCTGTGCAGACTAAATTCCTAAGTTCCATGGAGTCCTGGAACCAAGATGGCGACCGCTGCTCCTGAGGCTGAGGCCGCCTCCCGAGCCAGGCAGACACCTGTCCTCTGGTCTGGACGGTGGCCGGCTGTCTGCAGCCTGCAAAGGGTACTGCCTCATCGGCTCTGTGCTTCTGCCTGCCCCCAAAGCTGTCCGGTTCTCTGGCGCACCCTCTAACCTGTTCAGACTAATTTCCTAGGTCCCGCGGAGTCCCGGAACCCAGGTGGCGACCGCTGATGCTGAGGCTGAGGCTGCCTCCCAAGCCAGGCGGACACCTGTCCTCTGGTCCGGACGGTGGCCGGCTGTCTGCGGCCCGCCAAGGGTGCTGCCTCAGCGGCTCTGTGCTTCTGCCCATCCCAGAAGCTGTCCGGTTCTCTGGCGCACCCTCTAACCTGTTCAGACTAATTTCCTAAGTTCTGCTGAGTCCCGGAACCAAGATGGCGACCGCTGCTCGAGATCATAATATTTAGATGGGATAACAGATACAGGGATGATAGCAATTTGGATCAGTTCCTGGCATCCATCTATGGAGTAGTTTCCTGACCCTATTTGGAAAGAATGTTTGTTATCTGTGGGGATTTCTTGGACTTTGACCCTCCAGATGTCAGGGCTACCCAGATGGAAATGAACAACAGGGGGGGATAAGAATCCCATATCTCATCCAGTGAGGTCAAGCTTGACTACCAGAGCAGAGTCTCATTTTCTTGGACTGGGGACATGATGAGTGGTCTCAATGTAGTCTGGAACTTAATAGATAGAGAATGGTCCTGTTAGGGTGAATGTGTATGAAGAAGTGTCATTTTTAGCTGGAGGAATGAAAGGTTTGAGGTGAGACAGATGAATCCAATGAGAGAGTCCATTGGGTTTAGCAGCTGTAGGGGTCACAAGGATTACCTTAAAAGGGCCCTGCCATTTAGGAGAGAGATGTGATGCCAATGATCGGTAGGGTTTGAAGGACTTGACAAGAATTGGACAGGAGACAGTGTATGGCCGTAGTAGATGGTGGTCAGCAAAGTTCCATAGGAGAGAACAGAGATGGCAAAGTATGGGGTGAATATATGGTCTGGGAGTGGAGAATATTTAGGTGAAAGACCAGGAATTAGGAATGAATGTCCATACATGAGTTCAAAGGGTAAGATGAGGAGAAATCACTTGTGGAGAGCTCATAGCCTAGAAAGAACTAGTGGATCGAGTTTTACCCAAAAAAGGTGAAGTTCTTGTGACAGCTTAACAAGAGTGTATTTTTTTAAAGAGCAGTTAGTTCTTTATACCTTACCTGAAGATTGAGGGTGGTAGTGAATATGAAGATGCCAGGGGATGTCTATGGACTTAGATATGATATGAGAAACTTGGCAAGTAAATTCAGATTTATTGTCTTATTTGAGAAAGCCTGGGACATCAAACTGGGGAATGGTCTCTCAGAGGAAGAGGAGATCCGAGCACTTTTGCCATAGAAGTAGAAAAATTAAACCTCTGACTCAGTACAGCCCTTATCAGCCTGTTCTAATTTTTGATATTGTTGGAGCAATATAAGAACCTGTACAGCACTGACCCGCTGTCTGTTGAAAGCCACTAACTTGTGAATTATGCAGGGGCCTATGGTAAATAAAAGAAGCAAGATTAATAAGGGGCCCATGAGGGTAGATAGTAAAGTACTCATCCATGGGGATTTTGTGAACCAACCTTCAATCCATCCTTCATTAGCTTCTCACTTTCATTTTCGTTTTTCTAACCTTTCTCTGGGTTTTACCATAGAGACTCTCTAATTGCCCCTGAATGGTCAATATAGAAGCAACACTCTTCCTTTAGGGCATGGTACTGTTGTCTCAAAACTAAAAGCTGCAATGTACTAAGTCTTTTTCTAATAAAGGCAACTAGCCTATCTAACACACATGGACCTATAATTAAAAAGCAGAAGCAAAATCAAAAGGAGTCCCATAAGGGTAGAAAGTAGGGTGGTCAAAAGTACAAGATAAGGTCCTTTCCACCGAGTATCAAGGTTTACTGCATGGAGACATCTAACGTAGACAGAATCTCTAACTTTGAAGAGATGTGGGTCTTGCAGGCCTCCTTCTCATAAGTAGGCCTTGTGGAGCGTACAACAGGGCAGTTAAGGTCACAAACCCAGGTATCCAGAATCTGCAGAAGCCAGCAGTGTCCAAGAATTCTCTTATTGCCTTTGTGTAGTTATGGTGGAGATCTGAGTTTCAGTCTTTTTTCTGTCTTCCTTTAGCCACTGCTTACCATCTCTAAGGGTATATCCCAAATAAGTAACTTCAGTCCGACACAGCTGAGCCTTTTTAGCTGAGGCTCGGTACCCCAACTCACTCAATTCTGTTAAGCACACTGGTCTTCAGTTGCCCAGGTTCCCTATCTGTCTAGGTCCTTTCTTTTCTTTCTCTCCTACCACTGTGTCCAAAATTCTAGTCAAATTTCTTTCTTGTCTATGATTCCTCCTGTTTTTTCTTTCTTCTGCCTCCCACCTCTCACTCTCTCTTCCACCTCCCATCTCTCTCTCTCTCTCTTTCTCGTATTACACCTTCTCTGCCCCTTTCACTAGATCACGTAACTTTCTCTTGTAATACAATTTCTCTTACCTTAGCCAAATTAGTGGGCCATTTTGAGGCACCTCAGAGACCAAAGCCTGGTGATAGGATTTCAAGCTCTCCATACCTTTAGCCATGTTGTAGTCCCAACCAGGACAAGTCAAAGGGAATCCCGTGTTAATCTCATTTTGTAGCTTTGTAGGCCACCCATCGACTCCTGGGATATTTTTTCTAGTCTCTAACAGAATTCTCTCTTCGTCTTCAGTTAGGGTTAGGCTACAGCATCTGCTGAAAATCATCCCAAGTAGGCTGATGAGAGAACATAAGGGATTCCACCAACACTGTGAGGCATTGGGGATCCTCTGAGAAAAGGGGGTGGTTAGTTTCCCAGTTATAAAGATCAGCAGAGGAAAATGACCAGTACTGATGGGGTTGAAGGTTGGGTGGGTCCACTGGAGTACATTCAGACTCTGCACTCTCCAGCTCAGTGTACTCGGAGCAGGTCCGTAGGCCTGGACACTTGGGGGGGGGGTTGGTGGTGGCGACGCTGGATAGTGGGCCCTTCCTGTGGAACAGCTGCACCTAGGGAGCCCAGTGGGTGTCTCACAGGCCCCAAGGCCTCACCCTCTCCCCTCCCCTCTGCCCAACCTGTGGGCACAAGGTGCATGGCAGGGGGGTGTCCCGGGACCTCCGTGTCAGTGTTCCCCTGCCAGGGCTGCCTCCCCAGCTTCCCAGGCTGCGGTTTTCCATGGGAGCCTCGCCTTGGCTGGTACCTAGAAGCAAACTTAGAAATGGTGCTGGATCAGGGAATTCCGACTGTTTAATTAAAACAAAACATTGCAAAGGCCTGCAGCAAGTATTGAGGCTGTAGATATGGGGGAGGTAGTGGACTAGGCCACTCTGGAGGCTTCATAGATTTTTGTAGGAGCCAATGGATTAGCTGGTGGCTCTGTCGGGAGAAGCCTTCACTTTTGATTTCTCTTGTAACACCAGAGCACAACTACAATTTTGGGAAGCAAAATGGAATTTTAACAGTTTAAACAATCTATTCTCTTTAAAAATCAACAAACAAAGATGCTTAATTCTCTTTTCTTCCATGAAGCAATGTGTTTATTCTCTGATAGTGCTATTTAGTTGAATAAAATTCCATAGGTATTTATGGAAAAAAAATCAACACCAAAAACATTACTTGCTACAAAGTTTGACTGCCTGTTCTTGAACACAAACACAAAAACATGCAGCCCACAATACGTTAAAAGAGACACTGCCCTAAATCCTATTTTTTATAAGTCTGGTTTCTAGAATAAGAATTACATAGAGTATTACCCAATTTAGGCATATCTTTTAGAGACCTGTTTCCTTGGGTTGTCTCATGCTGCATATTGTAGTTCTCAATTACTCCAACCCAGAGTTACCAGTTTTAAGCCAACTTTCTGTTACCGATGGTATAAATTTTTAATCATAACCAATAATGTATGAGCCAATAATCTATAACCAAGATACATAAAACATGTTTATACCTTTATAACTATTCAGAAACAAAAATGAAATGGCTGCATACATTTGCTTATTTAAACCAAACAAAATTCTTAATTTTTCTAGCTTTATATTCAAGAGAGGAGCACCTTGTCACCTGATGAATCCAATAATGACAAGCACAGAGACTTTTTTAGGAAAAACACCCATCAGTTCCCTTACTATAGACTTGAGAAGCTGCTGGTCCCTTTAAGAGCAGTGTTTACAATCAGCTCCTAGCAGGGCTTCTCCAGACACACTAGACTTCTAACTACAGGTGCAGGGCTCCAAAGACCAATATATACTTTTTTTTTCTTTTTATCTTCTGTGTGTTTTTGGAGGGCTAGGACTCGGGAGCTTGGCTTCTGTACCAGGTCTTGCCACTACTATAATGTACAGCTCTTCGTCAGGGTGAGATTTTGGTCCTTCCTGAAAGATAATGGTTTAGTCAAGTCCAAAGTTCCCTCCAGTGGCCAGTCAACATCAAAAGTTGGCCACTCAGAGGCACAAAAAGTCTGCCAAGTTCCTTTCTTGATCTCCACAGGGAGGTTATGGGTTCTAGTCCTAACTTCAGTCCAATGATTAAGAGTCAAACTAGGGTGGTCATCACAGACTGTCTCATCATCTTAGTGACAAAGAATACAAAGAGCACACAAACTGTCAACAAACACAAAGACCAACACCAGAGAAATGACCCAGAGGATCGCTGAATCAGATGGACAGTTCTCAACAAGAGGGTTACAGTATAAACCAGACTCAGGCAGATCAGAATCCAAAACTCAGGGTGATCAGAATAAACTCAGACTGATCCAAACTCAGGCTGGACCATGCTTCAGAAACAACAGACAAACAAACAAACACAACAAGTGCACGTTCCTTTCAGGAAACAGAAAACAGAAAACAGACACTCAGAACAGAGACACCGGCTGGCACACACACATTCCAGAGGGGATCCCCATACCTCCAATTTGGTTCTCTGGTGTGAGGGGTGGTCGCAATTTTTGGCCAATGCATCAGTGGTAGAATTCCTTTTTGACATCTACAGATAGATTGTGAGCCCTAGTCTTAATGTCTGTCCAATGGTCAAGAGTCAGTCCAAGGGGAGTACTAATGGTCTATCCCATCTACCAAGTCATGTACAGGGAGACAAACAAAACACACAAAAATACTACGAAGACTGAAACCAGGACTCACTTCCTGTGGGACTTCCAATACCAAGAAACATAATCAGAATGCCAAGTGGGCACAAAATCTCTCCTCTCCAGGAGGGATTCAGGTTCCAACTTGGCACCCATATGGGAAATCTCCAGGCATCCCTGGAGCTCCCTCAGACCTCCTGGGACATCTCCCAGGGTGGCAGCCAGTTATCCCCTGACATGTCTGTCAACAACCCTCCCTTCCATCCTGGACAAGGAGTTCATTGCTCTGACTAGCTCTGACGACTGCAAACTGAATCCGAAAGTACCAAATTCAAACAGAGCCTGCAGTGAAAAACATAGACAAAAACAGAATCTTACCTCCAAGAACGGTCTTTGAGAAATGGGGTCCCACAAAATCCCATGATGATCCCCCAACTGAAAGACCCCCATTTCGGGGAGACCCTCGCTCAAGTCCTGGGATGAGCCGGCAACCCAATTATGCAAGAGAAACCATTCTTGGTGCAATATTGCATGAGGTTTATTCGGGAGTCAGCATGCTGAGGCCAAGCTCATAACACACACAGGGGCAGAGGAGATTGACCCCCAGCAGTTGCAGTTGAGGGTTTTAAAGAATAAACCACAAAGTGAGGGGAGGATAAGATCACAAAGAATGGGGAAGCCAAGTAAACATAAGAATGGGGATGGGGAATTAGTGCTCAAGCTCATGGAAAGGTTACAGGCTATCTTTGGCAAACATTCTTGGTCCCTTAAAGAATGGGGAAGCTGAGTAAACATCATAAGAATGGGGATGGTGAATTAGAGCTCATCTCTCCTGGAAAGGTTACAGGCTATCTTTTTGCAGACATTCTTGGTCCCTTACACTATGGGTCAGGTGCCTGGGTGGGTTACCCAGTGGTCATCTTTCTCTCAGGCTGAAGGCAAAAGAACAAAGAACTCCATGATGGGCTTCGTTTCTAGGGGTCAAAGAAACACATTGAGTTGGGGTCTTACACCTATCCCTGGATGGTTAGATATAGTTGTTTTTACAAGTATGCTATCAAGTATGCTATGGGTGCAAAAGAAGGTCCCAGTAGATAACCTAAAACTCCAAGGGCAAACCCCTCTTTTTCAGTAATGTAGAGGAAAAAAGGATGAGTCAGTTCAGGGAGATGTAAAGCTAGAGCCTTAAGGAGAGCCTGTTGGAGCCTTTGAAAGGGCTTGGTAATAGGTTTGAGGAAAGGATTGTGGGTTGGTTCTAACACTGCTTCATATAAGGGATGAGAAAGAATGGAAAAGGAAGGAACCCACGAATGTAAAAAAAAAAAAAAAAAAAAAAACCTGGCTATTCCTAAGAATGATAAAATCTTTTCCTTTGTAGAAGGAACAGTTAGAGGCTGAATCAGATTCTTTCTATCTAAGGTTGTGGGTTGGGGTAATTGTTAGTCCCAAATAGGTGACCTGAGGTGTGGACAATTGGACAATTAGACTTTAGAAGAAGAGACCCTGTAGCCTCAACTGGAGAGGAAATTTAGAGGAGCAGAGGTGTCAACTTGCTAATTTCTAGAGAGAGACTAAATAGAAGGACATCATCTATTTAAAGTCTAACCTTAGATTTAGGGGAGACAGAGATAGTAAGTCAGAAACCAGGGCCTGACCAAAAGGTGTGGGTTGTCACAGAATCCCTGAGGTAGTACAGTCCAGTTAAGTTGTGTAGTAAATTTGGTATCACGATCTGTTCAGGTAAAGGCAAGTATAATCTGTGACTGGTCTTCTAGAGAAATAGAGAAAAATGCATTCTTCAGATCTAGGACTGAGAAATGAGAAGTCCCCAAGGGGACTTGATGTGTTCTTGGATTCTGTTAGCAAGAACTTTATTGAGGATTTTTGCATCGATATTCATAAGGGAAATTGGTCTGAAGTTCTCTATCTTTGTTGAGTCTTTTTGTGGTTTAGGTATCAGAGTAATAGTGGCTTCATAAAATGAGTTAGGTAGAGTACCTTCTACTTCTATATTGTGGAATAGTATGTGAAGAACTGGAATTAGATCTTCTTTGAAGGTCTGATAGAACTCTGCACTAAATCCGTCTGGTCCTGGGCTTTTTTTGGCTGGGAGACTATTAATAACTGCTCTATTTCATTAGGGGATATGTGACTGTTTAGATGGTCAACTTGATCCTGATTCAACTTTGCTACCTGGTATCTGTCCAGAAATTTGGCCATTTCGTCCAGGTTTTCCAGTTTTTTTGAGTACATCCTTTTGTAGAAGGATCTGATGGTGTTTTGGATTTCTTCAGGATCTGTTGTTATGTCTCCCTTTTCATTTCTGATTTTGTTAATTAGGATGCTTTCCCTGTGCCATCTAGTGAGTCTGGCTAAGGGTTTATCTATCTTGTTGATTTTCTCAAAGAACCAGCTCATTGATTGTTTGATTCTTTGAACAGTTCTTCTTGTTTCCACTTGGTTGATTTCACCATTGAGTTTGATTATTTCCTGACTTCTAATCCTCTTGGGTGAATTTGCTTCCTTTTCTTCTAGATGTTTTAGGTGTGTTGTCAAGCTGCTAATGTGTGCTCTTTCTAGTTTCTTTTTGGAGGCACTCAGAGCTATGAGATTTCCTCTTAGGAATGCTTTCCTTATGTCCCATAAGTTTGGGTATGTTGTGGCTTCATTTACATTAAACTTCAAAAAGTCCTTAATTTCTTTCTTTATTCCTTCCTTGACCAAGGTATCATTGAGAAGAGTGTTGTTCAGTCTCCATGTGAATGTTGGCTTTCTATTATTTATTTTGTCATTGAAGATCAGCCTAAGACCATGGTGATCTGATAGGATGCATGTGACAATTTCAATATTTTTGTATATGTTGAGGTTTGTTTTGTGACCAATTATGTGGTCAATTTTAGAGAAGGTAGCATGAGGTGCTGAGAAGAAGTTATATCCTTTTGTTTTAGGATAAAATGTTCTGTAGATATCTGTTAAGTCCATTTGTTTCATCACTTCTGTTAGTTTCACTGTGTCCCTGTTTAGTTTCTGTTTCCATGATCTGTCTATTGGTGAAAGTGGTGTGTTGAAGACTCCCACTATTATTGTGTGATGTGCAATGTGTGCTTTGAGCTTTACTAAAGTTTCTTTAGTGAATGTGGCTGGCCTTGTATTTGGAGCATAGATATTCAGAATTGAGAGTTCCTCTTGGAGGATTTTACCTTTGATGAGAATGAAGTGCCCCTCCTTGTCTTTTTTGATGACTTTGGGTTGGAAGTCAATCTTATCAGATATTAGGATGGCTACTCCAGCTTGTTTCTTCATACCATTTGCTTGGAAAATTGTTTTCCAGCCTTTCATTCTGAGGTAGTGACTATCTTTTTCTCTGAGATGAGTTTCCTGTAAGCAGCAAAATGTTGGGTCTTGTTTGTGTAGCCAGTTTGTTAGTCTATGTCTTTTTATTGGGGTGTAGAGACCATTGATATTAAGAGATATTAAGGAAAAGTAATTGTTGCTTCCTGTTATATTTGTTGTTAAAGTTGGCATTCTGTTCTTGTGGCTGTCTTCTTTTAGGTTTGTTGAGGGATTATCTTCTTGTTTTTTCTAGGGCGTGGTTCCAGTCCTTGTATTGTTTTTTTTTTTCTGTTATTATCCTTTGAAGGGCTGGATTCGTGGAGAGATAATGGGTGAATTTATTTTTGTCATGGAATACTTTGGTTTCTCCATCTACGATAATTGAGAGTTTGGCTGGTTATAGTCGCCTGGGCTGGAATTTGTGTTCTCTTAGTGTCTGTATAACATCTGTCCAGGCTCTTCTGGCTTTCATAGTCTCTGATGAAAAATCTGATGTAATTCTGATAGGCTTGCCTTTATATGTTACTTGACTTTTTTCCCTTACTGCTTTTAGTATTCTAGCTTTATTTAGTGCATTTGATATTCTGATTATTATGTGTCGGGAGGAATTTCTTTTCTGGTCCAGTCTATTTGGAGTTCTGTAGGCTTCTTGTATGTTCATGGGCATCTCTTTCTTTAGATTTGGGAAGTTTTCTTCAATAATTTGGTTGAAGATGTTTGCTGGTCCTTTGAGTTGAAAATCTTCATTCTCATCTACTCCTATTATCCATAGGTTTGGTCTTCTCATTGTGTCCTGGATTTCCTGGATGTTTTAAGTTAGGATTTTTTGCATTTTTCATTTTCTTTGATTGTTGTGCTGATGTTCTCTATGGAATCTTCTGCACCTGAGATTCTCTCTTCCATTTCTTGTATTCTGTTGCTGATGCTGGCATCTATGGTTCCAGATTTCTTTTCTAGGGTTTCTATCTCCAGCGTTGCCTCACTTTGGGTTTTCTTCATTGTGTCTACTTCCCTTTTTAGGTTTAGCATATTTTTGTTCATTTCCATCACCTGTTTGGATGTGTTTTCCTGTTTTTCTATAAGGACTTCTACCTGTTTGGTTGTGTTTTCCTGTTTTTCTTTAAGGACTTGTAACTTTTTAGCAGTGTTCTCCTGTATTTCTTTAAGTGAGTTATTAAATTCCTTCTTTATGTCCTCTACCATCATCATGATATATGTTTTTAAATCCAGGTCTACCTTTTCTGGTGTGTTAGGATGCCCTGGACTGGGCAAAGTGGGCGTTTTGGGTTCTGATGATGGTGAGTGGTCCTGGTTTCTGTTAGTAGGATTCTTACATTTACCTTTCGCCATCTGGCAATCTCTGGATTTAGTTGTTATAGTTGTCTTTGTTTAGAGATTGTTCCTCTGTTGATTTTGTTACCCTCTATCAGCAGACATGGGAGACTAGCTCTCTCCTCTGAGTTTCAGTGGTCAGAGCAGTCTCTGCAGGCAAGCTCTCCTCTTTCAGGGAAGGTGCACTGTTATCTGGTGTTTGGACCTCCTCCTGGCTGAAGATGAAGGCCCAAAACAGGATCTTTCCCAGGAGCTGTGTTGCTTTGGCCAGGAAGGTGGCCGGTTGTCTGGAGCCGAAGATGGCGCCACCTCAGAAGCTCTCTGGCTCTCGCCTGTTCCAGAAAAGGCTGGCCTCTGTATTCTACACCCTCACCCGTACAGCCTGCCCTCCGCGGAGTCCCGGAGCCAAGGAGGCTCCCGCCGCCGGGGCCTGTGGCAGAAACCTCTCGGGCTGGGCTGACCCCTGTGCTCTCACCAGGAAGGTGGCCCCTCCTGTATTTCTTTAAGTGAGTTATTAAAGTCTTTCTTGATGTCCTCTACCATCATCATGAGATATGCTTTTAAATCCGGGTCTAGCTTTTCGGGTGTGTTGGGTTGCCCAGGACTTGGCGAAGTGGGAATGCTGGGTTCTGATGATGGTGAGTGGTCTTGGTTTCTGTTAGTAAGATTCTTACGTTTACCTTTCGCCATCTGTTAATACCTGGAGTTAGTTTTTATCGCTGTCTCTGTTTAGAGATTGTTCCTCTGGTGATGCTGTTACCCTCTATTAGCAGACCTGGGAGACTAGATATCTCCTCTGAGTTTCAGTGGTCAGAGCACTCTCTGCAGACAAGCTCACCTCTTACAGGAAAGGTGCACACTTATCTGGTGTTTGGACCTTCTCCTGGCCGAAGATGAAGTGCCAAAACAGAACTTTTCCCAGAAGCTGTGTTGCTTTGACCTGTCCCAGAAGCTGTTAATTTCAGTAGTCCACACTCTCACCTGTGCAGACTACTTTCTGTGAAGTCCCGGAACCAAAATGGCTCCCGCGGACCCTGTGGCTAGGGCCTCCCCGGCCGGGCAGACACCTGACCTCTGGCCGGGAAGGTGGCCGGATGTCTGAAGCCCGAAAATGGCGCTGCCTCAAAAGCTCTGTGGCTCTCGCCTGTCCCAGAACCTGTTAGCTTCTGTAGTCCACACTCTCACCTGTGCAGGCTGCTTTCTGCTGAGTGCAGGAACCAAGGTGGCTCTCGCCGCTCTTGAGTCAAAATCCTAGCCTCCCAGGCTGGGCAGACCCCTGTCCTCTGGCAGGGGAGATGGACGGATGTCTGGAGCCCGAAAACGGCACTGCCTCAGAAGCTCTGTGGCTCTAGCCTGTTCCAGAAGCTGTTAGCTTCTGTGGTCCACACTCTGGTCTGTGCAGACAACTTTCTGTGGAGTCCCGGACATCAACCACTCTTTAAGAGAAACAATTCAAATTGCTATTAATCACTGCCCATGTTACATGAATACTGACTATAACAGTCAAGTATTTGAGATGTTTTGTCAACAAGTTATTAATTCTAAAGGACAAGATATTGTGGAACTTTAAAACTTTAACTTTAAGAATGAAGACCAAAGTGTGGACACTTTGCCCCTTCCTAGAAATGGGAACACAACACCCATGGAAAGAGTTACAGAAACAAAACTTGGAGCTGTCACGAAAGTATGGAATATCTAGTGATTGCCATTTCCAGGGATCCATCCCATAATCAGCTTCCAAGCGCTGACACCATTGCATACACTAGCAAGATTTTGCTGTAAGGACCCAGATATAGCTGTCTCTTGTGAGACTATGCCGGGGCCTAGCAAACACAGAAGTGGATGCTCACAGTCAGCTTTTGGATGGGTCACACGGGCCCCAATGGAGGAGCTAGAGAAAGTACCCAAGGAGCGAAAGGGAACTGCAACCCTATATGTGGAACAACAATATGAACTAACCAGTACCCCGGAGCTCTTGTCTCTAGCTGCATATGTATCAAAAGATGGTCTAGTTGGCCATCACTGGAAATAGAGGCCCTTTGGACTTGCAAACTTTATATGCCCCAGTACAGAGGAACACCAGGGCCAAAAAGGGGGAGTGGGTGGGTAGGGGAATGGGGAGTGGGGTGGGTATGAGTGACTTTTGGGATAGCATTGTAAATGTAAACGAGGAAAATTCCTAGCAAGATTTTATTGAAAGGACCCAGATGTAGCTATCTCTTGTGAGACTATGCCGGGGCCTAGCAAACACAGAAGTGGATGCTCACAGTCAGTTAATGGATGGATCACAGGGCTCCCAATGGAGGAGCTAGAGAAAGAACCCAAGGAGCTAAAGGGATCTGCAACCCTATAGGTGGAACAACATTATGAACTAACCAGTACCCCGGAGCTCTTGACTCTAGCTGCATATGTATCAAAAGATGGCCTAATCGGCCATCACTGGAAAGAGAGGCCCATTGGACACGCAAATTTTGTATGCCCCAGTACAGGGGAACGCCAGGGCCAAAAAGGGGGAGTGGGTGGGTAGGGGAGTGGGGGTGGGTGGGTATGGGAGACTTTTGGTATAGCATTGGAAATGTAAATGAGCTAAATACCTAATAAAAAATGGAAAAAAAAAGAAAAAGAAAAAAAAAAGTTTACGATAAAACAAAACAAAACAAAACAACAACAACAAAAAAATTTAACTTCTTAAAAGACAAAGAAGTGGGAAATTATATCCCTGTGCATATTATTTAGTGTATTGCTGTGCACATTATTTAAATCATACTTTTATTTTAGAATTTTGAAATTTGGATGTCAAAGAACTTAATGCTTTATAGTATCTTAAAAGGATCTACTTATTGGCATATGGTTTGATCCTAAACAGCTCTCTTATTAGTGAAAGAAAAAACATAGGTTCTCTCCACGGAACACTGCAGAAGCATGATGGGTAATTCGTTTGACAAGCTGGCAGGTGAGTTGGCTCCGTGCCCTGACTGAAGTGACAAGGAAGCTAAATTGGGTACATGTTTTCGACCCATCCTTGCTTGCCATTTTTCCAGTTTGGACTAGTGAAGATCTCTTGCTTCAAGCTTTTAAAACTTTATGGCAAAATGAACATCAGAGACTGTATATTCTGACTAGAAATATTAGTCATATAATAGTCATAATGATTTTTCTTTTTTCTTAAAGGTGACCAGTTATTCAAACTCAGTCTTGGACTGGTATAGTAATAAGTCCAATATTAGAGATTCCTATTGAAGATCGCTAAAAATCTTGATTATCTAGCAAAGTTAATTCAGAGCACAGCTTCCACTTCCAGAGAATCTCTGGCCTTTTTACTAATTTACCAGCTCCCACACACCTGGAGGCCAGAGCCTGAGCTTGATTGTTGCTAATTTCCAACTGAATAAAGTACCTGGGCTTTCACAAAGAAACTTTGTACTGTTGCCTTTCACTGTCTGGATTTTATTTTTCAAGCAGGTCAATCAACACCCTTCAGCCTGCCTGTACCAGGTGTGCATCCCTGCCCCCAAGAGTGTGCAGATGGCAGCTACTAATTTTCATTCTAAAAGCATTCCAGTACATATTGTGGCTTTTGGTCTGATTCATCAGGCCATAGAGACAATAAAGATGAGGAGGGTGACCTCTAGCTCCCAATATAGCCTAAGAGTCACAAATTGTGGTGTGACAATTGGCATAATTCTTGTAGAGGCATTGCTGAACCCATACATGTGAGCTGCTGGCCGGCCTCAACAAAAAGGTACCTGCAAACCTAGCAAGTAAAGTTTTACCATCCCCTGGCAGGCTGGAGCTTGCTGAAGTCATTTTCCCTAAAGTTGCTGAGGTGTTTATTTCATATTTGGAACCCTTCCTAGGTAAGGGCTCCCTGTTTTAGATTTATTTGAATACAAACCTGGCATAATCTTGAACCAGGATGTCCAGTTTAAGTGAAATGTACTTTAATCTGAGTAACTCAGAAAGTTGCATGGACCCCAGATGCCTGATGAAGGTCAATTACCAACAATCTTGCCAGTTGTTTGTGTGAGAATGATCTTTGTCTCTGATGTCCTCCATCAACCGGTGGGTGTGAGCTGTATATTTCTTCTTTACAATGGAGTCTCAGGCGGCACCAGGTTGGGTTATGTCATCAGAATATATATAGGTGTTTGGGGTGTTTGTTGGGGAGTCAGGTCAGCAACCTGGCAGTGGAGGACCACAGTTCATAGGAAAAGTCACTTAGCCTCTAGAAAGTTCAATAAATTCTCTTTGTTATTAATATCCTGTCTTGTAGTGGTAAGATGCCGCCTTTATCGTTCATACATACATGCAGTGGACAGAGTAGTAAAAATCATAGCAAAGTCCATCTATATGGTAGTAGAGTTTCCATTTTCCTATCTGAGAGCTTCACTCAGATTAATAATTTTTTGTTCTCAGGGCCAAGATACCTGGCTTATGACTACATCATTTACAATAAAGTACCTGCTGTACAGCTGCCAAGCTTGCCATGAGTGTGCAAACATTTGGAATTCAGACCACAAGAATGCTGTAAGTTTAAAGATGCTTGTCCCCCAGTCTTCCCAGGAGAACCCTGTGCTGGGAGATGAGAGAGTTGGTTGTGGCTGAGAGATTAGGGTATAAGGGAAGAAGAACAAATGCCAAAAGGGTGAATTCCAGCAACTTCAGCTGGGCCCCTGGGAGAGTAGGCAGCTTCAATCTACCAGAATATAGCTCTGGGGTGGATTCAGGGCAAAGCACAGGCAGGTCTATTCAATTTTTCAAGCTGGAGCCAGGAGTATGCTAGGAGATAAGAATATCTGCCAATACCTTTGATTCTTTTTTCCATTGACTAAGGTCTGAGTCTTCAGGCACCCGGTCATCTGGGTCCAGGTTGATGCTGCAGCATGTCTTCTAACCCGCCTACCACCAGAGGGCAGCAGCGTACATTCACAACAATTGTTGAGAAGTCAGGAAGCCCAGGAATCTTATGTGTGGAAGAGGACATAGCAAAAGAAGAAGAATTCCATACCACCTGCGTTCATGCCTGCCATGCCCTGGGTTTGGGCCCCAATCTGAACCATCTCCTGCACATAACCATGCAATCATAATGAGGAATCTTGAGATCTGTGACAATCTCTCTCTTCTCCCCAGCCCACAGCTCCATTATACCCCACTCTAATCACTAAGGATCACTCAAGATACTTCACTGTCTTCCGTTTTTCCAAAGTCCCTAAGTCACTTTAAGACTTTCTATGTCCTCTGTAAACAGTCACATACTCATGTCTGAGGCTAGGTACACATGCGGAGATAAGAGTGTAAGAGACAAGAATGAAGGAGAGAAAAGTGAGGAAGGAAAAATAAAGAGCTATTTATGTGGTAGGTCTGTGTTCCCCAAACACCATGGGATGATCCAAGGATATCCAACATAAGGTGTGACTTCTTCAAAATAGCCTTGAGTGAGCAGCTTAGCCCAGAGAAGACCTAAGGATCCAAAGCGTTGCTGCATATTACTACTGTGTGCAAAGAGGCCAGGAAGCTATCCCAGGAAATTTCATCACATCCCTCAATGGCAGATGCATTCTACTGAGAAGAGAGCAACAGTTTCACTTGGTAAATATTGCTGTCACATGATGTCAATGTATATGCATCTCCTATGAGATTAACTCATCTGGAGCCCTGCCTGCCGCAGGAGCCAGCACTTGTCCAAGCTGCCACAGGTCAACCTGGTCCTTGGTTTTCCTAAAGACTCCTTAGTCTGAGGGAATTTACTTTCCCATACTTATGAGACCCAAATAACCCATTTCCCAAATCTAGGCAGGAAAACCAAATGGAAATATTTGGGGCATCTATGAGAAAATTCTCCTTCAGGTCAGCATCACTCTGTGAAGGCCAAGCTACCCTAACCTCAAGTCTACACCAATGGTACTGAATTTTTAATAAAAATTTCTCAGGAGAAATTTCTTTTACTATGACTGGCCTTTTTGCTTAATCTCAAAACCAGAGTTAATAATATACTCTGAGGTCACTTCAGATGTAGAACAATGCCTACTGTATGCATTTCTTTTGTATAACCTCTCTTTAAGGGACTAATGGAACAACCAACCTTACTTGCCTTGAGTTTTAAGTAACCAATCATTATAATCTGATGTAAGGCATAGCTGTTATTTTAAAATATGTTTTTCAATGCTTCTGACCCAGAGTGTAATGAATGTGTATCTATGTAAGTGTTACAATGATCACATTTGGAAAATGGTAAATAGGATCAAAGCTGTTTTTAAAAATGAATACCCACCACAAATATTGAATAAAACATACAAATAGTGCATGAAAAAAATGGTATTTGTAATGTTTTTTATCCAGATCAGTTGAAGTCAGTTATTTATTCACTTGAAAAACACTGTGAAACATTTATTTAAGTATCACTAATTTTTCCCCATATGGTGCTTTCTGTGTGGCTCAATGGGGATAGAGACAAAGAAAGAGAGAGAGGGAAGAGGGAGAGAGAGGGAGAGAGCAAGCAAGAGCGAGCGAGAGCAAGCAAGAGGGAGAGAGAGAGAGAGAGAGAGAGAGAGAGAGAGAGAGAGAGAGAGAGAGAGAGAGAGAGAGAGAAATTGATTCAGTTATTCAGGCTGATACAGACCCAGATTCATGCAACAGAGAGAAACAGTGGAAGATATGGAGGGAGAGAAATAAAGAATTCAAATCTTGGATCATTCTTCGTTAAATTCACCAAGGAAATGCATTTATATTTATTTTCCATAATTGCCGCAGACCCTCTGGGCCCCTATGTCTGCGTGGAACTGGTCTCTAGTCGCAGGTGGGCAAAGCTTAGGATGAATTGACAAACAGACACACACAGGAGAGGTTGTGTGAAATTTGAATGTTTTTTTCAAATCAATCATCAGACTTTTTATGCAGAAGACAATAAGGAAGTTGGGTGACATATTCATAAGGTACAAATGAGGTACCCGGAATCGTACATAAAACAGAGGAATGCAAACACAAGAGGTCTAAAAGGAACCACCTGGGATAGAATTCATTGATAACAACTAGGATCAACAAGGGCTCCACCTAAGATTCACTAATCTTAGAAGCCAGGGTCAAGGGCTTTGCGCCCTTGCCATAGTTCCTATTTTAGTCTATTGTATAGTCCACCTTCCCCTTAGGCCATTGTAAAACGTGTGTGTGTGTGTGTGTGTGTGTGTGTGTGTGTGTGTGTGTGTATAGGTGTAACTTCGCTATAGTTCTAAGTATCTATTCTGGTTACTCCTTTGGTCTGAAACTTCCTTCTTCCTCAGTGATGGTAAATTCCTGTGTAAGGTAGTGACCTAGCTTTTATTCAAAGTGATAGTGTAGTACCAGAGGCTATTCTTATCACCAACATTCTTGCTGAATTTCAAGCCCATGGTCTTGCTCAAGGACGTTCTAGAACTGTTGGAACACTGGCAGAAAGCTTTACCTATGCCAGAATTCAATCTTAAAAGGCACTTATAATAAGAAAATACTGAAAGGTAGCACGTGGATCCATATACTAGACTAACTCGGGAATGGAAAATTAATGTATGGGTAAGAGGGAACGCCAGACTCCAGGAGGAGAGCTTCCTTGAAGCTCTTTGCCTCATGAGTGACTTTCAAGCCTCTCAGCTTAAGCTGACTCGACCAGAGCGTGTGGCACATAATATAACACTGATGGGTTTTGGGTACTCTAAAATCATTTCTACATTCAAGCAATTGCATTTTGGTATTCAATATGGGGGATATTTTTCTGTTTTAGGGAACATTGCTGTATTACCTAGAGTTGTCAGAAGGTGTTGACCTTGAATATATTTTGAAAGCCAGATGTCAGCACTTGATTGCCGAGTAGTCCCTGAAAAAGCACAACTTTATCACTAGGATGTAAAATAATAGTAATGTGGTCCGGTAAATCAATAATAATAATAATAATAATAATAATAATAATAAGGCATTTTTGAGTGACCATTTCAGGAGACAAAACTCCAGGCTAAAGAGCATCAAAGTAATGGGGATGGGCATTGACAGAGAGGAGGTCATGTCAACTATTTACCAGACTCTCAGGAATACAGGAGATAGGAGTATTCCAGGTGCTGAAGTATAACTCTATATGATCTTCCTGAAGTTATTCTTGGATTAGCTAATACAAATGTTTATGTTTGTCCCCTTAATTACTCATTAGTGTGCTGAAACAAGAAACCCTTCCAGTCAAGAACATTGGATAGGAGTTTTTCAGTAGCTCCTTGAGAAAGAATGTTCTGGGACAGAGTTTTACAACTCCATTGAGACAGAAACTTCTACCCTAAAGAGAGCAAGGTAAGGGGGAAATATAGAGTTGAAAATGGCAGCTTTGCTTTGAAAGCTTGCACACACTTATTCTGTACTTTGATGGGGGAATTACCTTTGCCATGAATCCTTTGACTGTCAAAAGTTGGGGAATTGGTAAACCAATTAGAAACATCATCTACTGTGCCTACAATGTCTTTTTTGAGAACAAGTTTGATGGAAACTCGAATATAAAGTTTATTAAAAAATTCAACTGAGTTCAGTATCTGTCTGGGCAACCAGATTTTTGATTCTGTCAAGTAAATCAAGGTTATGTCGAAGGAGTTAACATAGTTGTCAGAAATATTTATTATTTCAATTATGTATAATTTTATGATTAAAATTACAGATTCCAGCCTAATCACAAACTTTGTTTAGTGGTAGTAATCATA
The DNA here is from genome assembly GCF_000001635.26 of Mus musculus. Taxonomy (NCBI): domain Eukaryota; kingdom Metazoa; phylum Chordata; class Mammalia; order Rodentia; family Muridae; genus Mus; species Mus musculus. Next base: position 25,914,629 of record NC_000086.7, on the reverse strand, counting down.
TTTCTTACTGTTTTAGGATTTAGGGATGGAGTTGACTGGCAAGGTGCTTATTACACTTGATGCAGTGTCTGCTTCTTTAGCAATATAACCTTCTGCTGAGTCAACCCTAATATCATAGAACTGGGATGTAAGAGGCTGTTTCATAATAATGCATTGCCACACACTACCTGTTCCTCTACTGAGCAAAACACACCAACTCATTACCTTCCAAACTCACCATTGGCTACTCAGTATCTTGGCTACTTCTGGCTAGATATGTGCCTCTCAGAATGAGTCATATGACTCAGCCTGGGAGACAAAGACCCTGTTGTGTCACCATTTCCACTGTACTGTGAGAATTAAATTCTCCCAAGGGACAGGAACCATACTATATAACTATCTTTTCCTTTCTGGAAAAGAGATCAGAACCCACAGATACAAAAGCGTGGACACTGGATCCAGGGGCTGAACACAGGCCCTCTCACTTGGATGTTGGTACAGGATCCTCAGTTATCATCTTGACTCCTCAAATGCAGAGTGATGCCCAGGGTGGTCATGCCTGCCAAGGATTTGCTATCGCTGTGGTCCATACCACACCCAAAGTCCTAGAGAACATACAGCATAAAAAGATGTGTCGCTGCCATGGGGGACACAATCACCTTCCTCAACTAGTTACTAGGCTCCTAAATAGCTTCAAAACTGGATGGGAGAGGATATATTTCAACTTATGCTGGAAGGGGGAAATGCTGTGGTTATTCTGTTTCCTTAACAAAAGAAAAATAATGATAGTAATTGCTAACCAAACTGTGTGCTCTTCTCTAAGGCAGATATTGCTCCCACTCTCCACATTCAACAGTTAGCTGTAGTTTTTATAGGGTTGAGGCCTCATGGGCGTTCTATGTCCACTTTGCCACATATCCTGTCCATCTTCATCTCATGTTTAAACTATAATACTGGTGAGTCCTGATTAGTATAGAGAGAGTAAGGAGGGATATATGAGAGGGCCTGAAGGGAAAAATGATAAGCGATAAACAATGTAATTATAGCATAAACTCAAAAATTGAATGAAATTTCCTTCCTCTGGCTGGACTTCCTGTTTGGTCCTCAGTGGGAGGGGATGTGCTTAGTTTGGCTGGGACTACCTGTTCCAGGGCAGGGTGAGACCTGAGGGGACTTCCTCTACTCTGAGAAAACAGGGAGGGAGTAGTGGGGAAGCGATGTAAATTGAATAAATAAATAAATAAATAAATAAATAAATGAAAGAAACCTTTGAAGTTGGTTGTGCTGGCTCATACCTTTAATCCCAGCATTCAGGAGGCAGAGACATTCACAGATCAGAGTTGGAAGCTAGCCTGTTATACATAAAGAGTTCCAGGAAAGCCAAAGCTATAGATTGAAACCTGTCTTTAAAAAAAAAGAAGTAAAGAAAAAGAAAGAAAGAAAATTAGGAGCTGAAGGGGTTAGCATCCCCAAAAGAGGAATAACATTATGAACTAACAAGTACCCCCAGAGCTCCCAGGGACTATATCACCAACCAAAGAGTACACATGGTGAGAATCATGGCTCTATCTGCATATGTAGCAGAAGATATACTAGTCATTCCTCAGTAGGAGGAAAGGCTCTATGTCGGCTCTATGCCCTACTGTAGAGGAATGTCATGGCCAGGAAGCAGGTGTGGGTAGGTTGGTGAGCAAGGGGAGGGGGAGGAGATAGGGGGTTTTGGGAGAGGAATACAGGAAAGGGAACAACATTTGACATGCAAATAAGGTAAATATCTAATGAAATATATTTTTGGTCTATAAAAAGTTTAAAAAAATAAAATTCAAAAAAATATTATGAGCTGTGATACTACTACATGGAATGTCAGCAGTCCATACATGGGATTCAAGATTAAACATTAGAATGAAAAGAAGAAAAGAAAAGAAATACCAGAAAAGTAAAGGTAGAACAAGGAAAAAAAAAAAAACCTTTAGGGGACCAGAGCCTTTCCCTAAAGTTATAGCCTGACTGTGATATCTGTTCCTCAACACAGTTTGACGTGTCTGGTTACAGTGGGAGAAATTCTGCCTAACCCTACAGAGACTTGATGTACAAGGGTGGGTGGATACCCACAGGAGGCCACTGCCCTCTCAGAGAAAGAGATACAAGATAGTGGTAGGGTCTCTATAAGGGGGGACAAGCAGTAGGGAACACTTGATACAAATATTTAATTTTAGAAAAGACTTTGATGTCAGTGACAATGATTCCCCCAAAAGTTCTTTTATTGTTTATAATATTTTGGGTATACTGTTTTTGTTTGTTTGAAATTAAGAATTGCTCTTTCTATTTTTGTGAAGAATTGTCTTGGAATTTTGATGGTATTTGCATTAAATCAGTGGATTACTTTTGGTAAGATGGCCATTTTCATTGTTAATCCTACTGATTCATGAGTAAGGGAGATCTTTCTGTCTTCTGAGGTCTGCTTTCCTTCCTTTCTCCAGGGACTTGAAGTCCATTTCATACATGCCTTTCACTTGAGTGGTGAGTAACACTGAGGTATTCTATGTTATGTGTGGCTACTTGAATGGTGTTGTTCCCTAATTTCTTTCTCATCTACTTTATCATCTGTATAAAGGAAGGAAACTGATTTGTTTGAGTCAATGTAATATCTAGCCACATTGCTGAAGTTGTTTATCTATCATAGGAGTTCTCTGGTAGAGTTTTGAGGGACATTTATGTATCATATCACCCATGAATAGTCATACCATGACTTCTTCCTTTCCAATTTGTATATCCTAAGATCTCCTTTTGTTGTCTTATTGCTCTAGCTAGAACTTTGCTGGTGGCCAGCCCTGCCAGGTTCTTCTCTTTTGTTTGTTTTGATGAGGCAGCAGAGTGGGGAGAGCATCAGTGGAGTGTAAGACTTCATATTACAAGATACAGGGGTAAGACTGTCTTTCAAGATATCTAGAGTTGCTGTATAATAATAAAAAGTTTACTTATCTAAGTCTAAGTTACTTTGCTGCTGTAGCTGACCTGCCTCCTGTGTTTCTCTGAGACCTGAAACTGTGGTCTCTGGCACTTAACACCTCATCCTAAAATAGCATGGGATTAAGTAAAGAATTAATTGCTAGAGACTTTTCTCTTTTGTCCAGATGCCTCTTACTTCTCAGTCTAGGGGGAAGCATGGAACAATAATCTTCTATTGAATGAGAAGAAGAGAATAGTGCTCACAGAAGGAAAAATTTTGCATAAGAAAATATGCATAAACACATAAATTCACATAGAGTTACACAAATGCATATTCACACATTCCAATTCAAACCTGTAAGGTTCAACTTGCATGAATTGTGTCAATTACATACTTACATGAACACATCCATACAGACCTATGCATATGACACAAAGATCAAGCACTGGTGCAGGAAACTAAATCATTCTGGATGAAAAATGTGCTCCAATCTTTATTGCATAAAGAAAAAAGTTTCTACCCTTTTAATGCTGAATGAATTTCACACAAGATTTTAAGAACAAAGCTTTGTTCTTTAATAAGGCTAAGCTTGCCTTAGTAAGAAAAGACATGTTCTGTCCATAGTAAGGAGAAACTTGCCTGCTACTTCTGCTATCTCTGCAGGTTCCTTTTCCTCTTTCCCTCTGCATTCTGCACATTGCTCTATTAGTTTTTTTTTTTTTTTAATGTTACTCATAGTTTAGAATTTATTCCACTCTGCATTTTTTCTAATCTTGCTCTCTTCTCTTTCCTCCTTTCTCTCAACATCTTCTCTTCCAATGCTATTCCTATACTTCTAAGTTCTTCTTCAGCTCTGTTATGTCCATAAACTGTTCTATCTAAAAATTTCTCAGCTCATTTCTTTTCTCTTCTCTTTATCCTCAGCACTTACACATCTTACAGAATACATGACCACATGTTAAAAAGATCATCAAATGTTCACACATAAAATCATAAATTGAAATAGAATTTTACAACAGAGAATGCTTACATGAATATACACTAGGAGTAATTATCTGGCTAAATATTCAGCTAAGAAGGTTCACTGAAAGGTAAAAACCATAAGTAAGTTATTAGTGAAGTTTTGTATAGTAAACATAGTCAATATTATATTTTCTATACCAGAGCCTTTAATTAATTGTTAGTTATATTTTTACGACCTTTGGTTAATTGTTTTACAACCATTTGGAATGTAGTAGTAGTACATTGTAGTAGTACAATGTAGTAGTAGTAGTAGTAGTAGTAGTAGTAGTAGTAGTAGTAGTAGAAAGTCTGGTTATTATGTAGAGGAATTAACTGGTAACACATGGGAGACTGGCAGAGTTCTCATTTCAGTTTTGACTATCACAAAAGGATCTAGTAGCAGACACACTAAAAAAGAGCTTAATAAACGCTGATATAACTTTAGGAAATCTGATAGGATCATCTTCAAGATTTAAGAGATCATGTATTTTCATATATAGCATCACTACAAGCCAGTATATCTTTGTAGATCTGCAGAGATCTGCTCAGAAGTGTGGGCTAATTCCTAGTGTTATGTTCAATTTATATGTTCAATAATAACAAGAAAAGCATTAGGAGGAATCGTTCCTGAAATGATTTTCTCCTGGGACATGCCTATTGGAGCAAATCTCTCGTGGATTATAATCCAAGACAGACCATCTCAGGAAGATCACTTATTACTTATTAGCTTGTCATATGATGACTCCTGACAACTTCAAGTACTACACTGAATAAATAGGGAGAGAGTGGGCACCCTTGTATTGTAACTGGGTGCTGGTTTCCTTCATATTGGTTTTATTATATTATATTAGTTGTGTGTCAGGAGTTCCTGATCTCTACAAGACTTTTATCATGAAGGAGCTTTGGATATTGGCCTAGGCTTTTTCAGGGTCTTTTGAGATGATAATTCTTTTCCTTTGAGTTTGTTTATATAGTGGATTACTTGATGGGTTCTGGGGACAGGGAATGGGGAAGAATTTTCTGTGAGCTGGAACTAGGACACATGGGCTCCAGAAGAATATGCAGTAGAGGATGGTCTTATTGGACATCAATCGGAGGAGAGGCTTTTGGTCCTCTGAAGGCATGATGCCCTACTGTAGGGGAATGCCAGGACAGGGAAGCAAGAGTGGGTGGGTTGGTGATCAGAAGAAGGGGGATGGGATTGGGGTTTTTGGAGGGGAAATTAGAAAAGGGGATAACATTTGAAATGTAAAAAAAAAATCTTATAAATAAAAGAAAGCTTGAAACACACAAAACAAAACAATCAAACAAACAAAACAAAAGGCCTTTGGTGGGAAGGACATGTCTCCTCTATCCCATATCCTGAGGTGAGAATATCCAGGGAAGCTTGTAGCTATAAGAAATGAACTTTGCTGCAAGTAGGGGAAGAGAAAGTAGCTAGGGATCCTGTCGTAAAATATGCGTGCTTGCGCACTATGTTTTCTATCAGAAAGACTTAGAGGGAGCCAGGGCAATATTCCTATATTTCTGAGGAAATGTGTAAACTGCTGGACTGCTATTGTTTGCCATCTCTGATGGACATGGCCTCAAATGGAAGTGGTATACTATGCCTTCTGTATCTAGTAGGCCAAGAGATCTGGAGCCCTGTCTGTTTGAGGAGCCTGTACTGACTCTGGCTGCCAGAATCACTAGAACCTTCTTTCTCCCTGGACTTGAAATACTGAAGGAATCTTTTGCCCTGCCTCTCTGCCACTCTCAAATCATGCCAAGCAAAGCAAAGCAAAGCAAAGCACTGGGGGCCTCAGCAAGATAATTAGTTTTCATGATAGTATTTTGTCTAGAATGCTAAACTCTCCTTTACCTAGGTCCTTGGACCTTTGCTCAGAAAAAACACCCTAAAAAGTGGACTGCCACCAGGCGTCTAGGTGGCAACCTAGCATCTTAGGCATTTCAGGCTACAGGTGCATTTCCCAGAGTGAGTCAGGGAAATGGCCTTTAGGTCGAAGACCACACAGGGCTCACATTTCCACTGGACTGAGACAATCCAGTCATGGGTATTACACCATCAAGACGTAGAGATTATACACATATAAGACAAAAGTAACACCACTCTTAGTTTAAATAGAAGACAGAATCCTCAGACACCAAACCATGAATACTGGGCCCAGGTCCTCTCACTGTGCTACAGCAATATCCCGACTTTTTGTAGCATCCTCAGCTGTAATCTTGACAGTAGCAAGGTAGACTAACATACCTCATCAGTGCTGTGCTGACACTTTGGAACTATAACCAAGCTTTTAGAGACCACTGCATATAGATGAAGTTGGGAAGGTGCCACTGCATATATAAGTACCTGCATCAACCAGGGCTTAGAGCAAGAAGTGGCTTCAAAACTTGCTGAAGGCAGGTCTCCTGTGGACACATGGATCATCCTGCACAAAAGCCTCAGAAACAAAACCATGGACACTGAAACCAGGTGTATAGTTCCATTATGCTTCGTTAGGAAATTACAATATCCTAAATTGGACATTGGCCCAGGACCCTCAGCTATCAGGTTGACCCCAGGGTATAAGAAAAACCCCAAGGCAGTCTTACCAGTATTGTGGTACACCATGGTTACACTGCACAACCAAGGTCTTAGAGATCACTGGACAAGGGAAAAGTCATACATGCAGAGACAGACACCTTCATTGTATAAGGGATGGTGTGAGAAAATGCTTCAAACCTTGGTGAAGGCAGGTCTCAGGCAGAGACAGGGGAAAACTTACCCCATTGTCTTTACCTCTGAGGTCTTGTGTTTCCCAGATAGGAGTTCAGATTCTTATGAGAAGGACATTTATTGCCAAATCTCTTTCATCATATTGTCCAAAGACCACAGTCTATGCCATCAGGTACCCTAGGCATGGATTAGAGTGTCAACTTAATGCCATCTTTTGCAGCTTGCTCATGGCTCATCAGGGAATATCCCCCCAAAATATGTGGTAAAATAACAGGTTATGCATGATCCCTATCTTGAGAGAATAATATTTCATAAGAAAAATGCTGCATCTCTGCTTCTTCCTGCTTGTTGGGCTCTGCATACTGACCCATAGGGATCTCCTTGGGATTGCTCATCATCCATTATGATCTCCTGGTCTATTGAAATCTAATACTTCTCCCCACCACATCCCCTCAAGGTTACTGAGTATATTTTTATTTTTATATTTTATCTAAGGGTCCCCATGCCTCTCTATGGAAGACATAGCCGAATTTAGTATGTAGAATTGTATATCTTAATATATAGAAGGACAATATATTTTAAATATAGCAGAAGAATTAATAAATCTTGATGCAAACTGGGTGTGGAGTCAGATAAAAGGTGCTTTTAATGGCAGTTAGACATCACTGGCAATGTGGATAGGATATCACTATTGGGGTAGTGTTGGTCTATTCTCCAAGAAAACATACAAAGATGTGGGTAAATTTATTGTGGGGTATGGCCCAGCCAATGAAGCAGGTAAATAACACCATCCACAACAGCCACAAACCACAGAAAACATCTTGGGTACGTACCCACACAAATAAAAGTTGAGTATGACAAAATATTTTAAATGTTTATAGAAATAAATCAAAGAGGACACCAGAAGATGATATTTAGATCACTAAATTGCCTAATAATTAGAGAAGCTTCCTATAGCAGCTGATGGGTGCAGAGATCCACTGTCAAGTATTAGGTGGAGATCAGGGAATTCCTTGGGATATGTGGAGAAAAGATTGCAGGAATAAGAGGGGTCAAGGATACCAGGAAATCACAGTCTACAGAGTCAACTCATCAAGGTTCTTAGGTGTTCATTAATATGGAAGCAACAACCACAGAGCCCCTGTGGGTCTGTGCTAGGCCCTCTACATTCATGATATAGTTGTGAAGCTTGGGGTTTGTGTCGTCCTCCTACCAGTGGGAATGGGGTTGTCTAAGACTCTTTTGCCTGTTTGTGGAACCATTTTCCTACTAGTGGATTACTACATACTGTCTTGTTATTAAAGTATATGTTTGGGTTTGTTGCATCTTGTTATGTTCCAGGATTCAGTTTGAGTATTTTACTGAGTAATTTTTTTTTCCATTTTTTATTAGGTATTTAACTCATTTACATTTCCAATGCTATACCAAAAGTCCCCCATATCCACCCACCCCCACTCCCCTGCCCACCCACTCCCCCTTTTTGGCCCTGGTATTCCCCTGTACTGGGGCATATAAAGTTTGCAAGTCCAATGGGCCTCTCTTTCCAGTGATGGCCGACTAGGCCATCTTTTGATATATATGCAGCTAGAGTCAAGAGCTCCGGGGTACTGGTTAGCTCATAATGTTGTTCCACCTATAGGGTTGCAGATCCCTTTAGCTCCTTGGCTACTTTCTCTAGCTCCTCCATTGGGAGCCCTATGATCCATCCATTAGCTGACTGTGAGCATCCACTTCTGTGTTTGCTGGGCCCCGGCATAGTCTCACAAGAGACAGCTACATCTGCGTCCTTTCAATAAAATCTTGCTAGTGTATGCAATGGTGTCAGCGTTTGGATGCTGATTATGGGGTGGATCCCTGGCTATGGCAGTCTCTACATGGTCCATCCTTTCATCTCAGCTCCAAACTCCGTCTCTGTAACTCCTTCCATGGGTGTTTTGTTCCCAAATCTAAGGAGGGGCATAGTGTCCACACTTCAGTCTTCATTCTCCTTGAGTTTCATGTGTTTAGCAAATTATATCTTATATCTTGGGTATCCTAGGTTTGGGGCTAATATCCACTTATCAGTGAATACATATTGTGTGAGTTTCTTTGTGAATGTGTTACCTCACTCAGGATGATGCCCTCCAGGTCCATCCATTTGGCTAGGAATTTCATAAATTCATTCTTTTTAATAGCTGAGTAGTACTCCATTGTGTAGATGTACCACATTTTCTGTATCCATTCCTCTGTTGAGGGGCATCTAGGTTCTTTCCAGCTTCTGGCTATTATAAATAAGGCTGCTATGAACATAGTGGAGCATGATTTAGGTGTTGCTATGAACTGTGGTAGAACTATGACACCACAGGGTCGCTGTCGAGTCAGAGAATGAGTTTGGCAGTGTTCCTTATGTTTCCATTTTCTGAAAGAATTCAACATATATTGAGTTAGTTCTTTGAAACTCTGGTAGAATTCTGTGTTAAATTGAATTGACCATTGACTTTTTAGTTATTTATTTGTTTGGGAGATTTTTAATGCTTGCTTCTATTTCTTTAGTGTTACTGGGCCGTGTAAAGTGTTTATGTGTAATTGATTTAACATTCATAATTGGTATCTTCTAAAAAACTCTTTTTTCATTAAGATTTTCCAATTTTGCAGAGTACAGGATTTTTTTTTCTTTTTAGATATTTTCTTTATTTACATTTCAAATGCTATCCTGAAAGTTCCCTTTACCCTCCCTCTGCCGTGCTCCCCTACCCACCCACTCCCTCTTCTTGTCCCTGGTGTTCCCCTGTACTGGGGCATATAAAGTGTATAAGACCAAGGGGCCTTATGCAATAGTGTCTGAGTTTGGTGGCAGATTATAGGATGGATGCCCGGGTGGGGTAGTCTCTGGATGGTCCATCCTTTCATCTTAGCTCCAAACTTTGCCTCTGTACCTCCTTCATTGGGTAATTTGTTCCTTATTCTAAGGAGGAATGAATAATCCACACTTTGGTCTTCCTTTTTCATGATTTTCTTGTGTTTTGCAAATTATATCTTGGCTATTGTAAGTTTCTTGTTTAATATCCACTTATCAGTGAGTCATTGTGAAGTGACTTCTATTGTTATTGGGTTACCTCACTCAGGATGATATCCTCCAACTCCATTCATTTGCCTAAAAATTTCATAAATTCATTGTTTTTAATTGCTGTGTAGTACTTTATTTTGTAAATGTGCCACATTTTCTGTATCCATTCCTCTGTTGAGGGACATCTGGGTTCTTTCCAGCTTCTGGCTATTATAAACAAGGCTGCTATGAACATAGTGCAGAATGTGTCCTTATTACAAGTTGGAACATATTCTGGGTATATGCCCAGAAGAGGAATTGCTGGATCTAGTGGTAGAACTAAGTCCAATTATCTGAGGAAATTCCATACTGATTTCCAGAGTGGTTGTACAAGCTTGAAAACCCACCAGCAACGGAAGATTATTCCTCTTTCTCCACATCCTCGCCAGCATCTGCTCTCACATGAACTTTTTATCTTAGCCATTCTGTCTAGAGTGAAGTGGAATCATAGGGTTGTTTTGATTTGCATTTCCCTGATGATCAAGGATGTTGAACATTTTTTCAGGTGCTTCTCAGTCCTTCAGTATTCCTTAGTTGATAATATTTTGTTTAGATCTGTACCCCATTTTTAATGGGGTTATTTGAATTTCTGGATTCCAGCTTCTTGAGTTCTTTGTACATATTGGATATTACTCCCCTATCAGATTTAGGATTAGAAAAAATCCTTTCCCAATCTGTTGGTGGTCTTTTTGTCATATTGACAGTGTCTTTTGCCTTAAAGAAGCTTTGCAAATTTATGAGGTCCCATTTGTCAATATTTGATCTTACAGCATAAGCCATTGCTGTTCTGTTTAGGAATCCTACGCCCACCACACCCCGTGCCCATATCTTCAAGGCTTTTTCCTACTTTCTTCTCTATAAATTTCAATGTCTCTGGTTTTAATTCGAGTTCTTTGATCCACTTAGACTTGAGCTTGTACAATGTGATAAGAATGGATCAATTTGCATTCTTCTACATGATAACCACCAGTTGTGCCAGCACCATTTGTTGAAAATGCTGTCTTTCTTCCACTGGATAGTTTTGGCTCCCTTGTCAAAGATCAAGTGACCATCAGCATGTGGGTTCATTTCTGGGTCTTCAATTCTATTGCATTGATACACCTGTCTGTCACTGTATCTGAACATGCAGTTTTTAATCACAATTGCTCTGTAGTACAGCTTGACATCAGGCATGGTGATTCCACCAGAGGTTCTTTTATCATTGACAATAGTCTTTGCTATCCTAGGTTTTTTGTTATTCCAGATGAATTTGAAAATTGCCCTTTCTAACTCAGTGAAGAATTGAGTTGGAATTTTGATGGGGATTGCATTGAATCTATAGATTGCTTTCGGCAGGATAGCTATTTTCACTATATTAATCGTGACAATCCATGAGCATGGGAGAGCTTTCGATCTTCTGAGATCTTCTTCTATTTCTTTCTTCAAAGACTTAAGTTCTTACCTACAGATATTTTACTTCCTTAGTTAAAGTCACACCAAGGTATTTTATATTATTTGTGACTATTGTGAAGTGTATTGTTTCCCTAATTTCTTTCTCAGCTTGTTTATCATTTGAGGAGAGAAAGACCACTGATTTGTTGGAGTTAATTTTTATCCAGTTACTGCACTGAAACTGTTTATCAGGTTTGGGGGTTCTCTGGTGGGATTTTTAGGGTCACTTATATATACTATCATATCATCTGCAAATAGTGATATTTTGACTTCTTCCTTACCAATTTGTATCCCCTTGATCTCCTTTTGTTGTTGAATTACTCTGGCTAGGATTTCAAGTACTATATTGATTAGGAAGGGAGACAGTGGGCAGCTTTGTCTAGTCCCTGATTTTAGTGGGATTGCTTCCAGTTTCTCTCCATTTAGTTTGAGGTTGGCTACTGGTTTGCTGTATATTGCTCTTATTATCTTTAGGTTTGGGCATTGAATTCCTGATCTTTCCATGACTTTTATCATGAATGGATGTTGCATTTTGTCAAATGCTTTCTAAGCCTCTAAGGAGACGATAGTGTGCTTTTTTTCTTTGACTTTGTTTATATAGTGGATAATGTTGATAGATTTCCAGATTCAAACCATCCCTGTGTTACTTGGAGGAATCCTACTTGGTCATGGTGGATGGTCATTTTGATGTGTTCTTGGATTCGGTTTGCCAGGATTTTATAGATTATTTTTGCATCGATATTCAAAAGTGAAATTGGTCCGGAGTTCTTTTTCTTTGTTGGATCTTTCTGTGGTTTAGGTATCAGAGTAATTGTGACTTCATAAAATGAATTGGGTAGAGTACCTTCCATTTCTGTTTTGTGGAATAGTTTAAGGAATTGGAATTAGATCTTCTTTGAAGGTGTGATGGAACTCTGCATTAAACCCATTTTGTCATGTGCTTTTTTGGTTGGGATACTATTGATGGCTATTTCTATTTCTTTGGAGAAATGGGACTGTTTAGATCATTAATCTGATCCTGATTTAACTTTGGCACCAGGTATCTGTCTAGGAAGTTGTCCATTTCATCCAGGTTTTTTAGTTTTGTTGAGTAAAGCCTTTTGTCATAGGATCTGATGATGTTTTGGATATCCTCTGTTTCTGTTGTTATTTCTCCTTTTTCATTTCTGATTTTGTTAATTGGGATACTGTCCCTGTGCCCTCTAGTTAGTCTGGCTAAGGGTTTTTCTATCTTGTTGATTTTCTCAAAGAACCAGCTCTTTATTTGGTTGATTCATTGAATAGGTTTTGTTTGTTTGTTTGTTTGTTTCCCCTTGGATGATTTCAGCCTGGTGTTTGATTATTTCCTGTTGTCTACTCCTCTTGGGTGAATTTACTTCCTTTAGTTTTAGAGTTTCTAGGTGTGCTGTCAGGCTACTAATGTATGCTCTCTCTAGTTTCTTTTTGGAGGCACTCAGTGCTATGAGTTTAACTCTTAGTACTGTCTTCATTGTGTCCCATAAGTTTGGGTATGTTGTGGCTTCATTTTCATTAAACTCTAAAAAGTCCTTAATTTCTTTCTTTATTTCATCATTGGCCAAGGTATCATTGAGTAGAGTGTTGTTCAGTTTCCCTCTGAATATTAGCATTCCATTATTTTTGCTGTTATTGAAGATGACCCTTAGTCCATGGTGATTAGATAGAATTCATGGGATAATTTCAATATTTTTTTATCTGTTGAGGACTGTTTTGTGACCATTTATATGGTCAATTTTGGAGGAGGTGCCATGAGATGCTGAAAAAATGGTATATCCTTTTGTTTTAGGATAAAACAATCTGTTGATATATATTAAAACCATTTCTTTCATAGATTTTGATAGTTTCTACTGTCTCTGTTTAGTTTCTGTTTTCAGGATCTGTCAATTGGTGAGAACAGGGTTTTGAAGTCTTCCACTATTATTGTGTGAGGTGCAATGTGTGCTTTGATCTTTACTAAACTTTCTTTAATGAATGTGGCTGCCCTTGCATTTGGAGCATAGATATTCAAAATTGAGAGTTCATCTTCATAGATTTTACCTTTAATGACTATCAAGTGGCCCTCATTGTCTTTTTTGATAACTTTGGGTTGGAAGTCAATTTTACTCGATATTAGAATGGCTGCTCCAGCGCTTCCCGTTGGTGCCAGCAATGAGTCACCTTGGCGCAGAGTCAGCAGACACCCCCAAGGTCCCTAGGGGATTTTCAATTCGATCTTAGGACCTCTGGTGAGTGGAACACAACTTCTGTTCCAATCCAATCACATGGGACCTGAGACAGCATTATGGAAGCAGAAGGCAGTCACAAGTCCCTTCCAGTTGGTTCCAGTACCTGGTCACTATGGGCATGAAGTCAGCGGACACTCCCATGGTCCCAAGAAGACAGGTTCTGAGGCAGAACCCATTTCAGACTACAGACATCAGGACACCTTCCCTGACAGAGGAGAAGTGTACCCCCCTCCCGGGAGGGCCTTTGTCTGAGGACCTGGAGGAGCCATCTTGGTTCCTGGAAAACTCTAAGACTATTCTGCACAAATGAGAGTGTGGACTACAGAAGCTAATAGCTTCTGGGACAGGCAGAAGCCACACAGCTTCAGAGGAAAACCCCGCCTCAGGCTCCAGACATCAGGGTACCTTACCTGCCAGAGGAGAGGTGTCCCCCCATCATGCGAGGGCTTTGCCAGAGCACCTGGGGGAGTCATATTGGTTCCTGGATCCCTTTGAGACTAGTCTGCCCAGATGAGAGTGTGGACTACAGAAGCTAACAGCTTCAGGGACAGGCCCTGTTTCAGGCCTTCATCTTCTGCCAGGAAGCAGGACTGAACGGCAGATATCTGTGCACCTTCCCTAAAAGAGGAGATCTTGCCTGCAGAGAGGGCTCTGCACACTGAAAATCAGGAGAGATCTAATCTCCAGGGTCTGCTGATAGAGGCTAACAGAATCATGAGAGGACCAAGGTCTAACCAGAGATAACTAAAACAACTAACTCCAGAGATGATCAGGCAACCGTAAGGATGTTACTAACAGAAACCAAGACCACTCACCATTATCAAAATGAGGCACACCCACCTTACCCAGTCCTGGGCACCCCAAAACACCCGAAAAGCTAGACCTGGATTTAAAAGCATATCTCATGATGATGGTAGAGGACATCAAGAAGGACTTTAATAACTCACTTAAAGAAATACAGGAGAAAACTGTTAAGGAGTTACAAGTCCTTAAAGAAAAAACAGGAAAACACAAACAAACAGATAGAATTCCTTAAAGAAAAACAGGAAGACACATCCAACAGGTAATAGAAATGAACAAAACCATACTAGACCTAAAAAGGGAAGTAGGCACAATAAAGAAAACACAAAGTGAGGCAATGGTGGAGATAGAAACCCTAGGAAAGTAATCTGGAACCATAGATGCGAGCATCAGCAATAGAATACAAGAGATGGAAGAGAAAAATCTCAGATACAAAAGATTCCATAGAGAACATGGGCACAACAATCAAAGAAAATGCAAAATGCAAAACGATCCTAACTCAAAACATCCAGGAAAACCAGGACTTAATTAGAAGACTAAACCTACTGATAATAGTGGTAGATGAGAAGGAAGATTTTCAAATTAAAGGGCCAGCAAATATCTTCAACAAAATTCTAGAAGAAAAGTTCCCAAACCTAAAGAAAGAGATGCCCATGAACACACAAGAAGCCTACAGAACTCCAAATAGACTGCACTAGAAAAGAAATTCCTCCTGACACATAATAATCAGAACAACAAATGCACTAAATATAGATAGAATATTAAAAGCAGTAAGGGAAAAATGTCAAGTAACATATAAAGGAAGGCCTATCAGAATTACATAAGACTTTTCACCAGACACTATGAAAGCCTGGATAGTTATTATACAGACTCTAAGAGAACACAAATGCTAGCCCAGGCTACTATACCCAGCCAAACTTAAAATTACCATAGATGGAGAAACCAAAGTATTCCATGACGAATCCAAATTCACACAATATCTTTCCACAAATCCAGCCCTTCAAAGGATAATAAAGAAAAAACAACAACACAAGAACAGAAAACACATCAAGCCCCTTCCGCTCCACTCGAGCCCCAGGCTACCTTGCCAGCAGAGTCTCGCCCAACACCCGCAAGGGCCCACACAGGATTCCCCACGGGATCCTAAGACCTCTGGTGAGTGGAACATAGTGCCTGCCCCAATCCAATCGCGCGGAACCTGAGACTGTGGTACATAGGGAAGCAGGCTGCCCGGGCCTGATCTGGGGCACAAGCCCCTTCAGCTCCACTCGAGCCCCAGGTTACCTTGCCAGCAGAGTCTTGCCCAATACCCGCAAGGGCCCACACAGGACTCCCCACGGGATCCTAAGACCTCTGGTGAGTGGAACACAGTGCCTGCCCCAATCCAATCGTGTGGAACCTGAGACTGCAGTACATAGGGAAGCAGGCTACCCAGGCCTGATCTGGGGCACAAGCCCCTTCTGCTCCATTCAAGCCCCGGGCTACCTTGCCAGCAGAGTCGCCTGACACCCGCAAGGGCCCAAACAGGTCTCCCCATGGGATCCTAAGACCTCTGGTGAGTGGAACACAGCGCCTGCCCCAATCCAATCGCGCGGAACCTGGGACTGCGGTACATAGGGAAGCAGGCTACCCGGGCCTGACCTGGGGCACAAGCCCCTTCTGCTCTACTCGAGCCCAGGGCTACCTTGCCAGCGGAGTCGCCTGACACCCGCAAGGGCCCACACAGGATTCCACACAGGATCCTAAGAACTCTAGTGAGTGGAACACAACTTCTGCCAGGAGTCTGGTTCAAACACCAGATATCTGGGTACCTTCCCTGCAAGAAGAGAGTTTGCCTGCAGAGAATACTCTGCCCACTGAAACTAAGGAGAGTGCTACCCTCCCGGTCTGCTTATAGAGGCTAACAGAATCACCTGAAGAACAAGCTCTTAACAGTGACAACTAAAAGAGCTAGCTTCAGAGATTACCAGATGGCGAAAGGCAAACGTAAGAATCCTACTAACAGAAATCAAGACCACTCACCATCATCAGAACGCAGAACTCCCACCCCACCTAGTCCTGGGCACCCCAACACAACCGAAAATCAAGACACAGATTTAAAAACATTTCTCATGATGATGATAGAGGACATAAAGAAGGACTTTCATAAGTCACTTAAAGAATTACAGGAGAGCACTGCTAAAGAGTTACAGGCCCTTAAAGAAAAGCAGGAAAACACAGCCAAACAGGTAGAAATCATTAAAGAAAAACAGGAAAACACATCCAAGCAGGTAATGGAAATGAACAAAACCATACTAGAACGAAAAAGGGAAGTAGACACAATAAAGAATACCCAAAGCGAGGAAACGCTGGAGATAGAAACCCTAGGAAAGAGATCTCGAACCATAGATGTGAGCATCAGCAACAGAATACAAGAAATGGAAGAGAGAATCTCAGGTGCAGAAGATTCCATAGAGAACATCAACACAACAGTCAAAGAAAATACAAAATGCAAAAGGATCCTAACTCAAAACATCCAGGAAATCCAGGACACAATGAGAAGACCAAACCTACGGATAATAGGAATTGACGAGAATGAAGATTTTCAACTTAAAGGGCCAGCTAATATCTTCAACAAAATAATAGAAAAAAAAACTTCCCAAACATAAAGAAAGAGATGCCCATGAACATACAAGAAGCCTACAGAACTCCAAATAGACTGGACCAGAAAAGAAATTACTCCCGACACATAATAATCAGAACAACAAATGCACTAAATAAAGACAGAATATTAAAAGTAGTTATGGAGAAAGGTCAAGTAACATATAAAGGCAGACCTATCAGAATTACACCAGACTTTTCACCAGAGACTATGAAAGCCAGAAGAGCCTGGACAGATGTTATACAGACACTAAGAGAACACAAATTCCAGCCCAGGTTACTATACCCGGCCAAACTCTCAATTACCATAGATGGAGAAACCAAACTATTCTATGACAAAACCAAATTCACACATTATCTTTCCACGAATCCAGCCCTTCAAAGAATAATAACAGAAAAGAACCAATACAAGGACGGAAATCACGCCCTAGAACAAGCAAGAAAATAATCCCTCAACAAACCAAAAAAAAAAAAAAAAAAAAAGAAAAAAAGACAGCCACAAGAACAGAATGCCAACTCTAACAACAAAAATAAAAGGAAGCAACAATTACTTTTCCTTAATATTTCTTAATATCAATGGACTCAATTCACCAATAAAAAAAAATAGACTAACAGACTGGCTACACAAACAGGACCTAACATTCTGCTGCTTACAGGAAACCCATCTCAGGGAAAAAGACAGACACTACCTCAGAGTGAATGGCTGGAAAACAATATTCCAAGCAAATGGTATGAAGAAACAAGCTGGAGTAGCCATTCTAATATGGGATAAAATCGACTTCCATCCCAAAGTTATCAAAAAAGAAAAGGAGGGACACTTCATACTCATCAAAGGTAAAATCCTCCAAGAGGAACTCTCAATTCTGAATATCTACACTCCAAATGGAAGGGCAGCCACATTCATTAAAGACACTTTAGTAAAGCTCAAAACACACATTGCAACTCACACAATAATAGTGGGAGACTTCAACACACCACTTTCATCAATGGACAGATCATGGAAACAGAAACTAAACAGGGACACATTGACACTAACAGAAGTAATGAAACAAATGGATCTGACAGATATCTACAGAACATTTTATCCTACAACAAAAGGATATACCTTCTTCTCAGCACCTCATGGGACCTTCTCCAAAATTGACCATATAATTGGTCACAAAACAGGCCTCAACAGATACAAAAATATTGAAATTGTCCCATGTATCCTATCAGACCACCATGGCCTAAGGATGATTTTCAATAACAACATAATTAATGGAATGCCAACATTCACGTGGAAACTGAACAACACTCTTCTCAATGATACCTTGGTTAAGGAATGAATAAAGAAAGAAATTAAAGACTTTTTAGAGTTTAATGAAAATGAAGCCACAACATACCCAAACCTATGGAACACAATGAAAGCATTTCTAAGAGGAAACTCATAGCTCTGAGTACCTCCAAGAAGAAACGGGATAGAGCACATACTACCAGCTTGACAACACATCTAAAAGCTCTAGAAAAAAAGGAAGCAAATTCATCCAAGAGGAGTAGACGGCAGGAAATAATCAAACTCAGGGGTGAAATCAACCAAGTGGAAACAAGAAGAACTATTCAAAAAATTAACCAAACGAGGATTTGGTTCTTCGAGAAAATCAACAAGATAGATAAAGCCTTAACTAGACTAACTAGAGGGCACAGGGACAGCATCATAATTAACAAAATCAGAAATGAAAAGGGAGACATAACAACAGATCCTGAAGAAATCCAAAACACCAGCAGATCCTCCTACAAAAGGCTGTACTCAACAAAACTGGAAAACCTGGATGAAATGGACATTTTTCTACACAGATACCAGGTACCAAAGTTAAATCAGGATCAAGTTAACGATCTAAACAGTCCCATATCCCCTAAGGAAATAGAAGCAGTCATTAATAGTCTCCCAACCAAAAAAAGCCCAGGACCAGATGTGTTTAGTGCAGAGTTCTACCAGACCTTCAAAGAAGATCTAAGCCCAGTTCTGCACAAACTATTCCACAAAATACAAGTAGAGAGAACTCTACCCAACTCATTCTATGAAGCCACAATTATTCTGATACCTAAACCACAGAAAGATCCAACAAAGATAAAGAACTTCAGACCAATTTCCCTTATGAAGATCGATGCAAAAAATCCTCAATAAAATACTTGCTAACTGAATCCAAGAACACATTAAAGCAATCATCCATCCTGACCAAGTAGGTTTTATTCCAGGGATGCAGGGATGGTTTAATATATGAAAATCCATCAATGTAAACCATTATATAAACAAACTCAAAGACAACAACCAAATGATCATCTCTTTAGATGCAGAAAAAGCATTCGACAAGATCTAACACCCTTTCATGATAAAAGTCTTGGAAAGATCAAGAATTCAAGGCCCATACCTAAACATGATACAAGCAATCTACAGCAAACCAGTAGCCAATATCAAAGTAAATGGTGAGAAACTGGAAGCAGTCCCACTAAAAACAGGGACTAAACAAGGCTGCCCACTTTTTCCCTACCTCTTCAACATAGTACTTGAAGTCCTAGCCAGAGCAATTCGACAACAAAAGGAGATCAAGGGGATACAAATTGGAAAATATGAAGTCAAAATATCACTTTTTGCAGATGATATGATAGTATATATAAGTGACCCTAAAAATTCCACCATAGAACTCCTAAATCTAATAAACAGCTTCAGTAAAGTAACTGGATATAAAATTAACTCAAACAAGTCAATGGCCTTTCTCTACACAAAGAATAAACAGGCTGAGAAAGAAATTAGGGAAACAACACCCTTCTCAATAGTCACAAATAATATAATATATCTTGGTGTGACTCTAACTAAGGAAGTGAAAGATCTGTATGATAAACCTTCATGTCCCTGAAGAAAGGAATTAAAGAAGATCTCAGAAGATGGAAAGATCTCCCATGCTCATGAACTTGCAGGATCAACATTGTAAAAATGGCTATCTTGCCAAAAGCAATCTACAGATTCAATGCAATCCCCATCAAAATTCCAACTCAATTCTTCAACGAATTAGAAAGAGCAATCTGCAAATTCATGTGGAATAACAAAAAACCTAGGATAGCAAAAACTCTTCTCAAGGATAAAAGTCCTTCTGGTGGAATCACCATGCCTGACCTAAAGCTTTACTACAGAGCAATTGTGATAAAAACTGCATGGTACTGGTATAGTGACAGACAAGTAGACCAATGGAATAGAATTGAAGACCCAGAAATGAACCCACACACCTATGGTCACTTGATCTTCAACAAGGCAGCTAAAACCATCTAGTGGAAAAAAGACAGCATTTTCAACAATTGGTGCTGGCACAACTGGTTGTTATCATGTAGAAGAATGGGAATCGACCCATTCCTCTCTCCTTATACTAAGGTCAAATCTAAGTGGATCAAGGAACTTCACATAAAACCAGAGACACTGCTTCTTATAGAGGAGAAAGTGGGGAAAAGTCTCAAAGATATGGGCACAGGGAAAAATTTCCTGAATAGAACAGCCATGGCTTGTGCTTTAAGATCGAGGATTGACAAATGGGACCTCATGAAACTGCAAAGCTTCTGCAAGGCAAAAGACACCATCAATAAGAAAAAAAGACCACCAACAGATTGGGAAAGGATCTTTACCTATCTTAAATCAGATAGGGGACTAATATCCAATATATATTAAGAACTTAAGAGGGTGGACTCCAGAAAATCAAATAGCCCCTTTAAAAGATGAGGTTCAGAGCTGAACAAAGAATTCTCACCCAAGGAATACCGAAAGGCTGAGAAACACTTGAAAAAATGTTCAACATCTTTAATCAACAGGGAAATGCAAATCAAAACAACCCTGAGATTCCATCTCACACCAGTCAGAATGGCTAAGATCAAAAATTCAGGTGACATCAGATGCTGGCGAGGATGTGGGGAAAGAAGAACACTCCTCCATTGTTGGTGGGATTGCAAGCTTGTACAACCACTCTGGAAAACAGTCTGGCGGTTCCGCCAAAAATTGGACATAGTACTACCGGAGTATCCCGCAATACCTCTCCTGGGCATATATCCAGAAGATGTCCCAACTGGTAAGAAGGACACATGCTCCACTATGTTCATAGCAGCCTTATTTATAATAGCCAGAAGCTGGAAAGAACCCAGATGTCCCTCAACAGAGGAATGGATACAAAAAATGTGGTACATTTACACAATGGTGTACTATCCAGGTATTAAAAACAATGAATTCACGAAATTCCTAGGCAAATGGTTGGACCTGGAGGGCATTATCCTGAGTGAGGTCACCCAATCACAAAATAACTCAAATGATATGTACTCACTAATAAGTGAATATTAGCCCAGAAACTTAGAATACCCAAGATATAAGTTACAATTTGCAAAACACATGAAATTCAAGAAGAACAAAGACCAAAGTGTGGACACTTTCCCCCTTCTTAGATTTGGGAACAAAACACCCATAAAAGGAGTTACAGAAACAAAGTTTGGAGCAGAGACAAAAGAATGGACCATCTAGAGACTGCCATATCCAGGGATCCATCCCATAATCAGCCTCCAAACGCTGACACCATTGTATACACTAGCAAGATTTTGCTAAGAGGACCCTGATATAGCTGTCTCTTGTGAGACTATGCCGGGGCCTAGCAAACACATAAGTGGATGCTCACAGCTAGCTATTGGATGGATCACAGGTTCCCCAATGGAGGAGCTAGAGAAAATACCCAAGGAGCTAAAGGGATCTGCAACCCTATAGGTGGAACTACATTATGAACTAACCAGTACCCCAGAGCTCTTGACTCCTGCTGCATATGTATCAAACGATGGCCTAGTCGGCCATCACTGGAAAGAGAGGCCCATTGTACTTGCAAACTCTATATGCCACAGTACAGGGGAACGCCAGGACCAAAATGGGTGGGTAGGGGAGTCTGGGGAGGATATGGGATAGCATTGTAAATGTAAATGAGGAAAATGCCTAATTAAAAAAAGATTTTTGTAGCATTAATTTTTGAGATAAATAATAAAGTAATTGACCCTTTTTTATAACAGCAAATAGCAGTCTACCTGTAAGAGTAACTGGCTGAAAAAAAATGTTACCTTGCTTGCTTGCACATGTTTAATCTATAACAACTTGCTTAGATATAAATATATGTGGATTCTAGGAGGAAAATTGTTTTTTTATTAATAATTTATAAACAGATCATTGTGGGTGTATATTTTGAAGATGTTTTTCCTTACATATACTCATAATTATGCAAGAGAAGAAAACAAAAAGTAATCACCTTGCATTTTATACTACCTGAAAGATTTTACACAGATAAGTAAGCAGTGTGAGAAAAGTAAAGTTGGAGCTGTGTTCAATATCAAATATGACTATATATGTAAAGTGGTTGATGCTTTGCTCTATCCATCAAAATATACATGTAAAATTGCTTGTGATTCTTAAAGCTTGCTTTTTCACCAAGTGTGTAAATATGTCAGAAATAATATCATGGGCACCAAAAACAGGGTTATAGTTGCATTATGCTTCATTAGGGGATTACAACATCCAGAACTGGATATTGGCTTGGTACCCTCAGCTATCAGGATGACCACCGAGTATAAGGAAAACCCCAAGGCCGTCATTCTTACCAGCATTGTGGTAATACCATGGTGTTGAGGTAAATCTCCTCCCAAATGTGCCCCAGCAATGAAAACACAACTCAGTTAATATGATTACATGCTGTGCTCCAAGATTGGACAGATCTACCACTATGCTATCATCTTCCACAGCTTATGAGACCCCTTAAAACCTGCAGTTTCCCCAGGCGATGGGCTTCTGCTCTGCTTTTCTTTGTTTTGCTCCACCTCTGCATCCTCTCCCTCTTCCATTTTCTCCTTCTTCTCTCTCCCACCTTCCACTCAACCTTCCCTTTTACCTGCACAATCATCAGCTTTCCTTTATTTTACAAATTAAGGTGGGAAGCAGGTTTTTAGGAAATCACCTGAGTGCTGACTAACTCCTTGTTTACAAGAGACCTAACACCCAGTTCATTATGGTTGTTAATTAAATAGAACCTCTGTCATCTATCCTTAGGTAAAGCCACGTTCTGCGTCTGGCTATCACTGGGCTTTAAATACAATGCCATCTGAAAAACATCCTCTCAAATCTGTTCCTCTTAAAGTAAAAAGCCTCAGTTCTCTAGGAGACTATGTAGTTTTTCAACCCCATCAGAAATTCAAGAACCACTGATTTTAACTGAAAATATATAGGAAGCCTAAAACAGCTTCCAAAACTTAGCCAATTTACAGAGAAAACTGATCACCTGGATAGTCCCTTACTTCAACACATTGGAGCATCGGTATTCAGCCTACTGGCCAGGGTCATCTGACAGACTTTCAGATACAGTAATATTAAGGACTAGCCTACTCTGGCTCATCAGAATCAAGCTGTCCTAGCCTGTAATTGTATCCTTTCCTTGAACTGTATTATGTCTGTAGATGAAATGAGGCAATTCTTGCCTAGTGGTTATTTTGTCACAAATGGAGTACCTCAAAGATACTCAGTTTCTTTTTTGAATCAAGGAAAGGAAACCTGTCAGGAGCAGACGTGTCTTAACAACATGTGAATAAATAATATTAAAGCTCAAATTCTGTGGACTTCTAATGTTTTGAAAGCCAGCTATCTATGTGAAGTAATCTAGACTGTTGTCTGTTAACTACTCTCAGCCATTTCTAATTAAAATAACTGAAAACACCCAAACAATAACCTCATAGCCTTAAATTTCCTATTTGGCTTTTAACTCACCTGCTTAAACATCTCAGATCTGATTATAATAGCAGCAATAGAAGGACTGGGTCTAAGCCCTGAACTTCAAATTTTTTTTAGTATCTAAGACAACCTATAATAACCACCCCCAGCCCTGAAGCTTAGGGAACTTGGATGACAACTCTTCATGACTTCATCAAGCTGAATATGGGTGTTGAGTTACGTTTGAAGGTAGAAGAAAGAGTAGGGAAATGTGAGAGTTAGTTGGCCTTATGTAGGACATACCAATGATTGTATTCATCTCTGATGTCTGTGACCTGACTGGATCCAGATGAAAATCCAAGACATCAGCAGTTCAGGGAAGTCAGTTCAGCATGTCTGATGATGAAATTCACCAAGGCTGTATATTCTGTAATATATAAATCTCAAAACAAAATTTTAGTATCATCAAGATAAACTTTGTGCTGGCTATTTTTGTGTCAACTTGACACAGCTGGAGTTATCACAGAGAAAGGAGCTTCAGTTGGGGAAATGCCTCCATGAGATACAACTGTAAGGCATTTTCTCAATTAGTGATCAAGGGGGAAAGGCCCCTTGTCGGTGGGACCATCTCTGGGCTGTTAGTCTTGGGTACTATAAGAGAGGAGGCTGAGCAAGCCAGGGGAAGCAAGCCAGTAAAGAACATCCCTCCATGGCCTCTGCATCAGCTCCTTTTTCCTGACCTGCTTGAGTTCCAGTCCTGATTTCCTTGGTGATAAACAGCAGTATGGAATTTTAAGCTGAATAAACCCTTTCCTCCCCAACTTGCTTCTTGGTCATGAGGTTTGTGCAGGAATAGAAACCCTGACTAAGACAAACTTGTAATTTGATTCTCTGGAATCTACACCTTAGGTGTCTCCCTCTACCAAATCTGATCCATATAACTCTGGAAGGTGTAAGTACTTTAATCACGTTTTCCAAAAACAGATGACTAAACCTGTTCCACAAATTAGCATGTCCTTTAGCTGGGAACCAAGAAAACCTTTAGGTTGCCCTCTGTCCCATAGGAACAATTAAACAACCACAATACACAAAACCACACTCATTTTAGCCTATTTAGGTCTTTCTAATTTGTCATGTCAGGATATTATCCCAAAATTCCCATGGAGCCCACATTAGACAGAATATGACTCTCCTTCAAACTTTATTATACTATCTTTAAAACAAATGATTCACACTTCTATTTTCTTTCCTTTTCCTTTCCTCTTTCATCTTCTTTCTTTTCCCCTTTCCTTTCTCCTTACCTTTCATTTCCTCTTTCCTATCCTTTTCACTTTTTTTCCTCTTCCCTCTCTTTCCTTTCTTTTCCTTTCCCTTTCCCTTATTCCCTTTTCCCTTTTTCCCTTTTCCCTTTTCCCTTTTCCCTTTTCCCTTTTCCCCTTTCCTTTCATTTCTATATTTGCTTATAAGCAGTAGCTTATCAAATCAGGATTTTACCCCAAAATTCTCTAGAAACACACGTTACAAAGAATATGAGTACCCTGTAATACTTATTAGAGCAGTATATCTTTATACCATATTTAAAGAGATTAATTCAACCTTCCCCTAATACCTGTTATACCAGCTATCTGTTACGTTCTCTACCTGGAGCTACAGACTTCTATTAATTAATACCTGTTCATAGCAGGTGATTATCACTGCTCTACTTGGAGTCAGTGACTAATATTCCCTATCTAGTTCTGAACCACAGGTGAAATTTCCCATGAATAATACACTTTCCTCCTAGAGCAGCTAACTATCTTTTCTGTTTTCTGTTATGCTCTCTACCAAGAGCTACAGACATTTATTTAAACCTTCTATTTGTTGTGCTCTCTACCTGGAGACACAGACATCTATTTAATTAATACCTATTATAATATCTGTTATGCTCTTTACCTAGAGACACAGACTTTATTATTAATACCTATTCATAGCAGGTGATTATAACTGTTTTCACTACTTGGAGTCAGTGACTAATACTCCCTAGCTAGTCCCAAACCACAGGTGAAATTTCCCATCTATAAGTGCTACACTAGCTTATAAGAGGCAGCCTGTCAAACCAGTATTTAAACCCAAAATTCCTTTTGCGCCCACTTTAGACAAAATATGAGTATCCTGTAAGAATTATTAGAGGAGAATATCTTTATGCCATCTTTAAGTATCAAGAGGGTATATTTCTCTCTTTATATCAATGAATTACCTGGTCTGGAGCCCTTTGTACCTTTGTCTCCCAATTCTTTATTCACAGGGAGAAGCTGAGTGTAAAAAGACCTGTGTTGTCTGTGTCCCTGTTTGGAAGGGGGGGGAGGCAGGGAGGGAAAGGAAGGATACAGGCAAGCAAACACAGAAAGGTTCTCTTGAGTATAGATAACTCTCTTGTTTTCAGATTGGGCTTCAAATGAAGAAAAAATATTTGTTGGTTGCTCTTAGAACTTTTGTGAAACTATTATAAAAGTATATCTGGCAGACACTTTTCTATTAAAGGTTAAAACTTTTGTAGCTTGATTGATATTTACCTTCCTCCTTTGGTAGCATGAGGAGTGCCTTCCAGTACCATCATCACTAGTTATTTTGGTTGGTCTCTGTTTAAGCACCAGCTTGATTTCTCTTGGGTCAATGGTTTATGTAGGCATTATTGTCACCAATAGGGAATTACCGTTGGTTTGTGGAAAACAAATAAACAGCATTTTCAATAGCCTGGATTCTTTGTTTGCGGGTTTGTGTGTGTCCCTTTTGGCCAAAAACTCACTTATATGTAACCCATTCTAACCACTGGGGTTTCATTTAGTACTGAGTGGTGTCCAGTTGGTTTATTTTACTCTTTATTTGGTGATTCCATTTACATTTCTTACATATGCGTATATATTTTAAGAAGATTCATATGACCCAACAAATGGCCCTTAGTTATAACTCTCCCTCTCCATAGGCATTTATCTGCCCTTCCTATTCCTTCTCCATCACTATTTAGTCTTCACATCCATTAACTACATACACCCACCCACAAATAGTCCTTAGTTATAACTCTCCCTACCCATAGGCACTCGACTGCACTTCCTGTTCCTTCCCCATCTTTATTTAGTCTTCACTTCCAATCCCCATATATCCCCACCCATAAGTCTATAATTATATTTTTCCTCCTTTGAATATTCTTCCCTCTACTTTAGTTCCATACTCTTTACCTAATCTCTGTGGTTATATGGATTGTGACTTATCAAAGACTTAAATGCTAGCATCTATATTTAAACAAATGCATACCATACATGTCATTTTAGTGCTTGAATGGATATACATATACATATATATATATATATATATATATATATATATATATATATATATATATATATATCATATGGATATGGGAAAATATATATCATATATACAGTGGATAAATGTATCATAAATGGTATTCTGATATTTATGGAGAATGTAATGTTAACTTTCTTCTTTTTGCTTGACTTATTTAGAACACTTAGCTCTCTCCTGCTCATGTGCTGTTATTAACAAACTTATTCCAGGTTTTCACGAGACTTCATCCTGCTGGTCATGATGGTACAGGGAGATCTTTGGATGTAGGGGTGTGAGGATCAGAAATTAAAGGCTAACTGTGAGTGCATGGTTTGTCTGAGGGACTGGAGAGATCACTGGGTAAGTAAAGAGTGATTGCTGCTCTTCTAGAGGACCAGAATTCAGTCCCACACACCCATATTGGGAAGCTCATAACTGCCCATAACTCCAATGGGTCTGACACCCTCTTTTAGTCACCATAGAGAGCTGTACAAATGTGACACTTATATAAAGAATAACACACATATACACATGAATAAAAATAAATCTTTAGAAAAAAATAATGATTCTGAGTAACTCCTAGTCTATGTGATATCCTACTTTAAAAAAAAAAGAAGGAAGGAAGGAAGGAAGGAAGGAAGGAAGGAAGGAAGGAAGGAAGGGAAAAAGAGATTTTAAAAAATTTGATTCCTGCTTTCATCTGGGTTGCTTTAGTTTATTTTAAAATTTGTGAGACTTTTAAAAAGATTTTATATATAAATGATTAGATCACATATATGTATGGATCCCACACTTGTGCCTTGTGCCTGCAGAGCTCAGAAGCAGGCATTGGTTTTCCTGAAACTTGAGTTAAAGACAGTTTTTAGCTGCAATGTGGGTGCTGGGAATTCACTGTGAGTCCTCTAGAAAAAGAAATAGTGCTTTCAACAGATGAGCCATCTCTCCAGCTCCTTTAGTTTTATATAAAAGTGATGTTAACCTTCACTTTCTTTTCGGTTCAGATCCATGTATTTTCTCTATCAGTTGTATTGATGATGATTGGCAGGAAGCAAACTCAAGGGTGTGTGCAGAGTAGTGAAAGAAATCCTTAACAAAAGAGACGTTGCTTCCTCCCCAATATATCCCTGCCTCATCTCCAGCACTTACCTCCGAAAATCTTCCCACAGGATTCTCCAGGATTTAGAGGACCATGGTCTACATGCCTTAAAGGGAATTGCAAAGTTGTTTTCGCTAAAGGCTCAATTCCATCACATATCTATCCACTGGAAGGCCACGATGTGCATTATCCTTGTGATTTGCTAAAACTATTTGCTACTATCTCATATTGTTCAACCCATATTCGGGACCACATCATATACTTGTTCCTCTCAAGGGTGGGCTTCAGAAATCTCTACAAATAACAAAGGCCCCAGGTGCTCAAGTCCACTCTATAATACCACATTATTTGCCTGTAACCTGCACAATCCTCCCACATACTCTAAACCACCTCTTGGAGATTTATAATACATAATAAAATTTACATTCTATATAAATGGTTGTATGATATTATTTAGGGAATGAAAGAAAAAAGTCAAGAAATGTTCAATACAGATGACTTATTTTCTTACAGATATTTCCTGTGTGTAATTGGTTAAATATGTGTGAAACTCACATACTGAGGGCCAGTGTGTCTCAAAAGCCATGTTTCCCAATGTATATAGCATTGAAATTGGGGTAAAATAGGAAAACCCATACCCATGAACCCTGATAGTGTAGCTGGAGGGAATGTGCCCAAGCTTGACATTGTTGGGGAGCAAACAAACAACTTCCTTGCAAGTGTTATTTGGAAAATATATATAAAGAACAAAAGATGTTAGACTCCAGAGAACCAAATAACCCTAGTTAAAATTAAAGAACAAAGCTAAACAGATTTCTCAACTGAGGAAACATGAATGGCCAAGTAGCACCTAAATAAACATCTGTAGTCATTAGAGAAATGCATATCAAAACAACCCTGAGACTCCACCTCATACCATTGGGAATGGCTAAGATCAAAAACTGTCATCCTGCCCCACTATCTTCTAACTGAATCTGCCAGAGGATGCCAAGGGCCCTAGAGTACTCTCCACGCCACAGGAACTCGGGATCACCTTGGGATCATGAGTGAGTACAATGCAACATCAGGTCCAAAGAATCACAGAGGGTCTTGTGTCAGTAGGAACAGGGACAAAGGAACACCACCTGAATAGAGGCTGGGATCCATTCTGGTCAGGCCAGCCCTGCCATCTTCCGACTGAACCTACCAGAGGGCGCCAAGAGCCCCAGAGGATTCTCCATGCCACAGGACCCCTAGCACACCTGGGACCTCTGGATCACAGGTGAGTGGTACACAACATCAGCTCCAAAGAGTCGAGAAGGGTCTTTTGCCAGCAGGAACAGGGACAATGGAAACCTGCCCAACAAGAGGCTGGGATTCTTTCCAGTCGGGGCCAGCCCCACCATCTTCTGTGTTAACACGGCCAAGGGTGTTGAGGGCCCCAGAGAACTCTCCACTCTGCAGGATCTCTAGCACACCCAAGACCTCTTGAGCACTGGAGGGCATGTGGGCAACAGAAGCAACAGAGCTTATTGGACAGGGTCCCTTTGGGCCTTCATCCTCAGCCAGGAGGCCGAGCGGAAACCCTGACACCTGGGCAACTTCCTTGTCAGAGGAGAGTCTGCTTACAGGGAGGGCTCTGACACCTGGATTCAGGAGGTGGATGAGAGCTCCAGACTTCTGGACACCTGCCTGCAAGAGGAGAACTTGCCTGCAGAGAGTAATCTGAGACTGGGACTCAGGTGAGATTTGGATTCTCAGGAGTGCTGACAGAGGCTAACAGAATCACAGGAGGACCAAGCTCCAGCCAGAGACAGCTTGAACATTAACACCAGAGATTACCTAATGGAGAGAGGCAATGGTAAAAATCTTACTAACATAAACCAAGAACAATGGGCATCATCAGAATCCAGTAAGCCCACCACAGAAAGTCCTGGATACCCCAAAACACCCGACAAGCAAGACTCAGATTTAAAATCATATCTCTTGATGGTGGTAGAAGATTTTAGGATGTACATTAATAACTTACTTAAAGAAATACAGGAGAACACGGCTAAACAGGTAGAAGCCCTTAAAGAGGAAGCACAGAAATCCCTCAAGGAATTACAGGAGAACACTGCTAAACCGGTAGAAGCCCTTAAAGAGGAAGCACAGAAATCCCTCAAGCAATTACAGGAGAACACTGCTAAATAAGTACAAGTATTTAAAGAACTACAGATAAACACTGCTAAACTGGTAGAAGAAACACAAAAATCCCGTAAAGAATTACAGGAAAACACAACCAAACAGATGATGGAATTGAATAAAAAAAAATCCAAGATGTAAAAATAGAAGTAGAAACAATGAAGAAAACCAAAAGGGAAACAACTCTGGAGATAAAAATCCTAGGAAAGATATCAGGAAACATAGATATGAGCATCATCAAGAGAATACAAGAGATAGAAGAGAGAATCTCAGATGCAGAAGATTCCATAGGTAACATGAACACAACAATCAAAGTAAATGGAAAATGCAAAAAGATCCCAACTCAAAACATTTAGGAAATCCAGGACACAATGAGAAGACCAAACCTATGGATAATAGTAGACGAGAATGAAGATTCTCAACTTAAAAGGCCAGCAAATATCTTCAACAAAGTTATAGAAGAAAACTTCCAATACCTAAAGAAAGAGATTCCCATGAACATATAAGAAGCCCAGAGAATTCCAAATAGGCTGGACCAGAAAAGAAATTTCTCCTGACATGTAATATTCAGAACAACATATGCACTAAATAAAGATAGAATATTAAAATCAGTAAGGGAAAACACTCAAGTAACATATAAAGTCAGACCTATTAGAATTACACCAGACTTATCAGCAGAGTCTATGAAAGCCAGAAGATCCTGGACGGATGTTATACAGTCCCTAAGAGAACAAAAATGCCAGCCCAGGCTAATATACACCAGCAAAAATCTCAATTACAATAGATGGAGAAACCAAAGAATTCCATGATAAAAACAAATGCACACAATATCTTTCCATGAATCTAGCCCTTCAAAGGATAATAAAGGGAAAACACCAACACATAGATGGAAACTACACACACCTGAGAAAAAACAAGAAAGTAATCCTTCAACAAACCTAAAATAAGACAGCCACAAGAACAGAATCCCAACTTTAACAACAAAAATAACAGGAAGCAACAACTACTTTTCTTTAATTTCTCTTAACATCAATAGACTAAATTCCCCAATTAAAAAACATAATCTAATAGACTGACTACACAAACTGGACCCAGCATTTTGCTACTTGCAGATAACCCACCCCGAGAAGAAAGACAGATTCTACATCAGAGTAAAAGGCTGAAAAACAATTTTCTAAGCAAATGGTCTGAAGAAACAAGCTGGACTAGCCATTCAAATATCGAATAAAATTGACCTCCAACCCAAAGATATCAAAAAAGTCAAGGAGGGGTGCTTCATACTCATAAAGGTAAAATCCTCCAAAAGGAACTATCAGTTCTAAATATCTATGCTCCAAATGCAAGGGCAGCCACATTCATTAAAGAAACTTTAGTAAAGCTCAAAGCACACATTGTACCTCACACAAAAATAGTGGGAGACTTCAACACCTCACTCTCACCAATGGACAGATCCTAGAAACATAAACTAAACAGAGACTCATGGACACTAACAGAAGTTATGATACAAATGGATTTAACAGACATCTACAAAACATTTTATCCTAAAACAAAAGGATATAACTTCTTGTCAGCACCTCATGGTACCTCCTCCAAAATTGAACATGTAATGGGTCACAAAACAGGCCTCAATAGATACAAAAGGTCACGATGGACTAAGGCTGAATTTCAATAACAACATAAATAAGAGAATACCAACACTCATGTGGAGACTGAAGAACACTCTACTCAATGATATCTTGGTCAATGAAGAAATAAAGAAAGAGATTAAAGACTTTTTAACATTTAATGAAAATGACACCACAACATACCCACATTTATGGGATATAATGAAAGCAGACCTAAGAGGAAAACTCACAGCCCTGAGTGCCTCCAAAAAGAAACTAGAGGGAGCACTCACTAGCAGCCTGACAACAGACCTAGAAGTTCTAGAACTAAAGGAAACAAATTCTCCCTAGAGGAGTAGACAGTAAGAAATTATCAAACTTAGAGCAGAAATCAACCAAGTGGAAACAAAAAGATCTATTCAAGGATTCAACCAAACCAGGAGCTGGTTCTTTGAGTAAGTCAACAAGTTAGATAAACCCTTAACCAGACTAAGGAGAGGGCACAGGGAAAGTATCCTAATTAACAAAATCAAAAATTAAAAGGGAGATATAACAACAGAACCTAAAGAAATCCAAAACATCATCAGATCCTACTATAAAAGGCTATATTCAACACAACTTTAAAACCTGGATGAAATGGACAACTTCCCAGACAGATACCAGAGACATAACAACAAAACCTGAGGAAATCCAAAACATCATCAGATCCTACTACAAAAGGCTATATTCAACAAAACTAGAAAACCTGGATGAAATGGACAATTTCTCAGACAGATACCAGGTGACAAAGTTAAATCAGGATCAGATTAAAGATATGAACAGTCCCATTTTCCCTAAAGAAATAGAAGCACTCATTAATAGTCTCCCAACCAAAAAAAAAAAAAAAAAAAAGCCCAGGACCAGATGCGTTTAGGTTCTATCAGACCTTCAAAGAAGACCTAATTCCAACTCTCCTCATACTAGTCCACAAAATAGAAACAGAATGTACTCTACCCAATTCATTATATGAAGCCACAAATACTCTAATACCTAAACCACACAAAGATCCATCTAAGAAAGAAAACTTCAGATCAATTTTCCTTATGGATATCGATGAAAATATTCTCAATAAAATCCTCGAAAACCAAATCCAAGAACACATCAAAACGATCATCCATCAAGACCAAGAAGGCTACATCCCAGGGATGCAGGGATGGTTTAATATACGGAAAGCTATCAATGTAATCTGAAAAATATTCTAACAATTGTTCTTCAATCCCTACTCCTCTAGCCTGAAGCAGCTCTTGAAGATTGCAGACAAATGCCTGTTTAGAATTTACTAATCCCATTTTCCTCTGTCAACCCCTAGTGGAATCAGCGCCAGGTCAACACTATTGCAATTTAGCCCATGTCATATCACACCTACAGCAACAATTTAAAAAATAATCCACTACATAAACAATCTCAAAAACAAAAATCAAATGATAATATCATTAGGTGCTGAGAAAGCATTTGACAAAATCCAACAACCCTTCATGATAAAAGGCATAGAAATATCAGGAATTGAAGGCCCATACCTAAACAAAATAAAAGCAATATACAGCAAACCAGTAGCCGATATCAAACCAAATGGAGTGAAACTGGAAGCAATCCCACTAAAATCAGGGAATAGACAAGGCTGCCCACTTTCTACCTACCTATTCAATATAGTACTTGAAGTCCTAGCCAGAGCAATACTACAACAAAATGAGATCAAGGGGATAAAAATTGGAAAGAAGTCAAAATATCACTATTTGCAGATGATATGATTGTATATATAAGTGACCCTATAAATTCCACCAGAGAATTCCTGAACCTGATAAATGGCTTCAGTACAGTATCTGGATATAAAATTAACTCAAACAAATCAGTGGCCTTTCTCTACTCAAAGGCTAAACAGGTTGAGAAAGAAATTAGTGAAACAACACCCTTCACAATAGTTACAAAAAATATAAACTACCTTGGTGTGATTCTAAGGAAGTGAAAGATCCGTAGGACAAGAATTTCAAGTCTCTGACAAAAGAAATTGAAGATCTCAGAAGGAAAGATATCCCATGTTCATGGATTGGCCGGATTAATATAGAAAAATGGCTATCCTGCCAACAGAAATCTACAGATTCAATGCAATTCCCATCAAAAATCCAAATCAATTCTTCACTGAGTTAGAAAGGTCAATTTGCATATTCATCTGGATGACAAGAAAGCTAAGAGAGCAAAAACTATTCTCAAAAATAAAAGAAACTATGGTGGAATTACCATGCCTAAACTCAAGCTGTACTACAGAGCAATTTTGATAAAAACTGCATGGTACTAGTACAGCGAGAGAGGGAGATCAATGTAATAGAATTGAAGACCCAGCAATGAACTCACACATGTGTTCACTTGAACTTTGACAAGGGAGCTAAAACCATCCATTGGAAT
Source organism: Mus musculus (assembly GCF_000001635.26). Lineage (NCBI taxonomy): Eukaryota > Metazoa > Chordata > Mammalia > Rodentia > Muridae > Mus > Mus musculus. Next base: position 25,880,411 of record NC_000086.7, on the reverse strand, counting down.
CAAAGCATTTTCAACAAATGGTGCTGGCACAATGGGAGGTTATCATTTACAAGAATGCAAATTAATCCATTCTTATCTTCTTGTACAAGGTTCAAGTCTAAGTACATCAAAGAACTCCACATAAAACCAGACTGAAATTTATAGAAAACAAAGTGGGTAAAAGCCTCGAAGTTATAGGCAAAAAGGAACAATTCCTGAACAGAACAGCAATGGCTTGTGCAGTAAGATCAAGAATTGACAAATGGGACCTCATAAAATTGCAAAATTTCTGTAAGGCAAAAGACACTGTCAATAAGACAAAAAGGCCACCAACAGATTGGGAAAGGATTTTTTTCTAATTCTAAATCTGATAGGAAACTAATATCCAATATATATAAGGAGCTCAAGAAGCTGGACCACAGAAATTCAAGTAACCCCATTAAAAATTTGGTACAGAGCTAAACAATGAATTCCCAAGTGAGGAATACTGAAGGGCTGACAAGCACCTGAAAAAATGTTCAATATCCTTAATCATCAGGGAAATGCAAATCAAAACAACCCTGAGATTCCACCTCACACCAGTCAGAATGGCTAAGTTTGAAAATTCAGGTGACAGCAGATGCTGGCAAGGATGTGAAGAAAGAGGAACAGTCCTCCATTGCTGGTGGCATTGCAAGCTTGTACAACCACTCTGGAAATCAGTCTGGCGGTTCCTGAGAACATTGGACATTGTATTACTTGAAGATGCAGCAATACCTCTCCTGGGCATATACCCAGAAGCTGTTCCAACCGTTAAGAAGGACACATGCTCCACTATGTTCATAGCAGTCTTATTTATAATAGCCAAAAGCTGGAAACAACCCAGATGTCCCTCAACAGAGGAATGGATACAGAAAATGTGGTACATTTACACAAGGGAATACTACTCAGCTATTAAAAATAATGGATTTATGAAATTCTTGGGCAAATGGATGTGTCTGGAGGATATTATCTTAAGTGAGGTAACCAAATCACAAAAGAAGTCACTTGATATGCACTCACTGATAAGTGGATATTAGCCAAGAAACTTGGAATATCCAAGATACAATTTGCAAAGTACAAGAAAATCAAGAAGCAAGAAGACCAATGGGTGGATACTTCATTTCTCCTTAGAATAGGGAACAAAACACGCATGGAAGGAGTTACAGAGACAAAGTTTGGAGCTAAGATGAAAAGATGGACCATCTAGAGACTACCCCATCCAGGGATCCATCCTATAATCAGCCACCAAACACAGACACTATTGAACATGCCGGCAAGATTTTGATGAAAGGACCCTGATATAGCTGTCTCTTGTGAGGATATTCCAGTGCCTGGCAAATACAAAAGTGGATGCTCATAGTCATTTATTGGATAGAACTCAGGGCCCCAATGGTGGATCTAAAGAATATATCCAAGGAGCTAAAGGGGTCTGCAACCCTATAGGTGGAACAAAAATTTAACTAACCAGCGCCCTCAGATCTTCTTTCTCTATCTACATATGTAGCAGAAGATGGCCTAGTCAGCCATCATTGGGAAGAGAGAGGCCCCTTGGTCTTGCAAACTTTATATGCCCCAGTACATGGGAATGCAGGGCCAAGAAGTGGGAGTGGGTGGATTGGGGAGCAGTGCACAGGGGAGGGTATAGGGGACTTTCGGGATAGCATTTGAAATGTAAATGAAGAAAATAGCTAATTAAAAATTGAAAAAAGTAAAATAAAAACTATTGTCTTGAGTGAGTTAACTCAGTCACAAAAGACCATACATGGTATGTGCTCACTGATAAGTGAATATTAGTCAAAAGACATAGAATACCCAAGATACAACTCATGAAGCAAATGAAGCTCAAGCAGAAGGAAGACCAGTGTGAATGCTTCAGCCCTACTTAGAAAGGGGAACAAAATACTCATGGGAAGTAGAGGGTGAAAGGGACTGGGATGTAAGAGAAGAGGGGTAGGTGAAAAAGAGGGAAGAATCATATATCAGAGGAGATGGAGGAGATGTAATGTGGGTCAGGAACCTGAATAGCAGTGTATAGCAATAAGGGATGGGGAACTGGGTGTCGCAACCAGAAAGTCCCCAATGCCAAAAAGCAAGGAACTCACAGGACTCCAAAAGGATTACATTAGCAAAAAAATACACCACGAAAGGGTAGAGATAACCTGTAAAGACCATATCCAGAGATTAGCATGGTTGAGGGATGAGGCCCCACACTCAGTTCCAAAATTTATTTCATAATTACTCCTTTCTATAGGAAATATAGGAAAAAAGAGAGGATTAAAGACTGAAGGAAAGGTTATCCAGAGACTACCCTACCTGGGGATCCATCCCAAATGCAGACACCAAACCCAGACACTATAGCTGATTCCAAAAAGTGCTTGCTGACAGGAGCCTGATACAGCTGTCTTCTGAGAGGGTCTTCTAGATCCTGACCAATACAGATGTGGATCCTCACAGCCAACCATTGGACTGAGCAAAGGGACGCCAGTGGAGGAGTAAGGGGAAGTACTCAAGAAGCTGAAGGAGCCTTATCTGGCATCAATGGGAGAAGAGGCCCTTGGTCCTGTGAAGGTTTGCTGTCCCAGTGTAGAGGAATGCTAGGGCAGTGAGGCAGGAGTAGATAGGTCAGAGGGGAGCACCCTCATGGAAGTAGGGTAAAGGGAGTTGAAAAAGATTATTTGCAGAGGGGAAATCTGGAAAGAGATAACATTTGAAATTTAAGTGAATAAAATATCCAATTTTTAAGAAAATTAGAACGACACAAAAAGACACTGTCTCCACACCGGTTTAAGCATTTTAAATCCAGTCTGCTTATCATAGGTTTACTTCGCTCTGTGTCCATGTCATAGGAACACCTTTTGATTGTAGGACATTTGAGGTATCATTTTTTTCTTGACAGGTTGAAAAACAATAGTTATTATAAGTTGAGGGCAAATAGAAGCCAGCAAAGGTCTTAGTTATCCTAGATTTAAGTGGGACAATTCCAAATGGAATTATATTTCTATTAGCATGAGTATAGTTAATATTATTTTTATGAGACAGGGTCTTATGTATATCAGAGTAGGCTTCAAACTAACTATGGAGCTTAAGATGAACTTCGCTTCTGCTCCTGGTCCCCCCCTTCACAGTTCCTCATCACATTCCTCCTCCCCCTTGCCCCTCTTCCAAGAGGATGCTCTCACACATATACTGGACCTTCACCCTCCATGGGGTCTCAAGTCACTTGAAGATTAGGCACATATTCTCCCAGTAAGGCCAGACTAGGCAATCCTATGCTATATGTGTGTCAGCGTACTCCAGCCAGCTCTGGCATGCTGCCTTGCTGGTGGCTCTGTGTCTGGGAGCTTCTAGGCATCCTTATTATTTGATAATACTAGTATTCCTATGGGGTCACTCTTCCCTTCAGCTTCTTCCATCCTGCCTCTAATTCCACCTTAAGGGCCTCGACTTCAGTCCAATTTCTAGGTATAAGTATCTGCAACTGAATCATTCAGCTGCTTTTTGGGCCTCTAGGAAGCCAAAAAATGCTAGGCTCCTGTCTGTCAGCACACCATTGCATCAGTAATAATGTCAGTTCTTTGAGCCGGCCCTTGAGAGGAATTCCAAGTTGGGTCTTTACTGGACCACCTTTCCCTTCATCTCTTCTCCATTTTTGTACTTTTACACAGGAACAATTCTGGGTCAGAAGTTTTAACTTTGTTTTGGTAACCGCATTCCACTATCTGAAGCCCTGTCTATCTACTGGAGGTGGATGCTATTTAAGTTCACTTTCCCCACTGTTGAGCATATCACTAATTCCTGAGAGTCTTAACTCCAAGGTCCATGGTACTTTCTAGAGTTCCATGGTACCTCAACCCCACCCTGAAACCTGCATATTTCCACTCATTCTTCTACCACTCTGGGCTTCTTTCCTGTCCCAACTAACTGATCCTCTTCCCATTTCTGTTCCATCTCCCCACTCACAACCAGGTTCCTCCTTCCCCCTGACTCCTATGATTATTTTCTTCACCCTCAAATGTTACTGAAGTATCCTCACTTGTGCCTTTCTGTTGTTAAATTTCTTAAGTTCAGTAGGTTGTATCCTAGGTATTCTGTACTTTTTGGCTAATATCCACTTATTAGTGAGCACATACAATGAGTGTCCTTTTGTGTCTGAGATACTTAACTCATGATGATAATTTCCAGTTCTAACCATTTGCCTGAAAAACACATGATTTCCTCATTATTAATAGCTGAATAATATTCCATTATGTAAAGAAACCACATTTTCTGTCTCTACTCTTCTATTAAGGGACATCTGGGTTGTTTCCAGTTATTACATGTAAGGCTACTATGAACATAGTGGAGCACATGGCCCTTTGGAATGATGGGGCATATTTTGGATATATGCCCAAATTAGTCGAGCTGATTCTTCAGGTAGAACTATTTCCAATTTTCTGAAGAATAGCCAGATTGTTTCCCATAGTGGTTGTACCAACCTGCAATCCCACCAGCAGTAAGGGAGTGTTCCTCGGGTTCTACATACTCACCAGCATGTGCTGTCACATGAGCTCTTGTTCTTAGGCATTCTGTTTGGTTTAGGGTGGAATCTCAGGGTTATTTTGATTTGCAGTCCCATATAACTAAGAACTTTGAACATTTCTTTAAGTGCGACTTTGACTCCATTCAGAAATACATCAAGACTATCATCCATGATGATCAAGTAGGCTTCATCCCAGGGATGTGAGGATGGCTCAATATATGAAAACCAATCCACATAATCCACCATATCAACAAATTGAAAGAAAATATTCACATGATCATCTCATAATATGATGAAAAGGCCTTCAACAAAATTCACCACCCCTTCATGTCAAAAGTTTGAGATCAGGGATATAAGGCACATACATAAACATAATCAAAGCAGTATATGGAAAGCCAATGGACAACATAAAATTAAATGTAGAGAAACTTAAAACAGTTCCACTAAATTGGAGACAAGTGAATGCACCCCACTCTCTCACTATTTATTTAATATAGTATTAAACGTTCTACCCAGAGCAATAAGTTAACTGATGGAGTTCAAAGAGATACAAAGTAGAAAGGAAGAGGTCAATGTATCACTATTTGCAGATGATATTATAGTAAACATAAGCAAGCTGATAAACACCTCCAGCAAAACAGCTGAATATAAAGTTATTTCGAAAATAATACATAGCCTGCCCTCCTTTGATAAATGATAAATGGGCCAACAAATAAATTAGGAAATCAACTCTTTACAATATACACAAACAATATATAATATCTTTGTGTAACTCTAATCAAGCATGTATAAGGACTTAAATGAGAAGAACTTCAATTCTCTGAAGAAAGAAACTGATGAACATATCAGAAATGGAAAGATCTTCAATGATCATGGGGCAGTAGGACTAACATATTGAAAATGATCATCTGACCAAAAGCAATTTATAGATTTAATTCAATCCTTATCAAAATTCTAACACAATTCTTTCCAGACAGTGAAAGTACAATTCTAAGATTCATACAGATTAAAAAAAAAAAAAAAGGATAGCTAAAACAATCTTAACCAATAAAAGAACTTCCAGAGGTACCACCATACCTGTCCTTGATTTATAATACAGAGAAATAATATTAAAAGCTGCATTCTATTACTATAGGAACAAACTGGTGGATCAATTAAATTGAATGGACGATCCTGAGATGGCCCCACAAACCTATGTACATTTGATTTTTGACAAAGAATATAAAAGAATACATGGAAAAAGGAGGCACCTTCAACAAATACTGCTGGTCTAACTGGATGTCTGCATGTAGAAGAATGCAAATAGATCCACATATATCATGCACAAAACATAAGTACAAATCGACCAAAGACCTCAACATTAATCAGATACACTAAATCTCATAGAAGAGGTAGTGGGAAATAGGTTCTACACATTGGTACAGGAAACAAGTTCCTGAACAGAACACCAATACTTCAGGCTCTAAGATCAAGAACTGATAAACGGGACCTCATGAAACTGGAAAGCTTCTGTAAACCAAAGGACATAGCCCATAGTACAAATCAGCAACCTACACATTATGAAAAATTTTCACTTAACGGACATCCCATAGAGGACTAATGTCCAAAATTTACCAAAAACTCAAGAAGTTAACCTCCAAAAAACTAAATAACCTAGGTGAAAAATTAGGTACAGATAATTCACAGCAGAAGAATCTTAAATGGCCAAGAAGCACTTAAAGAAATGTTCAATATGCTTTGTCATTAGGGAAATGCAAATCAAACCATCTCTGAGATTCTATCATACTATAGTCATATTGACTATCATCACTAATTCAATTGGTAATACATGTTAGTGAGGATGTGGATCAAGGGGAACATACCTCAATTGCTGGTGGAACTGCAAACTTCTGCATAAACATTTGAAATCAATTTGGTGTTTCTTAGAAAACTGTATATATTATTTTCAAGTTCTATTCAAGAGCCAGCTATACCACTCCTGTGCATATACCCAAAACATACTCCACTGTCCCCAAAAGGACACTTGCTCAACCATGCTCATATCTTTATTCATAATAGCCAGAAACTGGAAACAGCCTAGATGTCCCTCAACTGACAAATGGATAAAGAAAATGTGACACATCTACACAGTGGAGTACTATAGAGCTATTAAAAACAAACACATCATGGATTTTGTAGGAAAATAGATGGAATGGAGAATATCATACTGAGCTAGTTAACCCAGACCCCAAAGAACATGTATGGCATGTAGTCACTTATAAGTTGAAATTAGTCTTAAAAGACAGGATAAAATTGCTGTACTCCACAGACCCAAGGAAGCTAAACAAGAAGAAAGGACAAAGTGAGGATGCTTGAATCTCACTTAAAAAGAAATCATGGGCAGCAGATGGGCAAAATTAAGTGAGTGAGAGAAAGAATGGGTAATGACATGGCAGTGTTCAGAATCCAGTGTGAGTAGGGGCATGGTAGATTTCTAGATGACCGTGAGAATGAAGGGAAAACTGAAACTTGCAGGGGTATAGAGTGTAGGGGTGTGGCATGTTGAGGATGAGACTGAGACCTGGGAAAAGGAAGGTACTTAAATATCGAAGTGGATGATCTTAACTATAACTTACAATATTGTGCTATGGAATCTGAATGGTCCACCTCTTGTGTCTATGTAGGAACTCCAGTGAAGCTATCGTCACACCAACATATTTTCAAACTTTGGAACTAAAATTTATTCTGTCTGTGAGAAATACATTGACAAGGGATAGAAAAAACACTAATGCAATGGCAAAGCAATAACTGCCCAAACTAGAGACCCATCCCATGTGCAACAACCAATCCCTGACAGCATTAATGATACAGTGATAGGACTGCAGACGGAAGCATGTTGACCTCTAGGAGGCTCAACTCAGCAGCTGACTGAGACAGACACAGACACCCACAGCCAAATATTGAATGGAGCTTGGGTCTCTTATGGTAGAGTTCGGCAGAAAATTGAGGGCCCCAAGGGGGATAAGAACTCCAGAGGAATACCAACACAATCAAAAAACTTGGATCACTGAGGCTCTCAAATGCTGAACTAGCAACAAAGGAGCATACACAGGCTGAACCTGGGGCTCACACACATTTGTTGCAGAGTCCAGGTCCAACATCAGTATAGATTCCATGGTGTTTATTGCAAGAAAAATCAGTGATATTATCGTAGACTCAGAGGGAAGAAGAGATCATGCCAATAAATTTCTTCTCCAATGGCAGGATGGATCATTGACATCAATTGCGAATGTGGTGTCAAAAAGGGTATTTAATTAATATGATCTGCATTGAGGGCTGCATACATGCATCAAGGAATTCACTATAGTTACTTGTGGCAGGTAGGATCTCAATAATACCAATGTACACCATCTTTTTTGCTGGTAAAAGCAGGTATTATTGATATCATTATAGCTTCCAGTTGTAAGTAGGATCACACACATCTCTGAAGTGGAACTCAGAACACTCCACATGAAGTAGGTAGCATTACTGTCCATGAACTTCAAGATAGATTCTTCTGGCAGTAGGGCTCACAGACATCACCAAGCTCTTGAGAGCAAAAACTGACTAGGGATATCAACATGGTTACCACAGGCAGCAGGATTAAGTGACATCAAGATATTTTCCTATGCAACTGAGATCAATGATATAATCAATAGGGTCCAAACTGACAGCAAGTATCCCTAATCTTCCTGTGGCTAATGGCAGCCATCATCTGAGATGAACCATGTTGTTTGTTGCCAGGAGGTATCATTGGCATGTACACAGTTTCAGAGGACATATAAGACCATAGACAGTAATGTCCACTCTAGTGGCAGGATAGACCTTTGACATCAAATTGGTTAGAGCTGGCAGTACACATCATATACCTAACATGGTGTCAGATGGCAGAAGTGTGGATTGATGATATCAGTATATATTTTGTTGGCATTTGTAGTAGCTTGTATTAATGTTCCAAGTGGCAGCAGAGAACATGGACATCCTGGATGATCCTAGATGATCCTGGTATCAAGGATTTTGGACATACAACAATGGTATCTTTTCCCACATTATAACAATGAAATCAATATAACATATCTTAGAACACTTCACAAGATGACCTCAAGCAGCAGTATTGACCTTAAAGTTCAGAATAGACTCTGGTTCCCACAGGGCTCCTTGATATGAACAATTCCATCAAAAGCATCACAGACGATACATTTCAATATGGATGCTAGTGCCATCATTGTTTATGGACATCAAAATACTTTCTAACAGCACTTTGAATTATTGATATTAATATGGTACTGATTTGCAAAAGGGGTCACTGAAATCAAGGTTGCCTGTGGTAGCACATATCTTGGGGGGAAAAAACATGGTTACTGTTTCCAGGTGTATCTTTGACATCAGCATAGATTCAGAACCTGGGAATAGTATTAATATAAGCGTCTTCTCCATTGCCAGGATGGATGAAAGATACTGTGATCAGTTCTTCTGGTTTCAGTAAAGAGCATATAAATTATTAAAAAAAAAACCAGGAGGGGCTATATGCATAAATCATGGACATTTCATAGATTCCTGGGCCCCATAATATCTTGAGAGGTACAATAATCACTGTCGTGATTACTGATGTCAGAAGGCAGTCAGGTACCAGGCATGAAAAACATAACTGATTGTAACACAGTACACTTAAGTAAACATGACTTAGGCAACAGTATTTACCAAGAATTTCAAGACAGAGTCTTCTAGCAGTAGGGATAATAAATTTTAGCAAGATCTTCATAGGCAGCACAGTCTATAGATATGAACAGAGTTACATGTAGCACTATGGATGGCTATCATCATAATTTTACTATAGGTAGTTGGGAATCACTGATATCATCATGGTCCAAAGTGGCAGCACAAATCTCTATTATGATGTTTGCTATTAGGGGTAAGAATTATAGATATAGTATGGTGTCTGATGACAAGTGTATCACTGATATTGAAAAGATTCAATTATGGACATAAATCTTTTCTCTGGTGGCAGGAGACATCAATTACATCAAATCTCTTCTTGCAACAGCAAGGATATAACCCAAAACAAGGTCTACAAAAAGAAAATACATTCATGTATCAGATATATCAGCACAGTTGTCAGCAGCAGGTAAGCTCTCAGACATCAAGCTTATCCCCAATGCCAGCTCAGAACATTCACCTCAATATATAACTTTGTACATCAATATGAACCTTGGAATTCTGTCTGTTCTCATGCAGCAAAACAGATCATTGACATCAATAGGGTCTTCCAAGGAATAGAAACTATGGATACTATCATGTTTCCTGGGTTCAGCATATAGCAGTGACAGCAACATCGGTTCAGGTTATAAGTCACATCAGAGGCTTGAAACAAGTTTCCAATAAAAAAACACACTACTAACCTCATTGGGATCTTGGGCAGAAGTTCTGACCATGCATTTCATAATTGATGCTTTTGTCCACAGTGATCATAGACATTACCAAGATCTTCAGAGTCAGCACATGTGGTTACAAATGGTACAATGGGAGAGTAAAATCAACATATTTATCTTAGCAAATAGGACAATTGGTATCACAATCTGGTCCAAAGTGTCAGTAGGTATCATTAACATCCTGGTTGCCTCTGGCATCAAAGTTCTTGGATATACCATGGCGTCTATTGCCAGGAAGAATCAGAACATCGTGATTGTTTCAGAGAGCAAGGAGAACCATGAACAGAAATCACATCTATAGTGTCAGAATGGAGCATTGACTTCAAAATTATCACAGCTAAGAGTATATATATCTCATAAAGGACATTCCCATAGGTGAGAGAAGCATGCATCACTGACATCAGTATAGATTCCAATGACAGATGGAATCATTCATATTAATGTGGCCCTAAATGGGAGAAAGGATCAATGACAACATTGTTGCTTGTGGTATCAAAGAGTATAGACAGATCGATTTGTCTTCCAAAGATGTATATATTAGTGAACGCATGGTCCAGAGCAGGGGCTACATGCATACATCAGGGATATCAAAAGAATTTCCTGTGGCCAATAGGATCTCAGATATCAATGTGATCTCCAGTGCACCTCAGATCCTGTACCTCAATATGATAACCAGTGTCAATATGGACCATAAAATATGGAATTACCTTAAACAGCAGCAGAGATCATCCTTATGATCAGGGTTTCCATCAATTGCAGTAATAGAAACAATGGAATCCATCATGATTGCTGGTCAAAACATTCATTACCCACATCAACAAAGTTTCAGGTTTCAAGTACCAACCCAGGTGTCAAAAATATCTCCAGTAGCAGCACACAGCACTTAACTCATTATGACATTAGGCAGCAATATTGATCATGAACTTTACAATAGACTCTTTGACTAAATGATCATAGACAGGACAGAATTCAAAGTCTGACTCTTCAAAGTCAAGACTATCTATGAATCTCAACATGTTTACCAGATGCTTTATCGATAAGTAATGTCAATACTTTTAACTTGGCATTTGGGAAGTTGGGATCTCTGATGTCATTACCTGTTCCAAAGAGGCAGTAACAATCCCTCAGGACCTGGTTGCCAGTGGCAGCTTAGAACTGGTATATAGCACCTCGTTTGTTGTCAGGAAGTATCAAGGCCATCAAAATATTTAAGAGGACATGAATGACTATGTACATAATCCTCTTCTCTGATGACAGGATGGATCTTTGACATAAAAATTGTTGCAGCTGAAAGCATACTTCTCATAAATAACAGCAGAAAAATTTGGATAGCTGATATCAGTAGAGATTCTATAGGCAGTTGGAGACGCTCATATTTATGTTGCCCCATAAGTTAGCAGAGATTAATGTGATCACAGCTGCATGAGGCCTGAAATGTCATGAATATAAAAATGGTATCTTTTGTCACTATGTGTCCTCAGTGTAACAGAATATGAAACTGAACATGACATGGAGAAACAGTAAGACCTAAATTTTCACCTTATGTTCAGATGGTCTCAGAGATCCTGGACATTAACAGTCTCATCAGAAGCATCATGGACTGTGGGTTTAAACAAGGCCACTGAAGGCAGCATAATGGATATCATCATATTTTCTGTAGGCACTTTGAATGAGTGACATTAATATAGTTCTCAGTGGTATCATGGATCACTAATGACAAGGTGGCCAATGACAGCATGTAACGAAGGCCATACAATGGAATCTTGCCATTTATATGTCAATGGCATTAGCATATATTAAAATGGAAGAAAAATTATGATCATACACCTCTTATCAGGTGGCACTATTTATCTTGACAGCGCAATTCCAGGGGCAGTAACAACCATGTATATTACATGGTTGATAACAGGCAGGAAGATCAACAGAATTTCTTATGGAAGATAGAATCTCAGACATCAATCTGATCTACTGTGTCACCTCAGAACACTTACCTCAACATGACCTCTACCATCAACATGAACATTGTAAGTCAGCAGGATCTCAAACAATAGGAGAGATTATGGCCATCAACGGGTATTTCATCAGCAATAGAAAAAAGTGGATTCCATCATTATTGCTTGTCACAGCATGCAGCACTCACATCAAGGTATTTTCAGGTTTCAGTTAGGATTACAGGCATCAAACTAGTCTCCAGTAACAGCGAACAGTACTTACCTCATTAGGAACTTAGGCAGCAATACTTACAATGGACTTTACAACAGATTCTTATGGTTGATTTATCATAGACATCATGTAGCTTTTCAATGACCACACAGACTATGGGGGTCAAAATAGTTACCAGTGACAGCATGAATTAGTAACGTCAATATATTTTTCTTCGTAGTCAGGATCACAGATATCATCAATATTGTCCAAAGTGGGAGTAGAAAACACGCCTAATCGGTTTGTCTATGGCAGCAGGGATCTCTTATATAACATAGTGTCCATTGCCAGTAAGTACAAGGGACATAAAAATACTTTCAGAGGGTTTCATGTAAACAAATCTCTTTTCCAGTTGCCAGGTGCATCGTTACATCAAATTGCTTATGAATGGCAAGACACTTCTGAGATTTTATACAGAATAGATAACAGTCATCAGTAGTAATTCCATTGGCAGTTAATGAAAGTCAGAATTTGGGCTGAAGAGTCATCAGGGATCACTGACATATTTACTGCTAGAGGCCTGAAGTATCATGGACATACAGTGGTATCTGATGCAACTATATATATATATATATATATATATATATATATATATATACAGCATCATAACATAACTCAGAACATGTAACTCAACATGACCTAAGATAGCATTATTGAGTGAACTTCAATGAAGATTCTGACGGTCTCATGGATTCTTCACATTTACAGTCCCTTCAGGAGCAACACAGACAATGGATTTCAACATGGCTACTAGAGACAGGATGCATGATTCACATCATCCACATTTCTGTGGCACCTGTGCATTAGTGAAGTCAACATGGTTCCAGTGTCAACTAGGATCACTGACAATAATTTTGCTATTGCCAACAATATTCTCAGACAATACCATGGGGTCTGTTGCCAGGTATATATTAGTGACATCAGCATTGATTCAGAGGGCATAAAAAAATTAGGGTCATAAAACGCTTTTCCAGGAACAAGATAGATCACTGGCATCACTACCTCTTTTGGTGGTAGTAAGAATATTGTACATTTCATGGATGATAGCAGGTGCTACATGAAAATATCAGGGACATCAACAAAATTACCTGTGGCAGGTTGGATCTCAGGCATCAATCTGATCTCCAATGCTACATAAAACCCCTTACCTCAACATGACATCAAGTGTCAGTATGAATTTTGGAATTCAGTGTGTTCTCTAGAAAAAACACAGATCGTAGACATCACCAAGGTTTCCATAAGCAATAAGAATTGAGTTCATCATGATTTCTGGTTGCAGAATACAACACTGACCTCAACATAGCTTCAGGTTGCAAATATGTTCATTGGCATCAAACATGTGTCCAGTAGCAGCACACAGCACTTATATCATTATGACCTTAGGGACCAGTACTGACAATGAACTTCACAACACATTATTCTTGTTGAGTTACCACAGACATCACGACATCTTCAAAGACACTGACTGAGGATCTCAACATGGTTACCACTGGTAGCATGGATGAGTGACATCAATTTCCCAATTTCCTTGGCCAGTTTCCTTAGCATTTGGGATCACTGATACCAATTTGTTCTAAAGTGTTATTAGTGATCACTCACTGCCTGGTTGCCTGTGTGAGTAAGAATCTGAAATATACCATGGTATCAGTTGCCAGGGATATCAAGAGAATTTCAAAGGTAGATATGTCCATGTAAAGAAACTCCCCTAGTGGCACTTTGAATCATGATATCAAA